>NW_025999798.1:1747500-2947500 GCF_019419815.1 Pyrus x bretschneideri | reverse complement strand
GAGACCCAAAATCCAAATCGAAGCTGCTCCAAATTCTGCAAATTGCATATTGCATGATGCAAAAATTGAATTTCACAACTAAATTGCACGAAACTATTGCATTTGCAGGAAAAACTCACTGGACGGATAACTCCTGGCGCAGTCCTCCGGCTTGAGATTAATCAACCGGACCAACTGATTCCCGCGATCGGAGACAAGCAGCGCGCACTGATCGGCAGCAAAAGCAAGCTCAATGTCCGGTGAAAACGTTGCGTTTTGAGCAGGGCCGTCCTCGCGCCCAGGCTTCACCGAGTACCCTCCGGCAATCGTGCTCACACCTATCCATCCAATGCAGCAAAAACACAGAGATGAGTGAGTGACTATTTACGATTATGCCACGCTAGCTAAAACCCTAGAAGAAAGAGAGTCTCTCAGGTCACCTGAAGCGCTTATCTTCCGAATGACGTTATTGCCCTTATCGGCTACGAAGACGTTTCCTTTCGGACTCACGGCGAAGCTCCGGGGCTTCTTGAACCGGGCCGAACCCGACTCCCCATCCGAATATCCGTCGCCGTTGCCGGATAACCGTTTAATCACACTCTCTGAAACGTTACGACTCGTAGCTAAGCGTAAAAGTACGGTTCGGACTTCGCAACTCAGAAGTAAGATAGTTTTACTGTTTTGGAATTTACCTTGGGATCCGGGCGTGGGAAATGGTACGGCGTAGAAGGCGCTACCGGAAGAGTCGAGGACGAGCAGATCGGACGATCCAGGGGGAGCGAGCACCGCGTAGGGGTTCACGCCGAGTTTGTGGCCGGCGATCACCGTCGTGAATGTGTACCCGTCTTCCAGCACCACGTCGGCGGAGACTGAACGGAAATAAAAGGAAACCGAGGGAGTGAAACGCAAATATAAATATGTCCATGTCATTTCAGGGCGTTTTATTTGAGAAAATTACGGTTTTACCTCGAGGTGGGGCGACGCTGAGGAGGAAGACGAAGATAGCAACGGCGGAGGACTGGAAGCGCAACGCCATTGAATCGTGACAGCGACGGCAGTGGAAGCAGAAACTTTCTATTGAGAAACTTTACTGAACCAGGCAGGTGAATAGAGGGCAACTTCTCATCTGGACCGTCGGATGATTAGGCACGGATTCGCGCCACGTCACCACGGGTTCCACAGTTAATTCGCGCCAATCGAATCCACTGAGAAAAGGGATAATTATACTTTGCGCCCCCTTGGTTTTGAATCTAGTAACAATTTGATCCATGTTTTTCAAAACTTAGCGAAAACCACCTTTCTAAATTTGCAAAGTTGTTAATTTGTTGAGATGTTCAAATTATTTAATGCTACATGAATTACTCTCTATCATGTTGAGGAGCCTTTCCATCGTGAGGGGAGGATCTTTTGGCTTTATTAGGGTCGTGTGAAATTTAACTTGTTGAAATAATTACGTGATAATTCAAGTTCGAAATAGAGGTAGGAATTGGGAAAAACTACAATGAGGCTCACGTGATGATGCAATTGCAAAGTGAATGTAATATCCCTCCTAAGAAAAACGAGGAACGAGTGATCACAAGCTCTGCTAAAATGCTCAACCAACCAAACTAATGTAGACTTTAAACTACCTGTAATGAAATTTACCCAAAAAAATATAAAGGATTAAAGAATATACCAATGGCAAGGGTGGACCCATCCAACTCACAACAGCGGGTAACTCCATCACCACTCACAGAGAATTTATGTGCAGATTTTGTAGGAGGCAGTGCGCTCGTGTTTAGGTGTCATTTTCATCTTCTCATATTTTATGTGATTACAGTTAAGTTATATTAATTTTTTATATTAATTTTTTTATAGAGATAATAAGACAAAAAATAATAAGAATATAAAATGTTGATATGGCTTAACCGTGACTGCACAAATAAAAAGGGATGTAAAGGGCATCAGGAGGAAAGACAATTTGCCTTTGATTTTGTAATATATTAATTTTTTTGGGTGCATATTTTTTATTTTATTTTATTATTTTTCTGTTTTGCAAAGACCAAAAAGGAGCATTTTCATCGTAAATGGAAGGAAGGGACCCTGAAACAAAAGAAAAGAGAGAAACTCAAAACACAATACTCTCTCTCAGATCCAAATCTCTCCTCTCTCTCTCTCTCTCTCTACACTTTCTAACCCAGATCTCTCCGGTAACGTATTCGGATCTCGGATTCCGAATTCGAACCATCCAATTTGCCGCCCGAATCAGTTGATTGATCGCCGCTGCTGCTAGGTTTGCCTCCCATTTGCGGATCCGATTGAGCTTTCGCGGAGCTTCAACCACGGACCCAATCATGAATCCCTTCTCGTCCGGTACGCGCCTGAGGTAACAATCCACAAAACCCTTGCTCATTTCCCAATTGTCAGATTACTTGTTGAAATTCATATGTGAATACGTACGTATTTTAATTTTGTAAAATTTGGTTTGTTTTCATTGCTATTTTTTGAGATTCGGGAAGATTTTCCGTCGCCGCAGTGTAATTGTGTAGTTAGGAGTGCATTGTAGTTGAAATTACTGGTTTATGATTCGATTCTATGATCTATCAGTTTTAGTACGTTTGGTCCAAGTAGTTGGAGCTGCTTTTATTGCGAAATGCGTGTCGGGTTTCGTTGCTTCATTAGGGGGTGGTAGTTTAATTTACCTAAGTAAATGTTGGAATGTGTGGGCTTGTACACTACGTAGCTAATTGCATTGTTCTTTAGGTGTGTAATTGGTTTGCGGCATCATAGGCTGGTGTTTGCTTCTATGGAATGAGAATACCTGATCTATAGTTCTTAAAAATTCCTCAGAAGGTGTAGAAGTGTCGGGTTTGTTCTTGTCAAGATTCTTAGAAAGGAGCAAAGGTGTTGACAAGGCGATTGTCTGAGTTGGTTTAGTGAAAACTCTATGTCAGGGAAGCATAGTTCCACTCTTGAGTATGATTGGGATATATGTACATTCAAGGTGTTTGGCATTGTGGCGGTAGGTTCTTCTTGTGGAGTGGTGTGTTTTGGCTCTCTGCTTTGTCAGTGCATAGATATGACTTTTGAGTAAAAGGATACATCGGGCAGATCAAGGTTTTTGTATTTTGAGACAATCTTGAACATTTCACAGCTCAGCTAAGTTCTAAGACTTTTACCTTTTTGTCATTTCTGCCGCTTAGAAAGAGTGAACCTGATTTTTATGTTGGAAGTTCACATTATTAGCAAACTGTGGTACCTCTTAACATGGTCAGAGACTCATGAAGCATGATGTACCTTGATAGAGGGATTCCCTGGTATTCTGATGGTTCAATTTAGTGTCACCATAGTGGGTTTGTGATTTTGAATGCTTGCCAAGTGCTTGGAAGGGTGATTAGCTGCCACTAGGGAACTATTTACTGTTCTGAATTAGGTTTGCAATCCTAAAGTAATGTCAATAGTATTAGCTAAGCAAGTTGGCACATATTAGCCGTTGAAGTTTCTACATGATCTTTGAAAGATTCTAGGGAAAAAAAATGACAAATTGCGATGTCAGAGTTCAAACGTATGTCAGATTCCATCTTATCTTTCTTTACTAAACAATAGTCATTATGATCTTACTTTCATTATAGAATAGTTCAATAGAAAGCTTGAAAGAATTGGAACCTAACAGTCAGCTGAAGTTAATGTCCCTTAGGCCATGAAGGCACAATGTTGAAGTTTGTAATTTACAATGTGTCAAATCTTCTCATTCCTCTTAGAAACTGGGATTGGGTGGAAAATGAAGTGATTTCAAATATTCAAGTCACTTTTGGGATTTCACAACCTATATAGTTTCCAAATCATAGCATTTATTTTTCTAGTTTTGAATATTTTTCCATGAATTTTGTTAAAGGCACTTCATATTGTTAGGAATGATGTACCTGAGTAAATTCTAAATAGTTATCACCTTGTTAGTATATTTTCTTTCACCCAAGATGATTGACATGCATAATTGTTGACCTAATCACACGTGTAATATGTTATGTATTGTTTAAATGCAGGGACATGATTCGGGCTATACGTGCTTGCAAAACTGCGGCAGAGGAACGTGCTGTTGTAAGAAAAGAGTGTGCTGCTATTCGTGCATCCATAAACGAAAATGATCATGACTACAGACATCGTAACCTTGCTAAACTCATGTTCATCCACATGCTGGGTTATCCCACACATTTTGGTCAAATGGAGTGCCTGAAATTGATTGCATCTGTTGGTTTTCCTGAGAAGAGAATAGGGTATCTTGGCCTCATGCTGCTTCTTGATGAAAGACAAGAAGTTCTGATGTTGGTCACAAACTCATTGAAACAGTATCCACCTCTTAGATGACTATTTCATTAGAAAAAGCATTGCTCACTCTGATCTGCTTTTCCCCTGCTTTAATATCAATTAATAAGTTTGTCAAAGATACAATACTTTCACAAGCACACAAGATAGTGTAAATTTATGTTTCCTTGTAGCAACCTTAACTTATATGCAGAGATCTCAATCACACCAATCAATATATTGTGGGACTTGCTCTTTGTGCTCTGGGAAATATTTGTTCAGCCGAAATGGCTCGTGATCTTGCACCAGAAGTGGAAAGGTTGCTGCAATTTCGAGATCCAAATATCCGAAAAAAGGTGAGTTTTACTAATATATTTTCATCTGGCCAAGATTTTGTTGTTTTTGGAACTTGCGTATGGCATCATATGTTAATCTCACAAGATTGGAAAATATGGAAGGGAGAAGGAAGAGCTATAATTATTTTAAGCCTTGAGAGTTGAGATTAATTTTACCATTCCGGAAAGTGTTGACAATGACCTTCTTTGAGTGTCCTTTTTATTAAACTTTCTTTTATAAAAATGTATAGTTAATGGGCACTGGCCTGGAAACCATGACATGGTTTCCTTATCAAATTATTTCATAACTAGACGCAAAAAATATATCATATGATTTAATCTTCAAAGTTCATTCCTTGAACAATGCCAAGATTCTGCACTGTTTATTATACACATGGCTGAATTTCTTACATATTGTTTTGTTCAGGAATAAAACTAAATGTCCTCTTATGAATATCTGCTACATATTTAGTTAATGTCTTATAGTAGTTGTTATGGTCCGCAAACACTTGAGCTATCTGGTCATTGAGTTTCTGCGCAAACCAACCTTTTTGTTGCATTGGTCTGCTTTTGGAACATGTTTTGACAAATTTTTGGTCCGTCTCTTTGCACCTAAAATGGAATTGTCTGAAGCTGTATTAATACTTATATGTAAGTTAGAATTTCTCATGCAGTTTGATTCCTAATTGCCAATGTTAAATTTGTTGTACATATCATCTTTTTCTGGTGGCTTCCCTTTCTTTGTGAAGAGCAAAAACCGTCAAAAGTGTTGAAATTTGACATTTGATCTTGTTGGGGAAAAATTACACTTGTTTTTTTTCCCTCAAATTGTGTTTGGTAATTTGGCATTTTTTCTTCTTATTTCTTTCCTGGATTCCTTATGTTTCATTTATCAGTTTTTTCTCTTATTTTGAACTGACTACCCTCCTGTTAAATGTAGGCAGCATTGTGCTCTATAAGAATTATAAAGAAAGTCCCTGAGCTGGCGGAAAATTTCATTAATCCTGCTGCTACGTTACTTAAAGAAAAGCATCATGGTGTTTTAATAACAGGGGTTCAACTTTGTACAGATCTTTGTAAAGTCAGTGAAGAAGCCCTTGAATATTTCAGAAAGGTAACTTGACTACCCTTGAATATTTCAGAAAGGTAACTTGACTATGGCCTATAATGGATCTTCTATACAACTTAAAAAGAGACAACTCAGAAATGGTGTTCTTATGCAATATAATTGTTATAATTGGGATTAATTTTGCTATGTTAACTAATAGGCTGTTTCTCATGCCTTATTGTAAGTTGTACAGTGTTCGTATTGGCTAGTATGCATACAACTACAAATATTGTTATCATGTTGATTCCTTGAGCAAGATAATTTAGCTTTACAATTGACCAGTTCTTATTGCGCTACAGTACTGGTTCTACTTTCAGGATTATTGTAGCAGATCTAAATTTTGTATGATGAACTATGGTTAATCTAGAACATATGGACTCTAGCACTTAGCAGTTATGTGTAATGGATGCTCCTATATAGAGTTTATTATTTTAATTTGAAAGTGTTGTTTTAAGGAACTTTTGAAAAGTTAACCTGAAAAGGGGAAAAATGTGTTGTTTTCTAATAACTTGAACTAATTGTTAATGCAGAAGTGCACCGAGGGCTTGGTTAAGACACTTAAGGATGTAGTGAATAGTCCATATGCCCCTGAGTATGACATTGCTGGGATCGCGGATCCTTTCCTACATATTAGATTGCTAAAGCTTTTACGTGTGTTGGGCCAAGGAGATGCAGATGCTAGTGAATGTATGAATGACATACTTGCCCAGGTAAGTTGCTACAGAGTTTATTTCATGCCATCTTTGCTATTAGCCATTGCAAGCTATTAATCTTTAGTTATTACTGCTGTAAAAAGATTTCGTACCTTCAAAAGAAAATTTTCAACCTCTTGTGTTGATGATAATAAAGGATTAAAGGAAAGCAAGAGGAAAAGGGGGAAAAAAAAAAAAAACCCTCACTAGTCACAACTAGCATATCGTAGCTAATTTTTCAGTATTGAATTCGGGCTGTGAGAACTGAGGAAATACTATCACATGCATTTAGTCCATGTTTCTGCAATATCTATTGCCATATAATAAGCTGATGTTTCTGCAATATCTTTTCCATTGTGTAACTATTAATCTGTAGTTATTAATGTTGTAAAAATATTTCAACTTCGACATTACCTACGAAAGAAAAACTCCAACAAGAATATTCCCAAAACTATTAACTTTGTTACCATTGCGTTTCGTAATTTGAATTATTCTGTGATTTTCTTTCTAAAGTTGACTCTCATTTTTTCCTAGGTGGCAACAAAAACCGAGTCAAACAAGAATGCAGGAAATGCAATCCTATATGAATGTGTTGAAACTATCATGAGCATTGAAGATAGTGGTGGCTTACGTGTGCTTGCCATCAATATCTTGGGAAGATTCTTATCAAATCGTGACAACAATATCAGGTCCTTTTATGATACCTTAACTTATGCAAAGCTTTAGTTCTGTCACCATATCAGTTTTTACCCTTCTTATCAAATCATGACAACAATATCAGGTCTTTTGTGATACTTCACCTTGGACAATGTTTTATTGTCTGCTACCATATCAGTGTTGAATTTTTCCAACTTTGGCAATTGTTTAGACATTATACTTTAGTGCATTGGGGTTCTCAACTTGGTTTGTCCAATTAACCCTGAATTGCTTACTGTTTCAGATAAATGTGACAAACCAATACTGAAGCTTTGTGATCATTTGACTTTATTATGTTCTTGCTTAGCTGTTTTCCTGTTTTGTTATTTCATTGAAATTTTATTTTATTCCTTCCAGATATGTTGCATTAAACATGCTGATGAAGGCTATTACAGTTGATGCACAAGCTGTGCAGAGGCATCGGGCAACTATCTTGGAATGTGTAAAGGTATATTGTTTGCTCATGTTTTACAGAATTAAGAAGGCCTCTTTTTCCAATAAATGTTGACTCAAATGCCTTATTTTTCAACTTTTCTTTAGGACTAATGTACAACTTGAAAATCTTGTGACTTGAATGTTCCTTCAGGATTCAGATGCCTCAATTCGGAAAAGGGCCCTTGAGCTTGTTTATGTGCTTGTGAATGAGAGCAATGTGAAACCTCTAACAAAAGAGCTTATTGACTATTTGGAAGTCAGTGATGAAGAATTCAAGGGAGATCTTACTGCGAAAATTTGCTCCATTGTTACAAAGTAAGATATGCACTTTAGTCAGACAAAATCATAAAAGAAAAACTTATGCAGTTTAAATTTAGAGTGGGTTGTTTTTTCTTTTTAAATTTAGCGAAAGAGCTCATTGACTATTGGGGGAAGGGTAGGGTCGTGATGCTGCTCCGTATTGTAAGATTATTTTACAACGACAAGGTTCAGCATTTCATCGCATTTTTATTTTAGCAACTATTATTTAATGTACATTCACCTCTCATGATTTAGGTTTTCCCCTGAGAAGATTTGGTACATTGACCAGATGCTCAAGGTTCTCTCTGAGGTATAAATCCAAATGAAGTGTTGTCAGTATTAAGTTGTATTTGTGCTGGTCTTGTATCTTGCACATGTTTTTGGCATGTTATACCTAATGTCTGCTTGTTGAATTTCTTCATTTACTTGATGGTCGTTTCTACTTTTATTTCTTTAAATACTGAACTGGGAATTTGTTTCAAAGAAGTACTGATCTTTATGTTGTGCTTAGTAGGCTGGAAATTTTGTAAAAGATGAAGTATGGCACGCACTTATTGTTGTGATTAGCAATGCTTCTGATCTCCATGGATATACAGTTAGGGCATTATACCGAGCATTCCAATTATCAGCTGAACAGGTGATCATTGTCTTGCTTTGATAGGATTAATTATCAATTTTAAAATCCCTATTATCTCGAGTATCCAGGTTGCATGTCATTGATGTTTTTGAGTATAATATTTTATACAGGAAAGTCTTGTTCGAGTAGCAATTTGGTGCATTGGAGAATATGGTGACATGTTGGTTAACAATGTTGGCATGCTCGATATAGAGGACCCAATAACAGTGAGTGCACCCTTTCCATGTGTTTCATTCATCTTTTAATTGTATAAAGTTACATGCAGCACCTGCATTTAGCAATTGTTATTTATTTTAACATGAAAAGCATAAAGAATCTGTGCATGCCCTTGTATGCCCAATATATGAGCTTTTAGTAGCGGAGCTGTCTTTTATTTATTTAAAACTTTTCTGAAGTCATCTTTCTTGCATTAGCATAAAATTAATCAAAGACTGCGCTGTTTTCATAAGTTGGAACAGTGGTTCAAGATTTATGATTATATTTAATGTTCTAGCCATCACTTCAAATCAGAAAATGGCTATTCATTTAGATATTTTCTGCAAAGTGTTTGTTTATCTTTTCAAGGCTAGAACATTAAAATATCTAAATGAATATTAGCCATTTTCTGATTTGAAGTTATGGCATAGTGAAACACTTCATATTTGATTGAAGACTCAAATTTTTAGTTGGTAGTAAATGTTGGTGGTAGGGAATTGGGGTCCTATTAGTTTGCATGCTTTTATGTTTCTTCCAATTGGAGATACCATTGTTTCCGGTACAGAAGTTCCTATAAAAATGGGAAATGCCCTTTTGGTTCTCCCAGAAAAAAAACTTTCATTTTTTGAACCAATTTTTAAAGAACTGAAAAAAAAAATTTAAATTGCAAAAGAAATGTTTTATAATTCTTGGAATTTTTAACAAAGTTTCCTGACAAATTACTTTATCTGTTAAACAGGTTACAGAGTCTGATGCTGTGGATGTCATAGAAGTTGCAATCAAGCATCATACCTCGGATCTAACTACCAAATCAATGGGTTTGATTGCTCTGTTGAAACTATCTTCGCGTTTCCCATCTTGTTCAGAGTATGTTTTTTTTCTTTATAAAAAATTATGTTCAACTGTTTATCAAATTTCCCAAATGATGTGACATGGCGTTTAATATTTTAATCTTATTTTCCTTTATGACACAAAGCATGATTGTTATCTGAATGACTTATGTAGGAGGATCAAGGATATAGTTGTTCAATACAAAGGAAGCCTTGTCCTTGAATTGCAGCAAAGATCCATTGAATTGAACTCTATTATTGCAAAGCATCAGAACATTAGGTATCCAGGTTTAAGAAGTTAGAACTATTTTTTGTAACAGCATAATCTATGTTCTGCTCTTTCTCCCTCTTCTCACCATGCTCCAGCAGCCCTTCCGTTAAACATGAAATCTGACAATGAGTTTGTGCAGATCTACACTTGTTGAAAGGATGCCAGTTTTGGATGAGGCAACTTTCATCGGAAAGAAGGCTGGTTCAATGCAATCTACTGTTTCTTCTCCTGTTGGTGCTTCAATCAATCTACCAAATGGAGTTGCCAAACCTTCTGCAGCTCCTCTTGTGGATCTACTTGATCTAGTTTCAGATGATGTGCCAGCACCTAGCTCCTCTGGTGGTGATTTGCTTCATGATCTTCTTGGTGTTGATTTGGCACCAGCTTCTAAACAATCTGGTTAGTTTGGAAAAGATAATGTCACTTTATGGGCCAGAAGTATTTAACTGAACCACTATCCTGATTCGTCATCATTACATGGAGCATCTTATATTATGTTTAGCCAAAATGTTAGCAAGTGGTAAAATATAAAAGGTTTTGGTACATCGGCTAAGTTGGGGTATATGTAAAACCTAAATTTAATCTGATATAATATCCCATAACTAGTTTTGTGGGCATGGGTTAGGTAGTGCTTTCAACTCTCTACTTTGAATATATCCCATAACTAGTTATTTTATTTTTGAGCATCGTAGTGCATTGAAATGAAATACTTAATTCTACCAAACCTCTCTCTAGTCCGTGCTTGTCTTTGAAATTTTGATTTAGTCCTATGAATGATGTAAGAAAACCTTATGAACTTATGAAGGGTAGTGCCTCCCAGCAACCCATAGTTAACTGTAATATTCTTCGTCTTAAATTGAATCTGTTTCTTGCCGTGGTGATACAAGGAATAATTTATATGGGACTTCAATTGTTTTGGTGTTGCGTTATATATATACCTATAGACAAAAGGGAAAGAAGAAAAAGTATTTGCATTATGTCTCTTTTCTCAATTCTCAATCCATGTATTGCTTGTTATTCTGTTAGGTGTAAATCATTCTCCAAATAATAATGGCACCGATGTTCTACTGGATCTCTTGTCTATTGGTTCGCCTACACAAAGCAGCTCATCTCTGCCAGACATGTTATCCTCCAGTCAAGGAAACAAAACACCTGTTTCACCATTAGGACTAGCATCTCCGTCTTCAAATTCAATACAAGCCACTTCTTCTGCGGGAGCTGCCCCTGTGATTGATTTGTTGGATGGCTTTGCTGCTAGCACCCCAAAACATGGTAAAATTTTATCAACCCGGAAAAGTTTATTTTTTAGATATGATTGGGTTTATTTCGTGATAGTCTTATTTTTTAAATAAGCAGAAAACAATGGCACAGCTTATCCATCTGTAGTGGCATTTGAAAGCAGCAACTTAAGGATGGTTTTCAACTTCTCAAAGCAGCCTGGAAATCCACAAACAACAGTGATTGAGGCTACATTCACGAATTTGTCCGCTAATGTCTATACAGATTTTATTTTTCAGGCAGCTGTTCCAAAGGTGATTTTGGTTACTTAAATCTATGCTGTAACTGTTCTTTCTTTTAGGTTGTCTGTTTTCAATGGGATTTCCCATTCTCATGTAGTTTAGATGCAAAGTTGAATGTCTCTTCTAGAATTCACAGAACTTGAAAACTTGAACCTTGCTTTAAGTGTATCCGAAAAGAAAAAAAGAGAAGCTCTGTGTGCTAGTAAATTCAGTCATGAATGAAACCCGAGTGGTCCTGTATGGATTCCCACATTGTACGCACAAAATTCTTTTGTGCTTTGTTGTTGTACTCCTCTGATGGTATGGTAACCATTGAAAGTTTGCACACGATTTTTAGTTGAAGCCTTTAATGTTCTCATGGATTCTGTTTATTTGTTGTTAATTTCAACTTGCTGTTCTGATTTTTTTTTTTATGTGCTTCCAATTTGCAGTTTCTTCAATTGCACTTAGAACCAGCTAGTAGCAATACTTTGCCCGCAAGTGGTAATGGGTCCGTCACACAAACTTTGAGAGTTACCAACAGCCAACATGGAAAGGTATGTTCTGAATTTGACTGCTGCATGTCATGAGAAAGCGAAAGCAATTCATTTCATGTTAATTCTTTTCATTCCTTTCCACCTTTTGAGAGTTACCAGCGGCTACCCAAAATTTTGTTGTTGTTTAGTTGTGCTTTTTCCTTTGTTCCATCCATCCCCTTCCATTCCTTGTATTATGAGATGCATGTACCAGATAGAGCCAGTCATCCGTAGGAGCTGTGAATGTAGTACAGCATGACATATAGTAAAAATTGTAGGGATCATGGAGCTGTTTTGACATTAATGGTTGAGATGCAATCATTGAGTTAATCCTTTGCTTACGTTAGGCCCCGTTGGATCACCTCCCTATATTTTGATATCTAGAACACAATGTTGTATGGTTTATATGTATGTTTGGAACCCGTGCTGTATTTTAGTAACCTCAACCCAACAAGTTTAGTCCAACGACACTGAGTTGGGGACGTAGATCCTTAACGTAAGAGCTACGGTTTATTTCTTTTTATCCCCTTCATTGTTTGGTGGATGTTAAGAAAATTCACATCTTTTCAGAAATCCCTTGTCATGCGCATACGGATAGCTTACAAGATGAACAACAAAGATGTCTTGGAGGAAGGACAAATCAGTAAATTTCCCCCGGGTTTATGAGGTTGAGTAGTTTGCACAGATGGGTAAAGACAGAGATTCAAACAGACCGTGATGTCGGTGCAGTGTTTCCCTTTTGTTCATTTGCTCTGTTTGGGGTGACATTTTCTGTGGCAATCGGGAATGATTTTTCTTCGGAGCGGGGTTTTATCAAGTGGCTCGGTACGTCGCCCGTTCCCATCCCCTTGTAGGAGGTTTTATGTACATTAGTACAAATTATTCTTGTACGAAATTGTGGGAATTAAATTTTGCTTTTGATGCACGAGAGGAGGGAGCTATGGTATCTTACGTCGAGATCTTGAGGTGCTGTTCCTGCTTATATTTTTTTTTTTGTTAGTTTGGATTTGCTCTCGATTAGCGTTATTGTTTGAGATCATATGTTGCTTTTTAACAACAAAATCAGTTTATATATTCTATATATCGCTTTAAATGTAACAATCTTAAAGAGTGTCATTAATGAAAGCTGATTTTGCTTCTTGTTTCTTTTCTATTGTACTCCATTTGTTAAGGTCGGTGTTGTCTACGTACTTGTTTTTACTTCTCACACATTATTCTTAATTTTCGGCTGTCGGGTTGATTGAATTGAAGATGATTCAATAGACATAAATTAACAAAGGTGTTGGAAGGTAAAAAAGAGACGTGTGAATAGCAGTACCATTTGTTAATTTAATCCTTTTATTTCATTTATATTTAAATTGTCAAGAGGAATAATTACCATTCTTCGGTTGATTTCCTAAGTTGGCTAGTAAAGCTATGTAACTAGAGATAAATGCAGGGTTACATACCGCAGTGATATTGAAATGGTCTGTGTGTAGAAGTGCTTTTAAAATAATAAAATAATAAAAGCTTTTTATCTCAAAAGTGCTTCTGTCTATGTTTACCAAACATGTTTTTGGTGTTCTAATGGTGCTTTTAGCTTGTGCAGAAGAAAAGGGAGCATTTTTACTCATAATCATAAACTATGTTGTATGTTTATAATACACTTATCATTTGTTACGTGTCATTTCATTTAATTTTAGTTAAATTTTTTCAAAATCCAAAAAATAACATTTAATAGGAAAGTTAACTAGAGTCAAGTAAAAAAACACGATGATTAGATGCATGATGAACATACACTATAATTATAATGGCGAACAAAAATATTACTTGAAAATGAAGTGTGATTAGATGCAGGTTATGACTTCTGGTACAAGTAGCTTTGTTTCTTAGGTTTTAACAACCTTTCGAAAACAGAGTTTCGAGGTGTTGGCATGTTAAGTCGTTTGAAGACGAAAGTTCGGTCTTAACTACCGATGTGATCAAGTGTTGAAATTCTGAGTTTTGAACGATTCAACCTATTGAAAAAATGACGTTGGGCGGGTAAAACAGAAAAGACCTTAAATATAAAAAGCCAAATATTCTCCTCTCCTCATATATATCTTTCTCCTAGACTTGCAGCTGCTGGTTGATCCCATTGACCCACTTTGCATCGGGCACGTGTCATTGTTTACTCAATCCTGGTAATCATAACTTTTGAATAGTAAGGAAACTCGCCGGATCCTTTTGTGAGGATTTCTAGAATCCTCATATTACTTCGGATCATCATATATTATGCGGTCATAAATTATTATAAATTTTTTATTTAAAATTAAATATAAACAGTATCTGACGAAAATTATTACATAACATATGATAAACAGATTTAATTAAAAGATTCCTAAAATTCTTATTCACAATGAGAATTCTACGAAGATCATCTCTTACTTTTAGTTGAATACTACTTGGTCAAATTAATAGATATTTGGTACGTAGCAAAATTGCAATCATAGCAATTATTCAATCATATATTTAGAACCAAACACATGGAAGTGGAAGGGCCTTAATCCCTTGGATTCTTTCAAATCCCCATAAATTTCAAACGCCACCTATGACCTGTTACCTATTACCTATTACCTATTCCCTCACTGAACTGATGACGATATTTATCTGTTCATGTCTGTTGACTTTGTATCTCGTGGAGTTGTTATTATCGGCATCACAAGAAAGATTATCACCGACAACCGACGCCATCATATTCCATTTTTTATGCCCGTTTCGTGGCGCTTTGCAACATCACAAAGTATGCAAATCAAAATCATGAACTTGGGGCTACAATATCATCATCTCTAACCAAACCCACCTTCACATCCAGTGGTTCCCTCTCACTTCAAGGGCTCTACCCTTTATTAATATCAGAGAAATTCTAGTATCTGCTGTCTAGATCATCGGTTTCTTAACGTACACACTTCAGAAAACTCACATGACTCACCCCTCCAAAATTGAGGCTCACCCATGCGCCATTATTTGACTCATCTCTCTCTTTTGGTCTTGTCTGATGTTCCGACGAAAGAGTTTCTCTTAATATCGGGCATTCTATTTTATTAATCCCAAGCTCTTTGTTTACCAAAATAATAGAAAATCATAAGTTCTTTCCTTTTCACCCAACTCAGCTCATTTTCCGCAAGTGGCTCTTTACCACGGTGGTGAAAAGGAGTTGAGCTCTTACATAACGACGTGAATTCGAACTCCGTCGGTTGCTAATCTAACAAAATCTTTCGTTTGACAAAAAAAAAAAAAAAAAAAAAAAACTCGGCTCATTTTTCGACAATACGATATTTAAGATTATTCTAATTTATGGGGTTTCAAATTTAAGACTTTTAAGTAGGGGTGGAAAAAATTCCCGAAAATCCCAAATCGAACCGAAAAATTCCCGATCCCAAACCAAAAATTTCCCAAACCGAAATTCCTGAAATTTTCGGGATGCTATCCCGAACCGATCCCGAAATTTCGGTACGGGATTCGGGATTGGCTTCTCGATATTTTGGGAATCCCATACCAAACTGAAAATACATATTATTAATTATTATATATGTATATTTATACATATATATTATATATATTATTCTTTTATAATTGATGCTAGTAGTTTCTAATTCATGCTCTACAACCTGGAATGCCCTACACCTTGCATATTTTTCATTTTTTGTTTGATATTCATTTGGATTTTATTATTGTTGTTGTCATGGCTGATGATTTCAGAAGGCTTGATTCTTTTGTCTCTCAACAGATTGCCAAAAGGGTTTAATTAATTTGAATTTTGACACTGATAAAAACAGTCAGTCATGCCAATGTTCGATTAAATGGTAGTGTGAATGAAATGACATTCCTAGTTCATGAATGTGTTCTTGAATTATATATTTGAAGAATAAATCATAATTTCACATTTTAATTTGGGATTCCCGATTTGTCTCGAAATCCCAAAAATATTTCGGGATTCCCAAAATTTGGGATTCCCGAAAATTTGGTTTGGGATTGGTATTCAAATTCCCGTTTTGAAAATTTTCGGTTTGGGATTCGGGATACTAGTTTCGGTTCGGTATCCCATAACGAACCACCCCTACTTTTAAGAGTAAGGAGGCAGAGGAATTGTGCTAGTCATTTAGTTATCTAATTCATCCTATGTACATTTTAAAAAGATTAAGTATTTCCTAGGAAAAAACAAGCAATGGTTAAGCCTAAATTGTTGAAAGGAAAACTAATGAAAAATGTTTAAAAATTTTGAGTTTTAACGATAAAGACAAAATAAAGGGTAAAACGAATAGTACCAAGATTGACTTTTCAATATAAAAATATAGTTTTTCGTTAAACTGAACAGTACATGAAATTTTTCATTAAAGTTCCCATTGTTTAATGGTACAAGACTTCCCTAAGGATGGTCGCATTGTTAGATTCGTAGAAGGGCACAAGAAAATATTAAGATCAATCGCAACTGTGTGAGTTGATCTTAACCGTTCATATTTGTAAAAAACGAAAACCAAGAACGGCCAAGATCAACCCACGAATAAGTGTGAACTTCGTCTTAGCACATTATGGTTTATGACCCCACCCTTCACTTGTTCTTGTCAACGTTTCAATCCTAGCAGGCACACCTTCATCGGTCATCAAAACCACAAGAGTCCCTCATACCCCTTTTTCACGATCCCACCACCACTATCATCACTATTATATCTATCATCTCGTTTGAAAGTGTTTTTAAAATTATTAATAAAAATATCTTTTGAATCAATTCTTAATAGAAATACAAGTGATTTTTGAAAAAGTAGTTCAAGTGCTTTTAGAATCCTTTTTTTTTTTTAAATTTATTTATAAAAGCAGTTTCAGTTACTATAAAAACACTTCTAAACAAACCATATATCCTTCTTACAAAAAGATTTCACAGCTGGATCTAAAGAAGAGAAAAGAATGGAATTTTCCATAAAAGAAGGAAAAAGAAATATATTCTAGAGACACCCAAAGCAGCCAAAAACCAACACTTTTGATATGAATTCCCTTTATATTTCCTACAAACCAAGTAATGCATGTAAAAAGGCTTCGGCTTCTTCTTTTCCCTTTTTCTTTTTCTGTGTATAGAGACATCGCATGGTTTGATAAGACCCCATACTTTGGAAGAAATGACTGTTTCAAATAGACAAGGATTCTCAGCCCTCCCACTTTCGGTGTCCTCTCGTGCCCTCTTGTTTGTGTGATCACAGTTAAGCCATGTCAACATTTTATATTACTATTCATTTTTGTCTTATTAGTTCTATAAAAAAAACAATATAAAATATTGACATGACTTAACCGTGACCATATAAAACAGAAAGACACCGAAAGTGCAAGAGCAGACAATACTTATCCGTTTCAAATGCATGGAACTTGGAAGGTAGGGTTTCACATTTTTACAATGCATTATCAACGTTACGAGAAATACCTGGCTGTGATAGGAATATATCCCTTCCAGCGGTCACATGATGAGAGTATACATCCCCATCTTTCCATGCAACGAGTGCTACAAGAAAATGCTAAAATGAACCCCAGCATAAGGCTAAAGTTTAAGGTAAAGTAAAAGAATTTCTCAAAGTCTCACATCTGCATCGAATTTTACTGAAAAGATAAAGTGCTTCTGCAGCAGCACGGCAGTGAAGGCATGAAATTTTGGAAGAAAAGCAAAAGCCAAGACTCCTTTTTTGAACAAAAAAAATGTAAAAGTAGATATTATTGATATATGGAAAAGAAAAATACATATTACAGTGAGAAAGTTCATCATGCACCCTGAGACCTATCACTCCATGGCAAACCCACAGTAACAGAGGAATTACCCACATGGGTTTCTGCAGAATTTGGAAATTTACCCTTCTTGGGCCACATCCAAATCTTAGACACAGAAAAGCTTTCACCTTTACTTGCACTGTTAATTTTCTTCCCTTCAGCATCTCCACCTCCAACACTGTAATTAGTAGAATTCCCATTTTGTCCACCTCTCCCTCTCACAAGCCTCACACTATCACCTGCCCTTTTGGGCCTCAAAGCCACCTGCAACTCCAAATCTGCAACCACATATTGGTACGATCCCATGGAGTAACATCTCCTTGCATCCAAATTGCTGCTGCTGGTTTCTCCCTCTACTCTCTCTCCTCCTCCTCCTCCTCCTCCACCACCACCTCCCTCCTCATTTGTGCTTCTAAATTTCCCTAGTCTCACAGAAAACAACTTCTTCTCACCAGCAATCTCATTCTCTGCAGACTTTTGACCAACCCCATTTCCTCCATTTCCCAAAGAACCATCTTGTTCGATCAGATCATCAAAATCGAAAACCGGATTTTCGATAGCAACCCCTGGCGTGTAGAGGGTTCCTCTACAAAGAGGGCAAGTCGAATTAGACAGCAACCATGTGTCGATGCAATCAATGTGAAAAGCATGACTGCAAGCTGGGAGCAATCTCAGCTGATCCTTCTCACAAAACTCACAGAGACAAACTGGACAATCAAATGGTTCTTTCAAACCCTTTATCTCTTTGTAAAGGAACACAGGGAGAGCATCAATGAAAGCTTGATCTAAGCCGGAATCGTGAAGGTGGAAGAGCTGCTGTAATTGTCTCTGGAAATCTTCAGAGCCAGGCATTTCTGGGTATCTGTTGGATTCAGATATGGATGAAGATCTATGCTTTGTGAGAAATCTAACAAGCAGGTGGATGATTCCGGATACGAAAAATATAACAGCTAGAACAATTATGATAAAAAGAACCGATGGGCTAATTTTACCCCCAGAGGATGATGACGTTGGAGAGGAAAGCAAAGTCCTTTCTCTGATTTGAGCTTGATTCCAAGACATTTTAGGGTAGTGGCATACTAAATTCACCATCAAATTCTAGGATTTTCTCAGAAACCAAACACCCTACACTTTCTCACCTTTTTGTAAAAACCAAGAGAATCAGATTCCTTGCTTGCATTCAGATCAAACCCAACTCATACTTCGAAGTAAGCAACACAACAAGCAACTGGCACACTATTTCTTGTAATATCAACAAACCCAATTCAGATTTAGTCAACAATGTGCAGAAAAATAAAAACTTTGACCCATTCAGAAGTCTACCTACTGCCACTGGTTCTAGAACCACCACCACCTCTGTGTTTTCTCAATTTTCAGTTCAGAAATGCAACCAAAATACTGGAGTTGAAGTTGAAGAACATAAAATTAAAAATAAAAAAGAAGCCAGGAGCTGTCCAGTTTGCAGTTTACCGACCTGAAAAACTGGAAAATCTGCCATTAACGGAGCCCATTTGAGTCTTTGACATGTGCTTCTTGTCTTGGACTTGGACAGTGTTGCAGGTGATGAAAAATAAAATAAAAAACCCTAAATAATATGATTTGGGGGGGGGTACATTGAGATTTGAGGAGGGGTTTTAATTTATTTATGTTGGAAGGTAGTGTGGTTAGCGGCAACAAAAGGAGCCAGTCCGAGGGTAAAATTGTCAGTTGGAAATATAAGAACAGTGACCTCGTACGTGTCAATCATGGAAGGACCCAGTTTTCTTTAGATTTTTGCCAATTTTCTGGTACATGATATTTGGATTTTGTTGCCGATTTTACTGTGCAAGTTTGGCATCCCTGCCTCTGTGTTGGCTTTTTTACCAACCATTGTGATTGGATGGTGCCCATTTCTTTGTGGGTCCAAAATTATTTGGTCAATGGACTTTTGATAGTCCAATTTGAAGATCTTGCAAGTTGAAATGGGGCTCAAAAGCCCAATCACTAGATGCACCTGCCTATTGTCTGATTTGATTCGAATAAATTTATGTCAAATTCGTTATCTATGCTAGTTGAATGTAAATCACATTGTGTGACTTTAGTTTATACTTCTATTATGATGGAGGTATACAATGAATTGATATTATTCTGATTTTCGACTTCCCTGCACATTAAAACACGTAAAGAAACAAAAGACATTAGTGGGTGACAAATTAAAATTAGTAATCGAACAATCAAGTATCAGATCAACTAGAAAGACGTAACTAGGTATCTTTCTAATTAATAGCTTTTTCAATTTGAAATGAGCAAAATCATGCATCTAACAAATCAGTGCTTATTGTACAAAACCAAGCAATAAATAAACTGTCTGAAAGATAATATTTAGGTACTAATTAGTGAATTTTTTGCTCTCTAGAAATAGAGTTTTATGTTTTTTTTTTTTTTTTTTTTTTTCCATCAATTGTTTCAATGCATCTTTATTTGATCTTTTTCGTAAAGTTTCAAATTTCCAAATGGGTTTTCGAAGACCCAACGTAGCAGAGGCCAATGCTGATGGAAGATTTCCTTATTTGATCTTTTTCGTAAAGCTTGTTTTTCCTCTATAAGAGCTATTAGAGTTTTAGCTGTAATATATATGAGATAAACAAGGAGTGACAGTAAGTTTTAATTATAGGGTGTGGGTTTAATTATAATTTTTATTTTTATTTTTAATTTCATCTTATATTTTATGATAATTATACAATAGAGTAAAAAAATATAATTAACGTTTAAAATTTAAGTTGGATAAAGAAGAAAGCATATGAATTCAAATAAAATTTCGTTAATATTATTGAACAAAATAAAAAAAGTAAGTACTCACTAATAAATTCTGAAGTATTATTCCGAAGAAATCAAACAAGAGTCTATAGGACCTGGCTGCTAAATCACAATCACTGTCCTCCCTATATATACCTCCAAAACTGACGGGATAAAACAAGCAGAGAAGCCAGCTGTTGCAGACACTTGATAAAATGGCCAATGGGTGTTGTAAGTCAAAGATCTCTTGATATTTCAACCGGCTCCATCTTCTTCAATTGACACCTAATATTGTTTTTGCATGTATATATTTGCCCTATTTTCCATTTTCTGTGCTGTCGAAATTAGCATCTGCGCACTAATTAATCAAATAGACGCAAAATTAAAACCCATACATTTGAGTGCTTGATGATATCTCACATGTAAATGTAGAGAGATATAGAGAGGCGCAAATGATTCCTCTTCATTGATGAAATGACAGTTTTTAAGTATGATTTATGTAGTATTAGAAAATCACTTGTGTTATTAAATGTACATCGAGTTTGTTTTTGGTTACTTTCAAGGTTTCGACACTTGTATCATTTCTTCTCCGAGAATCCGACCTATTCCTCGTAAGGCGCCTACTATTCTTCATGTGATTTGGTCTCCTCCTTGGTTTACTTGGATTTTAACTTAATATAGATGGTTTGTCTAAAGGAAATCTTGGTTCTGTTGCATGTGGAGGAGTTTTCAGGGATTGCCATGGTTAGTTTTTTAGTGGCTTTCGCCAATGCATTGGTGTTCACAACTCTCTTTTTTTGCAGAATTATCACCAATTATTATTGGCGTAGAGATTGCATATCAACGGAGTTGGTATTATCTTTGATTGGAAAGTGATTATTTGAGTGTTATCTCCACTCTCCAATTGATTGATTTTGATCCTCCTTTAGCCATATGTTGATTCACTCATTCATATTATAACACGTGCATTAGTAAAATCACATAGTGATTCGACCGTCACGCCAAAAAAAAATTCTCCATGTGGACCTCATGCCAATTATTAGAATCATGTACAAAAGCTCAAGCCTGGTCTACGTTTTATGTCTAACTGAAAGATGAAGTTGCTTGTATATATCTGAAAACCAATGAATTCAGTTCTGTACACATATTGCTGGAAGTTAATGACGAAGCTCGGATGGTAGGCCATGGAATACCACGTTCTTTGGTCTGGCAGTTGTATCTTTTCTGCCAAGCACTTGTTTAACTGGTACAAACCATGAAACTGAGTACTTTATGTGACCTACTGGAACTTTTTTCTTTTCATCTTGAGTTACTTTGTTACACAGATTTTGTAGAGCACATATTCTGCATGAAGAGATTAGATACACACCAAATGGTGTAGAAGTAAAGCTCCTTACAGACATGGCTGGCCACTTTAGGAATGTTTTATTTTCCACCCTAACATACTTTAAATTAATTTGCGTCGATCAGTTAAAAATACATGTAGATTAGGTTAGTTGCAGTATATTTGGCCTCTTGCATCCAAAGCTTGAAGCCCCTCCTTATAAATTTCATTAAGAATGTTGTGTTAATAGAAAATAATGGGAATTAATTGGCCACATGATCAATTTTCCCATCCTACTTGCTGAAAATGATTAGAGTTCAATCTGTCGTCAAAATTTGTTCGCAATGTCATCAATTTTTTACAACCAGCTCGTTGATATGCGATGAATACGTCGTCTATGTTTGATTTTAATCAGTTCAACAATTGAGATTTGATCTCCAATCATTTCAGCCGATGTTCCAAAAAATAATTGATCTTATGGAAGCCAAGTTAGGAATTAATGTAGGAATTGTGGTGGATATTACAACCAAAATAGAGACACTAACTTCCCAACTGCTTTAGAAGTTTCTTTCATAAGATTCATAAATATAATGCTGGGTTCGTTTACTCTTCTAAGTGACTTGTTGTCTAGGGAACAAAAAATAGCCTCAACATCTCTCTGTCTTTTCATTGCGTTGTTGTTGTGATTTAACCTCAAACTTGTCCAGGTTAGCCAAATCGTAGTAAATAAAAAATCTTACATGTAACACTAAATTTTCACTTATCCAAGCGCTCAAAACGCCCATCGAGTTCCACTCAAAAAATTGCTCAAACTCTTCATAGCAGCAATGATAGTGCAGTATCATTTAAGCCTTCCAAGCATGTAAATTATTAAGTTGATTTGGGGTTCCCATATTATTTTTGAAAGAGAGCTACGAAAAGGATGAAAACAAATATTCCAAAATCGTGGGTTTCAATCTACTGGAATTCAACTCGGATTCAGTTCAGCCTTATTCGCCGCAGACATAGATTACCTATGGCTTATACTTATTAAATCGCTGCAGATTATCTGTGGGTTCCTCTTTGGTGGTATCAGACGTATTATTCAGGATACAATACAATCGGAATATTCTAACATGTATGATATCTATGCCTATTGAGCAACAAACACAGTGTATATTGAAATGTTGAATTCTGCAGGCTTTGCCAATTTTTCCACTAGTGTACGTTGCATACGAGAGATTACGCAGTAAATAAGCTGGGGTAGCTAGACTCCCTCCCTTAATGAGAAAATTATATATCTCTCCAAATTTTGATTTAATTGGCCTAAACATCAAACCTGCAGCATTGCGTGCAGGGAAATCTATGTTAAATTCGAAGCGAGGTGGATCATCAGTTCGTGGTAATTAGAATAAAGTCTCAGGATCTTAAAAAGAAAAACCCTAGCTAGAAATGTTACAAGCTGCGGCCAGCAATAGAACAGAAGAAACGAAATTCGATAATTATCTAGAAAATATCCTAGCTACTTCAAAAAATCAATATATGGAACCAAATGGCATTCGATCAAGACCATACATATATATAACAGGCATGGAGGAAAATTAATATATAGTTATAAGGATTAGGAGAAAGAACACAAATTTAATTACCATCATACATAATTTAATAAAACCGATTAAGATCGAAATGCATGGCATCACAAATTCACAAGTAGACTCATCTCATAGCTTGTAAATCTTGGAAAGCGCTTGCAAAACATTAAGTTGCAACCTCAGCTGAAGTATATAATCCGCGGTTTGAAGAAAAAGCCGGTCCGCCTTCAACCCTCTCCCTCCTGGAATCAACATTTGTAGCTTCTTCACCTTCACTTGCACCATCGACATGCCTCCTCTGCCACGACCTCCCACCGCCTGCCTCCGCCTCCTCATCTTCATCGTCTTCATCTTAGATGAAGAAGAATAACCTCTCAGGCCATGAAAATTATTCATAATGTATGGTAGTTTCCAATCTTGCTAGCAAGTACAAATAATGTTACCTGTACAAAGGCAAAGGCAACACAAAAATTGCCAAAGAAACCCAGAGAAAGAATGATTCGTTGAAAGTCTGCTACCAGAATTGAGAGAGATGATGAATGATGGGAGAGGGCTGAAGGCTATGCTCTATAAATGAAGGCAACACTAAATAGGACGACGGGGCCATGTGAGCCGAGCAATTCATGCCTTTTTTTGGACGTGTGTGGGCCGAGGGAGACCTTCGAATTTTCTCTCACGAACACAATTTTGTTGTCGTTTGCAGTATGGGGGGACCCCCTTTAGACTTTACCTCCAAAGAGACCCATACACGTGTCTGCCACCCTCTCTAGCTAGGTTTTCGATATGACTACTATACCGTGTGGAAGAATACAAATTTTTTTATAGTGGTTTATATTCAACTTTTAATTGCATCAAGAATGTTCGTCATAAAATTTCACGCTTAGTAAAATTTACACACCTATGTAAGTCTTTTTGGTCTCCAGAAATATGGACTGTAGTGACGAAGCCACCAGTTAGTTCATTTTTTAAAGAAAAAAAAGTTGAAAACAAATATTTGATTCAACTTTTAAATTTTTAGATGTACTAAGGTTTTTTGTAATAAGATTTCACGCCTAGTTCATTGCACATGTAATTAAGTTGAAAACAATATAAGTGTAATTAGTAAAGAGTCGTTGGTTCATCTATCAAAATTTTGACATCATGTAGCATTAGTTATCCTACCCAAGACTAAAATGGATTGATTTAGTATTAAGAGAATTGTGAATCATGTGGTTGGAACTCCGAAAAAAAAATTTGCCCTTCATTTCTTTTTTGGTACTCATCAAGGAAGAACGTATGATGTTTTCCATACTCTAGATTAGATTTTTTGTTAGGTTAGTATATCAACAATGTCATCTTATAACATATAAATTAATAATACTAATTAAGTTAGACCAATGTCGATCACACTCGAAAAAATTTCTTTTGTTCACTCGGACATAAAATTCTCAGACAACGCTCGTATAGTGATAAAAAGCCTTACGCTGCTAGAAATTTAGACATACTTGCATGTAATTAGTGATACGAGGGAATTTGAGAATCTCTCTCGCCGCACCACTCTAGGTACTACGTATAACCTTTTGATTTCTAAACTTGTACTCGTCCCCGAATCCCGACGGTTGGCATCCCCACACGTGTCCAGATGTAATCCTCCACGTCACCCATTTCTCGAACACCCATATCTTGGGGCTCATAATCCAGCACACTAGAAATTTAGTATTTAGTTTGGAGGTAATGTTAGACAGATTTTTTATTTAAATTTTGTTTTTTTAAATTATATGATGTGATAGTTGGTTGTTAAATTTTTTGTTTAATTATTAAATATATAAATCAACATCAACCGTCATATTATATGATTAACAAAATATGATTAAAAAATATAATCTTCTTAGCATTTTCTTTAGTTCGTTGTCCAAACTAGGTTCCAGGAGAGATCTTAGGTATACACGGGATGTGAAGATTTAGAATAATAAATTAAGGGTAGTGCTATCTATAAACTTATTTTTAATTTCACATCTTTTTTTCAAGTTTTGACAATTGGATCGAACGAATTAAATAAAATTAATGATTAAAAATTAATAAAATTATGAGAAGTAAAAATAGACTTATGAATTGCACTATTCTAAATTAATTAATTAATTTGTGCCATAATGTGTTGGCTGGCGAAAATTTGAATTGAAACGTAACCAATGTGAACGGATAATTTATCAAGTGGGTTTTGTAACGTGGTTTGACCCAATAGGGCATGTTTCCTCCTCATTGTGTTCAAATATCCACCTTCTTTTTCAAATGAGTAATACTAGGAAGACTTAATTTGTAAATTAAATAACATGAAAGTTGGTGATTGAATTATTACTTAATTGTTGATAAATGTGTTTATAATTTTGTATTGATAACATTTCATTTGGTTTGCTAATTTAGTCTCCCTAACATTTTTCTTTCCAAATATATTATGGCAGATGAGAAAACATGTGTTATGTGATGAACAATATTTTTCTTATTTAGGTAAACGATGATTGAAATCAGAAATATGTATGAATGGAAAGAAGGTAGTATGGGCACGATCTTTGCCAACTTGTCCAATGTCCATAATCATCGATGAATAATTATAGCAAACAATAATGTTTCAACATATCACATTTTCGTATCACATGATTTGATCAGTGATTTGTACATTATCTTATTAGATCTTGATCGTATATATACACCACTTGCTTCATCACGTGGTATTAAAATATGACACAAAAATGCAGTATGTTTAGTTATGAAAGAACACAACGTGACCTAAACCCTAACGCTATAGTATTACATAACAATTTTATACCACATTTTACTACTTTATTATGTGTAAATGCATATCAATTAATAAACATATCTTATTGAATATTATCTAGCTACATATATCATTGCACCCCTCCAGCTAGCCTATGGACTGCATAAAAACAAATCTCGGTGAAAAGATGAATTAGCACACCAGCTATTTTAGTGTGTGTGTATATATATATGTATGCCCTAGCGGTCCCCAGGCCGATCGGAAAATTTTCCAGGGCTTAAGAGCGACATTGAACACAAGCATGTGAGGTATGATGATGACATATGTATATATACACTTCATGAATGCGTGGGGTTTTAAAATCCATACAGCCAACTCCACTTAGTGAGATAAAACTTGATTGTTGTTGTTGTTGTTTGTATATATATACACACATGTGGCTCGTGGGTTGAGTTAACGCAAACAAGTCGGCCGGGGGTTGAAGAAAAGGATGGGATTGAAGAAATCATATGCATTGTCGCAGAGAGAAGCCAATTATTATTTAACATTAAGAAGCATGCTTGCTGGCAATAATCTGGATTTATATCAAATACAGCGTTCGAAAATAGATGTTTGATCGCATTGACATTACTTGACTTTTAGTCTGAACCGACTAAGGAACGGATCCGGTAGGCATGTCATGTCACCTTCCATCTGGTTGCGATAGCCATTTGATGTTGAATGAAGCATATTGCAGGCGACATATGTATTGTGGCAATTTGATCATGTTTAGTTGAGCAAGAACAGAAATTGAGAGATGATATGCACCCTCTTTTTAGCCTCTTACACATCCATGTTTAATTTGGGTAGTTGATTTCGTTTGATTTATTCGTTCTGATTGCCGAAATAAAGATGGATGTGTGAGAAGCTAAAAAGAGTGTGAAAATTACTCTTTGCAATACAAGAATTTGCTTTTTTAAACACAAAATTTTATATATTACAAGAGATATAACAATTCTAAGTTATAATACAGAAGAAAAAAAAAAAAAACCTAAAACACAGTAGATTAGAAAAAATTATTATCTACTGAGGCAATGCACCACTTGCTACAATGTAGTTAGAAAAAATGGGAGACTTTTAATGCAGTCTCTAGCTATCAATGTTCATTGATTGAAACCTTGTTGACTTTCAGTTTTTTATCGAAGTCCCTGACATTAATGTAATGATGTATTTCTCTGTGAGTTGTTATATTTTTCAAATTAAAAATTGAAATCTGAAGTTGTTTATATTAATGAGATTTTAAATAAAACACATAATTTGTGGGATTAAAATTACTAAAGGATAAATTATACTCTCCAATATATTATATGTATAAACATAGGTGCATTCATCAAAATTAACAAAAAAATTATTGTACCAAAACTATTAACAAACTAATAGCTGAGCTGGCATTGCTGATGTAACTAACCACAAAAAAGAAAACATATATTAGGCTTAAGATCATTAAATTTCTTTGATTAAAATTGACATGGATACATTTTCAAATTAATCAAGAAAATAGAATGTACCCATATAAGTCTAAAAAATGGATAGAAAAATATTGAATGGATTTTATTTAAAAAAATGGGTACATTTTATATTAAAAAAATGAGTACATTTTATATTAAAAAATGAGTACATTTTAATATTAAAAAATGATACATTTTACATATAATAAATTGATATATTTAAGAATGGATACATTGAAGATTAAATTAAAAAAGTTATATGAATGTACATTTAAGATTAAAAAATTAAAAATCTTTTTATTAAAAAATTAATGTGTACAAACTTATTCTAATTTATGTTTTTATTTTGAAAATATTTGGAGTTGAAATTTAATTAGAAGATTAATAAGAGCGTGAGTATTAAAACTCTAAATCAATTACTAATTTTTATTTTAAAAAAATTATGTAACTTACATGCATGTAAATTCATCAACACATTCATGCTAGGAACTTCGATTAAAATCTAAAAACTAATAATGTCTCAGTCAATAAACATTAGTAAATAAGGACCATATTCTAATTTTTCTTAGAAATGAAAAATGAATATAAATAAAGGAAAACTAATGAAAATGACTTGAAAACTTTGAGTTTTAACGATAAGGACAAAATAAAGGGTAAAGTGAATAGTACCATGATTAACTTTTTAGTGTAACAATGTGATTTTTCATTAAAATAAACAGTACCGTGAGCTTTTTGTTAAAACTCTCTATAAATAACTTCATATATCTACATAATACTTGGAATATATATATCTACATAATGCACGACTTAAAGCTTTGACATGATTTTTTGGAGGTCAAATTGGTGGCCACTTACATTCTGGATTCCGGAACCGGATCCTTTCTGAATCCCAATAATTTGAGTCCAATAATTATTTGATCCGAACTGTTAAAATTTGATTCAAGGACTAAAGCCCTTTATTTATAGTCATTGGATCAAATTTTAACAGTTCAGATTATTTGATTTTTAAGCTTAGATTATTGGAATTCGGATAGGATCCGGTTCCCTGCATTCCATATACATGCACGTGGCATGTCAACTGATCTGTTGTCACTATTGATTCCATATTATGGCCACAAAAGAAGTTGTCAACACTAAACCTAAAACTATGATCATTGACATCATATTTGTTTTAGAAATTTCGCGACAAGTTGTTGCGAACATTCCATCGAGTCAATATAATTAATTGATCAGGTGAAAACCAAGGGAATATAATATATAGAAATCATTTGACTTCTTATACACAGAGAGCAAGTTTTTCGTGTATCTAAATTATCATACCAATTTACTTTTATGATTTTATGAATTAATTACAGACACACACACACACTAGATTGTAATTTACACGTAAAAATGAATAAATACATATAACACCTGACAACATTCTATTATATTTCTCTGCTTATTAAGCAGCTATTAGTGATGGTTTGGTATAACATAAAGACTGGACCGAGATTCTCTCTGGAACTCGAAGTTTGGAGCCAGTAGACTTAGAGATTTGGGCGTTCAAGGGGAGATAGAGATTCGGACTCTTAATTTGCGTGAGGTTGGCCAGTAGGATGGGCTAAGGGGGTAGAGGAGGGCACAAGATTTAAAATGAGTTGTCCAGATCTCGAAGTCCGCGGACTCTGAGTACAGAGATCCGAAGACAATGTCAATTCATAAGGACTAACTGTGTGGTTAGATATAATTATAATCCTACTGTAATGAACAACTGTAGACACACCACGTTCCATCGAGACAACGTTATGGAAATAGAGAGATCGAGGTACACGAGCTACAGATCGTCAGGAATAAAAACCAAAAACAAAGTCACATGCACAGACGCAATGTGGTGGGGGACCTCATATAATATGAATTACAAACCCATATGAGACTTGAGTCTAGTAGGGTACCCAATAGTAGTAGTGGTAGATCGATCAAGCTAGTAGCTTTTCGAGATCTAGTGGTTGAGGGATTCAAAGGAGTCTCTTTGTCCACCTGTCTAGCTATATCTAAGCTTAGCTTATCTTAGCGAAGTTGGTGCCTCTAAGCTGGTTGAAAGGTACCCAAAACTCACAAGTGTAATGAATTTGATTAGATAGGACTGTAACTTTGTAATGCCATGGATTACATTTGACTGGAGAAGATAAGATTGATCGAATCCTATATTTTGTGTTACACATGACTAAGAGGATAGATTGAGTTTGACTTTCATGTGTATATGGTGGCTTCGGCGTACAAAGTTTCTTGAGCTGAATCATAGGCTTTAGGGTTCTCGAGTTGAATCATAGGTTTTAGGGTTCTCGAGTTGAATCAAAGGTTTTAGGGTTCTCGAGCTGAATCCTGTACTTGAATCTCATGTATGGTTGAATGGTGGGGTTAGGTCATCCATAATTGATCAAACAGAAAATGTACGTCATTAAACTTCTGCGAGATTGTTCATTATCTTTATTATTCAATTCTGGTGTTTATACCTTGAAACGATGACACATCGTGATTGAAAAATGAATGATCGAGGTCATAAACCTAAGAAGTATTTGTCCTTAAACGTATCCAACCACTAGGCTACTACTTGTCTTGTCCACCAAACGAGAAGCTATAACTAGCAGTAGTACAGTGGGCGCCGTTGCAATTTGGTACTTAGCTGGAGTAGCCTTTGTGGTGGGAACGGAACGCACATGGTTGTACTTGTGTCCATATTGATGGACTCCGTTGTGATGAAACCCCGTAGTAGACCCACGACAAGACAACTTGGTTTTTTTATTTGGTGCAGGCAATTCCAATGCATGACTTATTTCTTACTACTAACCTGCATTCCCAAAGTTACTTTGTACGATGCCCCACTTCAAATTTTAGCATGCATTTGTTTGTCCTAATTCCACAACTCCATTTAGGTTTTAGCCTTATAATTGCACAAAGGACACTTGAGGAGATTGGTAACACTAGTCGATGTAGAACAGACAGCAGAGCTGATCGAAGAGCACCTCGAAAAATAAAAAAAATACTTTCGGCAGCAGACGAAACTATCAGCGTATATAGCTGCGGTTCCAAATACCAGATACTCCCCCTTTAGATATATATAATTTTCTCAAAAAGCTCCGAGAAGCACATCCTTATATGTAGGCTATTCTCCCCGAAAATTCCCATAGCCTGTTCTCTTTACAATGAGAAAGTTGATGCGATCCTAACTCATGGTGTTAGAGAGTGATCTATAAAGATCCTGGGTACGGCAACGGGAGATACCGAAATTTAGGAACTCAGTACAAAAGCCCTCGGAGATCAACGCATTATATAAAATCAAACTGAAGGCCAGTGCAGACTCCCGGTTTGTACTTTTTATCGATATTTTTGTTGGCGTTCAGCTTCGTGTGCCCACGGAGAAAGCAATTGGTAAACAATCTCAAGCGCATACCTAAGACGGGGTCTGTTTGTTGATTCTGGGTCACGGTAAGCCCAGCGAAGGATATTCAAGATTATGAAATCTGAATAATTCAGCGTCGGTGTATCTAGGTACCAAATCCCATCTAGAGATTACCGAGGTCGAGCATGTCCGGTGGTCGGCTCTGCTAGTGGATGGTCTAGCAACCGGTGGAATCTATTTCAATCCCCAAAATGAAATTGTTTACCGCATTACAGTCTGAAAAAGTCAACTTCGACAAGGGAAATTTTTTAGATTGATTTGTAAGTATTCTACGTATAATAAGGAGGATATTCTTGAAATATTTTGGAATAATGTATACAAAGAAATCAAAACTGAAAACAAATCTAGCAATATTCATAGTAATATAATTAATTTATTGAAATGTAATTATTGTGATCATATACAGCCTGATACTTTGGTAAAATTACAGACTGAAATTGAAAATATTACTTTAAATTGCGATTATCAAAGTCTTTATAAGCACTATCCTGAGTTGATGCGTAAATTAATTGATAAGGAAAAGCAAACTGCTAAGGAATATCTAAAGAGTCAAAATCTATCCGAAAACGAATTTATTTTGATTAATGACTTAGGTCAATATACACTAGAAGCAGTACTTCTGAATGTACTAGGGAAAGTGTTCAACAGTTTTGATCATTTTTTCGGTTGTTAAGGTTGCTACTATGCTTGAACAGATCCAATCAGCTGTACAGATAGAAACTAGATACAACAAAGTTTATAAAGAAGATGTTAATAATACGATAAAAAGAAATTATGTTATTGCTAAACACTTGTTAAACTTATTGTGTACGAGAGGTTTGATCTCTTATGAAAATATGAAAATTGATGAAGCACCAAAGATAAAAGGTAAGAATTGTTATAAAACGGCATATTGTTATGCGTCGTTCAATTTCGACTTATCCCAACTCCCTCTTAAATTAAATATACCCATGATTTCTATGCCGTTACCTTGGAATCTAAGTTGTTTCACCTTCAACGTTAGCTGATATGCAAGGGGGGGTACTTAAGTGGAATTACGGGATTCTTATATAATAAGTTTCGTCTATTAACTTCACGTGACTATAATAACTTCTATATTAAGTTGAAGGATTCAGTAAGTGTGTGCAATGTTTTGAATAAGCTTCAGTCTCAACCCTTTGAGATAAACAGTAAGGTATTGTTATTTATTTTGAAAAATCGTGATGCCTTAGAAAAAAAAGGTCTTCTTATGAATAGAAAGCTAGCTGAGTTGAATATAAAAAACGCTTTAGACATATTGAGGAATTGTTACTAAAGACAAAGCCAAGAAGTGCGTGACCTTCAAGTTTTATTAATGGATTTTATTAAGTGGTTGCAGCAAGCTAGGTGTGAAGACTTCGTAATAACTCTTTCGAGTGCATACTCGGGTTATAAATTTTATCTACCCGCATTCGTGGACTCCCGTGGTAGCATCTACCATGCGGTTGTATTGCATTTTCATGAACGTGACTTGTCAAAAAGTTTAATTGTATTTTCGAGTGATGCAAATATTAACAGAAATGCAGAAAAACACAGAAATGTAGAAAGAGCATGTATCAAAGAAGAAAAGAGAGAAGGGAATAAGAGAGAGAGAGAAAGTAATTGATTACATCGATATTGAATTAATGTTTACAACTATGAGAATACAGTTTATATAGCCATCATAACTAGCTTGCAGCCTAAGTTATTTAACTAACTAATTCGATAACAACTCTAACAACCTTTCGGCACGTGGATATTGCCAACAGCAAAATCACCTGAAAATAAACTAAGCGAAAAGGAACAATATACTCTAAGAATGAATTTAGCAACGGCTGTGGCATTTAAGTATAAAAAATTCGATTCGGAAGGTGCTGCTCTTGATTGGTATCTAAAGAACTATGAAAAAAATCAGTGAATCGGACGAGTGTTTAATTAACTCTGCACTACAAGCTAGTGATCCATTTCAGTTCATAGCTAAGTTGCTTTGTAACGAGAGAGTTAGTTATACCGAAAGAATTAAAGGATTAAATATGATTCCAGTGACAAAAGATGCTGCTGCTGGTGCTTATCAAATCATAAGTTTCTTATTAGTTAACAAAGAAATAGCTATTCTAACAAATCTTCTTCCTCCTTCTCAAAATGAAGAATCTCTTAAAATACAAGATTTGTATTTGAATTTGAAAGACGAACTTCTGGTGTTCTTGCGTTCAAGATTGGAACATAATAAGTATATCATTGTAGAATCTCTGTTGACGAGAAAGCTCGTCAAAGCGCTATTCATGCCGTTAATATATGGTAAGACTATTAGAACCATGATTCATGATATTCGTGAGGTTTGTGGTTCATTGCTAAGTTATCAGGATTCCGATCAAATGGGTAAGCTTTGCTTAGAATTTTGGAAAAATAAATATCCTGACATAGTCAATTTAATGAATTTGATTAACCTAATTGGGTGGTTTTGTTCAGTATTGGATAAACCAGTGCACTATAGCATACCGTTCTTCACTACAGTGCAGGATTATATGCGTAGCGATACTGCAAAGATCTGGGTGTATGATCGTGCTACCCCGTCTTAGGGATGCGCTTGAACCAAAATGCGAAAGACCCCATGTATCATATACTTCTTTCGTCAAAGCATTTGCATGTTTGAAGGTACGCACGTGTTTCTATTGCATCTTGTCATCTGCATGCATATATTTTGTTCGTGTGTTGAATTACCCTATGAAGTGTCATTCCAGACTCAAAGATCGCCAGAGTCTACAATGAGTTTATGGCAAATAAAAATCTCGAAAATTACACAACCTATTGCCACCCAAAAATAGGGGTGGGCAGATGGGTCTAGGATCCGTTGGGCAGGTACGGGATAGGATTGAAGTTTGTAAACTCAAAACGGGATTGTTTTCCCCGTCCATCTCCATCATATGGAGATTAAATATGCACTGTTTATTTCTTTAAGATCGGGTTAGGTCCAGTTTTATTTTTAAAAATTAACGACCCGTCCTGTCCACTTCATTTCCAAATGGATCCGGTCCAGTTCCTCCAAATTTAGACCTCGCACGGCCGGTGTCCACCCCTACCCAGAAACGACCAAAAACTAGTGTGGAAAAATCAGGCCTAGTTAAGTCACACAACTTTTCAGCCCATTACATGGAATCGGGATGGGACTGGACTGACCTGGACTCAGTTCAGCACAGCCAATCCATTTCCCCAATCAGTGGACAAAGAAAGAAAACAAGGGAAAGGTCAAAACACTCGGCAACGAATTGCTTGATGTCCACGCTGCCCCTTCCAATTTCAAATCCTCCGTTTGGAGAGATTTTTTAGTGTGGCCAACATACGGATGATACATCATTTGTTATTATAAAAATAATAAGATATGTGTGTTAAAAAATTATTAACTTAAAAAATAAAATTTTCCATCACTTATTTAAAAATATATATGTATCATCTGTGTTCCCCTTACAATAAAAAATTTTTCCCCCGAGTAGGAGAACATATTCCAAAAGGACCAATCCCGTGAGGCCCAAACTACACATCCATCCCTATGCAGCTGGTCTCCCTTTCTAAAACCTGGCCAGCAGCAGCAGTTTTCTCTTTCTTTCTCCGCCGTAACTCCTACTCCCCATTCTCCTCACTGTCCACTTCTCATCCTCCTCTTCTTCCCCAGCTACCTACGGACAGCGCCGCCATGGCGCCCCGCCCGAAAGACGACGCGTATCTCGAGGCCGTAATCCCGAAGCGCATCAAGCTCTTCGAGGCCATCCAGGCTCAGCAGCTCGCCCACCGCCAGTCCCTTCCCTCCGATCCAATCAAGTAAGCACTAAACCCTAAGCCCTAACTCTTCCGGGTTTTGGGTATTTGAATTTTGATTTTTTGTTTGGGGTTTTGTAGGATTACTTTGCCGGGCGGACAGGAGAAGGAAGGGAAGAGGTGGGTGACTTCGCCATTTGACATTGCCAAGGATATTTCCAAGAGCTTGGCTTCCAGCGCTGTGATTGCAAAGGTCAATGGGGACCTGTGGGACATGAGCCGTCCTCTGGAAGGGGACTGTGAGCTTAAGCTCTTCAAGTTTGAAGACGATGAAGGGCGTGATACTTTCTGGCATTCTAGTGCTCACATTCTCGGACAGGTATGAAAGTTGTCGAATTTATGGTTTGTTGGATTGCATTTTGAGGGTTTTATAGTGTTTTTGACTTTCGATACGTTGCAGGCACTTGAGGTTGAGTATGGATGCAAGCTCTGCATTGGTCCGTGCACTACTAGAGGAGAGGTTTGATTATGTACCTTTAGCCTTGGATATATTACCATACTGATTGACTTTGAGTTTTTGAGTTATTAGTTTGTTTATGCTATGTTATCATGTGTTTTCATTTGTATGACTTTTGGATTATGCCAGTTCTGGTTCTTCAAATACTGTGTAAATTTTCTCGTGAAAAGTAATCTAGTCTTGGAGACGATTTCATTAAAACTTTTTATTTTCAAATTTACCATGCAACACGTCTAACCGTGATATAATAGTTGTTTTCTGTTGTCTGTACATGCTTCTGTACTTGTCTACTCTGTGGTTGACATTGCTGTTTGGATGAAATTCTATGTGCTTGTGTTGTTCTTTTCATTTGCAATTTTATCACATGGATATTGAACTTTTGTGCTCCCACTCTTGGAAATGAATTTGTATAGAGTTCCTTCACTGCTATCAGTTTCTGGATTACTCATTTGGGTTGCTTGTGAAATTCAATAACAGGGTTTCTATTACGATGCGTTCTACGGTGATTTGGGCTTGAATGACGAACACTTCAAGGACATTGCCTCAGCGGCAGACAAGGCTGTTAAGGTATTGTTTGCACTCTTGTAGAAAAGTTAATGTACACCTTTCTTATGGAGGAATTGCTTGCTCCTTTACGGGTAGCAAAATCAATAAGTTGTTTCAACATTTTTGTCTTTCTTGTTGAGATTCCTTGATTGATTGCAGATTGTTGCTTCAGTATTTTTATCTGGTTTGTTGAAACTCCTTTGACTGGTTTGTTGCATCTTTATCCCCAGGGTAAACAACCTTTTGAGCGTATTGAGGTCACAAGAGAACAAGCCCTTGAGCTTTTCTCTGATAATCAATTCAAGGTAAGTGAAGCTGCTCAGTTTGTTTCTCATCAGTAACTGATTGTTATCTACTCTTCTTATCTGCATTCCATACTCTCAAATAGCAATATCAGATGTGATTTTTTCTTCACTAATTTTAATCAGGTTGAAATCATCAATGATCTTCCGGCAGACAAAACTATAACAGTATATAGATGTGGCCCCTTGGTTGACTTGTGTCGTGGGCCCCATATACCAAATACTTCTTTTGTCAAAGCATTTGCATGTTTGAAGGTATGTGTTCTCATGACATTTTAGAGCTGTAGAATATGTTTATTCTTGTATGCATGCATTGTATGTGTATGTTTAACTTATGAATGTGTAACTTTAGGCTTCTTCAGCCTACTGGAGGGGAAATAAAGATCGTGAAAGTTTACAGAGAGTCTATGGAATATCATATCCTGATAAGAAAAGTTTGCAGGTGATATTTTATTTTTTTAACCTTTTATGGGGTTTTGGATTTTCTTAGCAGTATCTGAAATCTTTTCTCGTCATGTTCACCTTATATTGAAGTAACAAATACCATATCAAAAGATGTGGCAGGTCTGATGATATTCATAGAAATTGAGAAGTAGTCAGGTTATGAACTGTATTGGATAGGACTAGAACCTATGCCAATATCTTCTATTGGATATTGGTCTTGGATTATTTTACTTACCATCATCAACTTTATCTGCAGCTATATATCCAGAAGCTGGAAGAAGCAAAAAAGTATGACCACAGACTGTTGGGTACAAAGCAGGAGCTCTTTTTTTGTCACCCACTTAGGTATGTATGGAGCTAATACTTCCTCATTCTATAAGTGATCAAGATTCCCCATGAGTTCCATTTGATTTTTTCTTCTTGTCAAACTCAGCCCAGGAAGTTGGTTCTTCCTCCCTAATGGAACTCGGATTTATAACAAACTAATGGAGTTTATAAAAAATCAATATAGAGAACGAGGCTATAAAGAGGTGACAATTAATGTTCGGTTTTTACATCATCCTAGTAATCTTAAATAATTTTAACCTAATTTGCTATTCTTTGGTAGGTTATATCACCAAACATGTACAATATGCAACTTTGGGAAACATCTGGTCATGCTGCTAATTACAAAGAGAATATGTTTGTATTTGAGGTGAGTTTTGACATTATAGTATTGTGATCAGTTATATCATCTTTATGCTTAACTTAAAAGAACTGAACTTACGATGACATATTTTATTTTTTCTGGATATGACTAAAGAGTGAATACCAAATTTTGGCTACATACATCTTAATCTGATGATAGCTAATCCTGTGCCACCAAAACTTGTCTGATTGTTTACGGGAACTTTGTATACCTGATGTCATGAAGGGGTCTCTTACATATGATTGAGATTTTCATTGAGTAGTTATTCTGTGTGGCTGAGCAGGACTATGTTTAACTACCAGACCATTACAATATTTGCTGTGGAAATGCGCAATATGTTTAAACTGCTGGATATTGCATTTTCTCTTGCAGATTGAGAAACAAGAATTTGGATTGAAGCCAATGAATTGCCCAGGGCATTGTTTGATGTTTCAGCATAGGGTTCGCTCATATAGAGGTATGCTTTTTAACAAAATTTTCTTTACCTTTTCTTTCGAATTGCTTGATAAGAAAGTCCCCTGTATAAGGAGGTCATTTTATGGATGCCTGCCTGATCTTTTACTTGGATTTGTCTTCTTTTTCTCTAAGGATGTAGTTTAGGGGCCGTTTGATAACCATTTCGTTTTCAGTTTTCAGTTTTTGTATTCATTTTTTTTAAACTGAAATCTTGTTTGGTAACTACTTTCTGATTTCATTTAAAAAAAAAAAAAAAAAACTGAAAACTACTTGAGTTTCAAAATTTGGCCTTGAGTTTTCACTTTTCTTTTTTTTTTTTACTGAAAACTGAAACTGAAAGTAGTTGCCCAACAAGTGAAAACTGAAAACCAAAATCTAAAAACTGAAAATGAAATGGTTATCAAACAGCCCCTTAGTTTGGCCTTGTTGGCTTGGACCATCTCCTAAGGAGATGTCAAAAATGCCACATAGACGTATAACAGTAACAATTAACATACCATTTACTCCAACCAAGATGTCAAAGATGACATGGACAAAGAGATGTCAAATTTGAAGCTGCCTTCAAGTTTGATTTTGCTATTTCCAAAGGCATTCCACTTTCCTTACCTTAAATGCTAGCATTTTTTTAGTATTTTATTATTATTTTTAAACCGATAACAACCCAACTATTATTAATTTTGTTTAAAAAAACATAAATAAAGCAATAAATTTTGGCATATTGGGTGGAAGAAAAATCTTGACAATACGTCAAATTGCCAAGTCATCCATCAAATTGAAATTTGATGTTTCCTTTGGAGATGCTCTTAGCAGTTTTCTTGTTTCTCTTTGGTGTAGTTTGGGGGCCGTTTGATAACCATTTCGTTTTCAGTTTTCACTTTTTTTGAAAATTGAAATCTTGTTTGGTAACTATTTTCAGATTTCATTTAAAAAAAAATGAAAACGGAAAACTACTTGAGTTTCAAGATTTCAGTTTTCAGTTTTCAATAAAGTGAAAACTGAAAACCAAAAACCAAAAACTAAAAACTGAAAACGAAATGGTTATCAAACGGCCCTGTAGTTTGGGCCTTGTTGGCTTCTTGAGCAGTTTTCTTGTTTCTTTTTGGATGTTCTTGTCTTTCTTTATTTGGACAGATCTCTTGTACATTTTGTGTTGTACGCTTTTTTAGTCTCTAAAATATTTCCAGTTCAGCAAGAAAGTCATTAGTTTACATGATTGAGTTCAGTATAATTTTGAGTTGTTACTTTTGGCTTGAGTCTCTCGGTATGAGTTGTTTCTATGTTGCATTTTTCTGGTTATTTCTTAATGTAACATGACTATTAAAGTTTTTATTGGGATGCGGGTGCTTGGTATTTTTTTACCTTGTTAAAGTTGTGATAGCCCATGCTTTGCTTCTGAGTACTAGAATTTGCTACTTTATGTGACATTTTTGCACCATACGCATTTTCATCTGTCTTTTTTTTAAACCTTGATGACAGAACTTCCACTTAGACTGGCTGATTTTGGTGTTTTGCATCGCAATGAGGCCAGTGGTGCACTGACTGGATTAACACGCGTACGGAGATTCCAGCAGGTATACTTTCAATGCCTTGGTTTTAGCTTAACCTAGCTGTTAATTTAGGTGTCTCATGTTCATCCTGAACCTGCTTTGTAAACAAATAAACATTTTAGATTATCCTGGCTTCAGATTTGTTAGTTCATTAGGAATAGGAGTTCATATTTCTTTTATGCTTGCCAGTGCCCCTAATGATGCACTTTATTATCGGAAGATTTATATTTTTCGTCAGTTCTCTTCTATTAATTTTCTGATTATATATACTCTTCTGACATGTTTTAGTAATATCCAACAGGATGATGCCCATATCTTTTGCAGGGAGTCCCAAGTGAGTTGAGCTTAATTAAATTGTACCTACTGTTTACAACTTGACCTTTTTTTTTTTATTTTTTTGTTTTGTTTCGTTCTTAAGACTTTTGGTTTTTGGTGCTTCTGTTGTCAGGTGAAAGATGAAGTAAAGCGTGTCCTAGATTTCATCCAGTATACTTATAACATTTTTGGCTTTTCTTTCGACCTGAAGCTATCAACAGTAAGATTCTTATTACCTGTGCTTAAAGCTTCAAACCTCTTGACTTCATCACTTAAGGATGCAGATTCAAATTTGTTGTGTTGTACAACATCTTGTACTTATGTTGCAGATGCCAGAAAAACACATGGGAGATCTGGCAACATGGGAGAAAGCTGAGGCTGCTCTTGCAGATGCATTAAATGAGTTTGGCAAGCCTTGGCAGGTACTTTTACCTTGTGCTTTAGTCGCTCTCAAACATGGTGGAGGATTCTCTCCCTTTCCCTCCCCTCCTATTTAAACAGTTACGATTAAGTCACGTCAACATCTTGTATTGATTTTTTTCAGAGAAAAAAAAAAAAAAAAAAAAAAAAAAAAACTATGAGAGGAGGGGAGAGAATTTTACTCCCTCAAACATATAGTGAACTCCTCCTTTGGCACCTTATGCAGTATGAACATAAAGTTTATACAATCTTCATTGTAGGTGGAGCCAGGGTGGTTATATTTCTTTTTTAGTGCAGTCGAACCTAGTTCAAACCTCATTGCAGCTGAGCAGCATATTTTAATAAAGCAAAATTTGTTTCGCTGGAACGTTGTATTGAATGGATAGATTTGACTCATTAAGCCATTTTCTACTCCACCATTTTACCATTGACATAAATTGAACTGAGTTCTTTCTGTTATTGCTTAGTTGCCAATCTGGTCCATTATCTGTGCTTTGTTTTCTTTAGCTGTGTGTTAGGGGCCCCTGAATTTCTTGCCTTTGTCTGAATGCTTACATTGTTAGTCTTGCTACACAGATAAATGAAGGGGATGGTGCATTTTATGGACCAAAAATAGATATCAGTGTATCTGATGCACTGAGCAGAAAATACCAGTGCGCAACACTACAGGTACTAATGATCAATTCTTTGATGGTTACACCGCTTTCAGTTTTTCTTCTTGTTGTTCCTCCTATGTAACTATCTAGCTATCATTGAAACAATATTCTCGTTGCAGCTTGATTTTCAGCTTCCACAAAAATTCGAGCTGAATTACTCTGCAGAGGGGGAAGAAGGCAAGTTGGAGAGACCTGTTATGATACACAGAGCTGTTTTAGGCTCCGTTGAGCGTATGTTTGCTATACTGTTGGAGAACTACAAAGGGAAATGGCCCTTCTGGCTTAGTCCACGTCAGGCAATTGTTTGCCCTGTCTCGGACAAATCCCAACCTTATGCTCTGGAGGTAGTATGTTAGTGCTTTTCTGGTTATTGGTTGACCACTATAAGGTTCTATGAACTTTTTTCTGTTCCCCTTCTGGATCTTAGATCTATATAAATGCAGTTGATGATGTACATACACTTGCTGGTTTTGATAGTTGATGAAACTGAGGGCTGGTTTGGTATTGCTGTGCTTTGAAAAAAAGTTGTTTCTGCTGTGCTGTGAGAATAAGCAGCTGTGAAATAAAACAGCAGAGTGTTTGGTAAATTTTTTTGTAAAAGTGCTTTTGAAAAAAAAAAAAAAGGCAGTATTATAGTGTTTGGTAAACTTTTATGTAAAACAGATGTGAAAAAAAACCGGTTTTTCAAAGCTGGGTTTTGCAGCTTCTTGTTTTTTGTTTTTTTTCACCCAAAACTGTGAAAAAAAACTGAAGCTGAATGTTTACCAAACACAAAAACAACTCTCAGCTTTTTTTTATACCAGCTTTTTTCAGAATCACCTCAGTACCAAACCAGGCCTGGGTATACTGCTCAGTTTTTAAGTTCAATTTATCTTTAAATGCATCATGCTATGGGTAGTATAAAATGCTCGAGTGAGATTCACGGCGGTTTAAATTATTTTATATTATATTGCGTATAAAAACTGTTGCAATTTTGTAGGTTCGGGATCGTATCCATCAAGCTGGTTATTATGTTGATGTTGACACTACTGATAGAACCATTCAGAAAAAGGTAGAATTCATACTGTTGTCCTCTGCACCAAGCTTGACTTTTTTGGTCTCGTTTTGTTTGTATTTTTACGGGTTATTGGACGTCCGTTGGGCTTATTAGTAGTTCCGTAGTGGGAGCTGGCTCTCTCACATCTCATAAACTCGGCCAACTCTGGTGAAAACAGGATTGGTTCAATGGATTGTTTTTTGTTGCCTGACTGTTTGTCTCTGCAGGTACGAGAAGCTCAGATAGCACAGTACAACTACATTTTAGTTGTGGGCGAGGAAGAAGTCAAGAGTGGACAGGTTCTCTTCATTTCTATTTCTCTAGATTATTTAAGTTATCCTTCGACCGGTCTGTTTTGGTTAATTTACATGATAAACAGAACTGAAAAAATTTACTTCGAGAGCATCAAACAACACGGGTCACGGGTCACCTCATTATCTGGTGTTAGTTATGCTGAACTTCTGCTATTCTGTTGAGAAGCTAATCTTTGATTCGCATTGTTCCAGGTGAGCTTACGGGTGAGAGACAAGGGAGATGTCACCGTAATGACCATGGACAATCTACTCCAGCACTTCAAGGCCGAAGTTGAAGCGTTCCATTAGAAAGATTTGCTTTTTAATTTTCTTATTTAAGATTAAGATTGATGGTGGGTGACTTCAGGAATTTAGAATACTATGAATGCGTTTGTTGTTTTACCATTGTTCTAACGATCCTTTCCATCAGCTGTACTGCCCATATTTGTTTTCAATTTTTATTTATTTATAAAGTTTCTGTTCCCACAACTCAGCTCTCTTCATCAAATGTATACATCCTCTTGCCGTTTGCAGTTGTCCTATTTTCTGCGAGCCTTTGACTCGTCCACAGACGAAGTAATTAAACAAGTGCATTATTCATTGGGTGCATTTTTGCTCATCTCCTCAAGTGGCGATAATGCTTACTACTCTAATTGTAACATTGGATGTGTTTAAGTTTTGAGATTTGTGGCTATCTCTTATACTGATCTCAAAATTTAAACTCATCTAACGGTGTAAAGTAGGGTGGCGAACTGAAATACTCCCTTATTCATAAGATCAAGATCACCCTTACATTATAGTGTAATAATAGGATTATATATATATGAGAGCTTGCTAATTAACAATGTTAGAAATAATCAATCTGCATTCCTATATATAAATTATGCTGACGACCAAATAAAAGCAATTAAAAACTACTAGTACTTGCTTAATTAATAATTAGTCGTGATGGAAATGCTGTTGCTGTTGACGAGAATAAGCAGACATAGAATTGCTGGTTTCACCGACGTTTTGGTAATCCGACGGCCTATATTCTTCGTTACGGTCATGACCGTCATCATGATCAGTAGTCTCCTGCTTGGCCGCTTTCTGCTTGGTCATTGCCATGAAGTCCACAGGTCCATGAGATAACACAAACTGGGATTGATCGTGCGGCTGTAGATGATGATGATGATGATCGTCATTCGTCGGCACGACGGAGGGAAGCTTAGAGAGGAGGGCTTCAAGGCTGCTCATAGAGGGGGTTATGTTTTTCAGTGGAACTACTTGACTAGGGTCGAGATATTGGGGATGATCATACATGAAGTCATGAGTTGGAGGTGGTGCAAGAGGGTTTGTGCCACCTTGGAAATGCCATGCATGTTGAGGATGATGATGATAATCTGGGGTGGGACCGTATGCATAGCCATGATGACGATCAGGCTTGAAGGGGAAGGATGGAGATGATGGGTGAGGGAGAAGCACTCCGGGGATGCTTTCGATGTAGCTGAACTTCTTTCTTAGCAGAACTACATAGCTCAAGTCTTCAATCACCTGCAGGATTTGCAAACATGCAATAATATTTTGCAGTCTTTGATGTACGGTTAAAGTATATCTCATGATGTCGTTTTGAATCAATTTATGTACAGTTGCTTTAGTTTAGAGAGAGAATATCGTTTCCTATAAAAAAACAAACATTCAATAGCATTCAATAGTACTTGAGAGAGAGAGAGAGAGAGAGTCCAGAGCCTCACCTTGTGAACAGCTCCTAACTGAACGACACCTTCTCTAACTGCTATCAGGGCTATGGTCTGCAGGATATTTTAATCAAAATCAAATCAAACATTTAGAAACAAAATTATTATAAAAAGATTTTGGAATTTTTGTGATGTGGGGTTTAAAAATGCTTAATTAAGTACCTTTATGCCAGACTGGAATTGGGCTTCCCATGTTCTAGGGTGCTGAGGCAAAAAAAGTAAAAATTAAAAACCTAATGACATGTACAGACAAATTGTATTGAAGCAAAACTGGGGATCGAGGGTGTAGTTATATAAAAATTTTGGATGTAATTAATTAGTATATGCCGCATGAAATGACAAACTGAATCATACATAGAACCATTGATCAGGAGCAGTTAAATTAATTAATAAATTTCGTATTATATTTATATACCATGTCTGCTGAGTTATGCCATCCTGATAAGAAGTTGATTTCTTGATCATTTGGTTCTTTGTGTATCCACTTATGACCATGATCTGCCGCCACTTTCCCGATCAACCTATATAACAACAATCACCAGTTGATTAATTAGTATTGTCAGAGATCAGTAATCAGGTACACCCAGAGAAAAACAAAATTAAAACTAGTCCAATATTTAATTGGTTAATTAATTAATCATATATATATATATATATATATATATATGTTTCTTCATAACTAGGTTAATTACCCTTCTCCATAGTTGTAGATCTCATGGGACATCTTGAAGAAAAGATCAGGTTGCAGGCCATTGTATTGTTGAAATTGATCGCTTAAGTTGCTATACATTGATGAAGGTCCCGCAGGGCACTGATCAGAACTGGAGTTGATCTGATCATGAGCCGGTGAGGAGGCACCAAAGTTGCAGAATCCATCTTCCCAAACCAATATCCTGCATGTACACATATATAAACCTAGCTATGAGTCTATTTTATACTATCAAACTAAATTAAAAAATTTGATTAAATTAATATATACCAGTTCCTTCTGTTTCCTCTTGACCTATCATAAGCTCCATGACCTTCCCATCTGTTATAAAACCAAAATTATTAACTAAAATATCAATTTTAATATACTAACTAAGTGGGAACTGTAAGAAAAAGTACGAAAAAAAACCATTTTTCTGTAATTATTTTGGAAACATTTTCAGTATTTTGGTCTGCTTACTTGGGCGGTGGATAGTTTCTAGGGAGGATCCTCCAGAAGACTGCATAAATCCACTGAGAGTTTTCGTGATTGCACAAGCTTCTCAGGGTGTGTTGAAGCAGATGAGTCACAGCGAAGGGGTTCAGATGTTCGTCCATATCTCTCAAATGTTTTCCTTAATTACCTTCTTCCTTTCTCTCTCTCTTCCAATCTTTACCTATCTTCAAGAGAAGCAAAACCCCAACGTCCTATCCCCCTTTATATACTCTTCTCTCTCTCTCTGAGTAGTGTGAAAGACTGAAGTGAAATAATTTTTTCTTTGGTTACTTTTACCAAAATGTTTCCCTGAGGCCCCACCTTGTATTTCTTCCCGGTTCCCGACGGTCTTGATTTCTACCCCTTGATTCAAAAACTACCATCCCATCTCATGAGCAGTATTAATTATTACCTCATTCAAATTATGATGAACTATTAGAGAAACGACCAAACCTTATTATTCTCATCAAACTACATCATGAGTAGTTTCAGTATCGTTTATCTGACTTCTGACACACTTATTTCGAAATGTGAAGCTGAAGGAAGTTTGCATTTTATCGTAAAGGGTGTGATATCTACACATTCTATTTTTACTTCTCACAAAACTCTTGTTAATTTTTGTCATTTGATTTTCTTCAATTCATCTGATTCAACGACCAAAATTAGAAGGTTTTGTGAGAAGTAAAAAAATGTGTGTGAATATCACACCCCTTGTTGTAAAATAAACTGGTCATATGAGTAGTACGTAAATTAGCTATTTATAAGCACATGCAAGGTCTTTTAGTTAATTGATATGGGATTCACACTCTCAACAATGACCTCATCAAATGTGCAATCATTTAAGTCAAACACATGAACAATACATATATATATTAGGTGGTGTGAGAGCACATAGGCCATTTGGCTCAACACATGAGTTAACCTTCTTTAACTATTAAGGAAGTTGAAATTCTACAATAACCAACGAGTAGGGAGTGATCCAACTCTTTATAGGCACATACAAAGTTTTTTACTTTTCCGACGTGGGATTCACACTCATTAGGTACAATATGCATGCTGACTTGTAGCTAGTGTGCTATATATTTATATATATTATAGCTGCTAGAGTCCGATAGAGATATTGTACATGTAGTCAAAACAGTGGACGCAAGAGCTATTAGGGTTTGAGTAGGATAAGGATCCTCTTCGGATCTTCTTTGTAGGGATCCGAAAGATCAATCAATCATGACAGTTTATCGTACATCGTGCGGTCATAAATTATTTTAAATTTAAATTTTAAAATTGAATATAAATAGTATATAATGAAAACTAACCGCATGATATATGATGAACGGTTGTGATTGATGGATCCCCCGGATCCCCGCAAAGAGGATCCACAGAGGATCCTTTTCCGTTCGAGAAACCTTAGTCCATAATACACGTACAGAGTTGCAGCTTGTAACAGTACTTACCTTCCGTTACTTCATAATGTCACTTTTACAATTATTAGAGGGATGGCCATTACCAAGCTTTGCAGATAAGGTGGAAAAGTTGGAACCAGTTTAAGAACAGTACTCGATCTCATCGCTGAGACGAACCATGTTACATAAAAATGTTGACGGTAACAATTTTCGCACTTTTGAGTTTGACGCTTTCAACGTTTCAAATTGAATATTTTATAATTGGTCTAATTGGATTAATAGTTTCCGTGGTGATAGGGTAGTTAGAAGATAACTCATGTGGTGAAAAAAACTAGGATTTAAGTCAATGTGGTAAAGTCTGTTAGAATTTATGCACTAAATTAAAAATTCCGTCAAATTTTTGTTAATTAGTAGCACGTGAGCCGCACATATTAGGCTAAAACAAAACTCTCCATACACATATTAGGCTAAAACGGACTTCTCCATTAATTGTTAACGTGTGGGGTTAGCTCACGTGCTAATAATTAACAGAAAGTTGACGGAACTTTCAATTTTAGGCATAAATCATAACAAACTTTACCACAGGGGCTTAAATCCTAATTTTTTTACCACATGAGCTATCTTCCAACTACCCTATCACCACGGGGACTATTAATCCAATTAAGCCTTTATAATTTTTTAACTTTAGTAAAGAGTGTTAGATTTTTAAAAAGGAAAACTAATGAAAAGAGTTTGAAAACTTTGAATTTTAACAATAAAGACAAAATAAATGGTAAAGTGAATAGTACCAGGATTGACTTTTAGTATAAAAATGTGGTTTTTCGTTAAAGTAACTAGTATTGAGAGTTTTTCGTTAAAGTTTCTTTTTAAAATTAAATACAAATAGTATCTGATGAAAACAGACCGCACGATGTACGATGAACAGTTAGGATGTGAAAATCCCTAAAATCCCCATAATGTGGATCCGGAGAGGATCCTCTTCCTCCCTTTGTATCTCGATCAGATCAGTCTCAGTTAGTTAGAGAATTCAGATCATAGATTAAAAGAACAAGCGCAGTGCAAAGTTGAAGTGCTTGAGGCTTCGAGCTCTCTCTCTCTCTCTCTCTCTCTCTCTCTCTCTCTCTTCCACTGTTTTTGTGTGCAGAACATGATGACCAAAAGGAGCTATCAGTGGTTTTATTTCCCCACCCTGACACAAAGGAAATTTTGACAGAAACATTGTACCGTCCCTTTGACCGCCCGTTTCTTTTTAGTAGAAACCGTCGTCTCATTAACGCCATGCAGTAAATGTCATGTGTAAATTTTAGTTACAGCAAATAGCCAAACATTTGATAGTGACGGACATTGCCATCTCCATAATTTTCTCTGTGGATTCTTGTCACCAAGCCAACCCCTCATGTATGTACTGTCCTCTATGAGTGAGAGAGAGAGAGAGAGAGAAGAAGATTATAATTCATAAATGGGTTCTTTTGTTGTTATTTTTGGGATCTTATAATGCATGAATTTACGAGTAAATTAATAATTTGGAGACAATGTCTGATGGTGGTGATGCAAGCAAAAGGAGGGCAACAATTGAATGGAATTTGGATTTTATTGGTGGTAGTAATGGTTTCTTGTCTACACAATATATTTTTGTTCTGTTCAATATTTGAATAGCTCTCTTCCAAAAATTGATATTTGGGTTAGAAGAGATGGTATGGAAGCAAAGAATGGCACAAGATAGTGAGAGTCCTCATGGTCAAGGATAAATTGTCCCATCCCCTTCTCCCATTTTAAGAAGTGGAATCTCTGCTCTTCCCATCCTTTCCACACCTCCCATTTGACATATTTTATATTTTTGGTTGGTGCATACAAATTTTTTTTTGGAAAGGATATATGTTCTTTATTATAAAATAGATTGTCGATAAAAAATATTGATAAAACATTTACAATTAGTAGAAAGTATACTAGTAATCAACGTATCAAAGCAAGTGTCCACGTTATTGATACAAAATCCTTTGTTTCTACACAAAATATATTGGGTAAATTACACTTTACCATTTCAGGTTTGAGATTTATTACAATTGCATACAAAATCTTCAAAACATTTCACTTTCATACATCGTCTACTATTTTATTTCAATATAGTACATTCGTTACATTTTACATCCATTGATCCGTTAAAAGCTGACGTGACTGCTATAGTTGTGTCATGTGGTTGCCAAATTTATGACACATGACAAAAAATAATTTTTTATTCATTTAAAAATAATTAATTAAAGAAAATGAAAAAAAAAAAAAACCCCAAAACCCATCTTATTCCCCCAGACCCCCCTTCCCTGCAACCTAAACCGCCCATCCCACCCCACCCCCACCCCCACCTCCCCCGCAACCCCCACCCCACCCCATCCCCACCTCCCCACAACCCCCCCCACCCCAGCCCACCCCTCTCCACCGCAACCCACCCCACCGAAAATCCTAAAAAAACCCAGCTGGGTTTTTTGGAAGCGAGAGTTGCAGAAGACACACAGAGGTGCCCCCACGGAGACAAGGAGAAGAAGACGGGTCGGGTCTTGTAGCTGTTTTCTCCTTCTCAGTCCACTTCTCTTCACTCACTCACTCACTCACTCTCTCTCTCTAGAATTCCCTTTACTTTGCCCTTCCCAAAACCCCTACTCCCTCATTTCGTCTCGGGAATTCAATTCCCCCTTTTGATTTTGGGGTTTTGGGTGGGGGGTGGGGGTGGGGTGGGATGGGGGGTTTAGGTTGCAGGGAAGGGGGGGTTTCGGGGAAAAAGATGGGTTATGGGTTATTTTTTTTAATAACTTTTCTTTAATTAATTATTTTTAAATAAATAAATAAATATTTTTTTACCACGTGACATAAATTTGGTAGTTACGTGACACAACTGTGGTAGTCACGTCAGCTCTTATCGGATCAATGAATGAAAAATATAACGAAAGTATTCTGTTCAAATAAAATAATAGATGATGTATGAAAGTAAAATGTTTTGAAGATATTGTATATATACGTGTGTGTAGCTTTGTTAATTTGTATGGTGATTATGAGACAATAAGAGACAGTATCTTAGTAATGCATACACTAAAGCGGGATATGATCTCCCTCTCCCACCACACAACTTCAGTATATATTTAAATTGATTACTTTATGTGAAAGGTTGGTATAGGAGCAGAGAATGGGAGGTGGGGGAGCAATCTAATTTGATATTGTTTGGAATGTTTGATATTGTATTTTATTTTTAGAGGTGATGGGTTATTGCATTGGGTAGATTGCCTATTTTGTCTTAAAATAGCAGAAACATTAACTAGGGCTCAGGTATTTGGTTATTTAGGTTCCCTGTGATTTGTTAAAGTCCAAAAATCTAAATTTCAGGGTTTCTTGGAGTGATGAAATGTCTTATCCATTTAACCAAATGATTTGTTTTCACATTGATTAATAAAATGGAATCCACACTCCCAAAATGCTTGTGTCACAATTCGGTGGTTTTTTTCCAAGAGAAAGTGATGAATTGCGTTCATAAAATAAAAGCATTACTGCCCTGAGAGAAAAAACTTAATTCATCATACCATAAGGGATTAAGTGCGTCAATCTACACTAGGAATTGCGACTACTAATACAACCTATATCACTTCTACTCAGAGCAATTGAAAGGAGATACGCTTCCGATGGAACGATACATATTTCCCTAAAATATACAAACTTAAGAAAACCCTTTTAATTATGGGGCATTAAGATATAGGTCAAAAAAATTGACGTACTATTGGCTTTAGTCCAATTTTTTGAAATTTCTGATTTAGGTCCACTTAACTAATTTTTAAACCTATTTTACCCCTTGTTTTCAAAATTTGAATATTTAAACATCTGCAATCTACTAAACATTTAAAAAATGGTTTCAATTCTTTACCCCTTAATAAAATAAAATATTTTTATCATAGATTAAGTTGCAAAAATATACAACCTAATTAAAAGGTGCTAATACATAAATGTACATATACCTATAAGTAAGATATCAAACGAAGAAAATATATTTAATCAATAGGTAGATAAACGAACTGAAAGGTATAAATACACAATTTACCTACCTATAAGCAAGATAAATTACTATGTAATACAGGAAAACATATAGAAGCAATCTGTGATAGGGATAGATAATAAAATAAAATAAAAATATAATCCACCTATAATAGAGGTAGGTTATATAACAAAATCTTGTGATACAGGTAGATTAATATTGGCCATGAATCAATTAATTTGAGTAAAAATACAACTCAAATGAAGATCCAATTTTGACCATGAAATTAACTAATTTGAACACAACAAGTAATTTGATGAAAGAAGCCAATCGGCCTCCATTCTTTGATCAAACAGAATCAAATTTCATATATAGTGGAAGCCTGAGAAGAGAAGAGGAAAACTGAACAATGATAAAGAAGAAGAAGATTCGCAAGGCAAATGATAAATCCTAACTAAGAAGAAGGTTTTAGATAACAAACTAAAAAGAAATAATAGATAAATGAAGAAGAAATGAAGAGGCGTATCCTCACTTGGCGATATATAGGAAGTAATTTTATTCCAACAATTATCCTATCATTAAGGTAATTTTATTCTTTAAACCTCAAATAGGTAAAACTGATTACAAATACTAATCCTAAAATCAAGGGATAATATTGATTACTTATAAGTAATTTTAGGAGTAAATTGGTATGAAAATGAAAAAAAACTGACATGGAATATAATTGGACTTATCTCAAAAATGACTCACAAAATTGGATTCATATCAAGTTTTCCCTTTAATTATTTGGGTTAACTGTATTTTACATCATAAAATTTGGGATCATTTGCAAAATGAGTTACATTTTTTTTTTTAAATTTTTGCATAAAACCCCACGTGGTACCATTTTAACCTCTACGTGAATTTTATTGTTTAGTTATGTGCTGATGTGACATAAACTTAACACATATTTTAAGCACTTGTTGACCGTCAATTTCATAAAAGGATTAAAATAGTAAAAGAGTAAAGTACTAAACATTGAAATTGACGGTCAACTAGTGCTTAAAATGTGAGTCAAGTCTATGCCATATCAGCACGTAACGTCTAATTATTAGACGATAAAATTGACAAAGAGGTTAAATGGGTGCAATTCAAAAACCATATGGTGAAAAATGTAAAAATTGAAATCTTGTAGCTTATTTTGCAAATGACCCCAAAACCTTGTGGTGTACAATACAGTTAACCCTAATTATTTATATAGTCATAATCCTCAATTAAGCATTTAACGGAAAGTTTGGAATTCCTAACCGAAGTCTATTCATGTCAAGAAACATTCCAAACTGAACTAAACGGTGAGTCATATATATTTCTTTATCTATTTTTTTAGTCTTGGTTGATCTTTAGATCGAAAGGCTTCTTTTTGTTTTGTGCACAACCAATCAACATACATGAAACTATTTCTTTCATTTAGTTAATGCATTCATAGTGCAGGGTGATTAAAATGTGGGAAGAAGATGCCGTAGAATCCAACGAGAAAGAAAGTGTCCAAAACTAGGGGTTTTTTTTAATTTTTTTTTTTATATAGTGTGACAGAAGTTGGTCAAATGCATCAAAACACTTGGAATTTTTTCCCTCAACAAAGAAAAACTGCAAGGCACCACGTGAAGGCATAACTGGTCACAATTTTGGCGCAGGAAAGCTTTTATGTACACATCCAATAACGAAAAGGAAAAGGGAGAAGATTAAAGAAAGATATCCCTTTTCTGGTAGCTTTTCTAACCTTTTTCATTGCTGTAAAATTGAGTCTGTCTTTCAAAGACGAAATATTCTTGGCTCCCACGCACCCCCAACACCCCCACACAGCCAACTTTCACATATCATCAATGTAGCAAAAAGCCATCCATATATAGTACCAAAAAGTGGCTGTAATTCAAACCTGCAATCACAAAATGGAAGATGCCCTTTCGCTCTTGGCCGTCCATCACAGGGGACGAATTAATCTAAGGTGTAGAAATACATGAGAATATTGGGGAAAATTTTGAAAACTAGTTAAAATTTAGACATGGTAAAAAGATTTTTAGCCTGTTTTTTTAGACTTAACAATTTTAACTACTCGGATGGAGATTCGACCATTGCTTGAGAGGCGTTGAGATAGCACTCATGGATAAAGTGTGTTAATCACTTCGCCCACTCAAGCTAAACCTGGCTACTAAACTCGCACATAGTAGTCCACTAAGAGATTCTAACCCCAAATCCTTATTGAAAAAATTAGGTTGCCCATCTCACAAAAAATTTCTGAGTCTGCTTGAAAGGGATTGCTCGAGCGGCCTTGAAGAAGGCTAAGTTTTTAATGCGATAGTAAAAACGGTTAGTTTTCTAAATTTTCTTATGTTATTTAGACATTTATATATATCAAGAAATGACTAATACTTCCCCCAATGCATTCTTTTAGGTTCACAGCGTTCTTGCAAATTGAAGGAAAAAAAATACAAGGGAAGAAAAAAATTAAAACATGCAAGTGTGTGTGTATTATCATTTTTGGGGCTGTGAAAGTCAGAGAAAGGATATATTTTTCAGTGTAATGGGAACACAGTCCGGTACATCAAGTGTCATATTACAAATGATTGGTATTTTTTTTCAAATATTCAACACTTGTATTATGATACTTGATATACTAGACCGTATTCACGCTACACACTTGTATTATACTCATTGTTTGCTTTTGTACTTTGAAAGAATGGAAAATGATTCATCACACCGTGAAAGTTTGAAGCATGTCAATCTAGTGGACGACCCATATGAGGATATCCACCTACCCTTTATTGTGAATACAGATGTTCTACACAATTTTTAATCAATCTTTGGGGCCTTGTAGAGATTCATCCAAAATCTCCTTCCTTCATCGCCATCCCTTTCACTATAAATATCATCGTCATCATCATCTCATATCATATCATCCATCAGCATCATGAATAAAGTGACTCGGGACAACCAAGACACAACTAGTGTATATTTCTACTGGTCCACTTATAAGCTGTCATCAAATGTGTGACATCCTTAAGGGAGTAGTTAATTAGTTTCATTATCCTCAGTGATTAGCTAGTTAAGGGGCAGTTTGATAATTATTTTATTTTTACATTTCAATTTCAATTTTCACTTTTTTTAGTTAAAAACTAAAAACTTGTTTGATAATGAAAACTAAAATTAAGCCTAAGAATGGACTGATTTTGGAGAGCAAAACTCATTAGAGCTTAAGTTGGAGATGACGCGAATATATATATATATATATGCTTAATTTAATTGATGAAATTTGGAGGTCTCAAGTTCGAAACCTGTTGCTGGTTTGGAAGCCAGACTTGTGGTTATGGGAGACTAAAATGCCTCTGTGAGTCTTCCTAGCCCTTGAAAATGGTGGATAACGGTAGCTTACCACCATTTGTCTCCTTTAAGAAAAAATGACGAAAATAACATGCATGCATGCAGAATATTCGAATTAGGTTGACAATTATAATATGCTAATTAATCGCTGATTAAGGTTAAGTGAGATGCATGGATGGCCATGATTGCACTCATTTTAGTTACCCCATAGAGCTTAAGTTGGAGATTACAAAAATATGTATACTTTAACTGATGGAAACATGCATGCAGAATGTTTTGGATTAGGTGGACAATTAGATTATGCTAATCATTAATTGATTTAAGGTTAAGTGAGATAGATATGAATGACCATGATTGCACTCAATTGAGTGGGGTTGAAGGATGATGTGAGCTTCTTTGGCTAACAGAAGACTGAAAGGGACTAACAATCATAGAGAGATGGAATAGCTTAGGGCATCTATATCTCTGCAGTTGAGGACAATATGACTGAGATGTGTGGGGTTACATGGAGAAAGAGAGATGGGGACTTGATGATCAAATCACACAGAAACTGCCTCCTCATCCCTTTTCTTCACAGTTCACTAAAACCCTATTTCCCTCTCTCTTCATCTTCTAGACTGCTTTTAGGGTGTCTTGATTTATGTTCTTAGTATTATTATTGACTCATTGAATCTCTCTCTCTCTCTCTCTCTCTAGCTGGCATGACACACACACACATAGTTGTATGGCCGAAGTGAAGTGAGATGCTCCTTGTTCTCTACTTTCACAGAGCAAAATATAAATAACATATTGCACATTCAGTACGTGCTAGAGGAAAAAGATTTAGGACGTCAGTCTAACGATTAGTTGGATTTTCATACATGTTCACAAAGAAACGGGCTCTATTATGCACTCACCCTTTGTGAGAGTATCCTGACTACTATATATTTTCTCGTAACATATGTTAGGGTTGAGAAAAAGTACCAGCAAACTGAAGGATCAAACCGAATTTCTAGTTCTGTTCATTTGTTTTTTTTTTATACAATTTGATCTATTTGGAGCTGAACGGAACCAAGTTAACCGGTGAAGTTATAGTATCCTTACATGCATCATGTATGTGCATAATTTTTGCAAATATAAGTTTAACAAACTAACACAGAAAAACATGATACATGACGTGTAACTGGAAACAGAAAAAGAAAACATGATACATATGTTTGACAATGGTTGGTTGGTTACAAATGTTGATAGGTTCGTGCAGATGCTTATCTAATATCTAGTTAGGCTGCTAACTTTGTACTATGGGACATGGACCAATCAAAGCAGCTAAAATATGATCCCACATCCTCTCAAAGCCCAACAATCCCCATTCAAGATTGTCCAAAGCTATGGCCCCGTTTCTTTGGACTTTATAATGATGGGGTTGGCAACAGTCAATTCCCATTTTCTGACCGATCCTGCGATAATATGATTTTTCAGAGAGAGAGAGACACACACACACGCTCATTGCTAGGTAAATATGTCCATTAAAAAAATAATAATTAGTCATTTTATTTTACCGCAAATTAATCAAAATATTTTGATTGTTTTTGTATGGAAATCCGGTGGATATGCCACTATCAAAGTCTCTTATCAAGGGTCCCTCGTCTCGTCTCGTCTCTCTCTCTCTCTCTCTCTCTCTCTCTCTCTCTCTCTCTCTCTCTCTCTCTCTCTCTCTCTCTCTCTCTCTCTCTCAGAAGCTTTCCTTTTTTCTTTATTTGCATCAGTCGGTGAAGGAAAGAGAGAGAACGTACTTTGTACTAGCAGCTAATGGCTTGCACCAACTTGTCCTTCTCTGTCTCTCTGCTAGTGCTTTCGGGTGGTACATCAACCCGCTTCTTCTAATTCTATACTCGAAACTGATGCAGCACGTTGCGAACAGAAAGATGGTCTTGTGGATTCTTACTATTGAAAATGATCAAGAATTATTGCAAAAGGTTTATCTTCAATCTATTGCATTATTTGGGTTAGAAAATCGTTGAAGATGTAAAATTTTTGTAATTAGGTTAGAAAACATGACTGATACAATAAGAGCATTTTTGTCAGGTTTTTGTTTAGTCTAGTTACTGAACGTACGTCGATCATTTTATTAAACGGCTTATCAATACATCTTCAATAATAAGTTGATATCATTTATTGTAAATAACAAAACGTATTAACTTGTTATTGATACATTGTCAACAATATCAATAATATGTTGAGTCTTTATTAAAGAGCGGACATCTTATTTCTAGTTTACCTAAGGCAGAAGTTTATTGAATAAAAGAGAGTATGTCTTAGCCAAGTGAGCACTACCGAAATGTGCTCTTGCCATTTTAATTATCTTGTCTATTTTCTTTTCCAATTCTCAGCAGACAAGAACAACATCAAGGAATTACTGAATGTTTGGCAATCTTGTATTAGACTGATATAAATTCCAGCTAGGTGGAAAGTAATAAGCTTGAGAAGTCCTAATTGCTCTAAGGGGAGTGCCCGGCCTACCTCACTGATGGAAACAGTACAGCAACAACTTTATCTAGTTTGTAATATTAATACATTAGAGTCAAATTGAGGCATTAATTCATGTAGCTTTTCTTCTCCAAAGTTATGCTCCCTCCAATTATATCAAGTAAGCATTTTTTTTTTTTTAAAATAAAACAGTAATGTCGCTTTCACTCAGCAATCAACATTGTTATTAAGGAAAAGACACTGTTGTGAATATATTGAAGAAGAAAAAATAAATAAAGATATTGAAAAATTGTTAAGGTTCTATCATAAAATCAATTGGTTATGACGAGTAGCTCAACTTATTTATAAGCTCATGCAAAGTCCATTCTCTGATCAATATGGGACCCATTCTCAAGACGTGCCTCATGTGTGGCGAATTTTCATGTCTAACACGTTAACAACATAAACTGGGTGATGTGGACCACGTGTGGCTATTTGCTTCATGCATGGAACAACCTGCTCTTATACAACAAAGGAAGTTGAGGTTCAACCATAAAAATTGGCAATATGGGGAGAAACCCAACTTACTTTTAAGAAAAGAGAGAGAACGTACTTTGTACTAGCAGCTAATGGCTTGCACCAACTTGTCCTTCTCCGTCTCTCTGCTAGTGCTTTCGGGTGGTACATCAACCCGCTTCTTCTAATTCTATACTCGAAACTGATGCAGCACGTTGCGAACAGAAAGATGGTCTTGTGGATTCTTACTATTGAAAATGATCAAGAATTATTGCAAAAGGTTTATCTTCAATCTATTGCATTATTTGGGTTAGAAAATCGTTGAAGATGTAAATTTTTTGTAATTAGGTTAGAAAACATGACTGATACAATAAGAGCATTTTTGTCAGGTTTTTGTTTAGTCTAGTTACTGAACGTACGTCGATCATTTTATTAAACTGCTTATCAATACATCTTCAATAATAAGTTGATATCATTTATTGTAAATAACAAAACGTATTAACTTGTTATTGATACATTGTCAACAATATCAATAATATGTTGAGTCTTTATTAAAGAGCGGACATCTTATTTCTAGTTTACCTAAGGCAGAAGTTTATTGAATAAAAGAGAGTATGTCTTAGCCAAGTGAGCACTACCGAAATGTGCTCTTGCCATTTTAATTATCTTGTCTATTTTCTTTTCCAATTCTCAGCAGACAAGAACAACATCAAGGAATTACTGAATGTTTGGCAATCTTGTATTAGACTGATATAAATTCCAGCTAGGTGGAAAGTAATAAGCTTGAGAAGTCCTAATTGCTCTAAGGGGAGTGCCCGGCCTACCTCACTGATGGAAACAGTACAGCAACAACTTTATCTAGTTTGTAATATTAATACATTAGAGTCAAATTGAGGCATTAATTCATGTAGCTTTTCTTCTCCAAAGTTATGCTCCCTCCAATTATATCAAGTAAGCATTTTTTTTTTTTAAAATAAAACAGTAATGTCGCTTTCACTCAGCAATCAACATTGTTATTAAGGAAAAGACACTGTTGTGAATATATTGAAGAAGAAAAAATAAATAAAGATATTGAAAAATTGTTAAGGTTCTATCATAAAATCAATTGGTTATGACGAGTAGCTCAACTTATTTATAAGCTCATGCAAAGTCCCTTCTCTGATCAATATGGGACCCATTCTCAAGACGTGCCTCATGTGTGGCGAATTTTCATGTCTAACACGTTAACAACATAAACTGGGTGATGTGGACCACGTGTGACCATTTGCTTCATGCATGGAACAACCTGCTCTTATACAACAAAGGAAGTTGAGGTTCAACCATAAAAATTGGCAATATGGGGAGAAACCCAACTTACTTTTAAGAACATGTAAGATCTCTCCTCCCATCAATGTGGGATTGATTTTCCACGAATACAATAAGTTAGTAGGGTCATGAAACATTACTCTAACAAGATGTAGAAAACTATTAGAAACACCAATTAATTAAGACAACTCCTAAGAGAAACGAAACTTTGGAAGACCCAAAATATTACGAGCAAAAGCTGCAACTGCACACGGCGAACAAGAATCCCACCAATGAACCGCAACATGATCAACACCAAAATTTGCTAAACAGTCCACCATTTGAATTCCTTCGTGATAAAATCCGAATATGCATGGAAGAGAGAATGGTACAACAATTTGTCCAATAAACTGATAAACGCCAAGGCACATGAGAAGATCCATTACAAAGAAAATGCACTACCAAAGCAAAATCCCACTCAATCCAAATAGAATGCCAACCCCTCTCCAAAGCCATATAAACAACATGAATAATAGCTTTAAGTTTCGGCTCCAAGGCAGCAACAATGCCAAAACATCCTAGACAATGACCTAAGTGGTCATAGAAAATACCACGAAAACCAGCCATGCCAGGTGAACCGCGAGCTGCAACATCAGCGTTAACTTTAATTTGGAAAGCGCAAGGAAAAAGCCAAAAAACCTCATGAATTATAGGCGCCCTTGAAGGCCTTCTATGCACTACAAGCACGTTGAGAATGCAACGCTCATCGACTGAGTTTAACATAAAACTCATATCCCAAGAATTCACCTCACAAACTTGTGAGTGAATGCCACTAACCAATTCATCAACTGTAAGCATTTTCCCTTCAACATAGATTAAATTTTGAGCTTGCCAAAGTGAGTAAAAACATGCCCCAATTATACTTTACCATATAATAACTGAAGTTCAGTACCAAAACCACGTCTCAATGGATAAAAAAAAAAAAATATATATATATATATATATATATATATATATATATATAATATTGGAGAATAACGTAAAAACGTGAAATAAGACAAACTCTACGCCAAGCTGCCAAAGAAAATGAGCATTGACTTCACCCTCTCATCATTGCCAAATGGTTACCTCCCCCACCTTGTAAAACTGTGAAAATCCAATATATGGAGATGCACGCACATACGTAACAATTAGAAAGTGTTTTTTTTTTTTTTTTTTTTTTGTTGCGTGAAATGGTTTGATGCCAAAGCCAGGAATTTACACATAATCATGAATAGAACTCTAGCTATAAGCCTCAGAAGAATCAACGTACTTAGTATTGAGGTGCTTTTATAAAAAGTGGGTTAAAAAAAAAACTGAGCTCAAAAAGGTGTTTGGTAAACACTTAAAAATAGCTTATTTTTACAGTTTTGGGTGAAAAAAAAGCTAAAAACGTGAAGCAGCAAAAATGAGCTTATTCTCACAGCACAGCAGAAGCAATTTTTTTTTCAAAGCATAGCAATACCAAACCAGCCCTTAGAGAATATATATGAGCCAAAAGCCCTAGATGCCAAATTTTTAAATTTGCTTTGTAAGATTTACATTCATAATCTATCAATCAATAGAAAGAACACTAGAAACCTCAATGTACCTAAGATGATCTGTGATTTCTTGATACAACCAAATGTGATGCCCGAACAAAATCTATCAATCTTGCGGGATTGTTGGGGCATGTGCATTTAATGACCTCTTGTTACCTTAAGCCATTAGAGTTAGTCTAGTGGTGAGGGTGGGTAGGAAGATGAGAGGAGGAGTAGGCTAAGTCTAGGGTTTGAAACTCTTCAATGTAATAAAAAAATGACCTCATGTTACCTCCGTTATGATAATAATTGTAGGATATGAGTAGAGCACAATACAAATGGTCAACTCGCCATTGACACCCTGCAACTATGCCGCAAGATTTGTCTCACGTGGGATAATGAAGTATGAAGGCCACATTTGGAAAGTAGGATTGGATTGGATTGTAATAGATAAGTCTCCAATTTCAAGACAAATTGAAGGTAGAAGTAAAATCGTTTCATTTAGAGGGCATTAAAAAAGGATTAAACATTAAGAAAACACATTCCTTCTAATCCTACCATTTTAGATAGGATTGAAATGGATAAGTTTTCTTCATGAATAGTCTATTTTCCATCCTCTAGTAGGTCATAATTTTTTTTTAGGGTAAAGTACAAAAAACTACCTCAACTATTAGGGTCACGACAGTTTCATATCTCATCTTTTAAAATTGACAATGTCATACCGCATCTTACGAATTTGTGACAATGTCATACCTCTGTCAATTTTTCTGTTAAGTGCTAACGTGGCTTGATTCGGGACCTACTTTCTATTAAAAAATTTATTAAAAACTAAAAAATAATTATTTAATATTTTTTAAATATTAAAATAATAATAAAAAGTAGGGAAAAAAAAAACACTCATTTCGTCCCTCCCCTCCCCCCTCCTCCCTCCTCTCTCCTCTCCCCCATCTTCATCTTCTTCCCCCACCTACAAATCCCAAAAAACAAAAAAAACCCAGATCCCGTCGGTGCGATCTTGGGTGCGCAGAGAAGGTGGAGGATGGGTGCGGAAGAGGATGTGGAGAATGGATAAGACTGGTGGATTTGAGGTTTGATGGGTTTTCAAAATTTTTTTTTTTCCTCTTCTTCTTCTTCCTCCTTCTCCTTCTCCTTCTTCTTCTTCCGCATGGGAGTTGATGGTTTTCAAAATTTTTTTTTTTTTTTTCCTTCCTCCTTTTTTTCCTCTTCTCCTTCTCCTTCTCCTTCTTCTGCAGGGGGTGTTGATGGTTTTTTAAATTTTTTTTTCTTCCTCTTCTTCTTATTCCTCCTCCTTTTATTCCTCTTCTTCTTCTTTCTCCTTCTCCTTCTCCCTTATTCTTCTTCCGCGCCAACCGGGGGGGGGGGGGAATTTTTTTTTTCCTTCCTCCTTTTTTTCCTCTTCTTCTTCTTCTTCTTCTTCTTCCTCCTCCTCCTCCTTCTCTTTCTTGTTCTTCCGCATGGGGGGGTGTTGGGTTTTCAATATTTTTTTTTTTTTTTTTTTTTTTGGGTTTGCAGGTGGGCGGAAGAAAATGAAGATGGGAAGAAGAGAGAGGAGGGGGGAGGGGGAGGGGAGGGACGAACTAATGGTTTATTATTATTATTATTATTATTTTAATATTTAAATAATATTAAATAATTTTTTTTAGTTTTTAATAATATTTTAATGATTTTTTAATAGTAAGTGGACCCCGAATCAAGTCATGTCAGCATTTAACAGAAAAGTAAACGACCACGTCAGCATTTAACTGAAAAGTAAATGGCTAAGTAACAGAAGGTATAACATTGGACCAAATTCTAAAGATGAGGTATGACATTGTCAATTTTAAAAGATGAGGTATGAAAGTGTCGTGACACCAATAGTTGAGGTAGTTTTTTGTACTTTACCCTTTTTTTTATTTCTTCTCTCAACATGCCTTAAAATTAGAAAGTTATTCATTCTAATCCAACCCTAGATACTAAACCAGCCCAAAGTTGCAGAAGTGCCCAATGATGCCCAAACTTGGTCAATTCTCATTCATAATATTAGACAACCTTATAAAACAACTGATCTGCTTGAAAGGTTGATCACCATTCATCCTATGCCATGATATATGCTGGCATGCTGCTAGATACCTATGGCCTATGGGCTTGGGCCTTGGGGTTTAAAAATTTTATTTCCTTGGACTCTCAGTCCATAGGTGACCTTGTTAGTAGCAGTAAATCTGTGGGCTTAGGATAAAGAAGAAGGTTAAAGAAGTTCGTGGACTTTGTCTCGTAAGTCACTCTGAGTTGAACGGGCCAATTTTAAAGGACCCCAACTTCTTCTTATTTTTTTTTGGTTAGGTAAATCACAGTTTACTACCTTTATATTTCGTGGTTTTGAATATTTAGTACATCAAATTTTTTTCTTCTCAGAGTCATACCTAAAGTGTTAATTTTGGAACAGTCACATACATCCGTTAGTCAAACAGTTAAATATGTCATTAACTGATGACGTGGCACCCATGTGGACAATGACTGGCCGCCACGTGTCATTAAGGGGTCCACGTGGATTTTTTTTTATTTTTAGAAGGGGTTCAAAAAAAAAAAAAGTGGTTCCTAAAACTACAGCAACCATGGCTTAATCTTCATCATCCCAAACCCTTTCTCCTAAGCCCATCTCAATCTTCATCTCCAAAATCCAGAAAAATCAACAACCCTACAAAAATTGAGCTAAAACTTTCAAAACCCAGATCAAATCTCAGCCCCAAATACCCCCTAAACCATGAAAAATAAATAAATCAAACAACAAAGAAATCTGGAAAATCCAACAAAACCCAAATCCAAGTTTTCGTTGATCCACACGTAAAGTCATGAAGATCCGAACTTTGAAGCTCTGAGAGGCCCATAAGCCCACGAGCAGTAGCGGGGGGCCGTCGTACTGCTCGGTGCTGTAGGACCAGCAGGCCTACCATGTCGTGACGGCCTCCTCCTCCGACCCCATAATCGCCATCCACAACTCTCTTATCCTGTCCAACCCTCCCAAGCTCCTCCGCCACCACCATGACGGAGTCACGGCTCTCATTCTCAGCCCTAACTCCACCTACCTCGCCTCCATCTCCGTCGACCACTCTTTCAAGCTCTACAAGTTTCCCGGTCAATATGTCCCAACCAAGTAAACAGACAACACCCAGATCTGAATTTCCATCCAAAATCAAATACAACAAATTAGGGTTTCGTAATCTGAGAAATTGGGATCTGAGATTTGGGTATAACAAGGAGAAAAATAACAAATTCATAATAAAGTTTAAAGCTTTTAAATATACAAATATGCACAAGAATGTAAATGGCAGGTTAATACTACAAGGACCCATATATTCAAATTTTAGATAGAGAAAGAGAGATAGTGAGAGAGGAGAGAGAAGAAAGGAGAAAGGAGAGAGAAAACTTACTAAGTTGGGTGTAAACGACTCTTTAGGGTTTTGCCCTTCTAGCGAGAAAGAGAAAGAGGAGAGAGAACCTGAGAGATAGAGAGAAAGAGAGAGAGAGAAACTTATGAGATAGAGAGAGGAAAGAGGAAAGAGGAGATGAAAGAGGACAAAGTGGAGGGAGCAATGGAGATGGAAGCTGGCGCGGGCGAAGAAGGCAAGGGGCTTACCGTCGCACCAATGGGGAAGAAGAAGGGGGAAGGAAAAAATGGGGAAAGAATCTCTCCCTTTTTCCAGTGGGGAAGATGAAGGGGGAAGGAAAAAAGGGGGTTCTGTTATTTATTTATTTTATTTTAAGTACTTTTATTTAATTAATTTTTTTAATGACACGTGGCGCCCAATCATTGTTCACATGGGCGCCACGTCATCAGTTAATGGCAGACTTAACAGTTTGACTAACAGATGTATGAGACTGTCCCAAAATTAACACTTTAGGTATGACTCTGGGACGAAAAAAACTTGATGTACTAAATATTGAAAACCACGAAACTTGAGGGTATTAAACTGAGATTTACCCTTTTTTATTCTACAAAGCGATATTATCATATGTGTTAGCCACATACAAATGCAGAATAATAGAATTGAATTATTGTACTTAGAAAGTTTATTTTTATTTTTATAATTCATTTTTGTTCTTGAGGAAGAGAATGTTGGGTTCAGAATCAGTAAGAGTGATAATGATTGTTAGATTAAATGAAAGTAATTCGGAGTTATCTTCGTAATTATTGCGTGTATTATAAAAATGTAATTTTTCGATTGTAATTGGTATGATTTCTACCTAAATAGACATTTATATTATTATATATATTGTAATATTTTACTCACATTAGTACAATGAGTCATATTTCTCCATATTATGAGAGCATGGTGTCTTAGGTGTGAAGTTCAACGGCCACACGTCATCCACGTCACTCGTTTTTTTATTATTCCATGTGTTAAACTTGAAAATTCGCCACACTTGTGAGGGGGTATGTTGAGAATATGAATCCCACACCAACAAAAGAAGTTCTATAGAAGGAAAATAACTACATATTTTTTTAGGCTCTTACACATCCTTGTTTAATTTGGCCGTTGATTCCGTGGGATTTATTCAATCCAATAATAGACATAAATAAAGAAGTGTGTGAGAAGCTAAAAAGTGATGAAAATCACTTTCCGTTATAAAATTAGAGTACAAAAAAATCTTTTTGAAGTAGCAATAATTATTTCCTTCTAAACTCTCTATTTTTTTCATTTATCTATAACTCCAAAATAGATTGAACCATAACCTTTCATTTATGGAGGGAGAGATGTGATTATAGGTGCTTCTTCATCAATAGTAGTATAGTGCTTGTGCTAAAGAGTAAAAACATATCTTATTAGTTGTCAAATAATTTGTATGCTTTACAAGTAACATGAAAATTGGAATAAGTCCAACTTTATTTCAAGTGGGGAGCAACCTAGCTACGTGGTACAAGAATAAGATTCCCTTTCTATTATGGTTTTGGCATATTTCATTTCCCTCTCTCTCGAACAAGAAAATTGGACGGGACCAAAAAAAAAGACACTGGAAAATAAGAAATGAAGTCAGATGATTGTTCCTCTTCTATATGTTTGGTTTTAAATTTTAATTGGTTCTGTATCAAAGAGGTAACCAAAAGATTAATTGGTCCTTATGTATCCTTTTCATTTGTTGAATAAGTACATTATTAGGATGTTGGGTCTTCATCTATGCGTTCTAGATTTGAAACACTCTTTCATTCAGTAAATTATTGTGATAATTTTAAACCCTCTTCCTCTTTTTTTTTTTTTTTAATAATAATTAAAAAAAATATAAAGCTTCTTATTCTTATCACGAGCAAACAATGTAGTGGGAACAAAGCAGCTTTTAGCATTAAAAAGTGAAATTATCACACATTATTCACCAGCCCATATATGTTCTCCTAAATTTAGTGTTCAAGAAAATCGTGATTATTTATTATTTAATTTTAATTTACAGTAGGAGGCTATTTAATTCTGTTGTTGTAATTTTATATTTTGTTGTAAAATTAATATCAAATGGGGTGGTCACAATTTTCTAAACTTTAGAGTTTAAAAAAGAAACTCCTCATTCACTAGTAGAAAAAAAACTTACAATGACCGGACATAATCATAACAATAAACTCTTGTATTCTTTAATAATTACGCTCACAAATTATTATATAAATAAGGTAAAATATAACTTTAACCCCTCTCTTTCATATAAAACCCGACATAACCTTTTTATTCGAATAAAACCCAATGATTAGACTCTACATAAGTAAATTCATTAATTATGTTTGACTTTAAACATTTTAAAATTTTCGAATGTCTAAAATACCCCTTTTTGCATGTTTAATGTGCACAATTAAACATATGCACATTTTTAGGAGGATTAATGAGTTTACAAAAATAAAAAATAAAAAAAGCACTAATATTCTAAATGCAATGCATGTTATGTGAGAATTCAAGATTTTCACGTTTTGTAATAATTTGGCTGATTCATTTTTCTCTCACTCCATAAAATTTGCTTCTAATTTGATGTAGGAATTCATTTGGAAAGTTTTCTTAATCTTAACAACAATTTTCAATTTAAATATAACTTTTTAGTGAAATAGTCTATCTTTTAAAATATTTATTAATAAAATAATGTACCTATATATATATATATATATATATATATATATATATATATATATTGCCAACTATAAATTTATACCATAATTTATCCATCGTATCAAATTTGTGGAGTAATAATGTACCTATTATTTAATTTTTACAAAACTAATGTATCTTCAAAAATAATTTACTTATTGTTTAGTTTTAGCAAAAAAAATTTACCTACTGTGTATAATTTGCGAAGCTAATGATGTACCTACTGTTTAAATTTTGGGATAAAAATTTACCTATTCTTATTTAACAATAATGTATCCACAATTTTATTTTTGTATGAATATAATTTACCTACTTTTTTTTTACAACAATAGTGTATCTGTAACATCCCACATCGCCCAGGGGAATGGATCATGTAAGCCTTATATGTATACTCTCATCTCTACCTAGCATGAGGCGTTTTGAGAGCTCACTGGCTTTGGGTTCTATCGGAACTCCGAAGTTAAGCGAGAAATGAGTGAGAGCATTCCCAGGATGAGTGACCCACTGGGAAGTTATCGTGTGAGTTCCCAGAAACAAAATCGTGAGGGTGTGGTAGGGGCCCAAAGCGGACAATATCGTGCTACGGCGGAGTCAAGCCCAGGATGTGAAAGCGGACAATATCGTGCTACGGCGGAGTCAAGCCCAGGATGTGGTGGGGGCCCGGGCTGGAATGTGACAGTATCTACAATTTTTTTTTTGCATGGATATAATTTAGGGAGTTTTAACGAAAAGCCCACGGTACTGTTCACTTTAACGAAAAACCACAATTTTTCACTAAAAAGTCAATCATGATACTATTCACTTTATCCTTTATTTTGTCCTTATCATTAAAACTCAAAGTTTTCAAGCCGTTTTCATTAGTTTTCCTTATAATTTACCTACAATTTAACTTTTAAAAAAAAAATGTATCTTCTATTTTATGTTTTACTATTATATATATGTTTTCTGTGTTCGCAAGATAATTTATCTAAAGTTATATAGTTAAGAGATATGGTAATGCATTATATTAATTCATTATTAGACTGGTAAAGGAAATTGTTAAAAACGTTAGCCATAATGGTTGGCTAATAATGGTTGTATGAGAATAGTTATAGAAAGTTGTGGCATAAATTGTAAATAACTTATATTAATAGGTTACTTATTTTCTTATGTGGAAATTTATTTAAATTTTGGATTTTTATTAGATGTTTATTCATATGTGGGTTTTTATTCAAGGTATATGAGCTGTATGGGCTTATATTTAAACAACCCTAAAAAAATCTCCCCGTAGCATGGGTAACAACATTATTGATTGGTTTTTTGTGAAATTTATTTAATCTGATAGTTACAAATAAAAAAGTGTATAAAAAATTTTAAAAAATGTGTAAAAATCATTTTCTTTAAAATTAGAGTACAAAGTAATCTTTTTAAAATACTAATAATTGTTCACTTCTAAGTCTCTCCTTTTCCATTTATCTATAACTCCAAGATTGAACCATAACCTATCATTTATGGAGGGAGAGATGTCTCAGTCGGTGCATCATCATCAATAGTGGTATAGTAGTTACGCTAAAAACACAACTTATTAGTTGTCAAAATAACTTGCATGCTTACAAGTCCAGCTTTTATTTTACGTGGGGAGAAACCTACGTGGTACAAGAATAAGATTCCCCTTATATTATGGTTCGGCACATTTCATTTCCATTTCTCTCTAACAAGAAAATTGAATGGGGAAACTGGAAAATAAGAAATGAAGTCGGATGATTGTTCCCCTTCTTGTTGGAAAAGTATAAATGTATGTGGCTGGTTTTAAATTTTAATTGGTGAACAAACAACAAAGCTTCTTTTCAAGAATAAACAATGTAGTGGGAACAAAGCAGCTTTCAGATATGTTCTCCCCACATTATCAGACATTATTCATAATTTAAATTTAACTTTATAATAAGTGGTCATTTAATTTTATTTTATTTTTTCGTATTTTTTCTTTTGCCGTAGAATTAAGATCAAAATGGGGTGATCACAATTTTCTTAAAGTATGGGTCTAAGAAAACTTTACTCTTCATCAGCTAGTTAAAAGACTTACAATGATCGAGATGTCATTGTGACAATAAACTCTTGTATTTTTAATAATTATGGTCACAAAAATATCGTAAAAATAGTTATGCTCGTAGAATATCTACCTCTTATCCAATCGTACACGTTCGACAAAGAAAGAGATTTTTGCCAAAATGCCCTTGCATGTCAACCATGCATTCCTCCACTAGAACAAATTTACAAGTAATAAAATTGGGCTAAAAAAGAAAACTATAAAGTAGATTATCGCAAAATAATTAACAGGGATGTGAGAATATGCATGTGTACCAGTGTTTGTGACTGTGTTTCTCAGAGAGAGAGGGAGGATGAACATGAGCATGAAGATTTTACTTCCCTTTATTGGAATGGTGATGGCGATTATGGCTCAGACTGGGAGTGTGGTAGTAAACAAAGCAGCGATGTCCACAGGGACCGATGCATACATCATCGTCGTCTACGGCAACGCCATCGCCGCCCTCATTCTTCTCCCTTCTGCTCTCATCTTCCACAGGTTAATTGTGGATAATCCTTCCTTCTTTCGTGCATACAAATTATTTGATCAAATCAGCTGATTTATTATTTTACTGTACTTCTGCTCCGTCTCTCTCTAAAGTCTTGACAGTATTATTGTTCAGAACGAATCCCAAATCTGAGGGACTTTGCATGTGCTAATTAGTAAATTGGAATACTCCTCATATTGTCAATTGATTTTATGAAGGAATCCCAACTTTCTTTAACCATCCATCCTTTTCTTTTCTTTTTTCTTCTCACTTTGATGTTCTGGTTACTAGCAGATCGGAGCGCCCTCCCCTTACATTCTCCATACTTTGCAGAATCTTCTTGCTTGGCCTGTTTTGGTAGGTAACATTCTAATTAATTACATGTGAATTATAATTTAATTACAATTTTTTAGAAATTTAATCAGAGATCATCGTATATGCAGTTGTTCAGCGCAAATATTTGGAAATATTGGCATAGAATACAGCTCTCCCACGCTTAGCACGGCCATGCTTAACCTCATCCCAGCTTTTACTTTCATACTTGCCATCATTTTTAGGTACTAATTTTCTTTAGTGAGAGAGTAATAATATTTGTTTGAATTTGGGGGGACCAGCACTATATATATAGTGCTTCTCAGTAAATATGTAATTAAGTTCTTTTGAACTGATGGAAAGTACTGTTACTGTACGACTATGACTAAAGATATTAAACTCTCTTCAAAGTTGATTTCTTATAAAATCCAATTAGAACGGGTGTATCCATCTAAACACAGGAGTTGGTGATGAGAAATACTGCTTAAGTACCTCCTTCTCGACTCCAATTGGCTATATTTGAAAAATTTATAATAGATTTCATATTCAAAAGTAGAGTGTGGAAAAAGACTTATTACTACAGCTTTTATAGTAGTTAGTAAAGTATTTTTCAAAAATGTGTATGTGCATCTATATTATAAGCTTTTCCTATATAAATAGGGTTTTTATTACTTCATTTTAGTTGAAACTTCGAAGGGTCAGCTGACTGTATGGGTATGCATGCTCCATTGTTATACTGATTGGAAGAGAAGATGAAAGTGATGGAATTAGATTAACATTTATGTTACGTAGAAGTAATTAGCATGCATTGCTTCAAATGAGTATTTAGGATGGAAACTGTAAACTGGAGAAGCTCAAGCAGCCAGGCAAAAGTTTTTGGAACCGTAATGTCAATCGGAGGAGCATTTGTTGTAACATTTTACAAAGGTCTACCGATCATACGGCTATCTTCATCACTTCCTAATTCACTCTATCAAATCAATTCCTCATCGAGATCAAACTGGATCCTCGGAGGGCTTTTTCTTGCAGTTCACGCCTTCTCAATTTCTTTATGGTACATTCTGCAGGTAACTACCCCTAATATTCAGTTACCTTTTATAAAGCTGAAAGTAAAGAACAAGATAATTATAACAAGTTTTCCTTCTATTCGTTTTTCTTTCAAAATTCCAAATGTTTGCATTGCAGGCAACGGTCGTTAAGAAGTACCCCGCAATTTTGCTCTCAGTCTTTTTCCAATGCTTATTCGCAACCATTCAGTCTGCAATATTTGCTTTAATTGCAGTTAGAGATGCAAGTGCCTGGGAAAAAAGGCTGGATGTGGGGTTGATTGCTGCTTTATACACTGTAAGCAATTTTTTACGCTGTAGCATTTACTCAATATTTGGAAGTGATCTAGCATAACCCCTTAATTAGAATTATTATTTTTTGAGTTGTATGCACATATTCTAGCGTATTTGAGTATATGGATTGATTATTATGTTAAAATATATATTTTATTATCATACAGGGAATTGTTGCGACGGTTCTTTATTTCTGTGTAATTGTCTGGTGCGTAGAGAAGGTTGGAGCTTTTTATTGTTCTATGTTTAAGCCTATTGGCATCATTTTTGGTCTGATCATGGGTGCCATATTTTTGGGAGATTCAGTCTACATCGGAAGGTATAAATTAATATTGTTGTTCATATCATTTGTTTCAACCTCTTGTGTTTGATTTTGTTTGATATTTAATCATTGAAAGTTGGTGAAAGCTACAGCTTGTTGACAACATCTTTGGCTTGTTAGAAAATCTAGCTCACGAGTTATGATTAAGAAATAATACATTCTTATTAGCAAATTAATGATGATTATAGAACAACTTCGCAGTTTGGTTGGTGCAGCCATAATCGTTACTGGATTTTATGCCATGATGTGGGGGAAGGCCACAGAAGAGAAGCTGATCGAAATAGAATCATTGGACCAAAATAAGCTCCCTTTGCTACAAAACGGGATACAAGACAAGAGAAGCAGTAGTATTGGTGCGTAACTGTCCTATGTAAACACACATCTCAACTCCTGGTTCACAGGGAATTATCTCCACCTTAACCATCTAGGTAAAAAGTCTAACGAACTTTTCATCATATAAAACTTCTGTGCAATTAGGACATAAACTTTCAACTTGTCAAGTGAAAATTATTTTGTAAAGTGTAAATTATTATCTCGCTCTTTTAATCAAAGACTTACACATTGTGACTTATGCTATATCGAGCCCATTACATCTGCAACATGAAAACTAATTAAAAAATTGTAACATGAAGGAATATGTGTGAATTTCTAGTTGGATGCATTTTATGGCTCATAAAAAATTGGAAATGAGATGCATTTATCAATTCAACATGTTGTGGATTCAAATTTCTTCCTCCTTGATCTTGGACAAAATTGCACCTACAAAACAATTAACACCTTAGGGTCAAGGCCAAGAGCCTCACGCGCCCACGATGAATAGGGGGGCTTTGCCCGAAGAACATCCGATGTCAAAGTTAAAATTTAGAGAGAAAAATGTTTAAAGAGTATTTGAGATTTTTTAAGTGTGTTGGAATCATCTTTTGGTGAAAATGGGAGCCTACTTATAGGGATAGGCCGGTCCTTTTTGGAGAAAGAGTGGCTGACCATTAGGTGGGTTTTTGGGTTTAATTTTGGTTTAATTAGCCAATTTTAATAGGTATTAATTGGCTAATTAAAGAAAAGGGGAATGTTTTGGTGGTTACAGAATATTTAGAATAAATAGATAATTAGGTTATGTAATAATTAGCTAATTGATTTAGCTAAAAAAGGGAAATTAGGTAAAAGATATATGGGGTGAAATAAATTTTAGGAATTACCTTGTAGAAGGATTTGATGAGATGAATTTTTGAATTGTTACCTTTTTTGGGTATTTCTGACTTGGTTGAGGATGATCGCCCGCTACTCGCACGTAGGAATCCTGATACACCTCAAGGTTATTTTTATCTTCTTTATCCAAAGATCCACGTATCGCCTAATGAATATTTTTGGCTCTACAATTGTGACATCAAAGAAAAGGTATGAAATTCAGTGAAAATCTCAAAAAGGTATGAAATTCAGTGAAAATCTCAAAAAGGTACATAAAATTTGAATATTTTTTGTAACAAAGTAAAAGAGCGCAGTTAGACAAATAACGATGTGTCACCAAGTGATTCTCTCGTACAATTAAGATTTTGTTACAGTGTCAATGTCGTTTATCACATCACATGTTCAAATAATATCCTATCCACGTGACAAAGTGATTACATAAAAATAGTAAGGGTGTTCGCACAATTTTTTTTATTTTTCACATATTCTGTTAGTTTTTGTCATTTGATCATCTTTATCCATTCGATCCAACAGTTAAAACTTCAAAAGATATGTGAAAGATAAAATGGTATGTAGATAGTACCAGCCCTAAAAAAATATCTCGGAAGCTCGTAAATTTGATTCTTCCCATTTAAAATAATTTCTTTTTTCTGTCATTTAATACTATGATCTAGTGATATTCCTTTTCATTTGTAAGTAAGAGGCTCGATTCTCGTCAAATACTAATTTGAATCATATTATTATTAACCTATTGTGTAAATAATATTGTTTGTTAAAAAATAAATAATTTCTTTAATCTAAACGAAAAAACAAACGATGTTTCGGCTAGATTCATAATGAACCTAACCAGATAATGAATAAAAGAATCGTTTCACATTTTCGACGGCTTCCCACCCACTTGACTACGCCACCAAGACCATGCAATTGGGTGCTTAAACAATCAAATTCTAATTTGAGTTTGTCTTCACCCTCCACATGATTTGATTGACCCCCACTGGACTCGTCTTCTACGAACTCCATGTCTGCAACTTCCTGTAAGAAATTTTGGTTCTGAAATTGAAGAAAAAAACAGAGTTATGGGGAGGATCGCAGCACTGCCCATTGTTGGGATGGTGTTGGCTGAGTGTGCACAAGCTGGGCTAATTATAATAAGCAAAATAGCCATGTCGAATGGCATGAGCAACCTCATCTTCCTCTGCTACTCCAACGCCCTCGCCGCCCTCATCCTCCTCCCAATTTCTCTAGTCTTCCACAGGTAATTACTTAAATTTCACTCTTACTCAACTACCCAGAAGCCAAAGATGTAGTTTTTCAGTCGGGTTTTTTACTATGATCACAAAGGTAATCAAATAATCTCACTGTTTCTCAACTACCCAGAAACCAAAGATTTGATTTTTCACTGTGGTGTGTTTGTTAGATCTGAGCGTCCTCCTCTCACTATCTCGATAATCGGATGGTTCTTCTTGCTTGGTCTAATTGGGTAAGTTAATAATTTCATCTGTTTGATAAAATCCCATGTTAGAAATTACTGAAGGTTGCATTTTTATTTTGTTTGTGAGTGTGAATAGTGGGATTTTGTTTAGTGGGTTTGATTGATAATTTGATATTGGGGTTTTGCAGATTCATGGCGCAGTTTCTTGGGTATGCTGGGATTAATTATAGTTCTCCTACTCTGAGTACAGCTATGCTCAACCTCATTCCAGCTTTTACCTTTGTACTTGCAGTTATCTTCAGGTTATGTCCTCCTCTTTTTACTCATACTGCAAATTGTGATCACCCTGGTTTTTTCTTTAGACAAGACAATATTTTAAACTACTCTAATGATAATCCATGGGGAGGGGAATTCGAGCTCGGGTGCAAGTGGGAAGGGCACGCTGCTTTGGCCAGCTGACCTTAGAATCCTTGTTTTTCTTTTCTTTATTCTGAAGTCTGATTTATCACAATTGTCGTATTTTGTTAATAGTCCTTATCTTAGCAATGTGTAGATCTTCTGTTCTTAGAGGTATTTGTAGAAGAACCAGTGTAAATATTTGATTATCTTGTTTGTTTCCAATGAGAATTTCAGCTGATGAGCTTTCTCTCATTAAAGATACAATAAAATTCTAAGACAGTGGTAGACTGGTAATCTTACACTGTCACTGATTTCTAAATTCGTTGAACTGGGTGATTTCAGAATGGAAAGAATTGACATGAGAAGCTTCAGTAGCCTAGCTAAAACATTGGGAACAATAGTTTCAATTTCAGGGGCTTTCATTGTGACTCTTTACAAGGGACCCCCAATTCTGAAGACATCCTCAACTGTTATGACTGATGTGTTGTCTCATAAACAACTTATCTCAGAACGGTCAAACTGGGTACTTGGAGGAGTGTGTGTAGCGGCTAATTGCGTGTTGGCCTCAGCTTGGATTATCGTACAGGTGAAATCTGTAAAATTTACATAAACGCTCATGAAAGGGTGGAATTTGGTTAGAAACTAAGACTGCTTCCTATTTCGTTTTTCTGTGTTTCAGGCATCAGTCCTAAAGAAATACCGCGCCGAGCTGATCATGGTCTTTTATTATTGCTTCTTTGTTGCTATTCAATCTGTAGTAGTCTCTTCAATTTTAGAAAGAGACCTGCGTTCGTGGGAATTAACTCCTAAAATCAGGTGGATCGCTGTTCTATACTCGGTAATTAGATAACTAAACCCAGCCTTGATATACCTATCGGATGTAATATTTTCCAACACATGAACCTAAGTTGCTAAGTTATACTATTGCAGGCAGTGTTTGGCTCTGCATTCCAGGTTGGTGTATCTACTTGGTGCCTTAGAAGGACAGGGCCTGTTTTTGTAGCTATGTTCAAGCCTTTGGGGATTATCGTTACAGTTTTCATTGGTGTTACCTTCTTAGGGGATACTTTCTACCTTGGGAGGTAGGGTTTCAATCCTTATTCCCTGTAACTACCTTATCAATATGTCATCGATTGAGAGGCACCAATTTTGTTCGTGTTGAAAATTGCAAAAAGGACATAATTTAGCTTCTCAATTTACATTTACTAAATGCTGCAGTTTGATAGGAGCAATTGTTATTGTCATTGGATTTTATTCTGTGATGTGGGGCAAAGCCAACGAAGAGAAGATGGATGAGGATGCAGGGGAAGAGAGCCTGGCATCAATCAAACAGCAGGTCCCTCTATTGCAAAGCCACATTGAAGAAATATAGAAGTTTTTTTTTCAGTTGATCACCCTGTGAGGTCTCTCTTGCCAAACAAAATGGTAATCTCTGTTGCTTTTGTCAGTTCTTTTAGAATGTTACCCTTTCCTTGATCCCCGAAAACTGGGATATGTTATTGTGGGAATTGGTTTGCTCAGGCTGTGACTAGTGAGCATAAGTCACCCTACGTAATGCAGGTGCAATGAAGATCCATTTGTTATTGGAATCATATATGCATTGATTCAAACACAGTGTGTTGGTGTAAACTGAGCATAGCTGCAAATTCGCTGCAAAGGTGAGTTGCCATGAGAAGCATGCCATGCCCATTGGCACTGATACTAACGAAATATTATGACTCCCCTGTTTCAGTTTATATATTGCCCAAGAGAGTAGAAATCTCAAAAGACAATGCAAACTCATGTATCTTACATTAGCTGTCTCCTCCTGCAATGAGGAGCCAGTTTTCTTGCCTGGCCGTTGATCAACCTTTTGAGCTACTAAAGCGTTTGTGAATAATTTGTAGAGTTTCTATGTATTTTCTATTGTCAACGCACTGGTATCGTACTTAAACTTTGACAATTTTCCAATGAGTTGCAGATATGTTTGATGTTTTCCTGCATAGATATTCTTAAGAAAGTTTGCTTGTTAGTTTTGTTAAGTCTTCTTCATAACATGCGCTGATCTGACGGAAAAGGTTTGCGAAGAGGATATTAAACAGGAAATAACAGTTGATTTTCCATGGATAATGTAGGGTCATCATGGACATGGGGAGCATGATCACAGATATCAGCAGCAGGAGTTGAACATTGAGTTTGCAGGGTCAAAGCTGTCTTAAGATAACCACAACATAACGTGCATGTGAAAGGGAGCTCCTTATTTGGAAATGAATGGATGTATGGCAAAGGCCAAAGTTATTGAAGTTCTATATTTGATTGTTTACACTCGTTAATCAAATAAAATATGAAGATTGTATAATCTTATACCATTACTCTGATTAATGACTAGTAGTGTGTGCATAGACTTTTTGTACTTTCAAATATGATAGCCTGCTAGGTGAGTTCAAATTGAAACGCAGGGTTATCTGGACATAAAAACGTATTCGTGCAGTCGGGAATTCGGTTGTGGAAATTTGCTAATCTGTTGAAATGGGGGTGTGGGATTCAGCTCAAGAATCTGCCATTTTCTTTTAAGAACAAAAATGCAGGAGAAAAGAATCAAGGAAGAGTTACTGCTATTTTCACAGTAACTCCTCCTGAAGCCTGAGCTGAGCTTTAAAGGTTGACATAAAATCACATCCAAAATATTATCAGAAAAAACAAAGTACCACCATTGATCCTTGTTATGAACTTATAGCTGAGTAATTGGGTGGACTTATTAGCTTTAGTTTAACAACATTTCTTGGCAAGGCTGTTTGAAATGTTGTAAGGAAAATCTCCAGGAGGAGTGCAGGCCAGGACTATTTTGCTAGCAGTGAAAAAGAAAAGAAACATTAATCATGTTATCTACTCATATTATAGTACGTAGATTAGTGACATTGCGTGAATATCATGTGTTAGTATACTCGTCATAATCAAAATAAATATATATGTGACAATATGAGTAAATTATTAACTTCACCTGTTTGCACTTAAAATAGGTCAATATTTATAGGAATCCTTTGTCCAAAATAGGTCAGCTTCCCTTGCATTAATAATAATAGTGATAATAAGTATATATCCGAGTAGCTATTTCTCCTTTTCAAGTAGCTTCAACTTTTCATTAAGGGTTGCCCCCAGTCGTCATATACATAAAGAGAGAGAGAGAGAGAGAGAGAGAGAGAGACCTCTTTTTTTCTTGCTAGCTTTCTAAGGTCGTGCAAAATTAAGAGAGAGTGGGAGTAATAGAAGCAGTGATGTGGATGATGAGTAACCTCAAACTGCAGGAAACTGTGCCGAGGTTGTACCATAATATTAACTATTTGGGCAAAAACTGTCATGACAAATGATGGCATGAGCCCTTTTGTTTTTGTCGTCTACACTCACTCCCTTTCCTCTCTCTTCCTCCTCCTCTCTTCTATCCTCTTTCGCTGATGCCGGTAACTCTCTCTCTCTCTCTCTCTCTCTCTCTCTCTCTCTCTCTCTCTCTCTCTCTCAAACACATACTATCAAGTAATATCTGGCAGTACTTGTTCGTTATGATATATTATCGATGACAGATTAATTGACAATATGTTCTTTATATTATTGCATGAGCAGAAGAGATTCAACACAACAATCAGTCTTCATCTGGGCTCTCTTCGTTCGATGCTTCCTCTTGGGTCTTACAGGGTATGCACTTCATATTCTTCCATCTCTTCAACGCATGAATCCATAGATTCTCCAGTTGACCTCAGCAAGCCTTAGAATAAATATTACTATGACACGTATATATAATCAATTCAAACATGTTGCAAAACACATACAGTGGTTATATATTATACCTTGAACATCTACCACACTGTAACGTGAATCTAGAGATATATCAAGTCAGTCGATCAGGTCGATGTGCTCTCCTTTGCACTTAACTTTAAACTTTTCTTATTTTGTAAATTATTTATGCCGTATAACTATATCTTAGTGCGATACGATACTTTTTAAAATAAATATTCATCCATTCTCAACCTTCATATATATAGTTGTCTTATATTTGTTATTTAAGTCGTGAAATAAAATAATTGTATAAATAAAGTCTATATAAGTTATGTGCAATAATTAATTCTTTCTTATGGAACCATCCGACCTTCAAGAAGAATAAAAATCCTTGATTTTGTTTATCTCAGAATCTTGGATTCCTTGGCCTCAGTTACAGCTCTCCAATTCTTGTGTTTGCCATGGGCCTAATGATCCCATCTTTTTCCTTCCAGCTCTGTATCATACTCAGGCTCGTAATTAATCCATAATTACAATCATTAAAATCGAAAAAACACTACTAGTATAAATATTGCAACTTTGAGTACGCTGCGAAAGGTTCTCATTTGCTTCTTCATGCGTATTTTTTTTTGTTTATATTTTTTATAAAAAAAATATGTTTGATAAACTTGTTGACGTGTTGATAACACCTCTTTAAAATTAACTCAGTTATCCTAATTACAGGACGACAAAGCTAAATTGGAGAAGCTCAAGCTTCCAGGCCAAAGTAAGTGGCACATTAATATCAATAATCGGGGCAATAGTGGTTGAACTCTACAGGGGCGAATATATAAGAAAATCTTCAGTTTCCTCTTCACATTGGAATATTCTTCATCCTGGTAGAGAAAGTAGGCTTAATCTTCTCCTCAGAGAAAGAGCATTGGGTTGTGGGTGGCCTCTTACTGGCAGCATCGACTTTATCTGTCTCCGTATGGAACATCATTCAGGCAATTAAGTGATGTTACTGAAACTTTAAAAAATCATCTTACGTGAAAAAAAAATAAAGCGAGGAGTGCATGATATGTTTCATATTAATCTCATTTTTTACTGTTTAATTCTTGTTTTGAATTGGCAATTGAAGTACTTGTTCTACTTTTACTCTGTTGTGATTAGATGGGGACTATGAAACTATATCCACAAGTGGAAGTAATGGAAGTGGTATCTTTTTATAGCTTGCTTGGGACAACCCAATCTGCAATACTATCTTTGTTCCTAGAAAGAAACCCAAGTGCTTGGAAATTAAAACTCAACAGGGAGCTCCTTCTCATTGTTTTAACATTAAGTAATTAGCACTGAAAATATGTAGTTAAATTGTAATTAATCATCCCCGTGAACTTCATCGTTCGGGCTCTTTGTGGTAGGCAATTTTTGGGGGTCTAGTTCGAAGCCGTGTTCAACATTGGTGTATGAACATGAAGGGCCCATATTATGTGCCCTTGTTTAAGCCACTTGGGATTGTTTTTGCAACCATTTTTGGTGTCAGTTTATCTGCAAATAGCCTTAGTTATGGAAGGTAATTAATTAATCTTTGTTGCTTTTGAATTTCCTTTTTTGTTTTGGTATTCTATGAATTAACAGAGGAGTAATCTTGCAGTGTGATGGGAGCAGTGATAACTGGAATGGGGTACTTTATTATAATCTGGGGATAAATCAGAGAAGATGAAATACTTGATCAAGATCAACAATGTGTTGATGAGAATCTGGAATCTAGTTCTGAGAGGAAGGTCCCTCTCGAAAATGCATAGATTAATATTTATTCTTAAACGGGAAAATTTACCTAGCACCGGGTGTATCCTTTTCTATGTCTCTCCTCTCATGTGAGAAGGTATGTATACCTCTTTCTCTGTGTCTTTCTTCTCAAGTTACTGGAGGAGAGAGAAAGAGCAAAATGGTATACACCTTGTGACATGGGACTTCTCCTCGAAAAGACCAGAAAGCTTGAGACAAAAGAAGGCTCCTACACATTAGAATTGCCGGATCTGCTATGGCCAGTCGTGGATACGCAGCAAATTCCTCACGTTTGATGCATGATGTGCAGGGATTCAAGATCAACTGTATATGTTTTATGGTGTCAAAGAATTTTTCGAAGACGCTTTTAATTTCATACGTAGCAGTTTGGTTTATAGGGGAAAGAACATATTGATAACGAAAAAAGAAGTTACACATAATTAGGGCGGACATAAACCTTACCCCGCATAAAATAGAGATTCAAAAACAATACACAAAAAAGAAGGGAGAACATAAACCGTACCCTTCTAGAAACGAAAATAAGAGAGATACAAAGAAAAGTGGGGGGACATGAAACCTAACCCCTCTAAAACCAAACCTAAAGGTCTACACCTGCAAAACAAGTTGGGAAACACCACAAAGTTAGGGAAAAAAAAAAAGTGAGACAAACTTGGATGCCAAGATGCACATTAATGCACAAATGAACAAATTGAAATGTAAAAAATACCTTCATTTACTCAAACACACTTCAACTGTCAATTACAACATCATTGATATCATTTGGGGTCATCACAAAAGCTTCTGGCCAAGGATAAGGTCCCTGATGGATTGCAACTCAGTTGCAACATCACTCATATCCTTTCGGTCTCTCGGGGATTCATCAAAACACGAGATTCCGATTTTGAATATTGAACTCAAACACACTTGGATTTTTTCAGCACTCATGATGCTGCTTTGGTTGGAAGTAATAGGGTCGAATAGTGAATCTGCAATTTCTGCAACTCGATGTGGCAAATCCATCTTGACAAAATTGTGAAGGCTCAAGCCGTCACTAAACATAGGGTCGGTGGGTCTCTTCACTGTAAACATCTCTAACAAGAGAATACCAAAGCTGTAGATGTCCCCACATGTTGCAATCTTGCTTCCCATGCCATACTCTACAATTCAAACATCACAAAAGAGCAACATGAACTCGTTAGTTAATTAACTTTATTTTTCCGGCCAAGTAAATGAATGATCAAAATGAAAACAGAGAATCACATGAAAATGTTTACCTGGAGCAGCATAACCAACCGTTCCTCGTATTCCAATGGAACTTGTTTGACTTCCCACAACGTTACTGGTCAGGTTTGAGAGAAATCTTGCCAGTCCAAAATCAGAAACAAGTCCAGTCAAGTCGTTTGCCAAAAGAACATTGCTAGGCTTGAGATCACAATGAACAATTGGTGCCTCGCAATGATTATGAAGATAATCCAATGCACAAGCAACATCAATGGCAATGTCTAGCCTCTGAAGAAAACTTAAATTTTTGGGTGTTCCGGCAGTTGGATGCAACCACTCCTCTAAGCTCCCATTGTCCATGAGCTCATAAACTAAAGCCTTGAAATCATTACCAGAAAAGTCCACACTTGAACAAGACGTTACAACCTTGACAAGATTCCGATGTCTGATATTTCTCATCGTCTCACATTCGGCTATGAAACTCTTAGAGGCTCCCTGGCGTAACATGTTAAACACCTTGACTGCAACAAGCTGACGAGTTCCATTGTCAACATCAAGAACTCCTTTATACACGGACCCAAAGTTGCCCATGCCAATCAGATTAGTTGAGGAGAACCCGTCAGTAGCCTTCAAGAGTGTTATATGACACTTGTAGAGTTCCCCAAAGCACTTGGACCTGCTCCTTTCCCTTTCTTTCTTTCTTGGAGCTTTGGTTACCTAGGTTTAACACAGTGACCCTCTGACGATGTCGCCTGCTGCATGTGACACCTTGCCATAGGCAGAACTGATGTGATTCGTTCCACGAACTCATGAACTGGTTGGGATCCTCCTTTATCTGGGCTTTGATGGCTAGCAATGCCATCCTGTCTGTTTCGCTCCCGTCTAGTCTCGGATGCAGGGAGGAGCTAAAGCAGCAGAGTAGGTTAAAAAGTGTGTGTAAAAAAACCAATCTCACAGCCAAAACCCCCATGTTTGAATTGGGTATGTGTGCATGAAGAGACTGAGAAATTGGTAGGTATGCATTTCACCTAAGGTTTCAGTTTGATATTTATAGAACTGCAAGGCATGAAGAAGTCGGATATAATCGCCGACGATGACTCACTTCCTGTTTCTTTTCTTTTCTAGAAAATTGACAAAAAAAATCTAGAAAAAAACCTTACAAATACAAATACATGGGGGGTGGGAATTTTATGCGGTATCTCATGAAAAGTCTCCGATCATAAGTAATTTTACGGGTATGGTAAATGCATTATTATTTTTATTACAACCCAAATTACCACTCAACGCTAAGGAGACATGAAAAGATTTGAACCTGTAATACAAAGGAGTTGTAGAGAAATATCATATCCACAACCTACACTGAGTAACTTTCCTAGTAGCTTCTCCACCATCGAAAATTTTGTCGTTGTGAAGGATGTCGTGGACAAAGGCCAAGTCATCTTGAAAGAAAATTCAAAGTCTATGAACATATCATTATGGCTGGAAATTAAAGTCTACATGGAGAGATTCGATTGTGACATCTGATTACATAATTACAAAATGTAATTATGTTCAACTTGTCAAATGTAATTATGTTCAAATGTAATTACAAATGTTTTTACAGAAATAGGTTTATGGAATTTTAAGGGTTCTTATTCCTATTTTGACTCTTGTAGTGAGAATCACAATAGGTGTACTAGTAATTGTATGGTTAGAAAGAGAAATATCGGTAGGGATACAATAACGTATTGGACCTGAATACGCGGGCCCTTTGGGAGTTTTTCAAGCTCTAGCAGATGGAATAAAACTACTTTTCAAAGAAAATCTTTTTCCATCTAGGGGATACTCGTTTATTCAGTATCGGGCAATTTTAATAAGCTATTCAGTAGTTCCTTTTGGGTATCACCTTGTTTTAGCGAATCTCAATATCGGTGTTTTCTTCTATGGATTGCCATTTCCAGTATTGTTCCAATTGGACTTCTTATGTTGGGATACAGGTCAAATAATAAATATTCCTTTTTAGGTGGTCTACGAGCTGGTGCTCAATCGATTAGTTATGAAATACCATTAACTTAATGTGTGTTATCAATATCTCTACACGTGAAGGAGCAAATTAGAACCTTTCGTAGCGTCAAAGTTGCAATATTTATACTAGTAGTGTTTTTTTTATTTTAATGATTGTAATTATGGATTATAATCCTAGATTAATGCATAAATTATAACTTTATAAGCCTAGATTATAATGCATGATCCTCGTGGCCTGTGTATATACATGCCAAGTCAATTAACAATTCATGAATATCTACACATACCTCTTATAGAGTGAAGTGTCAAATTTTCAAGGACGCCAAAAAGGCTGTTGAGACACCTCCTTTGTTTGAATCAAGAAGAGATCCCATCCGGATCTCTCCCACCAAATCCTAAGTATCAAGAGATCCGGGCCCTTAAAATTTAATACAATGGCTACAAATAGGAGGTCCCTCTAAAAATTATAATAATTGTAGTTGTTTGATCAAATTTCAAGAGTCCGGATCTCAGAATCCTTAGAATTTGATGGGACATATCCGAATGGGATCTCTTCCTGTTTGAATCAAATCATTCAATCCAAAAGGTGTGAATCAAAATCCAAAAATATCCATTCTCCTTTTACTTTTATCTTCATCAATATATATGAAGTCTCACAATTAGATATCTTCTGTCAATCATTTGTACTTGAGAATGTGGCAATTTTTCATTTACACTACCATGGAATACAACGAAAGGTCATACTTTCATAACGATCATCACATACAATGATTTGAAGATCTCCAACTTGTTTGACGATTTTTTTTTCTTTTTCTCTTCACTCTTTTACGTATACTGCATATACGTCTTACAACCCATAATCTTTCGAAACATTTTTTCTAACAATTGTATATAAAATTCTGTCTTTAGATTGTTGGAGCAATATTAGAAAATATGAAAATAACACAAGAATTCTAGTGATAATAATCATAAAGAAAATCACAACATCAATAGTATACAAGATTAATATAAACAACTAGAGATAAAGTTAGAAAAACTGACAAACTTAGAGATTGAGGCTTGCATAAATGCAATGTCCTAAATACATAATTTCGCCCTTATTCTTGTGCTTGTAGTTCGGTGGGCATCCATCTCCTATGATTTAACAATCTATAATCCGAAGTCAAAGCACTTCAATCTTCAAACTCTGGCGAACTTTATATATTCTGTACTCTTAAAACACGACTCGAAATTTGACACACGAAGCATGAGAGAAATGAAGTAGGGAAACCCTATTTCTCAAGAGTAGAAATTAACTCTAATTTTTCTACCTTAATATGATAGTTTTATAAGTTTATATAGCACCCAAGTACTTCTTGTTAAAGAGATGTAACTTTTCATCTATAAGTATACATTATTTGACAAGGGAATGCACCTAAATAACATAACCTTTCCAAAATATAGTTAACACTATTTTTCTTTTAATTATTAAAATTATATATTATAATATTTTAAAGGGTAAATGACAAAAAACTACCTCAACTATTTGTGTCATGACACTATCGTACCTGATCTTTTAAAGTTGATAATGTCATACCTCATCTTTAGAATTTGGTCCAATATTATATCTCCGTTAGCTTATCCATGAATTTCTCAGTTAAATGCTGATGTGGCTTGATCTGGGGCCCAGTTCCTTGCCTATATGGATTCCACATGGCACCACATCCAATGTTTTCCCGCCAAATGACATCCAGTTGAGATTCCCAATACACGTGGCTTTCTCACAGGACGACACATGGATATTCCATTAGAATTAAAAAATTAATTTAAATTAAAATTGAAAAAAATTAAAAAAAGTAAGGGAAGTTGTAAATTGTGCCTTTCGAATTGGTTTTCCCCTCGGTACACCTAAATCCTGTTGATATAATTCCATTCCTAATTCTAGAAAAACAAGAACCCTAACCCTAGTTCTCGCAACTCCAAATCTTAAACAATCAGATTAGAAATTGATGAAAAACCCAAATCATCTTGTCGACTCGCTTCCCTGACTTCGTTGGTGTTGGAAGGAGGTTTCATATGGGTTCCATTGGCTTTGAAGAAAAATCGAAGGATTCGACATGGGGTGGTACGTGCGCGAGGATCCCACAAAATGATGCCTACCTATCGTAAGCTTTTTTTGTGCTTTTGATGATTCCAAATGCATACTTGACTTATTTTTTGGAATGGGTTGAATGTGGGTTTTGTTTATTCTTGTTTGAAAAGGTGGATTCATGCTTGGTGAATTCAAAATGGTACCTGAGGTGTTGGAATGGGTTAAATGTGGTTTTTGTTTATTCTTGTTTGAAAATGTGGATTTATGCTTTGTTAATTCAAAATGGTTCTTGGGATGTTGGAATGGATTGAATGTGGGTTTTGTTTATTCTTGTAGCATTGTTTATTCTTGTTTGAAAAGGTGGTTTATGCTTTCTTAATTCGAAATGGTTACTGAGTTGTTGGATAATGGGTTTGTTGCTGTGTTGCTTTGTTTATTATTGTGAAGATAAGGTGGTTTGTTGCTTTATTGCATTGTTTATTCTTGTTGAGAAATGGTTAATGTGCTTTGGTTGTTTGCATATAGTTGTGGTTTGTTGCAATGCATTGGTTTTTGTTGTTGGCTTTTAAAATGCAATTAGTTGCATATAGAATGTTGTGCATTAGTTGCATATAGTTGCATATAGAATGGTTTGTTAGTTTAAAATGCAATTGCTTCTGTTTGTTGTTGGCTTTTAATTAGGGTTTGTTTTTGTGAATTTTAGTATATCCACTATTCTCTATTGAATTGTATCATGATGGGGAGATAAGTTATGACATCTACGTTGGGGGAAAAGTGACATATATAGATAACTGTGATAAATCATGTCACTGCCCGTGATAGATGACTTTTTATAGTTTTTTATAACTGTGATAAAGACCTCATATCCACAGGCGGAAGTAATGGAAGTGGTAACTTTTTATAGCTTGCTTGGGACAACCCAATCTGCAATACTATCTTTGTTCCTAGAAAGAAACCCAAGTGCTTGGAAATTAAAACTCAACAGGGAGCTCCTTCTCATTGTTTTAACAGTAAGTAATTAGCACTGAACATATGTAGTTAAATTGTAATTAATCATCCCCTTGAACTTCATCGTTCGGGCTCTTTGTTGTAGGCAATTTTCGGGGGTCTAGTTCAAGGCTGTGTTCAACATTGGTGTATGAACATGAAGGGTCCATATTATGTGCCATTGTTCAAGCCATTTAGGATTGTTTTTGCAACCATTTTTGGTGTCAGTTTATCTGCAAATAGTCTTCGTTATGGAAGGTAATTAATTAGTCTTTGTTGCTTTTGAATTTCCTTTTTTGTTTTGGTATTCTATGAATTATAATCTTGCAGTGTGATGGGAGCAGTGATAACTGGAATGGGGTACTTTATTATAATCTGGGGACAAATCAGAGAAGATGAAATACATGATCAAGATCAACAATGTGTTGATGAGAATCTGGAATCTAGTTCTGAGAGGAAGGTCCCTCTCTTGCAAGAAGAAAATGCATAGATTAATATTAATTCTTAAACGGGAAAATTTACCTAGCACTGGGTGTATCCCTTTCTATGTCTCTCCTCTCACGTGAGAAGGTATGTAAACCTCTTTCTCTGTATCTTTCTTCTCAAGTTACTTGAGGAGAGAGATAGAGAGAGCAAAAGAGTATACACCTCGTGACATGGGACTTCTCCTCGAAAAGACCAGAAAGCTTGAGACAAAAGAAGGCTCCTAGACATTAGAATTGCCAGTCTGCTATGGCCAGTCGTGGATGCGCAGCAAACTCCTCACGTTTGATGCATTAGAATCTGAGCATATTGCGTGGCAACTGAGTGTACAAAAATTCTTGTAGGTTAATACATGATGTGCAGGGATTCAAGATCAATTGTATATGTTTTCTGGTGTCAATGAATTTTTTGCACACGCTTTTAATTTCATACGTAGCAGTTTGGTTTATAGGGGAAAGCACATGTCTTTGAAGATGGATACACAATCATGTGAAATGCAAATGAAAAAATTGGTATGTAAAAAATACCTCCATTTACTCAAACACACTTCAACTGTCAATTACAACATCATTGATATCATTTGGGGTCATCACAAAAGCTTCTGGCCAAGGACAAGGTCCCTGATGGATTGCAACTCAGTTACAACATCACTCATATCCTTTTGGTCTCTCGGGGATTCATCAGAACACGAGATTCCTATTTTAAATATTGAACTCAAACACACTTGGATTTTTTCAGCACTCATGATGCTGCTTTGGTCGGGAGTAATAGGGTCGAATAGTGAATCTGCAATTTCTGCAACTCGTTGTGGCAAATCCATCTTGACAAAATTGTGAAGGTTCAAGCCGTCACTAAACATAGGGTCGGTGTGTCTCTTCCCTGTAAACATCTCTAACAAGAGAATACCAAAGCTGTAGACATCCCCACATGTTGCAATCTTGCTTCCCATGCCATACTTTACAATTCAAACATCACAAAAGAGCAACATGAACTCGTTAGTTAATTAACTTTATTTTTCCAGCCAAGTAAATGAATGATCAAAATGAAAATAGAGAATCACATGAAGATGTTTACCAGGAGCAGCATAACCAACCGTTCTTCGTATTCGAATGGAACTTGTTTGACTTCCCACAACGTTACTGGTCAGGTTTGAGAGAAATCTTGCCAGTCCAAAATCAGAAACAAGTCCAGTCAAGTCGTTTGTCAAAAGAACGTTGCTAGGCTTGAGGTCACAAGGAACAATTGGTGCCTCGCAATGATTATGAAGATAATCCAATGCACAAGCAACATCAATGGCAATGTCTAGCCTCTGCAGAAAACTTAAATTTTTGGGTGTTCCGGCAGTTGGATGCAACCACTCCTCTAAGCTCCTATTGTCCATGAGCTCATAAATTAAAGCCTCGAAATCATTACCAGAAAAGTCCACACTTGAACAAGACGTTACAACCTTGACAAGATTCCGATGTTTGATATTTCTCATCGCCTCACATTTGGCTATGAAACTCTTAGAGGCTCCCTGGCGTAACATGTTAAACACCTTGACTGCAACAAGCTGACGAGTTCCATTGTCAACATCAAGAACTCCTTTATACACGGACCCAAAGCTGCCCATGCCAATCAGATTAGTTGAGGAGAACCCGTCAGTAGCCTTCAAGAGAGTGTTATATGACACTTGTAGAGTTCCCCAAAGCACTTGGACCTGCTCCTTTCCCTTTCGTTCTTGATGAACAAACAAACAGTAATGACAACGCTATAACCATTCCCAGAAAGGCAAACCCAGCTACAAAAGAGATTATTAGTTTCAATCTAGGAGACAATCTGCCCTTATTCTTGCACTTGGGAAGTTGGAGATTACCAATATCAATACAGAGCCCGGTGTTTCCAACAATTGAAGTTGCAGTTGCATTTTTGAAAACACCTTCAATCGGTACTGCTCCCAAAAGTTGATTGAAAGACAAGTTGAGTTTCATCAAGACAACAAAGCCCTCCAGAAAGTGTGGAATGTCACCGGAGAAATTGTTGCGAGAAAGTGTCCTCAATCCCTCTCAATGAACTCAAAGATGAGGGAATGGTCCCGTTGAAGAAGTTGCCTTGAAAGTGTAGGACTTCTAAACTCACACAACCACCAAGACTATTGGGAAGTTCTCCTGATAACATGTTGTCTGAAAAGTCCAATTTGCCTAAACTGCTCAGTTTCCCACTCTCCAATGGAAGAGAACCAGTTAACTGGTTTCTAGACAAGTTGAACAAAATCGATAAGGAGGTGAGACTAAGAACTTCTCGAGGTATTGAGCCACCAAAGTTATTTTGAGAAAGATCCAAATGCAATAGCCTTTGGCATTTCCCTAGATTTGAAGGGATGTCACCATGAAGATTATTTCCTTGCAACTCAAGTTTGGCCAACATTGGTAAAAAGAATCAACCTCTGTAGCATTGCAAGCTTTCCTATGTCAGTTGGGATATTCTCTGTCAAGTGGTTATTCCCCATACCTAATAATTCCAAGTTGACTAAATTGGATATCCCAGATGGGATGTTTCCATAGAGTTGGTATGCTCCAACCCCAAGCACTTTAAGCTTGGTTGAGAGATTGAATAAGGATGTTGGAAGCATCCCTCCAAAATTGTTATCCTGGATAAGAAACAACCTTAACTTCGTGGCATTGCTCAAGCCCGAAACAAAACTCAAGTCACCATCAGTACCGGTTCCAAGGCGGTTTTTAGTGTCTCAAGGTTACAAAGCTTTTGTTGATTTGTGGCATTGGATATTGAAATAGGAATGGACCCGGAAGATTGATTACCGGCAATGTTAAAGCTTTCGAGATTTGGAAAGATTGTAGCCAATTCTCTGGGAATCCCTTGACTTAATCAGTTGTATGAGACGGGAAAAGTAACTGAATTGGAGAGGTTATAAATGGAGCGAGGGACAATACCAGACAACTTATTTAAGCCTAATGAGAAAAATATCAACTTTTTCAACTGACCTAGGGAACTAGGGATGTCACCTGACAAGCGATTGTCGTAAAATGCAAAAACATCAAGTGATGAAATGTTCCCCAGGAATCAGGGATTGCTCCTGACGAAGTGTTGCGTTGACGAACAAGTTTTTCAAGTTTAGGGAAGGAGCCAAACTCTATAGGAATTTTACCCACCAACTGATTGGAGCCCGAATAGAAACCGATGAGGTAAAGACAATTTGACAAATTGACAGGAATAACACCAGTGAGTGAGTTTTGGGTCAAATTTAATACCTGCAATCTGCGCAAACGCCCGACTTCTGGTGGGATTTGACCGACAAATGGTTGTCGCTCAAATGTAGTACCCTGAGGAAGCTTAGATTTCCTATGTGTGGGGATATGGTACCCAACAAGCTTTGGTTCCCTAGGTTTAACCTAGTGATCCATTGTTGATGTCGTTGGCTGCATATGACACCTTGTCATAGGCAGAAGTGATATGATTCGTTCCATCTGAGCTTTGATGGCCAACAACGCCATCCTGTCTGTTTCGTTCCCGCCTAGTTTCGGATGCATGGAGAAGCTGAAGCAGCAGAGAAATACGTTAAAAAGTGAGCGTACACGTCCCGTTTCTTATCTTTTCTAACTGGAAATTGTGGTTCAGTAAGTTCCCACCCAACAACTAGGTTCAACAACAATCTAGAAAAACTTACAAGTCCAAACTTACAATTGTGGTTCAGAAAGTTCCCACCTCTTTCTTTTTTAACGTTATTAGTGCTCAGAAATATGATGTCACCTTCTTACCAACAGTGACGAAGGAGGGTGGTGCTGGAAAAAAGAACTTTGTCGCTCATGCCTATCCTCCCGACTACGTTGATGGGTTAATTTGCCATTTATAGGCTTTAAGTCTTTGTCTCCGAGTCCTATATTTTCTATCTCTCCATATGTGTCATGGTAGTGGTTCTCTCCGGTGTGTAGGATACACATGGGAATTGAACTAGCTTCTAAGTTCCCTCGTGAAGGATATTTTTGGACAAAGACCAAGTCTTCTTGAAAGAAAATTCTGAGTCTAACAACATTATTATGGTCGGAAAATCTCCATGGAGAGATTCAATTGCGACATTTGATTTACATGATAAATGAGACTTAGACAAAAAGCAACGTAATAAACAAGTGGGAAATTGCTAGGTTCACGCATGGACCGACTTGACTTGTTGCAGTAAACAGGTGAAGTCTAGGTCACGAGAGTAATGCTTAGGGTTAGGGCATATGAGCAAACGAAATAGTTTTCAAAGAACGAGGATTCTCTTCGGATCCTCTCATCGTGTCAATTCATCGTAAATATTTTAAATATTTTTATTTAAAATTACACACAAATAGTACTTGATAAAAACTAACCGCACAATGTACGATGAACAGAAACGATGGATCCTCACAAAGAGGATTCGGAAATGATCTTCATTCAGTATTCAAACTACCTTTATATATATATATATATATATATATATTTTTTTTTTTTTTTTTAATTTTAGTTTTTAGTTTTTGTGTTTGTGTTTGGAACTATGGTTGACAAAACTGAGTTCTGATTCACGTACCATGTGAATTTAATTAGAAAAGGATTCTTGCCAGATCATTTTTCTGGAGATACTAGGGATCCCGTGATTGTGATCGTGATCGTGCATCGTATATCATGCAGTCAGAAATCATTTCAAAATTTAAAATTTAAAATTAAATATAAATAGCACCTAATGAAAACTGATCACACGATGTATGATGAACGGTCACGATCAAGAGATCCCTAGAATTACCAGGAAAAGGATCCGGCAAGGATCCTTTTCCAACTTAATTAGTCTAAATTCATAGCACAAAATCATCGTGCTTATTTTTATTATTATTTTTTTAAAATGCTAGGTGGATTATCTCAAAAGTGGGATTCATTATGAACTCTGTCATCTTATATTTTTGGCATAATGTCCTATAATGTTGACATGAAAATTGACATTAAATTGTAAGGTAGCAAAAAGCCTCTTACAGTTTAACTATAATTAGTCACTTAGTACTACGGTTTGGTAGTATTCATCTTCACTTAGAAGTGAGAGGTATTAGGTTCGAATCTCGTGGATGACAAATTTGATACCAAATTAAGCTGCCCATTGTGTGGCTTAGCCGAACTTCCCCTCCCCTTAGTGTAAAAATATAGATATACTAAAAAAAATACTATAATTATTTCATACTTTTATTTTTGGGTACATCTATCAAATTCACATTACTTAATATGCACAATTAATTGAGCAAAATAATAATTTTGTGTCTCGATCTTAAATTTTTGTTCGAATCTTTCTTTTTTTATTAAACCTTATAAATAAGTGACTCCACTTAACTACTACTTTTCTTATTGACTTATCTTTAGACAATAACTAAGCGTTAGAAAAGAGGTAGGCAAAAGAGGAAATAAATGTGATCAAAGGCGGTTGGTAGGCTCTGACAAGGGAATTGATCATTGGGTACAATGAGGTGGAAATAGATCATCTCCATATCTCTTCCACCAACGTTATTCGATCAATTGATTCGGATCTTTAAAATTTCATCCAACAGTAAAAAAATTATTATAGTTTTTAAGAGATCAAAACAAGTGGGCCGTTAGATAAAATTTCAAAGGCAATATCACTTGATCCGGTAACTTTGGTGGAAGAGATCCGGAGAGTATCTCCTTCCCAATGAGGTAACTCACTCTGTCCTTAGTTAACTTACCTCCAAACTCAAAAATTAAAGTAATGCTGTGAGTTTTTTCGACCACTAAAAGGTTGGATTATCATGGTGAAGTAACCAGTTAAATCTTTATATTTAAAAAAAAAATCAAAAATAAATAAATTAGAAAAAAAAGTACTGCTATTCCAAATGGAGTAACGCTATTCATACCATATTTTTGTACCACATTTTCATATCATCTTACGTGGCATTTGATGTGGACAGCCACATCATTTGAATTAATCAGATTTTTTAATTTAATTCATTATTTAATAAACTAATAATTAAGAAAAACTAGTTAATTAAGAGTAATTCTATTTATACCATATTTTTGTACCACATTTTCATATCACTTTAAGTGGAATTTGTTGTGGGTAGCCACATCATTTGAATTAATTAGATTTTTAAATTTAGTTCATTATTTAATAAACTAATAATTAAGAAAAACTAGTTAATTACATGATGATTGTGATATACGAGGAGTCTTTCTCCTTCATTTCCTTGGGTTTTACAAATTTTTCAAATGATATGGTTGTCCACATCAAATACCACCTAAGGCGATATAGAAATGTGATATAAAAACATGATATGAATAGCATTACTCATTAATTAAATGATAATTATGGTATACGAGGAGTCTTTCTCCTTCCTTTCCTTAGGTTTTGCAAATTTTTCAAATGATGTTACTATCCACATCAGATGCCACCTAAGATGGTATAAAAATATGGTATGAATAACATTTCTCTTCCAAATGACATGTTTTTCTTTTCCTTCTTTCAAATTGTACGTGCGATAAAAGTAAAAGTGAGTGGACACAAACATTGAAACATTATAGGGTGCAATCTCCAAACCGAAAAATATTATAGGGTGCAATCTGCTTACAGATTAGGGTTTAGATCAAACCAGCTTTGTGCATTAGCATGCACACTTCGACTCATCTTATTTATTTGGCCATTATTTATTAAGGAAAAACTCCAATGATCTTCAAAGCTAGCTTATTTAAGCTTGCAAATAATTAATTAGCCAGAACATAGGCATCCAGCTCCAGGAAGTTCTTGGCAGCAAAATCCTTGATGATGCTTGGTTCGGGAACCTGTTCGTGTGCTTTCTCATACACAGACGACCATTTCACCAAGCTCCCGTCTCCCTTGGGAGTCACGGTTAGGGTGCACTTGAAGCTCTTGTAGTACTTGAGCAGATCTCCGTCGATCACCTTGTAAGCAACCGCCTTTCCGACTTCATCCACTGCATCGATCGTCTCCTTTGATACTTTCACAAGTGCAGAACCTGCCGGCAAGGACATACATTATTTATAAGGAAGTGTTCCCTCGTCAAGCTGTAAATTTGTCTCAGACGTACGTGAATTTATAATTTAAGTACATAGTAAGATAATATATGCATGTAACTACCTTCAGCATATGTAATAAGCCGAACGGATCCAACAGCTTTGCCATCGCCTTCGAGGACATCGATGCTTTTGTAGTCATGAGGAAATGCCTTGGGGAAGACAATGGTGGAGTCCCTAAGGGCTTCCCAAAACTTTTGAGCAGGAGACTTCACCTCAACTTCTACTTCAAGCTTTCCATCACATGAAGCCATTTTATATATATGGATGTGGTAGCTTTGGCTATAACAAGAATGTAATCAGAGGAAATTGACTGATTTTCTTAAAGAATTGCTTGAGATTTCTGAGAATTAGGGATCCATATATATACTAGTTTGAGTGCTTTGGAGGTCTTAAATTCAGTAGGAATAAGCTCAACTGCCACTTTATTAACCTCCCTCAGAAACACCACAAAAACTGATAGCATGCCATTCACGTGCATCATGAATGTGCAAGGAATGGGAGAAGGACCCAATACTTTAATTGGTGTTTTTGGTTTGCAGGCGTCACTTAAAAGAATAGGAAAATGTTAAACCTAGCTACAAATTTGTCGTTTGGCAGTGTTTTGCTATTTGATAAAATATCAATTAAAGGAGCATTCACATTTTCAAATCAATTTTCACAATTATTAGAAAATTGACTGAAATGGTGAGTTTACAAATTTCAATTATTGAAATGTATTAGTATTGCAAGTGATTTGTAGCTTAGCTGATTAAGAACACATTTGCTCTTTGACTTGAAGTCCCGTGTTCGATTCTCTTTTTTCGTAGTTTAGATGAATTTAGTGTAGATTATCTTATCGTTCATCAAATTGTTTTATTGAAATGTATCACTTTTCAATATTTGATTGATCTGTCGTTAATGTTAATCGATACCTTATTAATGTTTGATCAATTTATTGTCAATATTCGATTGATATAACGTCAACATATGTATCGTTAGTATTTAAGTTTGATCCGTTCAACAATTGAGTTATGTAACTTAATCATTTCATACAAATTTTCAACATTATGTACCTGTTGTATAGATGATATTAGCAGATTAGGACGACTCACCTAAGTTAGAGGCGAGTTTGCTCGACACTGCAACCATATATGAAATGGAAGAGACGGTTTTCAAATGAATCATTAATGTTATGCGTGAGGACACATGAAAAACATTACTAATGTTAATGCTATCTTATTTCTTTTCACGTTTCTTGATGTTGCTTCTTTTTTCGCTTTGTTTAGTAAATTAGTCTACATTTGGTGTGTCAGAGATACACCTTGCATTATTTACCCATCTGATAAACACCGAACTAGATAATCAATTATGTTCGATGCACAAATTAATCATTTAACTAAATATTTAATACAATTCGAAATATCAAACGAGACGTTAGGATTTACGTGAGCATACACATTGTAATGTCCTGGCCTCCTTTTCACACAACCAGAAAAGAATTGCTATTCATTTGGTCTAGAATCTAGAAAAAGTTCATCGTTGGCACACACACAACTATCACTTGTGGGATTCTGGATAACCTTATTACTTTTTAGCACTCCATCGATCGATATGTGATGCTTTTGAGTAACTTCAAAAATATAGGAACTGGGAAGTAACTTCAAAACGAAAGATTGGAATAATATCAAACTTTTGGGTCCCATTTGGGTGTTGATTGCGACTGACATTATAATATTTCTCCATGTCAAATTTTCAAAAATTAGAAAATAGTAACAAATAAAACAACAACAAAAAAAAAATGAGATGAACAGATATGAAAGCACCCTCTCAACTGCAAACCCTTCTTTTATTTTTATTTTGAGAAATTAAATCGTAAAAATGTAAGGAACAAGAGATGTTGCAGTAGCTTCAATTTCCTTGTCAAACAACTTCCTCATCATCCAATATTAAGCAAGCAAAAGCAATGCCCAACTTTCCCTTTTTCTTTTTTTTTTTGAGAGCTACCGTTTTAGGGTTGTTGGCGGATGATTTGTTGAGTACTCTCCTCTCCTAATTTAACTTCACTTGCTCTATACGTACACTCTCGACCCAATTCTCGTAATATATATATTTTTTTTCTTCTGTAATTTTCAAATTACGAAAATTTCGATTTCGTTTTCTACCCTCTCATGCATTTCAATCCTCAGTCCTGAGAAAAAACTGGATCAAACTTAAAGAGACATTATGCCTTTCGGTTTAGTTTCGGCATGGAACAAGCGTCGGCGGTCGAAGTCCCACGACCTTACGGACCCTTGTATGTTCTTTCTTCTAATTGTTCTTCTCTTTCTTTGCAGCTTTGTTTGCGGGTGTTCGTTGCCAACGTTTTGTTATGATTTGCGTGTGATCCCCTTTCAGGGATTTATAAACCGGTGGAGTACTGGCAGCTCGAGGATCAAACCCCCCAACCGACGAAAAGACACCATCATGGCTCGTCAATTTTCACACTCAAAGAAATGGAAGAGGCAACATGTTCCTTCAGTGAAGAAAATCTGCTCGGGAAAGGAGGATTTGGGCGTGTATACCGGGGAACTTTGCGGTCAGGAGAGGTATGTTTCGTTGCAGGAATGAGTTTCTGGATTTATGAACAACTCAGTTGTCCAGGAGCATACTGATGTGTGCTCTGTTTGGGAATGTAAAGGTTGTAGCCATCAAGAAAATGGAGCTGCCACCTTTCAAAGCAGCTGAGGGAGAACGAGAATTTCGGGTGGAAGTAGATATCTTGAGCAGACTTGAACACCCAAATCTGGTTTCTTTGATCGGCTATTGTGCTGACGGGAAGCAACGGTTTCTGGTGTATGAATATATGCAGAAAGGGAACCTGCAAGATCACTTAAATGGTTGGATTTCAACTAGGAATGCATACATATGCTTAATTCACATGAGAATAACCAATCAGTTTGCTAATCTTCGGAACAATCTTTAATCGTACGACAGGGATCGGGGAAGCGAAAATGGATTGGCCTCGACGGCTCAAGGTGGCACTTGGAGCAGCAAGGGGACTAGCATATCTGCACTCTAGTTCTGCTGTTGGGATTCCTATTGTCCACAGAGATTTCAAATCCACCAATATTCTTTTAAGCGACAACTTTGAAGCAAAGGTAAAAACGTGTTTGCTTGATTTGAAATTTTGCCTCACGTTGCTTTTGAACTTTGAACAAAACATATAGAGCTCAAATTTAATCACGATTTCATGTAGATATCCGATTTTGGACTCGCCAAGATGATGCCGGAGGGCAAGGAAATATACGTGACTGCTAGAGTGCTCGGAACATTCGGCTATTTTGATCCCGAGTATACATCGGTACGCATCTTTGAACATTCCATATGGCTGCATTAAATTTTGTTTCTCAAACGATATAATGCATCGAAATTCATGCATTCTGCAACTTCTCTGCGTTCAGTACTGTAAAAAAAGCGAACAAAAACAATATAGTTTGACACGAAGGCGGATTTTCTCCAGAAATTTCATAACCGGCATGTTTATATGCTTGTGATGCACGCTGCTTCCTGTAATTTTCACTCTTATTCATTTAATTCACAACCACCCATCTCAAATGAATGCTTGTAAGAAATTTTGATCACACTATTCATGGAAAAACCAATGTTACATAACAAGAGGTGTATTTGGAAACAGACTGGAAAACTCACTTTACAAAGCGATGTTTATGCATTTGGAGTGGTTCTTCTTGAACTTCTGACTGGACGTCAAGCCGTTGACATTACCCTGGGACCAAACGATCAAAACCTAGTGCTACAGGTAGAGTATATATTTTCTCACTCCTACTTATTATGCTGGTTAAGTACATTAGGTTGTTAAAGTAAACATGACTAAAGTTCATATGTTTCAGGTAAGACACATATTGAATGATAGGAAGAAACTGCGTAAGGTGATAGATTCTGAGTTGGGTCGAAGTTCATACAACATGGAATCTATAGCTATGTTTGCAAACCTGGCATCAAGATGTGTGCGTCCGGAGAGCAGTGAGAGACCCTCCATGGCAGAATGTGTAAAAGAGCTCCAGTTGATTATCTATACAAATGCGAAAGGCTTGGGAGTGGCTGTGGCTCCTAATAAACACATGTTCTAATTGCAGGATGGAGACAAGGTACAACATAATCGAAATCCTTTACTTCTGCTAATAAAAGAATTGTTGAATCTTCATAGCTTGGTGACCTATGATCTCAAAAACAAGACCCACAAAGAGAATTCGATAAGGATTGAGAAATACAAAATGCAGTTGAGTAGATATATTAGACAGAGAATTCATCACAAAACAATCAAATTGAAGTTGGTTTTCGTGTACAAGATCAAGAAAGCCTACGATGTAAATTAATAATGAATGAGATTCCAATCTAAGAGGGGATCATTTTCTTGTATCACTATGTTTGGAAACTTTGTAACCTTTCGTAAATTATGTATTGTAAACTGAGAGTATATGTAATTTGTACTTTATATGTCTTCCATACGAGCCTACAAATCACAAGGCGGAAAGAATAATACTACTGTTTCATATATCTCTATAGTTCCCTACTCTATTTACTTGAATCCTTCAATATCTAACTCACATGTACCAAAACGAGAGTGGATATGGTCATTGAACTATATGTTTGCATTAAGGTTAGAAGTCTAGGTCCCTAGGACTACATACAACATACAACAAATAGAAATGACTGATGAGATTACCTGCAACAAACCAAGTCTCTACCATACACATTACAAAATGCAAGCAATCGGCACATAGGATCAAGCATTCTACGCAAAAGACAACCCAGCTGGATAATCTTGACAACCTCAAGGCCTTTAATCATCTATCCTGAGCAAAGCAATGGATTTAAGGAACAAGGCAACAGTATGAGATTTTGCTGCATAATGATTTATCAATACAAAGCAGTAACTGCATGTACCTCAGAGACACATATTATGATTTTCACATAAACACTCATCGTGTTAATTCCTCTTCAGAACAGAATGTATCCGATTCTGAAAAGTTGGTTAACACTGGAAGTTTCTTGCACATTAAGTGCTTGCGCCTCTGCAACAGCAACAAAACCAAAATGGTATTCGTCTCTACAATGTCGTATCCTGCTTTTTTATACATGTTGAATGGAGCTGTATCAATCATCCTGCAATGCAAGTACACCTCTCTTGAGGAACTCATCTGCGAGATTAGTTCCTCGCTTGCCTTCAAAAGATGCCATCCGATGCCCCTCCTGAAAATTTACGAAGTCATAATCTTATATCAAGTCTCGTTTGTGACACAGTGAACTAAAGCTTTGTCTTTCTGAATCTGGTGTTATATGAGTGTAGTTTTGTAATCAGTCAGTTCAAAAAACAATACAATTACGAAAACCAAACGCATTCAATCTGCAAATTACGACAAGAATACAATGCAATGCAATTACGCCGAGAACATAACATGCCCAAGAAACAACAATTGATAAAGTAAAACTTCACTTGGGGAAGCAAAACAAACCTCCGAAGCGATTTTTTCACCGCCATGTTACTAATATAAGGCGAATTCTTGGGAGGAGTTGGTGTAGGAGGCGAGGCAACGGCACCCTTTTTGTTAAAGCAAACTTCCACCGTCCCCGCCAAAAGCTCAACTTCATCTTCTTCTTCTACTTCTTCCAGTTGTTCTTCTTCTTCTTCTTTGCCCTCTTCTTTTCTTCTTCTGTAAAACGCGATGAGCGTGGCGGTGTTGGGAAGAAGCTCCATTCTTTCAAACAAGTACTGCTTGACCAAGTAGCCCAGCACAGACACATACCCAGAAGGCAAAAGCATCGACTCCGCGAACGACTCGGCGAGCAACCCGACGGTGATGTCCAACTCCTCCGGCCTCATCACCCGAACCCACATCGACCCAGATTCCAATTCCTGGTAGTACCTGAAATCCTCGAGGCGTTTGAGCTGCTCGAGCTCTTCACTGCTCAGAAACTTACCTGTTCTAAGAGGGTATTCGAGAAATGACGAAGTTGTTGAAGTAGTAGTATCGGAATCAGTAGTGGTGGTGGTGGAATCGGTAGTCGTGGAATCAGCAGCTGTGGTGGTGGCGGTGGTGGTGGTGGGAGAATGAGATGGGGAGGAGGAGGATTTGAAGGCGAAACGGTCTGACTTGGGGAAAATAGAAAGTGAGTACTTGGGGAGAACAGTTGAGGAGGTAGAGGGAGTGACGGGAAGGTTTTGGTGGGGTTTGAAGTGGTGGGTGACGGAGAAGAGATGGCAGTGGCGGTGGTGGTGGTACCGCTGTGGATCTAAAGAGAAAGAGAGCGAAATAGTTGCAGCCATGGAAAGAAAAACAGTAGCTCAATGTCTACTTGCTTGCTTCTATTACTTGTTTGTATGGAGTTGAAATCTTCTGTAATCCCATTTTCTTCTACTTTTCCTATGGATTTTCCTGTCAACTGCACAGAAAAAGCTGTTATTTCTGCTCCAAAAGATAACTTATTGCATAAGCCCATTGGAGTTTGGAGAAATATTTAGGGAAAAAGCCCAAAACACAAGCAACGTAAAGTTAACTTTGGGCCTGCAGTCCTCTAAAGTCCCTTCACAAATGGCCCAAAAACTTTTGGTAAGAAAGAAAGATATTTATTTTTATGGTCGTCCAGATTGAAGAATTTATTTAGATTTAAAGATCGTTTAGATTTAAGAATTTATCCCCAAACATTAAAAATGCTCAAAATTGTCATTTTATTGTCCATTTTTTCATACAAGCAAAATCAAGAGGTAGGGATTCGAACCCAGGACATTGGATGATAGATATATTGAATATACCATTTTAAGGGTGCATATCTTAACATATTTGTGAAGCAAATTGAAGTAGCTAACTTTGGATAATTGTGGGTATGTTGAAATGGTAGAGGGCTTTTTCTTTTACCAATTGGAAGGTGAGTTTCTTTTGTGTGTACGAGAAATTGAAACTACTCCATATTATTACATGATACTTTGAAACTTTAAGGTATTTTCATTTTTTTTCGTTGAGAAATATCCATAAAAGTTGGGAAGCAAGACACGATAAGAAAGATACAAACTTGCAACCACACAAATTCCCAAAAGGAGAAATGCTTGGCTCCTTATGAATGAGGAGTTCCTCGTGATCAATACCGTTTATATTATAAATCACTCTATAAAGATCAATTAAAACTACGATCGTTTAGTCAATCGATAAAAGTAGATAAATAGACGATTTGTAATTCTTTTATATAGTTTGATGATTAAACAATCTCATATTTTACTGATGTTTTTGCAAAAATGATCTTTACAGTATAATTAATAACAAAACGGTTTTAATCATGAGCACAAAATTCGGTGAATTAGTCCTTGATTATCTTCAGGAGGATCTCCTTAATCTTAAGGATTCAAGTTAATTATTTCCGAAAGGCTTGGAACACAATTTGAAGGCTGAAAAATTGTAGTAAAGGTGGCAAGATTTACGGTATATTTGGAGTTCTCAAACAAACTGCAGGGACTTGCCAATTATCTATCAAAATTCTATACCACTTCTTCCAATTCAACTCAATCGTACACCTTCCAACCATATAGATTGTAATCTGTGGAACCCTTAATTTTGTTTTTCTTTTGACAAAAACTAATCTAATTTACGAGGAGGAGATCCAAACTTGGATGTAACGAAGCAAGCACACCAACCGGCCTAACTCACGTCTTCGTTTGTTCCCCCCTCAAAATTTCTCCACCACATCTTCAATCAACTCATTCTTGTTTTCTTCCATTACAACAGAGAGCCCAAACAAAACAACCAATCGATGCAGATTGTCTTCCTCTTCTTTGGCCTTCTCGCAGCTTCATAACCACCACACATACTGGGAACAAGAATGAAACAAACAAACAAAACCGACCAATGATTCTTTAATAACTCATTTTGCTCTCCTTAAGTCTTGAGAGGAACTTAACCACAACGGGGATGCAATTGCGTCACTGTTCCCAACCAATCAGGAACCCAATCAGCAAATGGAAGTGCGGCTTGGAATACCGTCACAGTAGCATCACCGTTACGTGGAAGTTCTTCTCCTCCATTCACTTCCCCTGATTCCATTTCTTCATGACCTCCAGCAGAATCTCATTCCATGTGTCAATAGGGCCTGGCAAGCACCAATGCACACAATCATTCTGCACCCTCTCAGGAACCCCATCAATAAATGGAAACTTATTCATGTAAGGCCCTGGATGCCCATCTGGCCTCATCAAGGACAATTTAGTCACATCCAATGCCTCCAGCCTAAACCCTACAAATTTCTCACCATTTGCCCTAGCAGCCTCTACTTCTTCCACCTCCAGCTGCCTCATCTCAGCATCCATTCCTTCAAGCTGCTTCTCCCCCTCCTTGTAGGGTTTGGTCTTTGAACAAGCCCCATTCTTGTCCCATTCCCCTTCGAAATGCGCAGGCGAAAACGTCGTCAGAACCACATCAATCCCATTCCCATTCCCTCTCCTCTCAATTATGGTATTGAAAGTAGTCCTCACAGCTTTCCTCAACACATCATAGAATTCAATCTCAGTGTGATTTAATCCAGGGCAAAAATGGCACCCCAGAACATCATCCCCCTCAAAATACACTGCTGGGTGCAAAAACCAATGCCCAACTGACAACACAATCATATCAAATCCCCCCAAATCTGCAGCCCACCTTTCATTAACTTGATCCAAATACAATTTATTATAATTCGGACCATTTGGTGATTTCTCAACCCCTTTCACAAGAAATGGTGACCAATAAACTGACACATTGACATTGTGGGATGGAAAATTCCATCTCCTAAACTTGTTCTCCTCCCCATCTGTGTAAACAAGGTTGGGAGGAGAGGCAGTGGCAAGCAGGCAGAGGAGGGACTCCAACTGGTTCCTGGCCATGGAGTCCCCCACAAAAGCTATGTGCTTGTTGCTAATGAGATGGAGAAAAGTGCTGGGTTCAAACCTGGGAAGCTGGCACTTGCTGGGTTTCCACCTCCAGTAGAGATAACCCAAATCAGTTCTTCCATGGGTGATGCAGTTCTGACCTTCCTTGATTGTCCCACAGGTTGTGCCATTGTACAAAGGGCCCAGCTTCTCATGGACCCATTTGCCCCTGGTGTAGTCACATGAAGGTGTAGTTTCTTTAGCCTTTTCCTCTTCTGCAGAGAGAAAAAACCCAACAAAAAATTCAGGCAAAATATTTGTTATCTATGATAAAGATTCAAACTCTAAGTACCTAGAAGAAAAACCAACCGGAAAAAATTAAATAAAAGCTAGTGCAGACAAAAGTGCTTTTAGTAAGTACCTTGAGAGGAGGAAACGGGGGGCAATGGGGAAGGAGAGGAAGAAGAAGAGGAGGAGGAGGTTGAGATGGTAATTTCAGTGGAGTGAGGGAGGTGATCTGTGGAGGAGAGAGAGGGAGAGGGAGTGTAGAAGTACAAGCGGATTACAGCAATGGGGAGGAGGACATAGATTGCATAAGGCAAGAGCTTTTTAGCAAGAGATGATGAGTGATGATATTGGTCTTTGAAAGGGCTTGTTGTTGTTCCCATTTCAAAAACTGTTTTTTTGCTTTTCTTTCTGGCAAAATGCTTAATCTATCAGCTGAGAGGAAGAAAGAGAAGTGCTTTTTTCTTGAGCTGGATTAAGGTTCTAGAGAGGAAGTGAGTTTTTTTTTTTTTTTGGCTTTTCTTTCTGGTAAAATGCTTAAACTATCAGCTGAGAGGAAGAAAGAAAAGTGCTTTTTTTTTTCTTGAGCTGGATTAAGGTTTAAGAGAGAGACGGTGAGGGGGAGAGAGAGAGAGAGAGATGCTTGTTCGTGGGGTGATTGATTCAGTCAAAGACACGTAGAGAGAAACCCCATTATCTCTCTGGTTAGCCAACTAATTCCAAATCCAGACCATTTTTTTGGTTTTGTGATTTGTTGTCTTCACGCCTCTTCGCCAGCTCCGCTTCTGCTTTGCCCTTTCTTTTTTCAGGTTTTTATTTTTTTTTTTAGAGACCTTTGATTTTTTTATACATTCATTTTTGGGCTGGCTTTTTTGTTTTCTTCAGACAAAAGAATATAATTATTTGTTCCGTTTCCTTTTGTCTAGGATGTGTAGGTATGTAAACTGTTGGTAAAGTTCCTATACTCTGTACTTTGGGACAGTAAAAACCTCAAATTGCCCTTCTTTTAGTGGAACATTCCCTTACAACCAGAGGCTGCGTGAGGATATGATCGTCTTTGAGCCGTAAAGTGTGTTCTCTAACCATTGCAATTATTGATAGCTTTGAGCCCTAAATAGAATTACCTTACAAGTCTCACCATTTTCGTTAGTTGCTTCATCCTTCTTAAGAGGATTTTGCTCCCTTGTAGCTGAAGCAAGATACTGGACAATATTTCAATAGTCATCAGATAACACATTGACAAAATGTGGAAATATACCAAAATTATATCAATATGTTGTAAAAACATGTCAACATCCATATCAACACCATAATGACATCTGATATCAACTATATATCAACAGTATCTGATCATATATAGGCAACAAATTAAGTATTCACCTTCAGCTACAGTCATGTGAAATCCCACTTATGAAAAGGGAGAGTTTTGAGTGAAATTGTTGTATGCGACATCATACTCATATGAGATTGAAACTATTAGTATATGAAACCCTTTTGGTACATGTCAATGACTTAATGTTGATACGGATTGTTCGTTGGGTCATAACCCTAAATGGATGGTTAAAGTTTCTAGCTAGTTCTACATCCTTCATGGAAGTAACTCCTTGATATTGACTCTTAGCAAATTAATTACCATACCAAAAATCCACCTACTTAATTTTTTTTCCAATTAAGGCCAACCATGTTATTTTAAAAATGTGCCTACAAACTATCCGACTCATAACAATCATGTGAAGCTAGCTAGATAACAGCCTAAAGAGAGGGATATTTCACCTGCATCGCATATTATATCATTATTTATCCAACAGCTATTATTTTTATCGTATCTGTTTATCGTATATGGTACAGTTAGTTTTTGTTAAGTACTGTTTGTATTTAATTTTAAATAAAATTATTTAAAATAATTTATAATTGTACGATGTATAATGAACGAGTATGATTCACAGATCCAACGATGATCTGAATTCATTATTTATGTCACTCTCTTACCTAATCGATACATCAAGCTTCACCCTTACCCATCATCATCACTTTCACATCATACATTAGGACATGTTTGTATATATTTTTCACATGATTAAGCCATTAGAGTCGGTGGAGTAATTTAACATATGTCAACCTCAAATATAATGACACATGTAGTCCTCCTTAATTGTTAGCATTTTGTATCAAGCACTCAAATTATCATAATTAAAAGTAAAACATGTTTTATTGGACAGGACTGCTTCTTAATTAACGAGAAGAAATTCAAAAATGATTTGCGTATAAAAATACCAGTACAAAAAGGTCTTAAACAACAATTTTAGAGCTCGTTTGAAAAGTGTTTTGGAACAATTGAAAATGTTTTTAAAAAAAATGTTTTTTAAATCAAACCTTAGTAAACATGCAAGTTAATCATGGAAGAAACACCATATATGTGTTTCTTATAAGAAATACTTTAAGTGTTTTTGAACCAAAAAGTATTTTCTTTAAAAGCACTTTCAATAACTTAAAAGCACTTCTCCAATGAGCCATTAAACTGTAGTGAAACACATAACCTTTGATTTTCTTATGAGTCATGCTACGGCTCGCCTTATTGACAATTTGTAGTGAAAAAATTAGTAACAATGATTCAGATGCAATCTAGGAAAGGGGCACACATAAAATACCATAAGTTCCGCAATATCTTTTGATGGTGATTTAGTTTAGTGACATTCAATCTGCATATTATAAAGTAATATCTGAGTTCAAATTATGAGCTGTAGTTGTTAATTAAAAAAAGTTTTGAGAACATCTTATACATGAGAGTAACATCAGAGTTCTACAATATTAGTTGAGTTGATGAAGATTTGACATAGTGACGCTTAATCTACATACTATATTAGAAAACAAGTAGTAATTAAGAAGACGTTTTAGCATCATTGCGATGGCTTACACCGCCGAATTTGACTTCCTTTCACCCACTCGAGAGCGAAGTTTCTTCTTCCCTCTTAAGTCATAATTTTTCAGCATGGAGTCCTCTGATTTGGAAATTTATGATTAAAAAAACTCCCACTAAACTGATCAGCTCTAGCAAGATAGATCCATGCATCTTGATATGGAGCACTTGCAGGAGCCATCTAGCTAAGCATGTGTGATTTGATTGGCCAGCTAGTCAACCATATACATTAATATATAGAACACAAAAATTAAAATCTAATCATTATAAATATATATTTCATACTCCAAAACAGCATCGAATTTTAAAACCCTAATTTTATATATATTGGTCAGTGAAACCCTAGTTATATAAACATGGAAAAACAAACATACAGCCATGCACGTTGTGCTGGCAGTGCCGCAGTAAACCCAAAGGGAACCAAACCATGAGACGAATAAATAAATGAAAAACGTTGTATCGACAGAATTCAGAATCACAGAAGCTGCAAAAAAGTACAGCAATAATTTGGACTGATTTTTTAAGGTACGTACAAAATTAAAAAAGAAATACTACCAATTAAGTCTGGAAATAAATATTTTCGTCTTTTTTTAATCCAAAATATTCTAGTCTATGAGTAATGATTTTTTTTTTTTTTTAACCGAATCTATATGCAATGAATTGAATTATATCAAACATTGAACGCCATGGCCGGATGTATGGAGTGGTGGCCAGCTCAGATGACCCACGATTAGGGCAAAAATGTCAAAGTGAGGGGGATGTGGGGGCATGTCTTTTTTTTTTTTTTTGGTATGGAAAAGAAACTTATGTTCAACGAACCGTTGAGAGTGTAAATTCAATCTTTGAGATGTTAGAGATTTTGACATGTATTTATATAGAGTTGCGTTATTCTCGATATTAATAAGTACATTTAAATTAAACATGATCTTCTTTCTGAAAAACCGCTATCAATGACGTCTCATCCCACAAAAACCCTTCTCCTGTATTCGATTCCACGTACGGTCTGATGAAATGTATATAAAAGAAATTGAAATAAAAGGGAGAGAGAGAAAAGAGCTTTGCTTGCTTGCCTGCCCCCAAGTTTTACGAAGGAGGAGGATTCTTTACCTTTTTAATCTCTCTATCATTCTATGTCTTTCTATTTGAACGTCACAGTTAAACCACATCAACATCTTATATTGATTTTTTTATAGAGATAAAATAAAAAACAATGTGTAAAAAAAATGGATGGAAGGGGATGAGAATAGGAGGGTAGAGAATCATCCTCCAAAATTTGTATTGTGAAGGAGAAGGACCGCTGCTGCAGAGTGATACCGAGGTGAAGAAGATGAGAGAGTGACAAGACATATTTTGCTTCAAAGCACCGTCGAAGGAACCAAAGCAAAGGGTTAATGATAGCTCTATTTTTTTTTTTTTTTACCGGATTCTTGATAAACAAGTAGAAATGAAGTACAAGAAATGAGAATCCAGTTCAAAGAAATTTAATACTGAAATATCTTGGACTAGGATGCCTGATTATGTAACATGTCCAACTATCCAATATCAATACATGTTACCAACATATCATTTATATATACGATTACTCATAGTAACAACACTTCAATTACATAAATTGTTAATATGCTTGTCATTTAAAGTCTTAAGTAGAATGTAAACAACCCAAAATCTATTGCTTCACATAAGTATCATTTATCCCATAAAAGACATGAACGAATTTGAGTAAAGCTAGTGGTTAGGGCAGACTTTCGCCATCTTCTACCATCATTTGTATTATCTCTCTAATAAAGATAAAGTATTTTCTTAAAACCAATTTTTAGTTGAGTATTTTGGTAAATTTAACATTGGATAAAATGGTGTTTGAAATAAGAAAAATTGGTTGGTGACTTGGTGTCCATGGATAAAAAGTGTACAAAGACCCACTGTAATTACCAAAAAAAAAAACAAAAAAAAAAGACCCACTGTAAAGCTAATGTTTTGCATTGGATCACAAATATTTGGGCCAAGTGCAAGCCCACCTTGGATCAGGAGCCCACTAAAATATTAGGAGCAACGAAATTAACTAGGGCTTCTGTATCACAAAATCAGAACTCCAATCTGGGGAAAAATAAGGCATGGCCATGGATGGCGGCTTCACAGAGGAGTTGGCCATCGGGTGCTTGGTCTCCATCAAGACCACGCTAAGCGACGAGTTCCAAGGCCAAGTCATCACCTTCGATCGCCCCTCCAACATCGTCGTCATTCATATCCTTTCACCGTTCGCAATTTATTAATTCAGTCAGTAATTTCGTTTCAAATTTTTCTTAAAACCCTAGAAAAAATGTGATCTTTCTTGCAATTCTTCTTTAACTTTTGGGATCACAAGAGGGTTTGAAAGGCGGTGCGCGGCGGAACATACGGCTGCTGAAGGCCAACTATATAAAGGAGCTGTTGTACTTGGGTCAGGCGGAAGACCCACTTGATATCAAAAAGTGTTACCTTGATCTCAATAGTCTGCGAGCCAGGGAGGAACTGGCGATTAGGTAATTGATTTGATGATCCAATTGGGAAATGTCTTTGAGTGATGATTGCTGAAGTGTTGGGTTTTGTGTTGGGTTGCAGACAAGCGGAGGCAGAGTCGGAGAGGATAGGCGTTGGGGTCACTGGCCAGGCGCAGAAAATTTTCGATGCCTTGTCTAAGACGTGAGTTGTTTTTACTCAGTTCTTGCTGATTTAAGTTGCAACTAAAATTATGAGGATTGCTGTTTCTGCATCATGATATCAGCAAAAACAACCCATTTTACTGTAAAGTGCAAATGTTGTTGCATGAAGCTGATTGTATTGGAGCTTCTAATAAGAATTGGACTTTTCAGTAGCTTAAAGATTAGGAATTTATGAGGTTTTCGGTCAGAACATCTGAGGAGAGACGATCATTTTTATGGCATTTTCATTTGTTTAGAGAACTTTTGAATGATTATGAGTCTTGCACGAGAACGGATGAAAAATATAATATTTTATAGCATCAGTTGCAATGTAAATCAGTCCTAGGTTTGGTAAGAAGTTTATATTTTAAAAGTTTGGAAATTTACATTTTGTGGACTGAGTGCCGTTGATGATGATGATGATCACTGGGTGCCATTGATGATGGTGATGATCAGGCTTCCAGTGCGCTGGGACAAGACTGTTATAGTTGTGATGAATGAGGTCCGTGTAAGCAGTCCATATACTCCCGAGTCTGTCAGTGGAGGAACTCCTGCTGCCAATGAGCGGGTGAAGAAAGTGGTAAGATACTTGAAAAATACCACTATATTTTAGATTTATTTTTCATAAGGGAAACATAGGCATGAGCACACTGTGTTCCTTTGCTAATATATTTGATTTTTGTTTTAGCTTGAGCTGGAGAGGAGGAGGTTGCAAACTCGTGGTGGTGGTCAATGATGGTTTCATGTTTGCACCTGATTGCCTGATACGGAAAGACTTTTCCCTCGAGGCATAACTCATGATGGGTATGTTTGTATACTTGGCCTTCTCTTCGGGGAACTTGTTATTTGTTCTCTTGACACAGTTGAACGCATGAATCAAAGAATCAATCTAAATTCTTGCATATCATTAGATCTGTTGCTATTTTTTGGTCTTTCCAACAATAGGTTTGTCTTCTGTGTTTGCTAGTGCTGTTCATTTGACTTTCAGACAGTTTGTTGTGCTCACATTGAGTTATATACCAACATCGTTACACTTTTACCTATTGAATGTTTGGGGACATGCTATCTAATTGTGCATATCTCACAATTGTTAAAAATAGGAACAACCGAATAAATAATCTGATAGGACTTGGAAAACTAGAATGAGTTTGGATTATTTGGCTTTTATGTTCTGTTGAAATAAAGATAACCGCATGCCGCAGTCTAACCAGAATACCTTTCAACCTTATGGCTCTTCCACACACAACTTCAAGATTAGCAAAGTGCGGTATAAATTTAACTAGAGAAAATGGCAAAAACCCAACAAAAGTGATTTGAAAGGAAAGAAAGAAAGAAGTCAATTTAGTCTATTCCCGAAGGCAGGTTGAACTTCTTCTCTGTTCTAGATTGATGTAAAATTTGCATTTTGGTTTAGTGGTTCTGTTTGTTGGTTATATTCAATGTTTTAAAAGGCTTGCCTCAGGGGCGTGAGGGTTGCTGCCTCTGTTTTGAGGGAATGGGCGGAAGGCGACAGAAGGCGTCGTTGGAGCCGCCTAGGCGGTGGAGGTGCGCCTCAGGACTTTCAGGCGTCTCTGTTTGGCTGCTTTTATTTTTTTTTATTTTTTTATTTTTTTATTTTTTATTTTTTAACTCCCAAACCCAAATTTTGGGTAGGGTTTTAACTGCCACATATATCTTCCTTGCACTATTGTCTCTCTGCCCTTTTTTCTTTTCTTTTTTTATTTTATTTTTTTACTTTTTATTTTTTATTTTTTATAATGGATGTATGTGTTTGTCTGCGTGCATTGTTGTATGTGTGTTCATTGTGCTTTTTATCCTCTATTTAATATATATATATATATATATATAATATAATATATGTATATATATGTGTGATGATTATTGATGAATAATCTTCTTTTTTTAATATAATATATGTGTACGTTCAGTGTGTATGTTAAAAAATTTAGGTCCTGTGAGGCGGCCTAGGTCAGGCTATCCCTCGGACGCCTCGCCCACGTCTCACGCTTTTAATACACTGGTTATATTCTCCTTTGGTGTTAGTCAAACAGCACTTTTGTTCAAATGGGGTTGAGGTGGTGAGTAGTGTACCAAAGTTGAATATGTAAAAGGTTTTATAGCTGGATGTCAACCGGCTTGTGGGATTTGATCGTTTAGTTGAGTCTAAAGAAAATTAGTGTTGCTACTTTTGAGGGTCGACTTTTTAGATATCTCGATTCGATTCGACGGAAGAATCCAACGTCGTGGATGCAACAAATTAACCAAATAAGTACTCCATTCTTATTTTGGGCAAAATTGTGGTCACTCCATCCTATTTTGGGTTTCTTATGGACTAGGTAGACAAATGCGGTGATGGGTCATATTCCAACACAATGCAAATAAATGACACGTAATTTTTCGACACAAACGAATATTTTTTACGTATGAAGAGCCAAGTTTTTTTTTTTAAAAGAAAACGCGTGCCAATTGGTATTCCATATGAGACGGGACGAGGTATGGATGAGCTTGAACATGAAGGGGAGGGGCTATTAGGAAATGAGTTAATAGGAGCCGTTGAATTTTAATTGAGTGGTTCAAATTTTCAGGTGTGTCGACTTCGGAATGGAAATCCAGAGAAAATTTCAATTCCTAAGGAATGCTCTGATAGGTGTTTGTATGGAATTGATGTGCCTGCATCTACGTAGTAAGATTGATTTACTATCTAAAATGCAAATTTGTGTGCCAAAGGTCAAAGCAGGAGGTGACCATTGTCAGAATTACGTGTTGCCGAAAGACAAGTGTAAAGTTTCCTTTAGGCTCTAGCAAAAGATTGGAATTATGATCGACACTTAAACACGTGTCCATCTGTAATTGGATGTAAGCAGAATCTAACATTTCAACAACGAAGTCTTATTCTATGATGAATTGTGCTTATGCAACTGTTTCTGACGGCCACCGCTCAGGCTACAGCTTTTAAGGACAAGGAGGTTTTCATTCATTCAATTATCTCCTAAGCAACGGAGAGTTAGGAGAGATTTAAGTGCAATCAGATTTATATATTTTTATCACTTAGAAGAGAAATATACAAAAAAATATACACACAATTACATTTATAATTTTAATTATAATTCGTAAAAGAATAAACTTTTAAGTGCGTCTGTTTAGACAATTTTATCATTTGACCGTACTCATAAACCGTCATATCCCATGTATTTTGGGCCACAACCCATCCTCTGGTCCCACTCAATTGTGTCTGGTGCCCTAAATATGTGATCGAACTTAAGAATGATTATAGGATTATGATGTTGATTTGAGACTTAAAATCTTTCCAGAGGAGATGATTACAGAATTATGGTGTGAATTTAACTAAGCAAATCTTAGCAATCATTCTTCTTCAAACTATGATGAGTCAATTTTACTTGTTGGTGGAGTCATAGCAGATGGGACACTCAGTTACATGAGAATCAATTGCCATCCCTCACATTTTATATGGCTGATGAGCAAGCTTTTCTTGTTTATTACGGCTATTTCTCTTTTCTCTTTTCTCTTTTCTTCTTTTGTAAAGTTGATTACTTAATCTATTTATATAATGTTTTTGGGGTTAGGGAAAAGAAGGTAAAGATGGGGCCTTTTGTGGGGGCTTGGGAATAAAACTTTTTCCCATGTTGCTATGTTTTTAATGGCGTTTCAAAATATGAAAAATGCCAGGGGAATTCTTTCATGAGTTGTAAATTTATCAGTGTGTTGGAAATACAATTCGGTATATCAAGTATAATAATATAATTGATTGAGATATTTTCTTTCAAGAGTCTTACTGATTATATTATTACACGTGGTATACCGGACCGGGTTCACGACACATTGAAAATCTCTCATAAGAAGTGAGACTCTCTATCCCCTCATTTTTTTTAACAATGTTTTACAATGTTAACATGAGAATTAATGTTAAACTGAAGTAATAGAGTAATCATGAAAATTCTCACTTTTAGAGAAAATTCTTAGCATTTATCAAAATATAAAATACCTTAAATTTTTTAGCAGTTATATTTAATTGTTATGTTTTTGACTAAAAATCTCACGGTTAAAATTTTAAAATATTCGATATTTCAAACGATCTCTTTGTGTTTTCCTTTATCTACTTGGAAGGAAGGTCAGAATCATGAAAAGTTGTAGCCGAGTGCCAATAGTCCTCATCAATTCATGAATTGACACGAGCTAGATCCAAACTTAATAAAAAACAATTTCAAACTTTTTATCCAGTGGAAATTATGGGAAGCTTCACATCAAGAAATAATTTAATTATATCTAAGTGGAACTGTTCAATGGTTTGGAATTCTGGATATATTCCCATGCAAACTCCACGAACAAAAGTTAGGGTTAACTACGACATCCTATAGGCTTATTAGGGTCGCTAATGGAGCATTTTCTTTGGCATCTTGTTCTTAAAAACTTGGGCATCCTTCAACCCAACTATCACCGATCCGTGGCCCACTTGGTCCCAAAGTTGATACATTAAACACAGTTTCTCATCTGGTGAGGACTATGGAGAAAGAATCTGTCTTGCAGTTTTAGTTTCTTACTCATCACGTGATGAGAGATAAATACAACGAGATAGAATCAGGAATGCAAAAGTCTAAAATGTTCATCAGGTGAACCTAAGTCTAGTTAGAACTTGGATCCAATGTGAAATTAATTTGTACAAACTCATGTACAAAAGTAGTTTCATTTACAAATTTGTATTTTTTATCAACGGAGAAGATCATCAAATTTACATTCGATCGAGATATCAAGTTATAGTATTTGATAAGTATTATGCATTTTCGTGTTTTCTGACTTTCTAACTTCTCGTAATTGGTTTGGATTAACAATTTTGGTGTTCAAATAATCGAATTACATGTAGATTCTTGTACACGCTATGATAAAAGATTTTGTGAAAGCAAATTTTGCGTTGGAGTTCATACGTGAGAGAAAAACAAGGTGGCACTGTCTCTCTACGGACAGCTCAGAACTTGACTGTCCAAGTGTCATGTATGCCAAAGCCCTGAATCAAAAGTACACTCAGAGACAAATCGAAGGAGACTTCGATCTGTCTATGCAGTTTGACAAATACTTGAAGAAAAACAAAGGGACTGAAAGTTACCGATCATTCATCACTCTCAGAAGCTCCTGCAAAAAACTAAGGTATGGAAAATAAAAAATTTGACCTCGCTTCTCTCCTCTGCAAATTTCAATATTGTAATCTGCATACTCTGCAAAAAAAGAAACTTCTTTTACCAACGAAATTAGAAAAGAAAAAAAAAAGAACAGGGAATTTCTTTTACTTCCCAAAGAGCTTTAATGGCAGTAAAGAACGGTAAAGGTGACGGTGGAGAAGCTGCTTTTACACAAAGCTTCATTCTTACGTATTCGAGGAAAAAGAAAGACGACCGACGTTACAAAAGTTAAAGATTATGCATTTGAAGAGATTCGATTTGGGTCGGAGAAGTGTTTTTATTTTTTGAAGGGGGAAGGCTCTCAATTTCTCTCCTGCTTTTGCTTTTCTCCACTTCTTCACACTCACTTTAATGTTTTCTTGGAGTCCAAGTGGGACTCCTTTGGGTTGTAAATCTCTCTCTCTCTCTCATGCCACCTTTCATCAGTGTCTCTCTTCCTCGTTTAAGCTTGAGCAGCAGAATTTCTGAGACCAGAGTTTTGGAGTTCTTCTCAATACAAGAACTTGCCTTCTGAATTTTCGATTTAGTTCTTCAAAAAGTAATAATCTTTTTATTTTTTCTTCCTCTTGTAGTAATAATCATTGTTTTCTCTTTTTTTTTTTTTTTTTCAATTTTCAGTCTTGGTGTTTATTTCAGTGGGATTCAAGTTGGTTTTTGGTGCTTTGAGAATTTGGTTTTTTTTTTTTTTTTTTTTCCCCCTCTGGAATTTTGGTTGGCATGCTGAGTGATAAACCGATAATTAACTGAACTTTTTGGATGTCTTGTAGAGAGGAGAAGGAAACAGGAGAGAAAAATGGCAGGAGGTGGACATGCACCGCCACCGAAACAGGAGGAGCTACAGCCTCATCTGGTCAAAGATCAGCTGCCTAACGTTTCCTACTGCATTACCAGTCCTCCTCCTTGGCGTGAGTGCCTAATTCTCTTTCCACATTGTTGACATTTTCTCTTTATAAGGATTTGCTCTGCCAATTTGGAGTCGTTTTATTTCGTTGATACTTTGTTATGTGGCGCTACTGGTGATGATCATTTTCGCGTCTAGTATTCCCTCGTTGAGTTTTATGAATCTCAGTTAGGTTTCTGCTTTTGTATGTATGCTTATGTTGTATTTGTTGGGAGTCTTGGGACACATTTGGAGAAAATGAAAGTTCTTTCACCTTCATCGGTTTTTATTTATTTATACTGTAACCAGCATTTGTATACCGATGTGATTATTGTGTGTGATTGTGGAATTATTTCTCAATGCAGCTGAAGCCATCCTACTTGGTTTCCAACATTACTTGGTGATGCTTGGCACGACAGTTCTGATTCCCACCTCTCTCGTTCCTCAGATGGGAGGAGGAAACGTAAGGCTTTTACAATGATAGTAGCAATCAACCATTTTCGATCATTCTTCTCTCTGACACGCTGATCTGTTCCTGGATCATGACTCTTAGGTGTCTAACTAATTTTTTCACCATCTTATAGGAGGAGAAAGCAAAAATGATTCAAACTATACTCTTTGTTGCTGGATTAAACACACTGCTTCAAACATTCTTTGGGACTCGTTTACCTGCAGTGATCGGAGCATCCTATACCTATGTGCCAACAACCATTTCGATTATCTTGGCTGGTCGGTATAATGACATTGTGAACCCCCAGGAGGTTGTTCCATTGGAATCTCACTAGTGCTTTTCAATTACTATTGTCCTTTGTGACAGCATAACAGCGTCTGACATGTTCCATGATGGATATGCAGAAATTTGAGAAGATAATGCGTGGAACGCAGGGTGCACTTATTATTGCCTCAACTCTGCAGATTGTAGTTGGCTTCAGCGGTCTTTGGCGCAATGTGGCGAGGTTTGTTAAGACTCTGCCATATTATTAGTGTTAATAAATTCTTTTCAGTTGCGTTGTGGTATTTTGGCCAAGCTAATATTTTCTTCAGGGTGTTTTTAATATGTTCATTAGTGAGCACCTATGTCGATTGCATCGCTTTCAATTTTTGCGTGTTCATTGCAAACACCAAGTTACTTTACAATTTAATGAAACATTCATGATGATATGGGTTGCGATTTAAATTTCATTTTTGTTTTATGATTCGCTAAGCCTCTTAAACATGTGTTGTCGATTAATTATCAATTCTTTCTACTTGTCCAGGTTCCTAAGTCCACTTTCTGCTGTTCCTTTGGTCGCTTTGTCAGGATTTGGGCTATACGAGTTTGGTTTTCCTGTGGTATGCGTTTACATTTCCTTTGTTGGTTACGAGATTACCTGTTAAAACGTTCATTTGTTTTCCCACCCTTCTTTTAAACTTTACTAGGTTATTAACTCTGGCTTTGGATGTGTAGTTTGCGAAGTGTGTGGAGATTGGGCTACCGCAACTGATCATGCTACTTATATTTTCACAGGTAAGCTTCGATCATTTGATATTTTTTTCCCTTCTTTCTTGGTAAACAACATCAACTGTGGATCACCTCAGTTGAAATAGTCGTATGGAAGTGTATTAATCTAGTGAATTTTTCCAGTACATCCCTCATTTGTTGCGCAGTGAGACGCATTTCTTTGATCGCTTTGCTGTTCTATTTTCGGTGGCCATTGTGTGGATTTATGCTCATCTGCTTACTGTGGGTGGGGCCTATAAGAACACAGGACCCACAACTCAATTAACCTGTCGAACTGATCGTGCTGGTATCATAGGTGCTGCTCCATGGTAATTCCCTTGTGGTGCTTCCTTCTCGTAACTTATGATGCTTTATACTACATCATTATGCATTTTCGATGCTGATTGTTCAACACTTTATCAGGATAAGGATTCCATATCCCTTTCAATGGGGAGCTCCCACATTCGATGCTGGAGAAGCTTTTGCAATGATGGCTGTTTCATTTGTTGCTCTTGTAGAGGTTTGCATACCTCTATTCTTGTTCTCGTTACTAAGATTTTTATAACTTCCCAGTAGTTATTGTCGATGTGTTAATATTTGGAAGATCGAATTGATGTATCATTCCTTTTGATTTGCTTATTGTAACGTAAGTTTAATGGTTGAACAGTCCACCGGTGCCTTTATTGCTGTGTCAAGGTATGCAAGTGCAACTCCGCTGCCACCTTCTGTTTTAAGCCGCGGTGTTGGTTGGCAGGTAATCACATATGATTTCATGTTTCATACTTAGAACTTCAAGATTAATCTTTATAAACTTAGCAAACATATTTATTCTTTATAACGTTATTTTGAGTTTAGGGAGTCGGAATTCTTTTCTGCGGTATATTCGGCACTGGGAATGGAGCTTCAGTATCTGTGTAAGCTTCTTTTGCACCCGTACATATCTAGAAATAACTTAGGAATAATTACCTGACTATCTTCCCAATTGTCATGAAAACTGTTGTTGAATTTATCTCCAGTGAAAATACCGGTTTGTTAGCATTGACACGGGTTGGTAGCCGAAGGGTGGTTCAAATTTCAGCCTGTTTCATGATCTTCTTTTCCATACTTGGTAAGTGACTTACGGTACAATTCCTGCGTTATATTTCTGCTTATATATGTGCTAAACAATCATTGGTTTTCAGGAAAATTTGGAGCTGTCTTTGCCTCAATTCCGGCACCCATCATTGCAGCATTGTATTGCTTTTTCTTCGCTTATGTCGGTATGCGTTGCCAACTGATGAATCCGCTTTTGATAGTAGACCTTGGTGGGAAGGTCACTTAATGTATTTCTCCATAATTGTGTATGAGCAGGTTCTGCAGGTCTTACCTTGCTTCAATTTTGCAACCTCAACAGTTTTCGGACGAAATTTATCTTAGGCTTCTCCATTTACATGGGCTTGTCGATTCCACAATATTTCAACGAATACACCCTTATTAGAGGCTACGGCCCCGTGCACACCGGAGCAAGATGGGTACGAAACAAAACCATTCCTGTCTTCTTCTAAACTCCTTAAAATTACTATCTTTTCTTGTTCGAGTCCCATACCTCATGCAAGAGATTGGTGACTCATTTTTCCCCATGTTTTTTTGCAGTTCAATGATATGATCAACGTTCCTTTCTCGTCCGAACCATTTGTGGCCGGTTTCTTGGCAGTATTCTTGGACATCACGCTACACCGCAAGGACAGCGCTACAAGGAAAGATCGCGGCATGCATTGGTGGGATAGATTCCGATCTTTCAAGACGGATACAAGAAGCGAGGAATTCTACTCCCTGCCTTTCAACCTCAACAAGTTTTTCCCCTCAGTGTGATGATATTCAAACCGTCTCAAATGCTCCAGCATGATCTCATTGTCTGTACCAAACTAGAACATGAATCTTGTTTTCCCTCCTTTTCTTCTATTTACCCTAAGGAAGGACACACCATATCACATATATGAAAATCTTTGTCCTACTCCTTCTAGCAGCCTCATCCAGACTCTGACTGAACTGTGTGGACGTAAAGAAGTAACATGGGCTTGCATTGGGCCTTAGGGTTTATAACGGCATAAATCATTTAGTCAAGACAGTGTATTCAACTTTTGCATTTAGTTTGATTTCCTCTTTGTAAATTGAAATAGTTATGTATCTTCTGGTAAGAAAACATGAAAACAAAGACTCCTTTAAGGACTTGAATTTTTTTATCAGCTTTTAAATACTTAATTGAACAAAACAAAAACTCAAAAAACTCAGGACGTACCCATATGGACATGGCAATGCCACATGGCTCCTACCACCACCAACAAGGACCTTACAGAAACTTTCATAAATTATAAACGACTTCTGAAATTTTAAGAGGGCGGTTTTATTTACACATATTTTTTTACTTTTTATAAATTTCTTGTTAATTTTGGTTCTTTAATCTTCTTCGGTTCATTCAATTTGATGATCGTAGGAGGATGAAGGTAAAAAAAGATAAAGTGGATATTACCACCCTTTTAAAAGGGACAAGGAGTCCTGGATTTTAGTTCCATTCCACCATTATTTAGGGCAAATTAGGCAGAAAAATAAGGGACTGGGACACTACACACTCAATGGGGGCCTCCTGCATTGGTCATGCCGACAACCTCTCTTCGCAAACCTCTTTGGGTACTTCATGTCTCTAACAGCTCGGTCATGAGGCCTGGTAAGTGGGGGGAGATTCTTGGCCACCTCGCTCTTCCTATACATATTCTTGGCCGTCCACGATCACATATTTTCCATTATATGTTAGAATGATAGAATATCTCATGAGTCACACATATTTTCGATTATATTTTAGAATTTCTCTCGAGCCATACCTCTCGTCATACGACTACATATTTTCAATTATATGTTAGATCTAATCTTCCACGAGCTGAAATATAAACTGTAATAATCTTCGTCACATTCATGAAGTAAACTAAGAAATCCCAGTTGTATATTGCGCTTTGAGCTTACACTACCATGTACATACCTCTGTAGAATAAGCTTAGCAGGGTGGACAAACCCATTTTGTAAAAACCAGTTGTTCCTGTTAAGGGAAGGAATCAACCTATTATGTTCATAATATGTCTCCAAAAACTAGGGCAGCCCCAGCTGTTGATGTGATTTAAGCAAAAGAATCACAAGGGTGACAAGCTGGCCACCACAAAATGGTTGTGTCAATTTCTAGTTTCTCAACACCATGGATGGTATCCTTCTGCCTAATCAAATAATTCAATTTGATCTCAACTGTTCTTTCCGACATGCAGATTTATACCAAGGAAAGGAACCATTTGCACTCATAAATCATAGAAAGAAAATAAGGAAAAAAGTGTAAACATCAACAAAAGATGCATGCAGCAAGACTGTTTCTGATAAGTCTCAAGAGAACATAAATATGTTTATATCCATATTTATCCAATTATTCTTGGGAGTGTGACATAAAGAAGGAAAAAAAAGAAAGGTGGTCGAACATTGAGACCTCTTTCAGTAAGTAAAAACTGAATGTTGCTAAACTAATCGATCATGCGTGTTGATATAAAGTTTATTCTGCTAATTGGTGTATATTCTTGTAAGTGCATTTACAAATTAAAAAACTTCTTGAGCCGATCAACCATTGTTGACCAATTATGATTTTAGAATTAAAGTTGTCAAAATGACAATACTGATCTGATACATATCAAAATAAAAGCTTAGTGCTTAATTAACAATGTTGCTGCATCTTTAATAATTATTGGCTTGATATATATGGCCACCTTTGGAAGAAAAAAAATAATCTCATCTTCCGGTCCTCGTTGCTAATTAAGACCGAGTTAAAGTTATATCCACTAAGAAATTAAATAAGTTAAACTAGTAAATAAATGTAAGTTTAGGGGCTAGTTTAGAAGCACATGTAAAATGACTAAAAGAGATTTTAGAAAAAATGTTTATAGGTTCTAAAAACACTTAAAAGTGTTACCAGCAAGAAACACCACTTATGCATTTTTTGTAAGAAGCACTTCAAGTATTTTTCTAAAATTCACTTACATTTTTATTAAAGATTGATTCAAAAAACAATTTCTGCTATTTTAAAAGCAGTTCTAAATAACCCTTAGATCCGCTAGGCGGAGTGCAATGATGTTGCACTTACACAATCTAGTTGAGAACCATTAGATGCTACACTGCTAGATTAGACCATTAAAGGAGTGGAGAATATAGGATGATTGATTATTATAGGAGAACATTAGATGCTACACTACTAGCTAGATTAGACCATTAGAGGAGTAGAGAATATAGGATGATTGATTATTATATCATATGCTTTTAATAATGTGTTCTTCAAGAGTCCTAGGAGAACATATGACAAACAAGCACTCAAGTTTGGATTATGTAGATAAAAGCATCTTATTCTGATTTTATTGTAAAATTTGGTTACCACTTATAACGCCGTGAAAGTTGATATACTAAAGATATTCCGAAGCTTAAGTTAGTCAAATATAATTAGAAAAATTTATGTGTTTGGCTAAGTAAGATGAGATTACATTGTTAAGGCAAATAGTGGAATGTTGTGATGTCGATGTGTGTCTTTGAACGTCAATAGGATGCAATTAGGGAAAGAATAAGCGTTGTATTTCTTATCTGGAGGGCAAATGTACGTCAACCCGTGGAGTAGCTCTTCACTTCATGGTGATTGGTAGGGTTGATCGTTGAACGATCGATGTTGATTTGGTGATCTTTTTGCTCATACGTCCATGCTATAAGGTCCCTTAACGATCGATCACCAGAAACAGGTTGCTATGTTTCCATTTTTGTATATCAAGGGGACTTGGGCGGATCGACAAGGCGAAATGGCTGCCCACTCAAAGTGGTTTAATTCCTCCAACTTAATATTACTTGTATGAAAGTATTAAAAACCCCCAAGAAAATTGAGCAGGTTGACTATCGGTCAAGCAAACGTGCCACCAACAACATGCAAGTGAATAACTAGCCCTCAATGTTGACCTTTGAACTCAAGGGCACCCAGGAAGAAAAGACCTTTCCCATGGTCCTAAGTAGCATTGACATGCTTCCCTACGTGATCGTCAATGAACAATGTGCCGTACAATGCTTCTTCCACAAAATTCCCAAGTTTTTATTTTTTTTTCAAACTAGATAACTTTCATTAATAAAAATAGCTAGTACAAGATATGGAAAATCCAAAAGGCAATCTAAATACAAGCATATTTTGAAAAGAAAATACAATAAACATGCTCAAAAAGAGCAAACCACAAAAAGCCCCAGATCTGAAAGACTGCTGCCTCCACCACACCGGTTGCGTCACCATCGCAAATCCTCCACCACGATCAAGAAGAACCCACAAACAAATTGAATGAACAAAAAATGGGGGTGAGCGAGTCACCCACGCAATAACCGCTTTATCATCTTACCAAACAGTGCTAATATCATTTTAACTGTAGAGAATGAATCTCATATTGATGAGAGGAGAGACCTTTCATGGGCTTATAAGTAAGTTGGGTTACTTCCTACATTCCCAATTGGTTTTATGGTGAAATCTCAACTTTCTTCATGGTATTAGAGTAGGTTGTCCTATGTGTGAAGCCAAACGGCCACACGCACTCCACACCACCCATTGTATTGTTCACGTGTTAGGCTTGAAAAATTCACCATACGTGAGGGGGCGTGTTGAGAATGAATCACACATTGATGAGAGGAGAGACCTTACATGAGCTTATAAGTAAGTTTGGCTAGTCTCCATATTACCAATTGGTTTTATGGTAGAATCTCAACTCTCTCCATTAACAACCACCCAACACTAAAGTGTGACGAGGAAGAGAAGCACCTGATAATTGACGACGTGAAGAACATAAGAGAAAGAGAAGAGCATAAAAGCCTAGATCTAAAACAAGCTCAGAAAAGTTGAGACAAAAACTCAAACAACACTAGAAATTGTAAGGGCCAAAATGAAATAGAAATGGCAAATGAGATGAGAAAGAAGTGGTTGCGATTGGCAAGTAAGGGGAGTTGCCACTGACCCCATCCCAAAGTAGGAGCCAGGGGCAAGGGCCTGTTTTTCTTTTTGGTTTTTTTAGCTATCGGCGCAAAATAGAAGCCATAGAGGATTAGGCTCGTTAGAGAGACATGTTTCAGTATGTTAAGAAAACGATTCAGTATATCAAGTATCGTAATATAATTCACTTGTATTACGACACTTGATGTACCAAACCGTGTTTATGATATACTGAAAAATCTATGCGTCAAAGAGGGGGGATTAGGGCCTTTTTTTTTTGGCTATCCGAAATAGAAGCCATAGAGGATTAGGCTCGTTAGAGAGAAATGTTTCAGTATGTTAAGAAAATGATTTAGTATACTAAGTGTCGTAGTACAATTCATTTGTATTACGACACTTAATGTACTAAACAGTATTTTTGGCATACTAAAAAATCTATGTGTCAAAGAGGGTGCACTTTCAATCACAAGCTCTTCCTAATTAAAATACAATTAATTATAGTTCCTCCGTAAAAATTGTACCGACTCCGTATTCGATCGAAGATGATCCAGATGCATGAACAAAAACGGAAACCAAGTGACATCAGTTACAGTTCCTCTTCTTTACTTAATTGTCCTTTTTTGTTACCCTAATGTCGTCGGGATCTTCGACACTTCGATTCGATCCATTCTTTAAAGAAAATAAATTAAAAAAATTAGTTAGAATGGATAGTTTGTGTTTAGTATTATGGTGGGGGGAAGAATGTGGTAAAACACACATTGAAACCCATTTGTCCATAACAAGAAGAAAAGAACAAGACGAACAAACCCTACACCAATTAAACAAGACCCTGTCAGAGTCCACTGGTTGTTGGCAAAGATTTAAACTTTAATTAGATTTCAAGAATGTATTCTTTAATACAACGATATATATTTACAGTAAGCGGTGAGAGATATGGATTAGACCGCAAAATGAACAGTCTATAATAATTTAGTATCGAACTCGTCATTAACATAAATCAAATTTAAAACCTTCCACTTACACTAAAAAATAAAAAATAAAAATACTAGACGACATTTTTAAGTTCGTGATTTCAAGAATGTTTAAAGGCCAACGAAAGGAGGAACAGACATTCAGGACCTAATCTTTGCCTTGCCGCCCCCACAAGCTGCAATCTATGAACATCAATATTATTAATTATTATTGAAAATTTTGAAACCCATCCACTTCTTATATTTAAAGCTGTCCAAGATTATAAAAAGTGAAGGGATTTATAATTTAATAAAAACCAATTATTAAAAATTAATGACTGTCACACCCAACGCCATAAGAAGTTAAGGCTGCATTTAAAATTATTGGGGTGTCAACTCCTACATTGAACAAGAAATAGTCCGTTTTTCATTTAATATTTGAGCAAAAATAAAAAATCTCCCAACACCTCGCATGGCATATTACACACACTGACATTAGCCAAAAGGGATGTTTATTAATCTCATGTTTATATAGCTTAATTAAACCAGATTCACATTAATCGTCAAAGACTGTCAGAAAGATTACCACTTGTCTCTTAACTTGGTTAGGATTTTTGCTCACTATCCAAGGATAAATATTTTTAATATACAGACCAAAAAATTGTACAATTGTCGTTCTTCATTTGGTCAAATTTTACGTTTGGCTTGTGTAGCTGATTTAGGGTTCCAAATCGACTATGTGACAACAATTCTAAATTTGTTATGTCTTGTGTCAGAATTTGCTCCCAAAAATTTAAACATGATTTGATGTGGCAGTCGACTTCAGTAATCATCTTTTCTTGTGGGTAAGATGTGATATTTTCATCTTAATCCTTAATACAAAGAATTATAAGTTTATTAGGGGATTGAAACGATTGTTTTTGTTGTACATGCATGTCGATGACCCAAGTTCTCGTTCTTTGGAATAGTAACCATGACTAAACCATTAGAAGTCAAATTAGAAAATGGGTTACATATTTTGAATTATAAACGAAAACTTACAACTCATTTTTATGTTTAAGTAGTGAAAATATTTAGTACGACAGTTTGAACAGTCAATTACAATATTGAAAGATGTATTTGTATGGTGTCTATTATTACATGAATACAGCCGAATTTATTTCTTTGTGAAAATGTCTGATCATTCGACTAATGAGGCTACTTTACCCAAATTTTTATTTTTAGGTATCATCATCATGCAACGTGATATGAAAATAATCATCTAGATTTTCGTAATTCTAATTGTGAGAATATAATTTTTGAAATAGAACAAAAATTAAAGATGAGCAGGTAGATAATTTGATAAATAAAATAAAAGGTGCAAGTATGAACGCTCAAATTTCTCGTTAAGTATTTTTAGATGTCACTTTGGTCCAATCCTACTCAAAATTGCGTTGGACACTGAAGCTTGTACGAAAAGTTGTGCATAGTGCTTAATAATATTTCCCGCACTAAACACACATTAGTGGGTTGCTTTATGCGTAGAACAGCCCCCATGTTGAATGAGTACTACTCTCCTCATACAGAATTTCAAAAATTAATTACACAAAATAAATCATGCATGATTGGCAGTGGACGCAACGTGTATAAAGAGCTCCGATCGCTCTGAATTTTTCACATTCCGGAATCCATCTTTCCTCCCATTTTCTTGGCAACCAAACACAAAGTTAGAACCTCACCAAGATATTGTGTGATGGGATGTCGTAGTCGACTGTCCATACTCAAAGCAAAAGAATCTTAGCACACGCACGCACTGCCCCATCTGCCGCCTTGGTCACATAATATTTTTCTTACATTAATCTGTAGCTTCGGTTTTTCCTAAGTCCCTAAACCTTCCCGTCGATACCGCGGAGCGTGTCCTTCCAAACCACTACCATCTAACATCTCTCCACATGGCAGTAAACTCGCTTCGTAATCACCAAGCCGGTGCCCCCTTACTCGTTGCTTAACTGAGCTCATAATCACTATTAGTACTAATTAAAATAATCGGCATTGTTGCTTGAGAGATATTTTTTATTGTGACGGGAATACGAGTGATACACCATTTGTTTTTATGTAAGTGATTACACTAAAAAATCTTTCGTTGCGTAGACATGTTTCAGTGTTAACTAGGTTTTAAACTAAAGCACGCAGCATGAGTTAGTTGGGGAAGTGAGAGAGAGAGGGAGAGGGAGAGTGAGGGAAACATAGTAAACCTTCGCTTATATCTTTGGGTTTGCGGGTTGTGAACTTATGGGAGGAGAGCTGTACAGAAAGTGACTTCTTTCTTCTTCCTCTTCTATTTCTTCTCTTCCTCTTCTATTTCTTCTTCTTCCTCCTTATCTCTCTATCTTCGTCGTCGTCGTCTTCTTTCGTAAGTTTCTAGAGAGAGAGAGATGGGGAACTGTCAAGCCATTGATGCAGCAGCTCTGGTGATACAGCATCCGAGTGGGAAGCTAGAGAGGATGTATTGGCCTATAAGTGCGAGTGAGGTGATGAGGTTGAACCCCGGTCACTACGTTTCCCTTATCATTCCGTTGCCGGTTTCCGAACAAGATCACGAACAAGTAGCAGAGAATAACGAGGAGGAGCACGGCAAAGCGGTGCGCTTCACTCGCGTCAAGCTTCTTCGGCCAAACGAAACTCTCGCTCTCGGCCATGCCTACCGGCTGGTCACCACTCAAGGTATGGTCTTTGTGTTCATGTTTTTTGAGGTTGTTGTCGGGTTTTGAAAGTTTCTGTGTGTTGATGTTTGTGTTTTTTTGGGATGGTATTTGTAGAGGTTACGAAGGTTTTGAAGGCGAAAAAGAAGAAACAGCAGCTCGAATTGCTCGAGAAGTTGCGAACGGGGCAAGGGAAGGAGAATTCGGGTTGCGAAGAGGCAGCAGAAGAAGTGAAATCTAGTGACAAGGAGAATATCAAGCATGTATGTAGAATTTGAACAACCCTTCTAATCTTTTTGTATCGACAAACTTGTGTCATCGGTCGGTAATACTAATGCTTTAGCTGTGTCGTAATTCAGACTTCAAAACGCGAAAGGCACCGATCAAGGACATCATCAGCGAATGCTGCTGCTGCTGCAGCCGCACTGAGGTCCAAGTCTTGGCGCCCCTCGTTGCAGAGCATCTCCGAGGGCGTAAACTGATCAGCGGTTTCCAAACTTCGATAGCGAACAAATTGCAGAGTAGACAATAGAGTGCAAAAATTGATCGAAACCCGAAATTAATGGAGTCGGGAAGGAGTTTTCTAATCCAATGTCAATCACATCCCCCCCCAAAATTCATCCCATGTTGAAAGCAATAATCCATCTGTATAGCAACACACAGAAAAAAAGCACTGAATCTGACATTGTATTAGAAGTGTGAGTTTCCTGGTAGCCAATGGGTCTCTTCCCCATTTTTTTGTGTTTTAAATATAAATGATCTGGAGAAATACAAAACCAAAATATAAATTTGTGTGGATTACAAAAATAATACATCATTTCGGTGTTTTCGAGTTCCAAATTTCCCAGTCTCGATCGAGGTAGCTTTGAGCCCATAACAGAGATGTTCTTGCAGCCAAAGGTGCTCCAGGTAATTCCTTTTCTTTCAGAGCAACCAACATATCAGTGAAAGGCTCTACCAACAATGTCCCGGGTCCTCCATACCCCCTGTGCAAGAATTCACTGAATATCTGGTTTGAAACAATAGGTTAAATTAGTTAATTGAATTCTGAGTGATTCAAATAGTATGCAACTCCAACTTTTCAGACGTGAGCGTAGCCAAATTGACTACAACTAATGTGTTCTACCCTATGCACCCGGGTTTTAATGCACCACCTATTGATATTGTGGGTAGGAATAAGATAACATTCGCCAGAAGGTAAACGTGCAAAGATGGTATGAACTATTTGATGGAAGCTGTCTGGAAAATAGTACAGGGGAGTGAGGTCAGATTTTTGTCCAAAAGGCTCAATTATTGTACTGTTTTACAGGTCAGGCAAAACTCATAGCCTCACAGGCTCTCACGCACCATAGAAATTAGAAAAGAAAGGAAACATCTGATTCACATAAAGGGTTGGCTTGCACCAAAAAAGGTACAACTCCTTAGGCCCCCAGTATTAATCTTTATCATACAATTGGGTAAAAAAAATTAAAATTTGAAAAGGAATCCCTCAATCCTTTCCCCCTCCAGCCGGCCATGGCTTGAATTTGAAATTAAAACGGGGAGAGGGATTCCAGATCAACATTTTCTATGCCAATAGATCCATCATTCCCAAAGACATCACAGCTTCAAAACTAGGGCTCGTCTGATAACCATCTCATACTTTGTCCATTACATTGTTGCCATACCTCTTCGAGGGAAACATTTTCCCCCACCACATTGATTGCCGTTAAATCACACTAGCGACAATCAATACGCTGGTTATGTGGTGACCGAAAAAATGCACTCCTCTTAGAATGAAGGGTCAGTTTCAGATTACAGGTCCTTGTACTTAGTTGTATATAATTATACACATTACTCGTGTAATCAAAGTAGACAGTTCTTCCAATCTTCACAAATCACATTGTCCCAGGGTTGGAAAAATTAGGTGACTAGACCTAGCCATAAGTGAGTCAGAAATCAAATCCAACACGCATATCACAGACCACAGATGCAATGAATGCTAGGACCACATGTCAAATAGGTAATCAAAATCTATGTCTCCACCGGCCACCAGGAAGTCCAGAATAATAAATGTAAACCAAACATGAAGAAAAGAACCCACTTGCAATCGATCAGGTCTCTATGATGCAGAATCCGAATGTTCTCATTACCATATCATAATTATATTCTCTCATTAACTTCTCACTGGAATAGGCCGGAATCTGAAGTCCAAGCCCAGTAATTTTGCCCTAAAGAGTTTTGAATGCACCAGAAGTTCACAACCAAGGCCTATTTCTAGCACGAGATGGGCCAGCTACTGCTCATAGACTCATGTACATATTCACTGTTCATCAACCTTTTTATTATACAAGCAAAATTGGGTAAGGGATCCAAAATTTCGAACTCAGGTCTTTAGTTGCGGGTTGAATACTCTTATCCACTTGAACTACGAGAGAGCGGGTGCATCAATCATTTGCAACTCCAAATTGGTGAAACAATGGCATTCTATTAGCTACCCTCAAATTCATAAATACAAGCTAAATCATATTCTTCCTAGAAGCTAACGTGGCGGCATATGGTTTTGTTACGTTAGGACACAACTCCCTCAAATTACACAACTAAAGTTATCATTTTTATCAATCAACTGTTCAACACAGAAAACGGGAAAAGAAAACCCATTAGAGATATGAGTAACATACCTCTGCACAGACGTCTACCACACTATGGAGGTCATGCCCAAAAGCCTCCTTCTCCTTAAGTAACCTCCTGGAAAGCTCTGCCCTGAACTTCTGAGTCTCCTGCAACAAACAAGTCGAGCTAATAACACAGCATAAACATGCATCCAGATCAACTCCACAAAAAAGGCATAAATTCTCAAGCATACTTACAGATTCTGCGAACTGGGGAATTGGGTCAGGATAAACATACTTGTGGGGCGTCGCCGCCGTGGCTCTCGGCGGCTTTACGGCGGAGTTTCTGAATATGGGTTTTAGTGGCGGACGAAGAATATGAATAACGGTGGACATTGGGGTTTTGGAGGGAGGAGTGAGTGCTGGGCTCGAAACGAGCGGGCCACAGCCACAGGGTTTGTGGAGCGCCATTGTTAAGGAGTACGCAACGACATTCAGATTGGCGGATATGATTCCAACGAAATCAAAACCACAGCAACATTATTTGAATTGGGCCGGTTGGCTTTTTCGTAGAATTGTAATGGGCCAGCATTTTAAGATCGCTGGCTTACGCTTGGGTTTCAGATCTTATGGGCCTCTATGTAAGTTGAGTTCTTCCCCATGTTGATAATTCGTTTTATAGTAGAATCTCTTTATTAGAACTGGTTGTCTCACGTATGAAGCTCAATGATCTCACGCACTCCATGCCATCTCATTTGTGTTGCTCAAGTGTTTGAGTTGAAAATTTGCCACACGAGAGGGGCGTGTTGAGAATAAATCTTAAATTGATGGGAGGATGGACCTTGCAAGAATTTATAAGTAAGTTAGACTACTCCCTACATTACCAATTCATTTTATAGTAAACCTCAATTTTCTTCGTAATAAGAATAAGCCGCACTTTAATATTCCGTTCTTTTTTTTAGAATTACTCTATCAATGACGTAGCCGGGGCCAACCACACAGGTTTTTCTACATGACAAGCATAGAAGAAAATTTTTTAGGGAAATAAAACCAGAGAAAGGTTGTGTTATTGTGCGTGCAAAATAAGTGGTAGAGTGAGTTTCCCAACAAAAAAAGAAAAGAAAAGTGGTAAAGTGAGAGAAGTTTTGGATACAAATGGAAACTCAAAAAACTTAAAATAAAATGAAAATAACAAAGTTTTTTACCTTTAAAATAATAAAGTTTTGGATCCTACACGTTATTGTACTTTGCTTAAACCACAAAAGTTCTAAATTACTAGTTTACTACCACGTTGGGAGGAGACAGTCAAATGGGAAAAGGCAATTAACATAGAGAGAAGTGCTTCGTATTAATCCCTAATGCTAATTAAAAAGTGTGTCTACAAATTAAACATGTTCATCCTCAAACAATGTGAACTTTCTTTTCAACTTAATTGCATTAATAAATCAAACATTATGGAGGAAGTTTTCTGCTAAACAAAAGCATCCACCCCAATTAGCGATTGTTGGCCTATGGATAAGTTCACATCCAATTCCAAACCCTACATTATGTTTTCTTTTTCCCTCATTTTTTTTATGATTCTTTTCGAAAATCAATATTTTGATACGGAAGAGTTGAATACAAAATTTCAAGCGAATTCTTAAATTGGTTGAGATACAAATATTTTGTCATACTCTTGACGTTTCGCCTTAAAGATTTTTTTGTTTCTTCTTTCCGTATGGGTTAATGAAGTGGAATGCACTAGAATCAATTGTTTATATGCATTCGCCCTTTATCTTTTTCTTTCTGTAACATATTCCCACATGCAAAGACAGAGAGGAGAACTGATATGGCACTTAAGAAGTAGCTAGAATATGTTCATGAGGATAAAGAAACTAATACGAAATTAAAACAGGAAATATTTGAATTATCATTTGAATTGTCATTAACCAAGAGGAGCATATATTTCAATTTGTACCCAAGATAAAAGGGATCTATGCCTTTACCCCTAAAAAATTTCAACGACCACAACCTTTCACAGTTGGTGTTCTACACCTAAACATAATTAGGCAATTTTCTAATCTTGTCTTTGTCCTGGTTATTCTTTTAATGCAGTCTGAGTAGAAGCTTTCGGCTAACGTCCTTTTCGGCTAAGGCACACGACTTACTAAACTCAAGTCACATTTTCCATTCGTACTTGGTTATGTATTCTTTATGCAATTTATTTGTCTAGTGATTTATTAATTAGTCTCATATGTATGACAAGTTTCTTTTGTCACATTATATATGACAAGTGAAATTGTAGATTGTTTACATGCATTTGTTGATTAGGGTTTTGAGATGATCATGGCTCAATGTATTTTTATGCAATCTACTTTGTCTAGTGATTTGTTAATTAGCCTCACATATATGATAAGTTCATTTTGACACACAATATATATGACACGTTAGAATGTTAACATGCATCGTTGATTAGGGTTTTGAGACGACCATGGCTCAACAAATTTTTTGTGCAAAATCTACTTGTCTAGTGAGTTGTTTAGCCTCATATGTGCGATAACTTTATTTTATCACTTAGTACGACACATTAAATTGTCATATTGTTAACATGCATTGTTGATAAGGTTTTGAGACATTCATGCCTCAGTACATGCTCCTTAATTTCAACTATAGCAAAAGACATTTTGTTTGCTTTTGATCAAATTATGACAAGAAAACAAAAATGTGTTGTGTTATGTGTACATATATAATTAATAAGATGCATATGCATGATATGATCTAAACGAAGAGATGGTAGCTGTTTAATGTATATTGATGATTAAACGGACGACCCTTTTGTCTCCACTCTTGAAAATGGAGGTCCAGCTTCAGGCACTATCAAAAAAGCAAAAGAAAGAAGAAAAAAAATATCAGACATACACGCTCCCTCGATAATAGCCAACCGGCCTTCGTACATCGGCTCCTACCCCCTTTCAACTTCTTTTCGTGGCATCCAAAGAGTCCTCTCCAATTTTGATTTGATCAAGTTGTAAAAATAAAGCCAAACACATGCACTAGGCCTCCCCATACAGATACCACGTTTACACATATCTGCATGTCGTCATCTGTTCGATTGAGCTGGAAGATCATTTTGAAGAGACAACATGAATTTTACAGGCGTTGGAGGGGTATTCGATCAAATTTTGTGGAAAAATTAGCTTAAATGACCAAAATCAAATTTCACCATTAACTTATTGATGACTTATCAATTAAATATCGATAACATACTGATATACTGAAAAACTGATCATTTCAGTAATTTTGTCCGATTTCCCAATTTTCTGTTTTAATTTGAACATCTTTTCTTTTAATTGATTTAATTCTTTTACATGGGGGATGGTGACAATGAGTATTTCAAGGACTTGAGAATGGTGGTGTCTTGCATTCAGCATAAAATCAAAACCCATATCTGATATCCGAAATATTCAGCATCATTCTAGCTTTTGAACCCTTTAGTCTAAGGGGCCTATGGACTTTTGCAGAAACCCCACGAGCATATGGTTTTTACAACGAAAGATGACCTTTAAAGGATGAATATTTAGGGTCCTCTATCTTTGTCATTGGCCTCAAAAAGTTCAAAATTCCGCAAGAAAAAGAGTAGGTAAAGAGCTAGATTCTGCTCCCTACACCTCCAAACCTCTTACTTTTGAGCACTAAGAGAGAAAAAGAAATTTTGGCTTTAGGGTTTATACTTAGGATTCCTCACTTTAGAACCCCATTTTGTTTAGAGAAAAAGAAGCATGCGGACAAGTTTTCACCACTGAAAAATAAGAGGGTTGGGCCCTTGCAATTCCATTCCCTCGTATACAGTTCAAGAGAAACAAATTACATGGCTATATATTGATATAATCGCTTACAATTTAAGTGACAGATCATGTATTTTCATTCTTAAAATAAGTGATCGATCGAGTTTAATAGCATGAATCTTAAACTTGATTTGTACTTGGGAAAAAGTAATAATCATTTGCCACTAGTTACTCTAATTATTTGAGTTATACCCATGTGATCTCTACCTCATTGATCTATGATCTACAGTAATCTCAAGTTTCTCAAAAATTCAACAGTTGATGCATGATTGTCAATTACCACATCTAATATTTCAACATATGCTCGGTATATAATAGGTGAATGATAGCAACATGTTAATCATCCCCACACTTTACTGCTTGGTCTTGATCATGATGGGAGGGATAAATAATGTTGGAAAGAAATTGCCTACAAAATCCAAATTCACAGATGCACCACACCACCACCTTCCTATTTCTATTAGAAAAAACAAAGTGTATACAGAAAAAAAAAAACAAAACAAAACGTTTTCACCTTTTTATATCCAATGAGAAGGCGTCGCGTCACCATCATGTGTTCGATATAGTGCCATCGAATTATACTCAAGGGACCCTGAAAAACCCTACTGCTCAATGCTCATGTGAGTTAGGGCACTATAAAAAGAATATAATATCAGCACTGCATTTGTATCTACTGTTGTAAACAGCACCATCTATGGCTGCGGCTGTGGAAAAAATAAAAGTATATGATCTTGGATAAAGATGAATCATCTGTATCTATTTTGTGTGATTAAAATTGTTTGATGGCAATGTCATTGCGCTCCTCGGTTTGTCCTATTTCCCGTCAGATTTATGTTTTAATTAAAGTTAAGCTTTTTTGTCACATATCATCCATAGGGCTAGGAGGTGGGCTAATTGTGATTAAATTACACCAAACCTGCGGACCTGCATTTTGTCTAATGGGTGACCTTTTTAGTGGGGGAAGAAGAAGAATATGGTGGATCCGAATTGGCATTTGGTAACGGATCCGTGTGGTCCAAATTAATCTTCATCGCTCCCACCAAAAAAAGAAAAACCCTAGCTAGCTGGCCCTAATGAGGCAATTCCATGTTCCATGAATTGATTAATTAGCAAGTTCCATTCATAATTAACTAAATTACTAAGTGGATTCCGACAGCTTGGATCGATCAAGGGATCCACATTGTCGAAACAAACTTAATTAAATCCTTTTGTAAAGCAGCAAGGAATTACCTAGCTAAGCTTCATCAATGTGAATAAATTATCTAAACCTATGTTTTTCTCAACTCAGAATTTACTTAATTTATTTGTTCAACACTTGTTCATCAAATTTAAACATTCAACTTTCTAAAACATAGTAAAACCTAAATACACTGTAGAAACCCTAAAATTTAATAATTAATATGGTAGCATGGATGCTTTTTCGCAATGTCCTCGATGGATGATGGCATTATTATACCCTAAAAGGGCAACCATCCAAGAGGAATTGGAGAAAGTGTACTTTCTTTCCAATAATTATCACTACGTTGGTTGTTTTATTTCATGGTGGTCCATTTAAACAGCCATATTGACATAATTTAGATGTGTGTGTGCAAGGGCGAAGCTAGAAATAATGTTTATGCGAGCACAACTAAGCAATGACAGATACAAGTCTTCATGGAATTTCAAAAATAGTGCAGTGGCAATTTTTTCAAATTTTAAGTGAGGCATTTTGCCGAGCACTTGTCCAATTCATACCCATTGTGTGCTTAGCCATTTTAAGTGTATTTTAGGGTCAATATTGTTAGAGTGAACAAATAGATAAGTTATATACGTATAGGGCTAGGAGGTCAAATTTATTAGACGTATGGGAGATAATTCTTCTTCTTTAGCTACTAGAATCAACTATACAACTAACAATATATGTGTTGGAAAGGAATCCTCTTCAGATCCCTTTCTCCTAATCCACTAAGTCTGGAGATCCAGACCATTAAAATTTGATTCAACGGCTAAAGTTATTATAACTTTTAAAGTGGATCTCTATTTGTAGTCATTTGATCAAATTTCAATAGTCTGAATCCTCGAACTTGGTGGATTAGGAAGAATGGATCTGGAAATGATCCCTTTTCATATGTGTTAAACCCGCCTCTTTGTAATTCAGCATGAGGAGCGAGAGATAAAGTTAGTAATGGTGGTGAGTTGATTATTATTCATTATAATTTGATCCAATGTCGCATTGACGGAAAATGATTGCGATTTAAACGGAGCCTTCGTACTTGCTCAGACCACTTTTTTAACTGGCCAAAAACTGGGGGCCTTAGTAAGTTTTGGCTCTTGTGTGTGTGAGTAAAACTAAGAAAAATAAAAGTGACGTAGGAAGATTTGAGAGATGATGGATACTCGATCGGTTTGCATATTGCCACCTGGAAAATTAATCGAGAAGATGATGATAAGATTGCATGACTATGCATGCAGTTGCTTTAAATGCATGGTCACCTTTTGAAAGCCATATGTACATAAGGGGCCATAATGTATGATGCTACTACATGCAAAAATAATATACCCCATGTCGGGGATCTGTGACTAAATGACATGCTCGTTGGCCTTTTTCTATTTGTAGTGAGAAGCTGTAAGGGCTTAATTAAAAGCACCTTTTCAAGGCCTTGGCTTTTTCCCACCATATCATCTCATCTCAGCCTAGCGCCCACCACAGCATACACCCCCACCTTGTTAACTTTCATATTAACGAACTGAAACCCTACTCGTTTAGCTGATCATCAATAAAATACAATTGTGAAGGTGAAATATCACTGCATATCAGGCAGGGTTGTCTGATATCTGGTAGAGATATTAGAACAGCCACGGGCCGATCATGAAATAACTTGCCTTGATACTAGAGATATACATATGTCTGTGTGTATAATTATATATATGCTTGTGTGTACAACTAGAGATATCTCCACTAAACATCTATCACATGACTTACTCAAAGTGACGCAACAAATTTTTTTCATCCATTTAAGTGAACAACATCTATCACGTGACTTGCTCACAATAACTCATTAGATTTTCTAATCGTTGGTCACGAGAGGCGTTCATATGTGTGAGGATGTGAAATCAAATTGTCTATTAATATGAACAGTCACGCTCAATGAATGAACGGTCTTTATTGATCGCGGGACCAAATGTGGTCTTCACTTTGCAGGAGCTACAATCACTCACAAACTTCCACACAGTAAATAAACATAAAGCACCAAGCTACAAATTATGTATTGTCAATGATGTGCCAGAGAGATGAAAGAAATCTTGATGATATTTTATTGATGATGAATCAAATACAACACACATGAAAAGGCCCCAAAGACCTTTGTATTTTTTTAGGACAATATTAAGGAGGTTTCTTCTCCTCGTGACTTTTTTTTTTCTTCAAATAAAAAAAATCAAATCAATGAAGAGAAATAAAAACGGTGTAGACACGAGTGACCATGCACCACCCGTGTGAACACCAGAGTTCATCAGTATGGTTATAGGCCCACCTTAAGGCTAATAAAAGAGGCAATTTCCCGCCAAAAATGCACACATACAAAGGTGTGCAACACGCACTCTGCCACCAAAGCAGTGTGAGAGAGCACACACACCACTCAAAAGTCTAAAATGGGTGAAGCCACCGATCGTATTCAGTCTTCACCTCCACCCGTTCATTTGGTCTTCCCGTCAAAAAACGCACGCGGTTGAGGAGTCAGAAGCAATAATCAGCCTAGATGAGGAGAAAAATTTGGGCAACGGTACACGAATCATATTATCTTTGTTCCCAAACTGCATCGTAGCGCTTACAAAAGCATAAAATTCTTGTATTTCAATTTCATTTGACTCCATATTGGTCTCATTCAGCAAAAACTGCTCAAACTTCAAAGCTCGATCCCTAATTTTGCCAACCCTTTCTTTTCTTTCCTTGTTTTCATGTCCCACCAACTTCAATGAGGCCTTTGAATTCAATCCCACTTCATTCACGCTTCCATGACTCCACTATTTTTATATATCATATCTCTTTACTAAAACAAATCCCCCTCCCTTGGGAATCGGCAAAGCCATTATATAATGAATAATGGCAATGCCCACCAACAAAAACAACAAATAAAATAATAAAAGATCTCCAAAACTCACCAAACTCTCATACATACAGACATTATATATACTATAATCTACACAAAACCCCACGACCAGGTCAATTTTTAATCCCAAAACCCCGCCTAAAAATATGAGGTTTCTAGACAACTTTTGGACCACCATTTTCATTTCCCTTTTATTTATAATTCCCATATCCCCTTACTCGGAGTTTCCTTTGTCATCATCTACCCACAAGCAGTTATTTAGTTTCCTCCTTTTATATGATATTGGTGACGATGACGATGGCGAAGATAATGAGATCGATGACGAGGACGATGAGTCCGAACTCGACCTCATTCTACCCCGAACCGTAACTCGGAGTTGGAGTGGTAGCACATTGGGTGATGACTTTTTATTCCGACTATTTCCAACCACTAGATCTTGCATTAATCGATAGCATCGGATTATTTTCTCCTGCAAATTAATTAGAAAAATGGATATATTTCGGAATTTGCAAATTAAAGTAAACATGTAGATTAGAATAATTTAAAATATAATGTTGCAAAGCAATCATAATCTGTGCTTACTTTGCTTAGTCCATCACACCATGATTCGGCATGTTCAGGGTTTTCTAGTGACAGATTCGGGATTTCATCGGCTGCAGAGAGTATTGCTGCCGCAGCAATGCATGATGGCCAATATTCAAGAAAGCTAGATTCTGCGGATCGACATAATTATGAATTAAGTAACAACAAAAGTCAAGAATAACAGCTAATTAATTACAAGATCACAATGCATATACGTACGTACACCTACACAACTGTATTACGTGTATATATATATATACAAATCTGCATGTAAATATTACGTACAGTACGTACCCTGGATATTGGATAAGATGATATCCGTGGCGCGTGAAATGAGAAAGCCAATGAAAGTTGCCGTTGGATCGAGCTTGCATGCAAAGAAAGCGATGAAGCTGAAGGGTGTTATGGATCGTAGCCTCCAATCCAAAACGCTCAGCACCAGAAGCTCCATCCTGCGGACTGTTCTGGGTTCGAATATAAACTTGGCACCTTCCACCTATGACACGTGTACATCTTACATTATAGTGACATGCTAGCTGTTTTATAATATTATTGCCATAACTAAACATTAAAATCAATATTCCAACCAAAAAAACACATTAAAATCAATAAGTCTAGATTAAGAAAAAATTAGGATTGATTACGTATAATAATTAATACCTGAAGATCCAACAGCGAAGGAACCAGAGGTTCCTCCATCTTAGCAGCTAAGGACAAGCAAGCAACGCTTAAAAGTTGCATCGGCCACCCATTTGCTTGCTGATCAAACAATAAACATACAAAACGCGTATTATTACAAAAAGTATTATCGTCATCATATGGACTTAATTAATTAAGATTCCTGTGCAATTTGTTGGTTTGCACTCGATACACAATGCTAGAAGTATTAGCACGTGTCAGAGACAAAATAACAAAGTTAATATTAAAAAGACATGTAATAATTAGTATCATTGTACTTTAATACTGTAGTAATTATACACTATAAAGTCAGATTAACCTAATAAAAAATTTGGAGTTTAGTTAGAGGATCGTAATCGTAATTGTAATGGAACAGTACGTACAACGAATCACCTACTGTCCAGATTGTACAGTGGACTTTTTGTTCTGTTCGATTAATTTCACGTACGTTTGAAAAGTCTATACGTACTTCGAATAGTCAATAAAGTAACTACATCTTTCACCAATAATTAAGATATAATCTTAAATATTATTCAGCTTAATCGCTAAAGAAGATTAAATTTACCGGCAGGCGGCGGGAGTATAAGAACCGATCCAAGTAGTTAACGGAGAGATACGCCGTCAGTGGTTGAAACCCATAGTAACTTTGGACCTACATACAGAACGTAATATTGATTAACTGATATTACAAGGGAAGTAATCCAATTGAGCCGCCAGTATTCGTCCGAAACTGAAAAGCAATTTACAGATAGATCCGGCGGCTGATAAACAGCGTCTTCGCCTGACGCTAGCAATGCAAGAGACACTAAAGATAATAGATCTAAAGCTCTCACGCGCATGCGTTTCAAGAGAACTGATTTTTTACACTATTCATTTGACCTGAATCGAATTTGATTAATTTAATTCCATGTAAACGGAGGAGAAAAGGATGTGGAACGATCAGTTCGTTCACAATGGTCTACATTAATTATATTAAAGTTAGCCGCCGATTTACCTTGAGAATCCATGCAACGGAGTCGGCTCTGGCGGTGACGTCGAGCGACTGAGAGTGGAAGCGAGACAAGTAATCGAAACCGGGGACGAAGTGGCGCTCCCCTTCGATGAATCCGGCGATGCATTCTTCGCTACACGCCGGAGATTCCACGTCCGACGAGCATTCCGGCGACTCTCCGGACAGTATTCCGGAGTCTTCCGCGCACAATAGGTCCGAAAAACAGTCCGAGCTCCATACAGTCGACATGATGATGATGATCGCCGTCGTCTCTGATCGCTTGAGTCATTGGTTACCCATCACTTATCGTCGTCGGAGATTGATCCGAGAAATCGCCGGAATGCTTGTCTCTCTGTGGAGAGATTATGTGTGTGTGTGAGAGAGAGAGAGAGAGTGAGTGAGAGAGTGTGGGAGCGAGGAAGATGAGTAAACTTGAGATTTTGATTTGGAGACTATCAGTTTCGTAGGATATAAATATGAATTTTTTGTATTTATTTTTTTTCTTTATTTTTCGTTTTCGTTGGAGGTGAAATTTCGAGAGTAGGAAAAAGGAAAAAGAAATAGTGACGTGATTTTCCCGGGAAATATATGTAGTTCTGTTTATGGAGGAAAATATTATAATTACGTAAAGAGTGCGTGACGGCAACTGGAGTTTCATCACGTCATCCATGGGAAATCCTAGTTATAATTCACGGATTTGGATCCTCTCCTGATCATAGGGTCCAAATCCTGCTGACCAAGAAACATGGACTGTTGGATCAAAATTCAACAACTACAAAAAGAATGATCCTCTAAAAATTATAATAATTGTAACCATTAAATTAAATCCAACGGTCCGTGTTTCTTGATCAGCAGGATTCGGACCCTCTGCTCAGGAGAGGATCCAAATCCATAATTCACAAGTATATTGTGATGATGCCATGTGGCCCGTTTGATTTGTTGATAAAATCTAAAATATTTTATTTTTTGTCAAAAAATTAATCTTGTTCTGGGGAGGGATTTTTCAAGTATCAAGATATTGATGTCAAATTGTTACAAAATGTTAGGTACAAAATATTGAAAATACATACATGTATTACAAAGACATGCGAGATATATTATAAGTTCATACTCGAAAAGGGTCGTTATCTCTCTTATATATACACCTTTATAATATCTAATATAATATTTTATAATCTCTTTTTAATTGGGCATCAATCCCCCAAAATTTGGAAATTTCTCAGCCAAACGTAGCCAATTAAGTTTTTGGTATCCTCCCATTTCGTTATTGCTTATGGCTATATGTCACATCCCATCTTGGGGGGACCACTTCCGGGGCCCGCTCCACCACCGATATTGTCCGCTTTGGGCCCCGACTACGCCTTCACGGTTTTGTTTCTGGGAACTCACACGAGAACTTTCCGGTGGGTCACTCACCATGGGAATGCTCTCACGCGCTACTCGCTTAACTTCGGAGTTCCCATAGAACCCGAAGCCAGTGAGCTCTCAAAAGGCCTCGTGCTAGGTAAGGATGAGAATATGCATATAAGGATCAGTCCCCTGGACGATGTGGGATGTCACACTATATATTCCGGATAATTAAATACTCCGTCACTTAGAGTATGTAGATTTAATTCAATTGTAGTCCAATTTTCTTTAGTAGCTATACTTTAGATTGAATCTAGAGACTTTAAGTGGAGAAATATTCATTACTCAAAGTATTGTAGATTTTCTCGTTTGCAATTTTTCATTTCAAAATCAATATTTTGTAGTTCTTTTGATGACGGTAATGGAGTAAGCAAGAAGTTTGTTGGAAGTGTGAAACCAATTTTAGATCAACACTTTGCTAATTCTGGTCTATTCTCTAGCATTAATTTTTTTTTTTCTCTTAACAAAACGATATGTATTCTAAACTACTTTAACTCACATGTAAACAAAAAAATAATTGGATTGAAGAAGGCAGACATTCTGTCCTAATCAAATGCTTTTTATTATTTAAAAATAAAATAAAATTCTAATTTTTAGCTTAAAAATGTGTTTACAGTTTACAAGGTTGGTTTCCAGATGAAACAAAGTAGTCATTAGAAAATCACAAACTGGTTGGTTCTTCCGCATAGTCTACCAAAATTATTCATTTGTATATATGCCTTGGTAATGGAACTAATTCTTAGTATCTTTTTGTTTTTTTTTTTTTTTTTTTTTTTTTTTTTGTCTTTAAATTGTTTTATCCCCTGCCTTTAAATCTTCAACAATTGCATATATTAGTTATATAGTGTGCCCTAGAACGTGTAGCTAGGAACGTATGGAGGAGGATCAGGATTGACAGGACATAGAATTATATTGGTGGACCTTGTGGTAAGGTACTGTAATTATATATTAAAATTTTTACAGTATCTAATATTGGCCTAACTTTTCCATTGAATCTAATTAAATAATTAAAGGAGATAATTTGGATAAAAGAAAAAGAAGCATAACTGCCCCAGTGAAAGAGAATGGGTCTGATGGTACTGTGGCACTAAGAAAAAGTAAAAGGAGAAGACTGCGCACCAGTTAGACTTGGGATACAAGAAACCAAAGGATCTCAATGCTTAAACTCCTTGTTAATAGTGTTTGTTCCTTGTATTTAAGTTCGAATATACCCTTTTCAATAAATTATATACAGTAAGTAATTATTGTATGTAACAAATAAAAGGGGGGCAATTCTTTGAAGCAATCAGGTTGTTATTGGTTGGCAGCAAATTAATACATTTTTTTTTCCCTTCTATCAACACCCGCATCCGTTGGAGGATTAACTTGGGATTTTTTTTTCAACTTTGGGAAGAGAAACACCATTAAAATCAGAACCAGGTGATAAGAGGATAATTTGATTTGTATGATAACAAGAGAAGAATTATTGTATGTGCCGATTATATATGTATAATATATTCTTAATTATGTACATGTAAAGTTTATTGTTAAACACTGAATACGCCCAAAGTTTAATTGTAACTTTAAGTGGAGCATAAGAGAATGCGCAAAGTTTAACTGTAACTTTAAGTGGAGCATAAGAGAATGCAAGATGTAACATATGAAAAATTGTGGATTTCTTTGGTTTTGTTTTTTATTTTTATTTTTATAGGAAAGGTGGATTTCTTTGTTTTGATAGGTCACAAAAAGAAGAAAAAAAAAAGTAAAAACGAAACTCTCTCTTTCTCTGTGACATCATGATTTAACTTTTTGAACTTGTAAAAGGTTGCAATACTATGGGATATTATAGGTGGCTTTTTTTTGGGTAGGTTACTTGAACCTCAACTTAATCTCACTTTTTCTTTGAAAAAAAAAAAATATAGTCATTTTGCTCTCAGAAACTTGATTTTTGCTCAACTTTGCCGAGATTTTGACTATTCTTTCAAAATGTGACTGATGTGCTGATATGACATAAATATTGCTTATGTGGTGTCTATTCAAGCATATAAGATAATGGTCTTTTGGTAAAATTATCATGTCTTGTTCCTTCTATTCGAGTTACTTCCATTACCAGTCAAATTAAACAATCATTCAGTCTCAAATTCATGAATGATGATGCTTGCGACTTCATACTGCATGCCAAAATTCGTCGTTGAGTCTTCTTCCTTCTCTTCGATTTTCTTCCATTGGCAGTCAAATTTCAACAAATACTAAATTACTCTAAAATGTCAATACATTCTGTCACATTTTGACAGAATCTCAATAAAATGTTGTGAAATTGCATTTCGGCGTGTAAATTGCCGATATTTTTGTTTAAGAAAAAATGGTGAGATTAAGTTGGAGTTTAATGGCATAACAAAAAATAAGCCTATATAGATTATAAAACGTCAATAATTAAAGTAGCCATTCTCGGATAGCCATGATATAATGGGAATGATTTTCCAATTAGATGTGGAATTATTAAATTAACTTTTTCATGTTGATGATGACAACCCCGTCCCATTCACGAATTCACAATTTCAAATTCGTGTGAAGGTGAATAATTCTAGTGGCTTAATTCACAAAATGTCTAGATCAAGAGAGGTTGCTGCTTCGAGAAGATATTGTCAAACGAGAAATGCTTAAGAGACTCTTAAAAGGTAAATTATTTATGAATTATTTATTACTTTATATTTTTGACATAAAATTTAACAATATGACATAAAAATTAACGTTAAAATATAAAGTGACATAAATTTATAAAAAAAAAATTACACTTTAAAGGACTCGCTTTAACTTTTCTCTTATCAAACAGTATAAAATGTACGTTAACTCGCAACAATAATAAAGGTGTTTAATATTTATATTTATAATGTCCGCTCGTATTTGTCTCCGGTCTGAACTCTGAAAGTCACTTGCCATTTGAGAACAACCAGGCAATGAAATTGTTGGGCCGGGTCCCAGCTAAACCAATTAAATATGATCTCACGTCAGCCCAGCTCTGTGGTTATTGACTGGTCAACAAGTCAAGGTGGGAACTGGGAAGTACTGACGGTCAAAATATGTAAGATCCAGAAACCCTACCGCCAGTTGCAAACCAACAAGAAGTAGCCTAACGTTAGCCCTGCGGGTTAACGTGAAGGGTTGAGATAAAACGTCTGACATTTGATACAGGTTTATGGACCATATTTGAATTTTAAGAACGTTAGGGTTCATCGTACACAAGCGCATACAAATCGTTTATATTTGCGTGGGATGATTTAAAGTTTTTTTTTTTTAACAAACGATATTATTTGCGCTAAAGAATGAAAAGGCGGGCTTAGTCTCATAATAAGTTAGTAATAATGTAGTTCAATTCAGTTTTAACGATAATCAAACTTAAGACCTTTCATTTACAAGTAAAGAAGAATTCTACTAAATTATAGCACTATGTGATAAATGATTCAGGGTTATGATTCAATACTATTAAGTAAGCAACTGATCATGGCATTGTTCTGTACTCTGTTGAAAATGGCATTAAGTCGCATCAGGTTGTTGGACTGTATTGTGTTTTCCTCAACTACACATAATGAGTAAGTTGACTCACTTCAAATCCAATACGGTGGTAGCTTTGGCCATTTAATTGAGTCATATGACACCGATATGTGTGTGGAAACACATACTGACACACACACATGTGTATATACATTGGCTAGTACTTAGGAGACAAGGATAAACGTTATATATTTTTACATTCATTTTTTTAGCCAACTTCTTAATGTATTTTAATAATTCGAATCGATTATATTTTAGTCATTTGTTTTTTTTGCCAAAAAAATTAGATAAATTTAAAATCATTAAAATATTTATTTTGTTGTGAAGAAAATAGACGAATATAGTTCTACAAAAAAATATTAAATTTAATCTCACGATCATATGATTCTAGATTTTAGTGATTTTGGGCTCGTTTGGAAAGTGCTTTTAAATGATTGAAAAGCGTTTCTAGAAAAAAAATATTTTTGAGTTTCAAAAGCACTTGAAGACTTCCTGAAAGAAGCACCTGTTATGTGCTTCTTGCAGAAAACACTTCATTGTTTTTTCCATAATTAAATTTCATTTTTACTAATGATTTTAAAAAATATTTTATCTAAAAACACTTTCTGTAACATCCCGTCCCGGGATTTATAGAAACGTACATTGAATTTACGATTTTACCCCTAGATCGTTTTTGTCACGTTATTAGTTGTTGGTGTGGTGTGGAATGTATTGGATTACACCCACACACACACACACTTTAACTTTCCGGGATTCCCTCCCTCATTCCCTCACTCTGTCTCTTCTCTCTTCTCTCTTCTCTCAGTCTCTCTCTCTCTCTCTCTTCCTCCCCGAGTTCACCTTCTTCTTCTTCTTCCTCTACACACGGACACACTTACAAACCTAATCAAATCTTCACCAAACAAGAAACCAAGACCACCATCGTGTTCGTGGAGCTGAGAGGAGTTCAAAGGTGCCATTTTCAGGTAAGGAAAACACCATTTTCACGTCGATATCGCTTTGGCCGATTTGAACACTGTTCATGCACAATTAATCTAGCTTGTTTTGGGAGATTCTAAGCTTGTAGTTGTGTTTGTGAGGTTCCCAGGAGCTTGGGAGTGGTTCGTTGGGTGAATTTGGACGTTGGGAAGGCTAGGTTCGAAGTTGGCCGAACTTGGATCGTTGTTGCAGGTGAGATTCTTTAATTTTTAGGCCTTAAAACTAGTCTAACGTTGTTCTACTAGTCCTAGGCTTCATTTTGGTATAAAGAACGTGAAATTTGGTTGAAAAACGAAGGAGAAAACAAGGTTTGAAATTTTCCCAGTTTTCCGGCGACGGCGCCGGCGACGGCGCCGGCGACGGCGCCGGCGAAGGCTCGCCGGAGAAGACAGGGGAATATTCCGTTAAGTTTAACGGAATATTCCTAACGGCAGTGACGGCGTCAGTTAGGGAATATTCCGTCAGGTTAACGGAATATTCCTGACGGCGTCAGTTGACGCCGTCAGTGTGCAGTGCACGTGGGCCGCGCGTGGGGGCGCGTAGGTCCGTGCGTGGTCAGGCGCGTGGGGGCGCGTGCGTGGTCCAAAAATTATTTTAAAAATATGGGTGTGATCCTGAGGTTGTGTAGATCACATTGGTATATTCAATTGTCCAATTTGAGCAATGTATGAGAAGTTATTACGAGAAGTTGCTTAGGTGCTTTTAAATTAATGTTGTCGTAACTTTGTCGCGTATAGGTGATTCGTTTTCCGAGGACGAGCGTACGCATTCGAGGCAGGGGGGCTACGACCCTTCTAATTATCAGTGAGTGGGCTTTTGTTTTCCGTATATACCTATATACAGTTATATTCCCAGAAATTAAATAGAAAATGTTATTTGTTTTATGCCATGCATTATATGAATGTTGTTTACGCATCATTGCATGTATTATTGGTGATATATATACATATATACATGTGCATTTGGTGCGGTGGATGCACAGGTAAGTGCTAGGTAAGCGGTATTCAGGTGGTTATGCATTCCTGTTTATTATGCAATAGTAGTTTGAGATGCTTAGAGAGTTCATAATCTGCACCCCCGGTGTTAGTGCTCCCGCCCGAGGCCAGGGCCCAGCCTTCACGTGTATGTTCACCAGCACCGCATGCTCGCCTTGGATCCAAGATAGGTGCAAGCCTGTCGTACAGACCACATTAGGTGGTTCCGACTTGTAGGTGACCCGCGATTTATCGCCCAGCTTCACGTGATCGTAGCACTAGAGCATACATATATATTACACCCAGCTTGTCGTACAGACCACAATAGGTGGTTCCGACTCGTGTGCAGATTCAGTGATTGAGTTGAGCGTGGAGCTCTATCTACAGCCGTACAGGTCACGTTAGGTGACTCCCGGCTGCTAGATTATATGATATTGATGTGATTTACGTTTGAGCATTTATATTTGATTATGAGTTTCAGAATGGCATATTATGGAGCATGAATGACATATCATGGAGCATGATTGACATATCTATACATACGTATATATGTTCATTTTCTGGGAAGTATACAGGTTTTACGGCGAGGGGTTAGAATGTGTTTTGCTAAAGAGTTTTCAAAGAACTTTGTTTTTGCCCACTCACGCTTTTGTTTTTCGCCCCTCCAGGTTCTAGTGGTCTAGCAAGTTCAGTGGTCTATCCCAGAGGGCGTCCCGGCATTTCTGACAGACACTCACCATTGTAGGGTCACCTTCGGGTGTAATTATGTCGTATCTTTTCCTTTTGGACTGTTGTAGAATTGCTCTGATTTGTGTCTCACATACACTAGTACTTTGTATGCTATTAGGTTTTTATTTATTCGTACTTTTATATTACTATTTTAATAGCTTCCGCACGCGCACATGGTTACGTCACCTTCGTGTGACGGCCAGCATGCCCTGATCTCGGTCGGGGTGTGTCAGCTTGGTATCAGAGCCTAGGTTTGGCAGTCCTGTGTCTTTGTGAGTATTCTAATAGTTGGTGTCTTCTGTCAGAATCATGCCGCCTCGTCGGGAACCACGTCGCTCAGACGAGCCTAATTTCCCTGATCTTACTCAGTTGGGGGAAGTGATTGCTACAGCCCTTCAAACAGTGATGCGCCCTCCCCAGAGGACTCCTCTGGAGACCATGTATAACCTGAAGTTGGATAAGTTTAAAGGTAACGAGGGTCATGAAGGCGCAGAACGTTGGTTGGAACACATAGAGAAGACTTTCCGTGTGTTACATAACCAGGGGAACCTTCCTATGGAAAGGTGGGTCGAGACAACGTCATGGTTTCTGGAAATGGAGTCTGCAGCTTGGTGGGAGCAAGAACTTCGTATGTTGACTCCAGCTCAGAGGACCGATTGGAATGTTTTCAAGGATGTGTTTCAAAGGAGATTTGTACCCCCTGAGTATATCGACCGTAAGAAACAGGAATTTACTGAGTTGAAACAACGAAAGATGACGGCTAACGAGTATTATCGTAAGTTCACTGATTTGTCTCGTTACTATCCTGATGTCGCTGGTAATCCGGCGGAGATGCTTCGTCGTTTTCGCTTGGGCACAAAGAAGAGATGGCGTTCCATGGTAACTACTACTCACTGTGAGTCCTATCAGGAGTTCTATGAAATATTGTTGAGGGTAGAGGACTCTGAGAATATGTCAAGTGATAGTGACGAAGAGAAAAACGGCAATCAGAAGAAAGACGACAAAGGAAAAGGTCAAACATCGCTTGGGCCTCGCCAAACTCAGAACTTTAAAAGGGGTGGTGCAAGTTCAAGTTCGTCTAGTGGTGGTTTCAGTGCCTCTGGACAAGGACGTGGAGGTAGGTTTTATGGAGGTGCTCGAGGTCAGAGACAAGGTGATGGTGGCCGAAACCGAATTCCATTTTGCCGTAGGTGTAATAACCGACACTTCGGCGAGTGCAGGCAGTTTAGCGGTGGTTGTTTCACGTGTGGACAGGTGGGACATAGAGCGGTGAATTGTCCCCAGAGTCAACAGCAGAAGCCGCAGCAGACCTTTATGCCGCCACCTGCACCGATTCGACAAATCCAGGGTCCGAGTAATTATGGTCAAGCAGGTAGAGGTGGTGCCTATCATTATCAGGGTGATGCTGTTCCCTATGCCCCGGGACCGTATCAGTACCCCCAGGATCCGTATTCACAAGGTGGTTATCCCCCGTATCCCAGCAACTACATGCCGTATCCTCCAGCTCCAGTTGGTAGTTCTCAGTGGTACCAAGGAGGACAATATCAGCAGAGTGAGAATGCCACTAGTAGTGCAGGATCTTCGAGACAGATGGGTCAGCCCAGTCAGGGGCGTGGAGCTCAAGGTCGCGGTGTTCATGCGAGCAGAGGTCGTGGTGGACGACAGCAGGGCCAGGGGCGTATTCACAATATTTCCCTGCAGGATGCTCAGAACAACCCGGACTTGATAATGGGTACGTTAAATATTCTTGGTTATTTTGCTAGAGTCTTAATTGATTGTGGAGCTACACATTCCGTTATTTCTCATACATTTGCTCAATTGACGCAACCTCACCCCACACCTCTAGGGTACGATTTAGAATTCGCTATGCCTAGAGGAGAGAGATGTGTCGTAGATTGTATGTACCCAGGATGTCCAGTGATAGTAGAGGATGTGGTTATGCCAGCGGATCTTATCCCGTTAGATATTGTTGATTTTGATGTGATTTTGGGCACAGATTGGTTGCACTTCTATCGTGCTAACATTGATTGTTACGGGAAAGTAGTTACGTTTCACCGTCCTGGATTACCTGAGGTTACTTTTGTGGGTGAGCAGAGCGGAGTAAGACACGGTGTTATTTCGGCTTTGCGAGCGAAAAAGATGTTGTCTAAAGGTTGTCAGGGGTATCTAGCTCATGTGGTGCTGGAAGAGACCGTTCCTAGCAGAATTGAGGATGTGAGAGTGGTTAGACACTTCCCTGATGTTTTTCCTGAGGATTTACCTGGTTTACCCCCAGATCGAGATGTGGAGTTCAATGTTGAGTTGCTTCCAGGTACCAATCCTATTTCTTTAACTCCTTATCGTATGGCTCCTGCTGAGTTAAGGGAATTAAAAGTGCAGTTACAGGAATTAGTGGATAAGGGATTCATTCAGCCTAGTATTTCACCTTGGGGAGCTCCAGTGTTGTTTGTGAGAAAGAAAGATGGGACTTTGAGGCTATGTATCGATTACAGACAATTGAATCGGGTGACGATTAAAAACCGTTATCCATTACCTCGTATCGACGATTTGTTTGATCAGCTGAGAGGTGCTTGTGTATTTTCTAAGATAGACTTGAGGTCTGGGTACTATCAGCTGAAGATTTGTAGGAATGATGTTCCTAAGACGGCGTTCAGGACTCGTTACGGTCATTACGAGTTTCTGGTTATGCCATTTGGATTGACGAATGCACCAGCAGCTTTTATGGATTTGATGAACCGGGTATTCCAGCCTTACCTGGATAGATTTGTCATTGTCTTCATTGACGATATTCTGGTGTATTCTAAGTCCAAAGCAGAGCATGTCCGACATCTTACTTTGGTGTTGAAGAGGTTGAGAGAACACCAATTGTATGCTAAGTTTACCAAGTGCCAGTTCTGGTTAAATCAAGTCGCATTTTTGGGGCACATCATTTCTGCTCAAGGTATTCTGGTTGATCCTCAAAAGGTTGCAGCTGTGGAGAGTTGGGAGCAACCACGAACCGTCACTGAGGTGAGAAGTTTCATTGGTTTGGCGGGATATTATCGGAGATTCGTTAAGGATTTTTCGGTGATTGCCTTGCCACTGACGAGGTTAACAAGGAAAGATGTTAAGTTTGAATGGAATGATAAGTGTGAGCAAAGTTTCCAGCAGTTGAAGCATTGTCTTACTAATGCACCTGTTTTGGCACTTCCGGACGATAGTGGTGATTTCGAGGTTTATAGCGATGCTTCCTTGAATGGTCTGGGATGTGTATTGATGCAGCATGGTAGGGTGATTGCTTATGCTTCGCGGCAGTTGAAACCCCATGAGATGAATTACCCTACACATGATTTGGAATTGGCTGCTATCATCTTTGCGTTGAAGTTGTGGAGACATTATCTTTACGGAGAGAAGTGTAGGATCTTCACAGATCACAAGAGTCTTCAGTATCTCTTCACCCAGAAGGAACTAAATCTTCGTCAACGGAGGTGGTTGGAGTTGCTCAGCGATTACGATTGCACGATTGACTATCACCCAGGTCGTGCGAACGTAGTGGCCGATGCACTTAGCAGGAAGTCACGGGGCCGTATTAATGCATTGTACGCTAGTCGTATTCCTCTTTTGGTAGACTTGCGTGCTACGGGAGTAAGGTTAGAAGCAGAAGATTGAGAAGTGGCATTACTTGCTAATTTTCAAGTTAGGCCAATCTTAGTTGATCGGGTGCTTGAAGCTCAAGTAGCTGATGAACAGACTCAAGAACTAATTCGAGCTCGAGATCAAGGAAGGAGGCGAGACCTCAGAGTTCGTGATTCTGATGGCATGTTGATGTTAGAGGGTAGAATGTTCGTGCCTAGTAATGTGGAGTTGAAGAAGGAAATTCTCGATGAAGCACATATCTCGGCTTATGCCATGCACCCAGGAGCAACTAAAATGTATCATACCATTCGACCATTTTACTATTGGCCGGGTATAAAAAGGGAGATAGCTGAGTATGTGAGCAGTTGTGCTGTTTGTCAGCAGGTTAAAGCAGAAAGAAAGAAGCCGTTTGGATTGTTGCAGCCGCTTCCCGTTCCAGAGTGGAAGTGGGAAAATATCACTATGGATTTTGTGTACAAGTTGCCGCGTACACATAATGGCTTTGATGGCATTTGGGTGATCGTTGATCGGCTCACTAAGTCGGCACATTTCATTCCAGTGAGAGAGAAGTATTCTTTGAACCGGTTAGCGGAATTGTTTATCTCAAGGGTTGTAAAGTACCATGGTGTCCCTGTAAGTATTGTCTCGGATCGTGATCCACGATTCACATCGAAGTTTTGGGTAGCTTTTCAGGAAGCTTTGGGTACGAGACTACTTTACAGTACGGCATATCATCCACAGACGGACGGACAATCCGAGAGAACTATTCAGACCTTGGAAGATATGCTGCGAGCATCAGTGTTACAGTTCAGTGATGCTTGGCACCAGCGATTGGATTTGATGGAATTTGCTTACAACAACAGTTTCCATTCGAGCATTGGCATGGCGCCATTTGAAGCCTTGTATGGTAGATCTTGTCGCACTCCGTTATGTTGGTCGGAGGTTGGCGAAAGAGTCTTAGTAGGTCCGGAGATTGTTGAGGAGACTACTCAAAATATTCAGGTAATTAGGTCTAACCTGAAGGCAGCTCAGGACAGACAGAAAAGTTTAGCAGATCGACATGCTACGGACAGGGTGTATAAGGTCGGAGATTGGGTATTTCTGAAGCTTTCACCATGGAGAGGTGTTGTGCGGTTTGGAAAGAAAGGGAAGTTGAGTCCCAGGTACATTGGACCGTACACGGTCACAGAACGAGTTGGTGAGGTAGCTTACAGGTTGGAGTTGCCTCCGGAGTTAGCTAAAGTGCATAACGTTTTTCACGTGTCTATGCTCCGACACTATGTTGCCGATCCGTTACATGTGATACCTCCTCAACCGTTAGAGATAAATCCAGATTTGACGTACGACGAGGAACCGTTAACGATCTTAGATTGGAAAGAGAAGGTTCTGAGGAACAAAACAGTGAATTTGGTGAAAGTTCTGTGGAGGAATCACTCGGTTGAAGAAGCGACATGGGAGACAGAAAATAGGATGAGGGATTTATATCCTAGATTATTCTTTGACCGTTAGGGGTGTAATTAGTTATTTTGAATTTCGGGACGAAATTCTATTAAGGTGGGTAGGTTGTAACATCCCGTCCCGGGATTTATAGAAACGTACATTGAATTTACGATTTTACCCCTAGATCGTTTTTGTCACGTTATTAGTTGTTGGTGTGGTGTGGAATGTATTGGATTACACCCACACACACACACACTTTAACTTTCCGGGATTCCCTCCCTCATTCCCTCACTCTGTCTCTTCTCTCTTCTCTCTTCTCTCAGTCTCTCTCTCTCTCTCTCTTCCTCCCCGAGTTCACCTTCTTCTTCTTCTTCCTCTACACACGGACACACTTACAAACCTAATCAAATCTTCACCAAACAAGAAACCAAGACCACCATCGTGTTCGTGGAGCTGAGAGGAGTTCAAAGGTGCCATTTTCAGGTAAGGAAAACACCATTTTCACGTCGATATCGCTTTGGCCGATTTGAACACTGTTCATGCACAATTAATCTAGCTTGTTTTGGGAGATTCTAAGCTTGTAGTTGTGTTTGTGAGGTTCCCAGGAGCTTGGGAGTGGTTCGTTGGGTGAATTTGGACGTTGGGAAGGCTAGGTTCGAAGTTGGCCGAACTTGGATCGTTGTTGCAGGTGAGATTCTTTAATTTTTAGGCCTTAAAACTAGTCTAACGTTGTTCTACTAGTCCTAGGCTTCATTTTGGTATAAAGAACGTGAAATTTGGTTGAAAAACGAAGGAGAAAACAAGGTTTGAAATTTTCCCAGTTTTCCGGCGACGGCGCCGGCGACGGCGCCGGCGACGGCGCCGGCGAAGGCTCGCCGGAGAAGACAGGGGAATATTCCGTTAAGTTTAACGGAATATTCCTAACGGCAGTGACGGCGTCAGTTAGGGAATATTCCGTCAGGTTAACGGAATATTCCTGACGGCGTCAGTTGACGCCGTCAGTGTGCAGTGCACGTGGGCCGCGCGTGGGGGCGCGTAGGTCCGTGCGTGGTCAGGCGCGTGGGGGCGCGTGCGTGGTCCAAAAATTATTTTAAAAATATGGGTGTGATCCTGAGGTTGTGTAGATCACATTGGTATATTCAATTGTCCAATTTGAGCAATGTATGAGAAGTTATTACGAGAAGTTGCTTAGGTGCTTTTAAATTAATGTTGTCGTAACTTTGTCGCGTATAGGTGATTCGTTTTCCGAGGACGAGCGTACGCATTCGAGGCAGGGGGGCTACGACCCTTCTAATTATCAGTGAGTGGGCTTTTGTTTTCCGTATATACCTATATACAGTTATATTCCCAGAAATTAAATAGAAAATGTTATTTGTTTTATGCCATGCATTATATGAATGTTGTTTACGCATCATTGCATGTATTATTGGTGATATATATACATATATACATGTGCATTTGGTGCGGTGGATGCACAGGTAAGTGCTAGGTAAGCGGTATTCAGGTGGTTATGCATTCCTGTTTATTATGCAATAGTAGTTTGAGATGCTTAGAGAGTTCATAATCTGCACCCCCGGTGTTAGTGCTCCCGCCCGAGGCCAGGGCCCAGCCTTCACGTGTATGTTCACCAGCACCGCATGCTCGCCTTGGATCCAAGATAGGTGCAAGCCTGTCGTACAGACCACATTAGGTGGTTCCGACTTGTAGGTGACCCGCGATTTATCGCCCAGCTTCACGTGATCGTAGCACTAGAGCATACATATATATTACACCCAGCTTGTCGTACAGACCACAATAGGTGGTTCCGACTCGTGTGCAGATTCAGTGATTGAGTTGAGCGTGGAGCTCTATCTACAGCCGTACAGGTCACGTTAGGTGACTCCCGGCTGCTAGATTATATGATATTGATGTGATTTACGTTTGAGCATTTATATTTGATTATGAGTTTCAGAATGGCATATTATGGAGCATGAATGACATATCATGGAGCATGATTGACATATCTATACATACGTATATATGTTCATTTTCTGGGAAGTATACAGGTTTTACGGCGAGGGGTTAGAATGTGTTTTGCTAAAGAGTTTTCAAAGAACTTTGTTTTTGCCCACTCACGCTTTTGTTTTTCGCCCCTCCAGGTTCTAGTGGTCTAGCAAGTTCAGTGGTCTATCCCAGAGGGCGTCCCGGCATTTCTGACAGACACTCACCATTGTAGGGTCACCTTCGGGTGTAATTATGTCGTATCTTTTCCTTTTGGACTGTTGTAGAATTGCTCTGATTTGTGTCTCACATACACTAGTACTTTGTATGCTATTAGGTTTTTATTTATTCGTACTTTTATATTACTATTTTAATAGCTTCCGCACGCGCACATGGTTACGTCACCTTCGTGTGACGGCCAGCATGCCCTGATCTCGGTCGGGGTGTGTCACTTTCAGTCATTAAAAAAAACTTTCCAAATGAGCCATTTAATTTGTAAATATGATCTTTAAGAAAATACCTAAAAGATAGACAGTTTGGATCATTAAAGTACATTTTAGAATGAATCCTACAAAAAAAACGTGTGTCCAAACTGTGTGTATTCAGAACCTAACCATATATACACACACACACAACTATGTTTCGACATCATGCTTTGGAATGGAGGCAATGGCACTTAAAGTTGGCTTTTGATGGTACATGTCGTGTGGAGGGGATTGAATAAACGATCTACAGCTGTATATATAGGTGTTTCGATTAAAAGAGATTGTAATAAATCTCTGTCATTATTTATTGATAACGAAGATTCAATGGATATTAAAGACTAAACAACGTTTGAATGAATTGTAAATCTAGAAAGGTTCATTGATCATTTTACAAGTTGTAAGAGTAACTCCAACATTGCAAAGGCCCCTAGGACAACTTACTATTGGATCCCCTCATTGAACAGTAACTGTCTTTAATGAATAGTAATTGCCTTTTGCTCTCCACATCTAAACTGAATAACCATGACAATAGGTAATAAAATATTAGTGTTTTATTGATAACGAAGATTCAATGGATATTAAAGACTAAATAATGAATCTCTGTCATTATTTATTGATAACGAAGATTCAATGGATATTAAAGACTAAACAACGTTTGAATGAATTGTAAATCTAGAAAGGTTCATTGATCATTTTACAAGTTGTACGAGCAACTCCAACATTGCAAAGGCCCCTAGGACAACTCACTATTGGATCCCCTTAGTGAACAGTAACTGCCTTTAATGAATAGTAACTGGCTTTTGCATCTCCACCTCTAAACTAAATAGCCATGGTAATGGGTAACAATATATTAGTATTTTTATTTTATAAAATAATAAAAAATAATTTTATTTCAAATTTCGGATATGATTTTTAATCGATCTCGTTGTACCACGTTTCATTAAATAAGAAATTACAACCCAAAGTATTTGAGAAAATATAAAATTGTGGTGTAAGGCGGAAGATAATGATAAGATATTTATAGAAAAATTAAATCTTTTTTTTTGTTATTTTAAATTTTTTAAATTTATTTTTTACATTTTTTAATTAATTTTATAATGTGGCTGACATCAGCACCAATTCGAGCCGGGCCTCTCACTCGGGCCTCTCACTCGGGCCTCCCCCGAGCCCCATTGCCTACATGGGCTGGAGCAAATTGCTGGGACTATCGGGTCATTTTTGTCGCCGGTCCATCGAGCTTCAGCTCCCGCTAGAGTTGCTCTAAGGCCGATTCATAGAACCCGAATTTGTCTTCTTTCCTCTTTGATGTACAACAACTTTCGGAGCTTGTTGCTCGAAAGAATAGGTTAATTACAAAAAAAAAAAAGGCTTGTGGATTGGCTGTCATCAGTGTCACGGATGTGTACTGCACTTGCACTAGCAATGTCGCGCGATCGACTTTTTCCAATGTCAATGCTAACATTATCCCCCCTACTATGCATCACCATAGTCACGAACCCCATCATTACCACCGTCGTCATGACGTACCACCGTCGTTTAAATTCTCACGTTAATTTCCTTATATATATATATATATTATATGTATATAATATGTATGTATATGTGTATATATATAGGAAAAAAGGAATTGAGCAAGTAGCTGGTTGTAAAATGGTAACTGTGTGTGACCGGAATATTAGGTGGCCATTTGAAGTTTTTTAGACTTTTGTGAACTCGCTGCTGTGCATGCATGCCCCATACATGCAGCAGGTTGATGTATATATCTAGTTCACAGCCCTACTTTCCATGGCCCAACCCTCCCTGAAAATTCAGCTCAATTCATCTGTCTCTTGTCCAAAATAATTGAACCCTTGTTTTCTTCCTTTTATTACTTTTCTAACGTACAGCTTAACAGTTATACAAATTTATTGTATGATCTAAAATGTCAGAAGACTTCACTCTGAAAGTAAAACTATGAGTTCCTATTACGCTTGTTACATGCATTACGTAACGAGTGTTAAAGAAGAAGATACATCGCGATGAAATAAGTATTATCAAGAATCACCATGTTTGCGATGAGAAAAAAAAAAAAAAATCTGATGAGTTCTCTACGTGTACCTTATTTCTTCTAAGCACTTGGTCAAAGGTTACAGCCTCATAGGTACCACTGCTAGTCTGCTAGCTCTGTGTGTATGTCCAACTCTGCTGCCCCATGACATGTCCTAAAATTGTAAATTAAACACAAAGTGGGTTCAGCACTGTTTTTTTGCTTTTGATTTTTTCTCCTTTTTATCCGCTTCGGCCTTGTATTATCTACCACTCTCAGACAAAGATTATTGGAGAGAGGGCATTATTTTTCCTTTTTTTTTTTTGGTTAGAATGATTGAAGAATAAGCTAGATTTGGGATGAATAGACTCCATTGATGCTGAAATTAATTAATTAATTAATCAAATCAAATAAAAATCAAAAGAGTATGTTTTAGTGCCTTTGAATTCTGGTATCAGTTCCTTTCTTAGCTGTGCTTTTAGTTTTAGACTCAAACACAGGACCCATAATACACTTCCTTTAGAAGTTTTGGTCTTTTTTTTTTTCACCAAATGATATTCTATTCTAAATTTGAAAAATGAACCTCGAACTTGGCTACAAAAGAAAGCACACAATATTTTAACCAAATGACTTAAAAGACTTACGTACGTAAAACTATATGTTTTGGAATATTAGCTAGGTTTGTAAGAAATTTGACCATTGCTTAATTCTAAACTCTAGTGCAACTAATCATGATTTTGGGGAATATGTATCAATAAGTAAATGATTCCATAAGGACTCTCAAAATTAACAACATGATTAACAATCTGTCTTCTTTGTGAATTGGCTAGAACTAGGTAGTAGATTAATTATGTTACCTTGATTTATTTTAATTTATATTTGAGTTGATGGTGTCAAAAGCCCCCATACGCCAAAATAATGGATTCAGAAGTTGCATCTTTGTCATGCAACTGACAAAACCGGCTTGTCCTTGATTACAACTCTTCTCATGTTTGATAGAAGACAATTAAATAATGAAAATTGCTAGTAGTGTTATAATAACTAATTAGTTGTTAACTTGCTTGCTGGATATTGGATAAGAAAGCTCAAAACCAGCTTCATTTGAAACGATTAGTTTTCAGTATATCATTGATATGTGAATGTTATTTTCATTAATATTTCATCGATATGTCATTCATATTCGACCAATATGTAGTCTATATTTGATTATGATTAGGTCAACAATAGAAATTTGATTTCTCATCGTTTTTAACCGATTTTAGATAAAAACTAATAGAGCTAGTAGTGCTTCATTTGAAACAATTAGTTTTCAGTTTATCATTGATATGTGATGGTTATGTCATCAGCATTTCACTGCTATGTCATTCATATCCAACCAATATGTCATTTATATTTGATTTTGATCAGTTCAACAACAAATTTGATTTCGAATCATTTTAACCGATTTCTCAAATAAAAAACTAATAATTTGGTATATAGAAAAGAACAAAAATACTAGACCTCTAATTATGATTTATCAGTATTTAGTATATGGATGATCAATCATATTCATACGTTTCAACTAAAATGTCAAACAAGTGATAATTAAAGATTGGAGAGCGATGGAAAGCTGTCACTCACCTAATCCTAATGCCAACAAGTAAACATGGTTGGAAATGGAAGGTGGAACCATGACCCTCAGCACCGGGGGAGCGTCTTGCTCTATTTTTTATATTGCCAAGTCCATGCTTGATGCTGACTTCTGTGTTGTTTGAGTAAATTGTAGCAATAATCCTTTAATTTTAACTTAATTGGAGCAATGGTCCATCAACTAAAAATTCATTATCATTGGTTCCTCAACTCATCAAAACGTGCAGTTATGGTCCATTAACTAAAAATTCATTACCATTGGTCCCTTAACTTTAATCTAACTGGAGAAATGGTCCCTCAAATTTAACCTAATTGGAACAATGATCCCTCAACTTTAATCCAATTGTAGCAATGATCCTTCCAACATAACTTATTTTGACAAAATTCTAACGAAGTTGACAAAAATGATCATAGCTGCATATTTTGATGAGTTGAGGGACCAATCATAATGGATTTTTAGTTGAGGGAGCATTGTTCCAATTTGATTAAAGTTAAGGGAACATTGCTACAATTTACTTGTGTTGTTTCTACTAAACAGTGTTTGAAATATCATGGATATGTTCGATATTTCCACATAAATATCTAAAAATTTAGGGAACGATATGACAAGAAGGGTGGAAGTCTAAACTTCACCTCATATCCAGGATATTTCAGGAAATCGGTCAATTTCCTTGATATTTTTTATATTTCCAGAGAATATCTAGTGTTTGCAGACAATTTGCAAAAAGTTTGCAGGAAATATCCATGAGCCTATGCATTCTTTATTTTTTTTAATTTCTTTCTTTATGGTATTAGCTTACTTCAATAAAACTTGTGCTGCTTTCATCACGAAAATTTTAATGAAGTTATGTATAATTTATTCTTTATAGTGAAATGCTTTATTTTATTACTTGTCATCATAAGGAAGTTTTTCTTCTCACATATCACATACTTATTGTTTACACATTATCTAATCATTAATTCTTGATTCATACGTGTGTTGTGACTTCATATGACATTCCCTAAAAAATAATTATAAATTTCCATGTTTTTGAGAAAATTTTCATCATTTCCATCAAAGACAATTGATATCGATATACGATATATCCATTGATATTTCCACAAATTTACCTATCAATATTTCTACCAATACCGATATTTTAAACAATACTACTAAATAATGCCTTCTGATTCTCTGATGAGTCGACTTATTTTCATATCAAAAAAATAAATTTGAGAATAGAAAATATTGCCAAACAAGGCAGAGACTGTGCGGCCTAAAGGGTAGAAAATAATATTTTCCTTAACGTCTTAGACATTAACAAGCTTGCAGATGATGTTTTATCACAGTGCAAGAAGGTAATGATGCATATGTACTTTGGTGCAGATTCGATCTTTACTAATTCTCCTTCCTTCTATCAACTAACAATTTAATCTATAAACAATGTCGTTTGTCGAAAATAAAATAAAATAACAAACCTTGAAAAATTGGTTGGGTACCGTATGAAAGAGCAACCAAACCCAATAAATAATTCGTTTGCTCTAAACCCAGCCCAACTGAAGAAAGCCTCAAAAGAGTCCAACTCAAAAAATTTGATTTACTTTCAAAATTCATGGCTTCGCCCGGGTTCGAACCGGAGACCTTCAGTGTGTTAGACTGACGTGATAACCAACTACACCACGAAACCTTGATGCAATTATTTCTCAATTTTAATATTAAATTATATGTGTGGCTAATACCAAAGCGGTTGATCCACTTGCTCAGTAGCAGGGTGAGCAAAGAGAAACAGGAAGCGGGGACTGAGCGGTAAAGATGATAAGCACCGGCAGGTTTCCACCTCCGTGCACTTCCAAATCCCTTCTCGCTGCCGCCCTCTCATTCCCACCACACAAATCCCAATTGGGTTTCGTCTTCCCGCACCCATCTTCTTCAACTGCCTCCCTCCACACCGCCATTTTCAAAACCAGCTTCTTTCGACAAACCCACCACGCGCTTATCGGTTTTCTTGCTGTCCACGCCTCGAGAAGTAGCGGGTCGGGAGTCTCCGGTTTGGTTAGCATAAACCGTGCGGTCTCCGGAAACAAAACTAAGGACCCCATTTGTAGGGGTTCATTTCAAGACGGAGAACGATGCAACTAGGTATGTGCGGGTTTAGGGTTTATGAAATGGAATTCTAATTTGAGAATGCAACCATTGAATTGTACCTGAGTTTAAATCCCTTTAATGTAGATATAGAGTTCGAATCCCGTCATTGTGAATACAGTAGTAGAATATCGTCTCTTTAAAAAAAGAAACATGAAGAAAGGTAGTGACTGACAAGAAGGGTGCGGAAGTTTTCGGGCTATGTGGATATGTGTGGTTGTGAAATACCTGATAGGGCACCGTTTTAAGTATGAATGTTGACAGTTGAGAATACTATCAAGCATATGGATACCAGCATTTACTTTTGAATCTTGGTTGTATGCATTGTGGTCTAAATTTTATTACAATGCCGGTTTTCTGTTACATACGAGTTGATTGGTTTTTCTATCATGGCAGTTTCGTTGAGATGTTTTCTTCGCAGAGTGTTACATTTGGTAAGATTCAAAAGCAGATAAAATGTGAGCTTAGATACGCCACCGCTGAATTTGGATAAAATACAATCAACGAATAACCGTAGTGCTCTCCCACTAATTGTTTCTGGATTGGAAGAAGATCATAAAGCTGATTTTGACTCGGACAATTGTTCCATGGACACATCGGAGGAGTCTATCCTTGATGAATATGAGGGCTCTGATGTTGAGATTGATGGACCAGAACTGGAAGACGCCATAAAACAATCATCGGATAACGATAATGCTCGTCAACTAACTGTTTCTGAATTGGAAGAAGATCAGAAAGCTGATTCTGACTTGGATGATTCTTCCCTGGACACACGGGAGGAGAGCATAGTTGATGAACACGACGGCTCTGATTTTGAACTCGATGAACCAGAACTGGAAGATTCCATAGAGAATCTGGAATCTATCAGTGGCTCAGACCTAGATGGACGAGACAGAGATAGCATGGAATCATGGACGGAATCCGAGTCTTTATCAGCAGATTCATCCTCCTCTAACCAGCTACTTGTTAAAGCTAAAGAAGAGAAGCTTCCCCGCCAAAAGCCAGTTGTGAAAGGGAAAGTAGAAAGCTCCCCTAAGAAGAAGAAGCAGCTTACTGGCGGATCCCCCAGGAGGTAATCAGTTTCAGCTGCATATTTACTGAGACTTTTCAGTCTGGTTTGTTTTTTAAGGGACAAAATTAGTAAATTACATCAAGATTGTTTCTTGTGCTGTAGGCTAAGGTGAAGGAGAAGGCTGTGCTCGGTGACGTGTTCGCAAAATATGGGTCCAGAGAAGCTGCTTTGGCTTCAAAGGGAGATAGCTAACCAGTAACCGAAGTTGACTTTAGACCATCTCCAATCGATGGTTGGCCAGATGACTTGTTTTAACCATCTGGTCATCTAAGATATTAATATTTTAATGAACATTACATGATCATATTTGCCTTCGTTTCCAACCGAGGGCTAAATGGCTCGTTTTAGCCCTGTCACAAAAAACAGTCTCTAATCGAGGGTCAAAATGTCAAACATAATTTATTATTTAAATTTAAAAACTACAACGGTAATTAGCCCAAACAACCAAAAAAATTATACTTAAATTTAATGAATGATATAGGTATTTATAGGGGGAAAAAAATTAGAATTTTTAAGATTTTTTATTTTTTTTTACAAAAAAAATTGATCCCAAAAAAAAATAATGAATGCAACGGCTAATCAACTAGCCGTTGGATTCAATATTTTGTTTAAGCTATAACCGACATGATTTTTTGAATTTTTGGCTAGCCCTTTCAGATTCCATGGGGCTCACGAGCCCTCTGGCCTAGCCCTCGGTTGGAGACGGTTTTCGGACTATTTTTAGCCCTCTGAACTTTTCGGTTGGAGATGGTCTTTGCAAATTAAACGGTGAAAATTGTTTTAAAGGTCGGACTATTTGGTAGATTGGACTACTGAAGACAAAACCCAAATTACTGAGGCAAAAAGTCTATACTACATAAATTTTTTAGGATAATTCAAGTGGTGAGGGTGGGTGGGTGGACAAATGGTTTAAAATTAAGTGAGTTTTCTTCCATTATAACCAAAAGAAAGAAGGCATGCACAACATTTTGGTTTATACATGAAAAATGAAAATGGCAAAAAATTTCTGTGCAGGATGTTCCAACGCGTCATCGTTTTTGCTAATAATGACAAACCCAAACATTAAAATTGGGTTAGATTGTGTTTGCCATCCAATTTGTCCAACCCGTTCGAATTGCACTCAAATTGAACCAAGTAATTTTTTATTTTATGGCTAAATTGGATTAATGGTGTTTGGGATGAGAGGGTAATCAGAAGATAGTCCTCGTAGTGAAAAAATTTGGATTTAAATTCTTGTGGTGAACTCCGTTAGAATTTAAGTCAAAATTAACATTTATGTGAACTCTCCGTTAACCCAAAATTAACAATCGGTGTCTTCCCCCCAAAGATTTCATTGGATTTTAAATTTTCTGGTCCAAAGCAGTGTCACTTTTTGTGTTCTCTGGGTTAATTCAACCCGAGCGAGTTTTTAAATTTCAGCTCTTTCTCTAAGTAGAATACCCAGAAGAAAAAAAAGGAGCTTTCTTTACGATAAAACCAGAAAAAGGAGCTTGCTTTCATGCTCAGGGTGGCATCTGCGGCTGAGATTTGATATGGGTTGTGAAGTTTTAAGCTTTTGGCTCCAATCCCTTGTAATTTATTAACCTTTAGATTTTGTAAAGTTTGAGTAAGTTTATATTTACCACCCAAATTGCGGTTCGTTCTTATTTTTACAAATCCTGAAGCTTCTTTTACTGCAGAGAGGCTCCAACCACACCATCCTCAATCTGTAGGTCAGTTTTCACAACCCAATATTTCATTTTTCAGTATTTGAATGGAATTGAAGCATGGATCAACGAATTCATAACCTTGGATGAATGAGTTTTTTTCTCTTTTGGTTATAAAGGTGGAATGGGTTAACAGAGAGACGAGAAAGATGTTAATTTTGAGCTTAAATCCTAACGGAGTTCACTACGAGAGTTTAAATCCGAATTTTTTCACCATGACGGCTATCTTCCGATTACCCTCTCACCACGGGGGTCATTAATCCGATTTAGCCTTATTTTATTTATAGAAGCAATTTTTTTTAAACACAATGTATTCACATTTAAAAAATGGGAAATAAATTAATTTTAAACAATTATTCATCATCACGAGATTCAAACTTAAAATTTTTTACATACGTAAGAGTGAATATATATGTGGAGTGTAAAATTAAACTAATAATCCGATCTAACCAGTGTAGCTACGATTAAATGTGTGAAACAAACAAATTAATTGAGTCAAAATGTTCAGCCCAAAACTTGGAAACCAAGCAAACGGATGGCCCTAGAATGAGAGAAATTTTTCATTGTGACGGGAATACGGATGTGGTACATCTGTTTTTATGTAAGTGGTGGAAAATTTTATTTTTAAAATTATTAACATTTTAACATATAAATCCCAATATTTGTATAATAATACGTAGTATATCACTTCTTGTACCGAACATATTGAAAAATCTCTTTCTAGAATGATCTGATCCCATTTTCTTTCTGTGGGAATACAAACTTTGAACGACAGTCGGGGCCGCCGCTAAAAGCCCTAAAAAACCAGAGCCAAAGATGACGGCGGCAAGGCTGATCAGATTGTTGCCGAAACTTACAAAAGCAAGAGCTTCACTTTCTTCTCCATCTCCTTCGTTCAAATGTCTATTTTCTTCCAACTCACCGTCTCCCCGCGACGTCGTTTCGAGCACTGCCGCCAACGTCGTTGATCTGGGCGAAGAAGAAGATGATGACGTGCCCGTCTACAGTAACCCGACTGCTTCCGCGGCTGCGAAGATCGTGCAACCCACTCTCCTTCAGCCAGGCGTCGTGGTGTACGATGGGGTCTGCCATCTCTGCCATGGAGGTATTTCAGAAACCCCATTTCCCCTTTCTCTTTTCTTGTGCGTTTTGAGGGATATGAATTTCTAGGGTTTTCAATTTGATCGGAAATGGGAAATTGGGGTTTGGTCTGAAATGTTGTTGAAAACAGGGGTGAAGTGGGTGATCAAAGCGGACAAGTACAGGAAGATCAAATTCTGTTGCGTTCAATCGGAGACTGCTGAGCCTTACCTGAGATTATGTGGTCTGGATCGAGAGGACGTTCTTCGTCGATTCTTGTTTGTCGAAGGCCCCGGGCTTTACCACCAAGGCTCTACTGGTTAGAATCTTTCGGCTTTCTCGAACTTTGTAATTGTTAATGTGCTTTAGAATTCATATGATCGCATTGCGTATTACAAATAGTTAGCAATTTTCCATTTTGGTTCTGGGTTTGAAAAAATAGTTCATTGTTCCGTTTACCAACTCGGAATTTATGAAGTGACAAGCTAAAATTGGGTAATGCAAAGTGATAGGAAGCAAATAGGGCTTGGTTTTCTTTTTTGTTTATATATACACGTGATATTCGTGGAGGGGGATTTGAACAGAGGACCTCGAGTGCAGGGGTATGCGCTCCTAACTAATTGAGCTACAAACCCTTTTGCGAATGCTTGGTTTTCTTAATATGGTGCGGTGAGGAATAATGCCAAGTGATTATGAAGTATCTTCATAAACAACCCGTACTAGACATCCATATTCTTTGAGTGTTGTTTCTGGATTGTATATGGGGAATCCATTAGATTGGTTTTTTAAGCAACTCTGTTTTAATGCTGTGTCATAATTTGTTGACGCTGTTTGGTAAATAAACTCGATTAAGGAAATTATGATGAAATAATGTATATCATATGAGAAGATAGACACAAGATTGGAAGCATGCTGCCTAAGGTCAGTTAAGTAACTTAGGTTTGTACTATTGAATTTACAGTTTATAAACTTTGGATTTGTACGGAGTTCCTTTTGCTCGGACCGGTGTATGGATCATGGGTTATCTATTTGGTAGATTTATTCTGTACAGCTATGTTTAAAACAGAATGAACAATTTATCTTCCCAGATATTAGGAGTTAGCTAGAAAACTTTGGTTTCTTGCTATTCTTCTATAAACACAAATGTGATGTTAAACTGTCCATCTTGTATGTTATTCTTTTCCTTTTTGTATTAGTAACAGAAAATCCAGTCGTATCGGAACCTTGCCATAGTCCATCTTTTCAAATCCAAGGATCTATTAATAGCATTAAGACTCCCTTGGGATGATGTCTTTAATCTTCAAGGAATTCTTCTGTTGTTGTTGTTGTTGTTTTTTTTTTTTTTTTTTTTTTTTCCTGATTGTAAATAGTAGCAACAAACTTATTGGATTTTCGAACTTTGTTGATCGAGAATACTAGTCCTATGTCTCCACAGAATACTAGTTCTAAGCCTTGTTGATTTGGACGAATTTTCTGCTCTCAGCTTTCAAGGAACAAGACTTTAAACATGGGAAGATTTTATGCAAACATATTATACATTTATGTGAATGTCAATCATGTCAATTGCGATTGCTTTTCCTGTTGGCCTGCATCTTATATTTTCCCCTTGTAATTAGCTTCTTAAAATATAGTCTTAAATTTTCAGTTTATTTATACAATTGAATTCCAAAATTTCATTTGATATGATTCTGCAGCTGCACTGAAAGTTTTGTCATACTTGCCTCTCCCTTACTCTGCTTTGAGTGCTTTCATGGTGATCCCAACTCCTCTGAGAGAGATGGTTTATGATTATGTTGCCAAGCGGCGCTACGACATCTTTGGCAAGTCTGAAGATTGCTTAGTTTTGCGGGAAAAAGAGTTGTTAGAGCGTTTCATTGATAGGGAAGAGATTATGGATCGATCTCCACCAGATTTGTAATTAGCTCCCCGAGAGCTAATCATCATCCACGTATGTTTTGCTTACGAGTTGGATGGAACGAAATGAAATATGACTTTGTGTGTACAGCCTCATGAATTACAGCACTATCCTGTTACATGGATCAAAACTTTTCATATTACCACGTTGTGATGCAACAGTTTAGTCCTTCGTTGCAGCTTAGCTTCGGGGTACGCATTTCTACATTCTGCTTTCTTTTTATTTCCCTTTTACTAAAGGCTGCTGTTTTCGAAGCGGCAGGCTTCTATGTACCTTCTGGCGTATAATCCTTTGACGGGACAAAATGTTGCATCGGTAAAAGCATTGGTCCTCGGCTATTCGGCATCATCAACAGTTATGGCTGTTCGGGGCATCACAAGAAGAAAGATAGGCAGCTGCGAAGGCGTGGATATTCTCCGGTTATAGCCGCATATCCTTCCACATTGCACTTGTCACATTTTACTATCGAATATTAGACTTTAATTTGTAGGGCATTTCAATATAGAAATACCCTTAAAAAAAAAAAAAAAACAGGCGTATGCCATTATTGGCGGTGTGCACACGGTATTCTTTAGTAAAAGGCGAAAGAATAGTTCGCTTTGTGCTCACCGCACAGCTCCGTGAGTAAACAGTTGGCTGGAGAAGCACTATGTCGTGGCTCTCCAGTGGTTTGTGCCCTTCTCCTAAGCGATGTGGGACATCGTGGCAAATTATTCCTCAACACTTATACTCTGTCTTCGTCTATGTTCACCGAAAATCACATAGGCAGTATGAGACATTTATTAATATTTTGGTGGTTTTCGAAAGGGGAACTGTTATTAGCAGTTCTAAAATCTTATTTGACACTCCTCACAACTGTACATTTCCTTCTAAATATAGAAAGTTTGGAGTGCAAAATGAGACTTCTGAAGTGCCAATAACAATTCCCTTCTAAAGTGAACTTGTTTATTTCACAAATATACATCCATTAAGTAGCTTTTAAGCTTAACAACTGTCTATTTAGACCCTTTACTGTGAGTTCGTCCAAGAGAAGAAACGAACTATCAGTCTTCCATCGGTTGACAAAGATAAACATGATTGTATACAATTGGTGATTAAAAAAAATCTACTCGCGACTAATGCCCTTGCACGACATTAAGTGAGAGCGGCTCAAGAATCAACCCGAAAGCCAGGCCTCTGGTGCTAAGTTGAGTTTGCCCAAGATATGCCGAAGTTTCACTGTAAGAACACAGAAGATGTCCTGCCTCACTACACTGCTACGTAAAACTACACCCATGCTCACAGAGCAAAACAAATCAGCGAGTGAATTCATTTGCGGCGAACGATGATTTCGATTAAACTGGATTAAGCCTTGTACTTACGAAAAATCATTCGAAACAAAATGCGAAAACTAACTCGAAAATTTCAACACCGAATAACAGTAGAAGATGATCATGGGATCATAAGGCCGAAGGAAAAGCTCTTCATTGTTAGACCTCAGGAATACATTTTCACAGCATAATGTTACAACAAAAGCAAACTAACACACGTTCAAATTTCCCTTGCCATCAAGTTTTACAAGCACAACAGATATCAAAACTGCTTGACCAACTCTATAACCTATCCTTCAACTAGCAAACTACAACGAAACAACCTCGCATAACATGAGCTTGAGCTTCCTGTTAACTTTCATCACCGCCAGTCCATTCGTTCCAGTCCTTGTCGACATGATTTTGTGCCCATTTGATTGCCGCACGAGCTGCTTGGGGGCCTCCAGGTAATCCCCGTTCATTTAGGGTATCGGCCATGTCAATGAACGGAACTACCAGGAGTGTCCCCGGACCACCATACTCGGTGTGCAAGAAAGTACTTAATATCTGTTCAAAGAACGATTCATCATAGGGAAAAACAGTATAGTGCCCTTGTATTCTACGAATCAACAAGGTTCTTCCCTAGATATGATATCGAAAACAAAGTATATAAGTCCATACACAACAAAGGTGGCTTCGAAAATCCAAGCTCCTTAACGACAAAAGTTCAGTGCAAGAACATTTCTATAAGCAACCTAAGAACTCGGTCACAAAGTGGTTCTGTTATCCAGAAACTGTAACGTGCAAATCCTGCATTTTGCTTTGGATGAACATTTCTTAAACCCACCTAGCAGCTATGCAACTGCAAAAACGTGCTTGGGGGGCGGGGATTTGGTCCGTTGTTGCGCATTTCAATAAGTTCATCAAACAGCGGCCAGAACATTAGTCTAATTTAATCGAAATAGTCCGGTCCAGGGCGAGCCACCCAACGAGGCAATGATGTAATGTACATATATTAAGCAAATTAAACAGCCTAAAAAGATAATTAAGTCAAGTTTAAATCCAAAAGTGGTTCAAGTACCTCAGTGCAGATCCCTACGATTTCTTCAACCGAGTCTTCATACGTTTCTTTCTTGGAGAGCTTGTTCAAGAGATGGGTCCTCAACTTTTCTGTCTCCTGCACCCGAAGAATCGACAAATAGAATAAAAAATCAAATCTTTTGGGAAAACTAACGAGTAACTTACACAAAAATTTACGGAATCAGCGAACTCGGGAATTGGGTCGGGAAATTTGTATTCGCCCGCTGCTCTGCATATCTGCTGCTTTCTTAACGACAAAAATGGCGAAGTAGAAGAGAAGTGTATGCTACTGGTTGTTAAAACCCGAACACTTGGAATCGAAGACGTCGACCAAGAAGGAGAGAGGAAGGAGGAGGAAGGGTGCAGCTTTGGAGGAGGCAGTGATAGAAGCGGAGTTACACTAGCCCAGCTCATTTCTTTCCTCCTTCTCTTATCTAAAACGTCCTCTAAATCCTGGTGTCGTATATACTCGTCGATTTCTCCTGAGGGCCTTTGACTGTTCGGAATTTACAGTTGAGCCCCATGACTGAAGGCGTCAGTGTGAGAGAAAGACATCGTCAGACATGGGCTTATCTCGAGTTACTAATTTATCACGTGTCAATAATTTACTTAATATATAGCACAAGTGGCATACATTACCAAAAGTAGACATTACTAAGGCCTGGTTTGGTACTGAGGTGATTCTGAAAAAAACTGGGATAAAAAAAAAGCTGGGAGCTGTTTTTGTGTTTGGTAAACATTCAGCTTCAGCTTTTTTTAACAGTTTTGGATGAAAAAAAGCCAAAAACAAGAAGTTGCAAAACTTAGCTTTGAAAAACTGGCTTTTTTTCACATCTGTTTTACATAAAAGTTTACCAAACACTATAATACTGCTTTTTTTTTTAAAAGCACTTTTACAAAAAAGTTTACCAAACACTCTGCTGCTTTATTTCACAGCTGCTTATTCTCACAGCACAGCAGAAGCAGTTTTTTTTCAAAGCACAGCAATACCAAACCAACCCTAATACTAATGGGTGGCAATCCAGTGAATCTACAGCACGTTGAGACGTCCTATGTCAATAAAACAAAGGCACATGAATAAAAACGTGCATATGTACTTGTGTTGGAAAAGAATATCACTGTAGTGATATTGGTGCTATATAAGTTATCCTTGTGGGTTAGAGTTTAAGTCAAGAAAAACACGAGTAGGGTTTTTCGAATCCGGATTTTCTTTGTGAGAATTCTGAAAATTCATAAATCGTGTATGTTCATCATACATCGTGCATTCATATATTATTTTAAATATTTTTATTTAAAAATAAACATAAACACTATTTAACAAAAACTGATCGTACGATGTACGATAAACGTACACGATTCACGAATCTCTAGAATCAGTAATGTTCTAAACTACTCACTTGATTAGCAAATGATCCAACGGACCAAAATGCGTCAGTCACGAAACACGCCCGCTTGTTGCTGCCACCGTATTCGCCTCCTAAACTTCTCCCTCCATCTCCAAACCCAATCTTCACACAGCAACAAGGGTTTATCCACATTCCATAAACCCTAATCCCAAAAACCCATCGCTCCGCCACAAAAATGCTTCCGTTCTACAAACTCTCTTCATCTCCGCCCAGGTTCCTCTCCCAGTTCCGGCACTCCTTCTCTCTTCTCTCCAATTCTTCGTCTCCGTTTCGGATCAGCTTGCTCTGGGTCAGTCACCCTCGCCGTTTCGGAACCGCCACCACCGCCGCGTACCGGAAGGAAGGCAGAGATACGTTTTTCACCGAAGAAAGCGTTTCGTGGACGTCCCTCGGCGTATCCGATAAGGTTTCTCAAGCTCTTTACAATGCCGGCCTCGGCCAACCGTCTCTGGTTCAGGTGACAAGTTCAGTCCTAAGACTTCCATTTCTCAATTTTCTCCATTCGGGCAGTGAAAACTCGAACTGGGTCTTCAGATTATTGATCCCAATTTGTGAAATCGCTTCGAAGTTTGAATTTTTATTGATGCATTTTTGTTGTATTGGGAGTTTAGGCTGCTAGCATACCATCTATACTTTCAGGGAAGGATGTTGTTGTGGCAGCTGAAACTGGTAGTGGTAAAACGCACAGCTTTCTTGTCCCTTTGATTGATAAGCTGTGCAATGAGCACGACGAGTCTGCGAATGTTGCTTCTTCTGATCAAGGAGTGTCCCAACCCCGAAAGATTTCTCTTGTTCTTTGTCCAAATGTGACACTTGCAGACCAAGTGGTTCGGATGGCCAATGGTCTTTGTGGCGAAAATGGCGAACCACTTCTGAGTGTCGTATCTCTTTGTGGGAGACAGGTATTGATGTTATTGTTATTCGGTTTTGGATATAGAATGATGCACTTGTATGGTGTTACTTGTATTACTAGATGGATGTGGTTCACCTTCTCTTTTCTCTGTGCCTATCAAATGTTTGTGATACTGTTCTCTCACAAAAAAACAAACTTTGATTGCAGGGATGGCCAGTTAATGAACCTGATATTATTGTTTCGACACCAGCTGCTCTTCTGAATAATATTGACCCAAAAAATTTCCGTCGTACGGATTTTATAAGGAGTGTAAAATATGTGGTATGTTTATTTCTCCATTCAAAATCACATATCTATAATTGCATGCATATAGAAAAAGGAATCACATGATTTATGGCCAATTTGGCATTGGCAGGTATTTGATGAAGCAGATATGCTTCTCTCTGGGGGTTACCAGAATAAGGTTATCCGTCTCATACACATGCTCCGGTTTGATGAAAAACTATTGTCACGGTCAAGTGAGGAGAATCCATCAGAACCCACTTCCTCACATTTCAGTTCAGAAGATGAAGACGATCTTCAGACTGAAGACGTATTTGAAGAAGAGGGAGATTCTGAGAAAGATGGCAACGTACATGAGGAGGAGGTTGAGGCTGGGCACGTAAAAAGTTTAGACTGGAGGAGAGTGAGAAAAGTTTACAAGCGCAGTAAACAGTACGTTTTTGTTGCAGCTACTCTTCCAGCGAATGGAAAGAGAACTGCCGGGGCAGTGTTGAAGAAGATGTTTCCAGAGGCCGATTGGGTTAGTGGAAACTACCTCCATTGCCACAACCCCAGGTGGGACGCCTTTTTTTTATCTACCAGTTACTGTTTATATTCTCCTTTGCTCCCTAGATAACTGCTGTAGTGCTATATTGTGCTCATTTTGCTGCATTTATGGGGATTTGTTTGGAGTCAATTCTGTTAATAGTAGATGTTTTAACATTGATGTGTTTGTAAGTGTTGTTAATTTGTTGCTTCTGTTATATTTCAGATTGAAGCAAAGGTGGATTGAAGTTACTTTTGATACTCAGGTGGATGAACTTATAAAGGCTGTGAAACATGGAATTGAGACGAGATCCACTTCCGGTCAGTGCCGAACTATGGTGTTTGCAAATACTGTTGAGGCTGTGGAATCGGTGGCAAAGATATTGATGAAAGCTGGGATTGAATGTTACCAATACCATAAAGATTGCTCCTTGGAAGACCGTGCAAAGACATTGGTTGATTTCCAAGAGAAAGGTGGCATTCTCGTGTGCACTGATTCTGCCGCACGTGGTGTTGACATTCCAAATGTATCACATGTTATCCAGGTGTGTCTAAGGTTTTTATACTGTTTCAAGTATTCATCGGGTATTTATTAGTATGAACAGAGCTAACTCTTGGCGTCAATTACTCATTTCAGGCAGATTTTGCTACTTCTGCTGTGGACTTTATACACAGGGTTGGTCGCACAGCCAGAGCTGGTCAATATGGACTTGTGACTAGCATGTATACAGAATCTGACCGTGACCTGGTTGCTGCAGTTCGTAGAGCAGGAGAACTTGATCTGCCTGTGGTAAGTATAAAAACATACAATTCGAAACAAGATATTCTTAATTATGATTCAACCGTTTTGCTTCCACCTAATCCTCACTTTTAGACAATGGATTGCATATTGCTGTGTTTTTACTGCTCTGATTGAAGATGGAGTCTTTTTGGTGCATCTTGGTAATTATTAGTTTGCTTTCTTATTATAGGAGACGGCATTTAGCAGGAAAAGAAGCTTTCGAAATAAGCTTAAGAAAAAAGGTAAAAGTTCAGATCTTCAACTGTCCAAAACTCAGGAATACAAAGTTGAGATAAAAATCAAGTGTACATGCTTAAAAAACTGTAGTGCATTAGAAGTTTATTAGAAATTTGGTTAACTTATTCGATGAATTGTTATGGTTGGAAACAGATTGGTTATGATATATGGGGCCTGATTCTATCATTTTTGTTCTTATAGCTGCTTTGCGGAGGATCAAGGATTCATCATCGAATGAGGAGAGCGTTCTAGCATAAGACTGGCTAGGTTAGTAGAATAGAACTTTGCATCTTGAATAATTTCGTTATGATTTGAGTACATATTGGTTATGATACAAGGGACGGTACTGATTATGATGTTTGTACTTTTAGCAGGTCTGCCGAAAAATCACTCTCACAGATGTTGATGAGGATGTTGTAGCATAAGAAAGCTAGGCTGCGAGGAAACTGATGTAAAAAGAAGCACATTCGATTCATATTTATAGATATTTAACGTTTTACGACTATGCCATGGTGCTTCAGCAAGATTAACTTGTCAATTTTATTGACAACATCTCTCTCCGCTTCTCCTGTGGTGATCGATAAGAAATAAGCTCGTAAGAGGCATAGTCTAGTTCAATCTGTGCCGTTCATAAACTCCTTTACTTCTCCTTTCTTATTAGCAAGCCTCAGATGCTCTACAAAATCACCAATGTTCTTGATAGAGCTCCCCCCTTCACTTAATTCGTTCTTAGCCATCTCCCCCCATTTACTCGAATTCTTCTTAATGTCTTTGCTTCTCTCTTCCTCCATTACTTCCTTCAAGCACCCGACAAATGCTTCTTTCCTCATCACTCCCTCCTCGTCTTCCTTAACTTTCACGCCAACCTCCCATATCTCCTCCCCAAACAGCTGATCAGCCCACTGAGGCACAGCCGCCATCGGCACCCCAAGGCTATCGAATTCCCCCCGCAATGAGTCACAAAGCACCCAACTGCTCCATGTGCCAGTGCTGGGTTGCACCATGTCGCAAGCCAACCCTTTTCTTTCGCCGAGTAGATGATTTCACCGGGCAGCTTACTGCGTTCCGATTCTCTTACCATCCACGGGAAATGCACTCCACTTTCTCAATCCCAATGCCAACTACTCCATCTGCTTCGGAGTCAAAGAAACCATACTTCCGAAGGAAACATACACGACGGATTTGGGTAGCTTTGCTTCTAACCATCTGGTGCATTCTTCGCTGAGAGGCATGGACGGATTTGGGTAGCTTTGCTTCTAACCATCTGGTGCATTCTTCGCTGAGAGGCTTGCATGCCTCTCAGCATTGGCTCGCTCCATATTATAGTGAAATCTGACTAAACTAATCTGATAAAATTTGTTCCCCCAACATGCATTCAAAAATTTACAAACTTAAGTTGTTAAGAGCATTTAAATCATGCTTCGTGTTTTGAAGTTACTCCAAATGAAATTGCATAACGAAATAATGTGTATTAACAATTTTCGGCACATTGAAAACTCACTCTTACAGTATCAATACACTTTTACTAAATTAACGTACATTCACATAATTAACATCGACAGAAAATACAAATAACGAAATACATATACAAAAACATCATACAGCATTTAAGTTTTCTGAAATTTATTTATTCCCGATTAATTAAGGCGGTAATTGATAACTAGTGGTAATTAAGGGCACTTGATGTGGTGGTGGTGAGTAGTCATATCAGTGTAGCAGGTCCCGCAGGCTTCTCTGTTGCCGGCGGTGCCGGGAGGAACACACTTGCACCTCATGCAACAGGTCCCACATGCCCTCGTGCACACGTTTGGCCTCGAGTGCTTACTGCACCTCTGATTGCACAACCCTTCACAGTCTGCAAATTAAAACAAACACACATGCGAACCCTATTCATTAACACTAATTAACAATTGATCACTATGTACTAAATCAATTGAATAAGTCACGCACAAATATATCCATGCACGTTGTTTAGAGTTGATATGCTTCTCGATTCGAATACTCCTTCTCACACCATTTAGATCAATTTATAGTAAATAAAATAATTTACATACACTATTTTTCTCTCTCGTCAGTACACTAAGTGCTATTTATCTTTTGCCTTTAGAATATTCAATCCAAAGAAAACTTAAAAGATGAAAATACACACCATTGTGCGGAAGGAAAAAATGAGCGTTCAGAAATCATTTCCTAAGTAAAATATTGATTATAAAAAAGAAAAAGCTAAGTCATTGATTTTTAAGTTAATTAACTACACGCAGCAATAGAAAGATTTAAATTTTGAAAGCACATGAAAATTAAGGCCATGCATGCATACTCAGGAATGGTAAAAGCCTTCTGTTAGCTCCTTTCACCACCGCCTACAAAAAACACATAAGTAATTAATAACTGGTAAGAAATAGTTACAGAAATTCCAGAAACAGAACCCAAAGAGAAAAAACGAAAGCAGTCATGCATGACCAGTGGCTGGTGAGTGGTGACTAATTAGTTAACCTGCGTTTCATGGTCTTCAATGGTAGAATGTTCAGACGGAACCACCGCCATGCAGCCGAAGAGCAAAACCGCCACAACGAGAAGCAAGCGTGACGACATTTTTTTTTGTGACAGTATATATATTTACTCTCTCTGTTTAGCTTACTCACAGGCTCACTGCAGTCGAAACTAGTGTTTCTGAAAACTTAAGTCTTGAAGTACATAGAGAAAGAGTTGTCCCCTTTTGTTTATATAGTCGTTCTCGTCTTGGTAGAGTTACGTCATTGCCCATGTCTCTTGCACCGTATTTGCATGCCCCCATGCCCTGCTGTTCGGCATGTCTTGAACTAATACGACGCCATATCGGTGTCTGAACCATGACGGACCACGCACTTTGGTGACATAAAATATTTGTCGATATTTCCAAAAAAAAACAAAACTCGATTTTAATTTCCACTTCAGTTGTTTGGTGTACGTGGCACCCAGCTAGGTTCTTGCTTGATAAATCATTCATGAATATCGCATGCAGGTAGAATGCGGCTACTTCTTTCGATTAACTCATGGCTTAGCCTTGACGGATATCCACATATGACCCTGTTGGTGCTGGACCCTTTTAGTCGGGAAAAGCGTTTATGAAGGTCTTTCAGGACCTTTACTCAATGAGTGTTTCATGGAATGTCTTTTTAAGAATATTTTAATAACATTTAACATGACGTGTACCATACTCAACAGATTGCTTTAGCATTTGTCAACATCAGTGAAGATGAACATATGCCTATTAATTAAATTCTGGATCTTCCGGAACTAGTATGCATGGCATGCACACGGGCATTACACTTTTCTTGATTCTGCTTAAATATATTTTTTGTCTCTTTATTCTGTGTATCGGTTTTTTCACTCCAAATACATGAAATAAGTGCAGAAGTCACTATCGATAAAACCAAGGGCAAAAAGAAGAAAGGGCCATTACATTTCCATGAGCACCAACACGCATGGGTCGTGGGATAAGGAAGGACATGGATTGTTCATGGCCAATGAGGGGGATTGAGATTCTATGAATGCATGCATGCATGAATGAATGAACGAGTCGGTTGGAAAGCAGTACTGAAGCCCAGCTGGATGGAACTACTTATCAATAATAATTATAATCTGATTTCGTATTCAGCAGAGGACAGCTCAAGTCCAGTTGGATGGATTGATATCAAGAGAATGGGAAGTCACTCTCTTTGTACTATAACGCGTACGAGAAAAATTGATACACGAGGATGAAATTATGTCGATATTTCAAGTCAATTTATATTTTGTACATCAAATTTTTTCATATAATAATGCATCATTGATTTGAAGTACCGTAAGGGTATAACAGCTCTTGACACACTGCAATATTAATCTCATGTTGAGCTGGAGGAAGCCTTCACCTTCTTCTTACTAAACGGACGCCCAAAAACTTCTTGCATTTCTGTTCAGGACATTTTTTCAAGGGTGTTATTCACTTTTTTCGTACTCTTTTTGAAAAATAATTTGCATGAAACGTGTTTTTCATTACGTAAATTTAATAATATAATATAATTTATGTGTTGAAAAATTTATTATAACGAGATGCTATGGTAATAATGAACGGTTATATGTAAAGTTCTTTTTCCTTGGAAATAAAAAAATTGCGGGTCAGGGGTAGGCACGGGAACTGAAACAGTGCGTCGTCCAAGGACAGCCACGAAGTACCAGTCCGACTCCCATGACACGAGTGTTGTTTCCAAGGACAGCCACGAACTCTGTTCACCGCTTCCACGTCATAAAATAGACAATATGGACAGTGGGAGACAACTTTCATGGCCTCATACACCGCCACCATGTCACCGGAATTTTCACGTAATGAAAGTTCTCGGATAGTGGCACTTTCAAATCGGTTCAAATATAATTTAAGCATTATTTGGTTCCTTAGTTGTACACAAAATAAGACATTGAAAACACGAAAATATTATGTGCACGTGTTAAACTAAAATTTACGATAAATGAATTAATGCCGCGAGGAACCAAGTATTTTGCTGGAGAACTGCTAAGGAAACTCTCACAGTAGGACTCTTCATAAACTCTGTCACCTCATAGTTTAACATTAAATCTCATACAAATATAAAATATTGTACCAAAAACATGAGACAGTAGATAATTCCACTCTTTAGACTCTCCTTAGTCCTTCCCATTTCTCATTTTCCTACAAGACACTAGTCATCTTTAACACAAAAATCTTTACAAAACTTGTACGAGTATTTATCAGTTCATTTGACAGATACAAGCTTGCAGAATTATTTTTAACTCGAGTGATGAACACCACCTCCCACTCCCACCCCGACCTCCAAATTCAAAAAAATAAAAATTGACAACCTTTTAAGAACAAACAATGCCTACCACTGAAGAGCTAACTATGATCTCTCAACGTCAAAATTTCCAATTGTCAATTGTTCCTGGTAAGTTGAAGTTGATAAGAACCCAAAAACTTCAACCAAGTGCCTGGACTTTCGAGTTCCTGCCGATGCTTCCAAGGGAAAGAATGAACCGCGAGAACGGTGTTGTTTCGAGTTTCTGCATCCACATTTCTGGTCTAAAAAGTAAGCCTGCTAGAAAAAAATGTTGATTTCCTTTTCACTCATCTCGTACACATGGTCTCTTGCGTCCGTCAAAGCACTCTGCAGCATGAACCAGAACACCGTTGTACAGCGAAAACAAAATGGCAAACATAAATGGTGAAACTCGAAGATCCTTGACGCCGAAAGGGATACCTGACCGAATTTGGTGAGGAAGTTGCTGGCTACGTTCAGAGATGTAACCGTCACGTCTTCATTAGCCTTGAGTGCTTGAGCGATTGCAAAAGCGCCGTCGTCCTGAATACAAAACCAATGTCAGATGGTGTGCAAAAGACCACTAACATGTGAAGGGGTAAACAGAAAACACAACGCCAATACATACCCTAATTTCGTTGAACCCTAAATCCAATGAAGTTAAAGCTTCATTAACCACTTTTAAGCTACGAGCCAGGCACGATGCACCCTGCATTTTTAACGTATAAAATAACATAAGATTTGAGTGATCATAAAGGGTTAAATGGAGTACGAAGACATTGTTTATCTACATTAACGCACTTCATTTCGAAGTCCATTCGCCCGCAAGTCCAGAACACGGATGGTGGTATTATATTTTAACATATCTGCGATGAACTCTGCACCTTTTGCACCAATCTGCAAAACAAAGTTTACAATACACGTTAAAAGCTCAGATCCAAGATTATAAATAGATAAGCGCATATGCAAAACTATAGATTACCTGGCACCAGCCAAGCTTAAGGGTTTCTATGTTTCCATTAAATTTGAGAACTTCGGATAAAGCCTTCACCCCATCAGGTCCCATGGGATTGTAACCGAGTTCCAACTGTGCGAGGAAAGAAGTGTGTGCCATTACATTCATGAATAAAAACGGAAAGATGGAAGAAAAGGTAGTTGACAAAGATTAAGGACTTACAAATGTAATGACGGAGTTATCTTTCAATGCTTCAGCTATTGCAGTGACTCCCTCGGCATGGATGTTGTTCCCCCCCTGTAAGAACGATCCCCATGTTTACTAAACTAGCACGTTAAGGACACCGTTTTTCACAGATACATTGAAAAAAAAATGCTGCTAACAAAGACGCATGCTCTTCTCACCATGTCTATGGTTGTTATCGTCCGGTTTTGCTTCAAAGCATCTGCAATTTTTTCAGCTCCCTAGATATGAACAGGATTTACACATCAGCAAGGAACTTGACTTGGTTTTTGAAGTTATAAAACTCTAGACTAGTCAATGAAGTACTGTTTAGTTACTTGGTATGTTTTATAGCACAAACAATGTACCAAATTGCAGAATGGAGATACTAAAACTAAGTCCAAACTTCCTTTTTGTGTGTTTTTTTTTTTTTTTTTCGGTCGGTCAAATTCTCTGTTCTGTCTTAAGACTGTGAAATGCCAGAAAATCCAAACAGTGATAGCGTAGCAGTAGAAAGTTCAATGCAAGCTGATAACCTTGAAATGAAAAACATATGCTTAATGACTTCATTCATCATAATCTACTTTGTACACAAAATTCCCAAATATTCTAGATTGGCTATTGATTAATTTTCACAATTGAAAAGGAAACCAGACAAATTATGAATTCAGATAATTGTGTAGCAGAAGTGATCAACAACTTGAAAATACTATACCTCGTCGCCTATATCATTCATGTAAAGGTTCAACCATAACAAGTTTTTGGTCTTTTTGATATATCCACCAACATGGAAAGCACCTTTTGCAGTAAAAGAGTTGTTGCCAATGTCCAGAAGTGTAAGTTTACCTAAGAAAATATGCATATGAGATAAACTGCAGGAAACCGAAGAAGTCTGACCAAAAATTGGCAATTAATATAGTGAAACACAAACCTTTATGTAATGATAAACCTGACATCAAAGCATTCACTCCTTCATCTCCAATAGAATTTCCATGCAAATGAAGTTCCTGCATATATATCATAGCTATTAATACCAGAGCCCTCTCAAAAACTTAACCAAATCTGTTGCAAGCTCATATATTTTATGCAGCAACATTGTGGCAGCTAAAAAGAAGAATAATAAGCGGTGTTTCTTGGAAACAATAAACAGAGTTCCGTCAATCTTTAAAATTGCTTAAGAATAGATTTTTGTGGATTACTGTCACTGAATGTCTTCCTCAGGCTTATTATCGTATGAAAATTCACTTATCTAACTTATCGTATTTCCAGTTAACACAGATGTAAAATACCTTGAAAATTTATGCAACATTCAGAGTCATCATCAACATGAGTAGTAATTTAATTTTCTCGCATTGCAATACAGAAAGAAGAGTGGTAGTGAAGAGACAGGTACCCTTAAAGATTTGTTCCCCTCAAGTCCTTTAGCTAAAGCATTGGCCCCCAGGGCGCCACCATAATTGCCACTTCAATCAAATAAAAGATTGTCAGAAGAATTTCTTTAAAAGAAGCCAAAGCCATAGCCAAGCAATACGCACGAACAAGCATTACATAAAATGATAAAAACCAGAAAGTTTGTATTATATGAGAAAAAAAAGGGAACTTGACTAACTTCAGATGTATATTACGTAGTGTGTTATTCTCAGCAAGAGCTCCAGCAAGACTTGTAAATCCCTACCTCCATTTTGTAAATTATAAATAGAATCAGTTAGTGAACTATGACTGAATTCGTTGAAGATTATTATCTTAGAATATCTGGAAGCCATTCCTTACAGAGTAGTCGATCATATTGTTGTTAAGTTCGAGAACACGTAAGGTTGAATTTTTCTTCAACATTTCGGCAATAGCCTTTGCACCCTGCACAGTGAAATGAGCAGCATGCATCTTAAGTGTACCATTCATGAACAAGCCTTTCCTCTTCCATCTTTTGAGAGCACATGAATGTAGTCATTAGGACACCAGCTTGGATAGAAGAAATAATCTAACCTCATCCCCTATGTCAGTACTGTTTAGCTGGAGCTTTTCAATACCATCATTATTCACCAATACCTCGCATAGGCACTGTGAACAATAGTACGCCACACAAACAATCAGCTCTCTAATTTAAGAAAGCACAACAATGTACAATTGTAAGTTGTGACTGAGGTGGACCGAAAAATGTTAGTGGGAGGAATTTGTACTGACCTTAGCTCCCTCATCTCCAATAGGGTTTCCAGAAAGATTAAGAGTTTTTAACATGACGTTAGATTGAAGAACACCATCAAAGGCTTTCATTCCAGTTCCAGTTATGCCATTTGCAGCAAAACTTACTTCTTCAGCAGTCTGGAACACAATAAAGCACGCAATTATAGTCCACAGTAACAGTTTCTTAGTAAACTAAAAAGGTAACAAAAATATATATAACAAAAGCAGAGAGCTTTAGTGTTTGACTGATGAACTCAAACCTGATTGTAACCCAAGCTCTCTGCAAGAAAAAACAATCCTTCATCTCCAAAGTTACGACCTGTCAAAACAAAGTGTTGCCAGAACATGCATGAGTTATTACATTTAGTTAGTAGATATATTAGAACCTTCAAATGACAATGACTGGCATACTAAACCCGGTTTAACTCCAACAAAAAGGAAGGTACAATCAATGAGGAAGTTAGCAAACAATAATAAACCTCTAATAAAAAAAAATATCATACAACATATGATTTCAAATATCAATTGTTCCAGAAATTAGTGCGATTCCAGTTGGTATTCGGATAAAAACTGGTATAAATAAGGAAAAAAACAAAAATAAAGCAGAATATGATTTTTGTTTTTTTTTAGCTGGCTAGTGTTCTCCAAAAGGCTGGCAAAGATAGAGAAACTACGTTCATGAGTACTACAGCATCTACCTGACAGGTCAACACTTCTGAATGACTTAAGTTCCTTGGCAAAGTCATTGAGCTTCAGCTTGGACTCTCTTTCAATCTTTGCACCCAGACCCGATAATAAATTCGTACCAGCGGCAAAAGACCATTTCATTCCTTGTGCACGCGTACTGCTCTCTACCGAGGAAGTCCTCTGCCGCTTTGGAACAAGGATTTTCTCCACCAATTTCCACAAAACTGTCAGCTGAAGACATAAATTAGTGCACCAATTTGAGCGACAAGGCAAATATAATGACGAAACAACAATGCCGGACCACAAATGACTCTGATAACACAAGCATAATAAAGGTATCTATTGATTATGACAAAAATTTAAAGCAAATGCCATTTTCCAGTAGAAATTTGCTAATAATTAAAAATAAATGCATCCTCTATTCGACATTTCAAATTTTCAACCAAGTTAAAGTTTTCAAATTTCTATCCAACATTTAACCAAATTAAAGTTTTTCAATTTCTACCCCACATTTTAACCAAGTTAAAGTTTTCTAGTTTCTATCCAACATTCAACCAAGTCAATTTTTTTGCTGAATAGACAGTATAAAAGGCAGTTGAAAGCAAAAGCAGTACCAAAAGTGACGGCGAAGAAGGAGGCGACGGGACCGACGAAGGAAGCGAGCTGCTTGACGGGAGCAACAGACAATGAGCTCCCACTCTGTGATTCTCTGTACACTCTTCGAGCACCGGATGGCCTAGAAGCAGCTTTTACCGCCAAGCATCTCCTCGGTCGCGGAAGGATAGGAGGTAAAAACACGCCCTGCGCACGATACCCAAGCCAAGCACTTCCTGGACCTTGGGATTCGAATTGAGATTGCAACCTCTGCGGCCGCAGTAGTATCTGCAAACCCAACACGAATTTCAGCACTCAAGTAAGAGAGAGAGAGAGAGAGAGAGAGAGAACCTTGGGACGAGAGCAGAGAAAGATGGCGGAAGTGGAGCCCATAGGGTGAGAGTGAGTGGGAAGTTAGAAGGGCATAGAGATATATGTACGGATACGGCTATGGAGGTTTTGTTGTTGTTGCAGAGAGCGAAAGCTGCGGGGGGACTCTGAAGATTGTTATCGAACAAACGAGCGAGCAGACGATCACTCTATCAACTACCAATACACCTTTCCATAACTTTTGCTTTCGCTTCTTGAAATTTGTTGGGCGTTTTGCCTTTACGGCCCAAAACGAACAGTCTCAATTTGGGCCCTTTGCGATTTCTCTAACACTGGTTACATGTACACCCAAGTTTCTAGACACCCTGCTTATCCGGACACCCAAATTATTCCCACATATATTTTTAGGCACCCAAAATGATTTACTAAAATTTCAAAAATACCCTTCTTTTCCTTTTTTTCATAAATATATTTTTCTCTAAACACCTCTTTTGGCCAATCAACAACGATTTGAATAATAACTACTTAGTTTGAGCCTACAAAAGGAAATTCCATTAGAACATATAACAGAAGCGTGAATGGGGGAATACGATACCATAAGAAGGAATAGAACTTCATATTCTACTACCTGAAGGAGGAGGTATATGACAAATAGCCAAGTTTACGATAAAAGAATAGGACAAAAGTATGTATTAGAAGTCTAAAGTCGCTAAGTCTTTTATAGTAATTTTATATGTAGGCACAAGAGTTTCTTTTAAATAAAATTAATAGGTGTCTAGAGATGAAATTTGAGCGTATAAAGAACCATTCTTTCTCTAATTTTTTTACTAGTCAGGTCTGATTGATAATTCATCTATAATGTGTACATTGTATTTGCTACTATAATACCGAAACACTATCAATGACATATTGACAATCAGCTTTGAACCAATATATTACTGTTTGGATTATTTCATTTAGGCCTCTCATCACTAGCTTAATTTAAACCAATCAATCCATCCATTCAATGGTCTTATTGTATGTTTGAGATTGTTTTAAAATATCTAAAGACATTTCTCAGATGGTGAACTGCTTGTGATAGTGATTATCAAAACAAAAAAAAAAACTTAAAAAATGCTTTTGGGTCACTTCCAAATGAATTTCAAAGCACTTGGGAATTCACTAAAAAATTCACCGTTCTTCTAGGAAAAAACATAATACTTGTAAGCAGAAGTAATTCCAAAGAAACTCTTTAAACAAAAGAAATAATTAAGCAATTATTCCCAACTCAACATGTTACCGTCATGCTTAAAATTTCCTAGATAAAATTGACAAACCAGCAAGCAACTACTGCAGGCAGAAATAAATTTGACAAAACCATAAACCTAGATGGGTACAGAAGGTGACAGCTTCTAGCCTTGTACATTTCTCCCTAACAATTAACGAGTTCCTAGAAACGACCGGCCAATCTAACCCCTTCATCTTTTATATATAGTCTCAGTCCCTGTATTGTTGTAAGCCATAAACCAAATAGTCAACTGCAAGTCTGCAAGTCTGCAAGTCATCATTCCATATATCAGTCATGGCCTCAAGGGCAACGTATGCTCTGTGCTTTGCCCTACTAGTTGTGATTGCTACTGCAGCTGACATGCCGGGTATGCCCGGTATGGCGGCCCCCCCAGCAGCACCACCCTCTGGCAGCAGCTTCACATATCCATCCATGGTTGTTGGATTCCTAGCTTTCGTTGCCGCCGCGGTTCTTGTCTAGAGGGAGGGAGGAAGGTTCTGATCGGCTCTACTATTCTTAGTCTTTTGTTATCTGTATTATTATGTAATTTGGGGGAATTTCACATGTCATAGTTTATGTTTTGCTTTTGTAATTTTGGTTGACATGTTGGTGTAATAATGTATGCTCTCTAAACTTGTTCAAGCATTGATCATTGAATCCTTCTACCGCAAAAATAAAGGTCTAAAATAATAAAATCTGGAATGTGTTAACTTGCCGTGATGAAAAAGTAAAAATAAAAGGAAAAATTTCATTTACCATCCGACTGATGTGATTAGACCTAACAACTTGTCGTGTTTTACTATATTCATGTAACGCGGTGTTAATTACAGTTTGAAATTTTGCCAAACCCAATACCAACTCTTTAACTTACCGTGTGCAAACATATAAATTAAAATCATGTACATATCAATGGAATCGTATTGTGTTGACCCGAACAACTGCAAATTTAATTGCCATTTTTGCAAACTTGGTTATCAAGCAAGTAAATCCAAATGAAGTCAGTCATTGATCCTTTAAATCATAAATCACAAGATCCTATACACCATTTCAAGACAATCTGGATGCATCGATCTTTTTAATAACTTTTAAGGATGACACAAAATGAACATATAATAAGAAGATGGACTTTCAGAAATTATTGCAACTTTGCAGTTGAATCTGATAGGAAAGAATGGGCAAAAGCTGCATGTATGGCAGCCCCAATGGGAAAGACATCCTCATCGATGATGTAGTTAGGACTATGCGGTGCATGTATGGCTCCTATCTTCTCATTTCTTGTGCCTAAAAACAGCATGAATCCAGGCACCTTGTCTAAGTAAAAAGCAAAATCCTCACTCCCCATGGAGGTATGAGCTAATTGTATGTTTTCTTCTCCTACTATTTCGCTCGAGATTCCCCTTACTTGTTCATAAATTCTCTCGTCGTTTACTGTAGGAGGGATGGTAGGATGTTCCTTTCCTAAAAACTCGACCTCAGCGGAGCACCGGTGCACGGCTGCCTGCCCTTTTACAACCTGTCAGCAAGAATGAATTTCAGTTGTCTGTTTACGCTTAGTTGGACGCGGTTACAATTTGCTAAACAAACAATAACTCGTACATAATAAATCGGGTTAGCGTTTCTTTGTTTCTGTTTAGTTCATATGCAATTTTGAATTTTGATAAAAAGTTTGCAACCGGTTCTATATGTGCCTACCTCTTCGATTCTACTCATGAGTCCTTTGAAGTTCTTCTTGCTAAAAGCTCTAAAAGTACCAGAAATTGTAGCAGATTCCGGGATGACATTAAAGGAAGACCCCGCTTTAATCACAGCAACAGAAACCACCTGCATTAATGTTCAAGCAAAATCCTGCATTTTCTTCAAAATAATCACAGACGAAATTACACAAAAAAAAAAAAAACGAAAGAAAAAAAAGAAACAGTATACATACCTGGGAATCTAGAGGGTCCGTTTCTCTCGAGACGATGCTCTGCAAACTGATTACAGATGTTGATGCTGCCAAAATCGGATCAATGGATTGCTGAGGAATTGCTGCATGACCCCCTTTCCCGTGAATTTTCGCTTTGAAGCTCCCACAACCGGCTAGAAATTCTCCAGGCCTCAATCCAACAACGCCAGTCGGATAATCAAGCACTATGTGCATCCCAAAAACTGCCTCCACATTATCAAGCACCCCTTCTTCAATCATGTCCTTTGCGCCGACACCGCGTTCCTCAGCCGGTTGAAATATAAGTACAACAGTTCCCTGCAATAATCTGACAGATTTAAAATATGACATACGTGCGGATAAAATGAGTGGTTAGCGTCGCATTAATTAGTTAGCTTTCAGCGTTCGAGCGCTTGTATATATCGGCAAATGAGTTTTTATTAATTAACTTAATATTTCACTTCACCTGCAATGTGTCTTGCAGTTGTTTTAGTATTTTTGCAGCGCCAAGAAGCATGGCGACGTGGCCGTCGTGGCCGCAAGCATGCATTTTTCCCTCCGCTTTGCTCTTGTTCTCCCAGTCCACCATTTCCTATACTCATATGCAGAAAAGTGCTGTCAACATGACAGTGCTTTTTTAAAAAGCATCAATTTTTTTTTTTCAACATTCCACTTTTAATACCTTGTTACAAACACTTTGATTAAAAGCCAGTGAAAAGGAATAAAGTAGCAACAGAATATATATCAATCAATCTGATCAAAACCCAACAATTTAAATTGCCTTTGAGAAAAGAAGGTTAAACAAAAAAAAACAATTAAATTAAATATAGTGAGAAATAATTAATTAACCTCAATAGGCAAAGCATCCATATCAGCTCTCAGAGCAACAAAGGGAGAAGAGCCAGAGCCAATCGTGGCTACAACGCCAGTTTTAGCCACGGGCCATTTATAAGCAACACCGAGTTTTTCGAGCTCGCGGCGAATGAGTGCACTTGTTTCGAATTCTTCATATGAAAGTTCTGGGTTCTCATGCATTTCCCTCCTCACATTTTTCATCCAATTCACTGTGCTGGGTTCATTGGCCAGCCTAACTATCTGATCTTTCACTGAAGAAGTCTGATATGTGGAGGACAGTTTGAGATGATCGGTTGGGTTACTTTGGAGTTTCAGAGAAAAGCACAAGGGCATGGCGATGGAGATTATTAGGAACAAAAGTTGAAGAAGAAGAAAGTCCATGTTGCACAAATTGCAGATGGAATAATGAGCAAGTAGCTTTGCCAGGTATAGTCAAATATATACATCTATACACACACACACACACACACACACACACACACACACACAAAAATTAAAATTAAAATGATACAGTGATTTGCAAGACTTTTCAGCTTTGAAATGAATGAAAATGACACCAGCACGGAAAAAAAAAGAAGAAAAAGAAATGCTCTTTCGTTGAGGAAAATCAAATCTCAGGCTTTTTTCACACTCACTTTCGTACTTTATTCTTCTTCACCTCGAAGAATTTATAGTAAAGTAAAAGAACAATCGTAAAAATAAATTCAAACGATAACCTAGAATCTAAGTGGAATTAATATTAAGAAATAAATCTAATCCACACAACAAAAAAATCTAAACTTCAAAAGAAAATATAGAAAATAAAACAAAATTCCCAATTTTACTCGAACTTAAAAGGAACCAGAACCCTTTCGGATCAAAGGAACTAAGTTTACTAATCAATGCATTCGAAATATTGAAATTTGATCTAACGGTTACAAACAGATGATCCTTCTAAATTTTACAATAATTATAATTGTTAGATCAAATTTCAATTATCCGAATTTATTGATTAGTGTGCTCAGTTCTCTTGTATCCGAAAAAGATCCGGTACCAACTTAAAATATCAGAGATGATGTAAGCATGGATTCTACTTAGTAATGGTAATACGGTTTCTTTTTCTTGTTTCTCTGACTTTATCCACCATAGGTCGGCTGAGGAATTGAATGGTGGCTGTGGTCGATTGGACCCGACCGCATTATGTGGAGCAGATTGGAACAGCAGGGAGATGCATGCAACTGTACTGATTAGGGACTACCTACCTAAGAGGGGAAAATAGGTCACGTGTTGAAATTTCGATTAGTGGACTTCTCAAATGTAAGAGAATTTTCGTGTTGAAATTGAGGGACAACGATTGTCTGCCTTTCTATTTTCGTTGTTATTTCGTGTCCTTTTATTTTGTGTATTATGATTAAATCATATCAATATTTTTTATTATTTTTTATAAAAATAATTAGATAAAAATAAATAGCAATATAAAATGTTGACGTGATTTAATCGTGATCACACAAACAGAAGGGTACAGAAAGGCACATGAAGTGAGAGAGTAGACAATTCTCGTTCGAAATGGAGACATCAATCGGCCGTGTTACTATTTTATTTAAAGGGAATAGATCTATGACATATTTTTTTACATAATTTTGTACATACATTTTTGTTGAGCTTATTTTGTACTGTATTTTATCGATTTGAACACTTTATTTTTTAGTTCTTTTTTTAAAGATTATGTCTATTAAAAATCACTCATATCTAAAATTATATGACTGTTGGATTAAGGGTTTAGGGAATCTTTGTAGAATCGTATTCTTCTATTTTCTTTACTACAAATGAATGTCTCGATAATTTTTTATTTGTCTAATTTTTTGCAAGAAAAATTCATGAATGATGTTTTAAAATATAGACGTTCGGGTTGTTAAAATACATTAGGAAGTGGGTCTCACAAAAAACATGTGTAAAAAAAATTATCTAAAAAAACGATGCCATGAATCCGCCCCTTACTTAAATTATAATGTATGCATGTATTTTACTTTTAAATACATGAACTATGTTGATCATGGATTATATTATAGATAAAGTAATGCTATATTTACTACCTATTTGTATTATCATTGTACCATCTTTTTGATAGATGTTGAGTTTGCCAACGCATGTAGGTCTTATTTTTATTGGAAAGATAATGTAATTGATAGTATAAATATGTGATAAGAGTATCATTTTTGTTAGACATAACATGTGGAATATTGATATGCAATGTAACGAGTGTTCCCTAAAAATATAATTAAGAAACGTGTATTACATGGATTGGAAAAATCGCACGGAATTTACCTGGAAGAACATATGTAATTTAGCCTAACTAATCCAATACGCAAGCAAGATGATGTGTTAATTTGTAGCGTTTTCAATCTCTTGTTTCTCTTAATTTCAGTCATAAAAAACGTGCGATATTTTCCAGTGCATCCATCATCCGATGAGTTAATTGTCAAACTTAAGTTGGACCTTTTTTCAATTTGCACGTGAAGAAAATGATTCACCTGCGCATTTTGTAAGAGAAAATCGTCTGCACCAAGTCAATTTCAACTAAAAGCTCAGGTATCACGGCGAAAGAAAAAACCACGGGTTGCATATTTAACAACAATGAATCGTGCACCATTTTCTGAGATTTTTCATCGTCTATATAAGGTTCAAAATATACTCAAAACCAAAACTTATCATCACAATTGTATTTAGTTTCAGTAATTTTCAAATTCTATCACAAAAATACATGTATTGTGATTGTATATCTGCTAGAATCATCGTACAGTTCCAACTTATTTTAAGGAACTTTAATCAACGTATATGTTTGAGTACTATAAATTATAGGAAGTTTTAATGAAATACTTTTGATATTGTTCACTTCTAACGTTAATGACATTTTTAATCTAAAAAGTCACTTATGATACTATTCGCTTACAACACATTTTTATCCTTTTGGTTAAATCTCGAAGTTGTCAAACCCCTTTTATTGAATTTTGATGTATATTTGCTTGATCTCAACAATTACAAGATGAAACATATATATAGGGAAGAAAAAGATCATAAGCCTAATTTTGCCTAACTTACCTATCTTGCTTGACTAACTTAACTTGCCTAACTTTGAACAAGAAAATTGACTAGCCTACCATTATTCCAACATGTTTATTTCATGCATTTTAACACTCCCCCTCAAGTTGGAGTGTGAATGTCGATGACACCCAACTTGCTAATTAAGACCTCAAATTGTGCCGAGCTTAGTGGTTTGGTGAACAAGTCTGCAGGTTGATTCGAGGTCCGTATGTAAGCTGTTTGCACCATTCCCATTTGAATCTTCTCACGTACTAAGTGACAGTCTATCTCTATATGCTTCGTTCGTTCATGAAACACTGGGTTCGAAACAATGTGCATGGCAGCTTGATTATCACAAAACATTGTGACTGGTTGTGCATGATTTACTTGCAAGTCCTTCAAAATGTTTCTTAGCCATATAACTTCACAACAAGTAGCAGCCATAGAACGGTATTCTGCCTCTGCACTGGAACGAGATATTGTGTTTTGTTTCTTCGTTTTCCAAGATATCGGTGCTTGTCCAAGGAAGATACAATAACCGGTTATTGACCTTCTAGTGTCTTTACATCGAGCCCAATCAGCATCACAAAAGGCTTGTAGTTGTAGTGAACCTGTAGAAGGCAAAAGAATTCCCTGTCCAGGAGATTGTTTGATGTACCTGAGAACCTTATGCACTGCTTCAAGGTGTGGTTGTCGTGGCTTGTCCATGAATTGGCTCAACATATTAACCACATAAGTCAGGTCAGGTCGCGTGATGGTTAAGTAAATCAGCCTTCCTACGAGTCGCCTGTATGAAGAAGGATCATGTAGGAGCGTCCCATCAGTTTGTGTAAGGGACAGGTTTGGTTCCATTGGTAATCGTGAGGGCTTCGCACCAAGGAACCCAGCATCTTCTAGTATCTCCAACGCATATTTGCGTTGGCACAAGGCAATCCCTTGTTTAGATCTTGCAACTTCTATCCCCAAAAAGTATTTGAGTTTTCCCAAATCCTTTAGTTTAAAATGTTGGGAAAGGAAGAGTTTAGTCTCTTCAATTTCTCTCAAATTGTTACCTGCAAGTATCACGTCATCAACATACACAAGTAATGCCATGAAACTGCCTTGACGGTTTCGGACGAACAATGAGTAATCTGACCATGATTGATGAAAACCAGTAGTCTTGAGAACACTAGACAGCTTGATAAACCATTGTCTCGAGGCCTGTTTTAAACCATAAATGGATTTGTGTAATTTGCATACTCGTGTCTCCCCCTTTCGTCCGAACCCAGGAGGCAGGGACATATAAACCTCCTCGTATAAGTCACCATGCAAGAATGCGTTGTTCACATCAAGTTGATGAAGATGCCAGCCTCGTATGGAGGCAATACTCAGGAGGACGCGGACGGTGGTGAGCTTGGCAACTGGAGCAAAAGTTTCCCGATAATCAAGCCCCTCAATTTGACTGTAGCCTTTAGCAACGAGACGAGCTTTGTAGCGTTCAACACTGCCGTCAGGTTTAAGCTTCACCTTATAGATCCATTTGCAACCGATGGGATGTTTGTGAGGTGGTAAGGGCACAAGAGTCCAAGTGCGATTGTCATGAAGGGCAACAATCTCTTTTTGCATGGCGTCACGCCATTTTGGATCCTGAACAGCCTGCGAAAAACTGGTGGGTTCTTTGATAATGGTGAGGGTTGTGAGAAAGGTTTTGTGAGTAGGGGATACATGGTCATAAGATAAATAATGAGATATGGGGTGAGATGTACCTGATGACTGGACCATGCTTGTGGAAGATGTGGGAGCAACACGGGAAGGGAGGGCCACCTCAACATGAAAGTCCTGCAAAAATGTGGAAGTTTTGGTTGGTCGAGTGCTACGACGGAGTGGAGGTGGTTGGTCTGGTGATGGAGTGGTTGGAGGTGGTGAAGAGTGTAGAGTATGTGTAGGGTATGTGGAGGTGGGTAAGAATGGTGAAGGTGTTGATAAGGTATCTGGTGGTGGAGTTGTAGTAGGTAAAGGAGATGAAAGTGGTGTGATGTCGGTAAGTGTGGGATAGGTGGTGTTTATGTCTTCGGGTGCAAGGCTTGAGTGCGACTCAATGGGAGAGGTCAAGTCAAACGTGATGGATGAGGGTGTAATGTTTGATGGAGACGGGGCAGCGGAAGTGGTATGATTTTGGAATGGAAAATGATTTTCAAAAAAAACAACATCCCTAGAAACAAAAGTCTTATTGTGTTTTATATCAAACAATTTATAACCCTTTTGACCATAAGGATACCCAAGAAAAATGCATTGAATTGCACGGGGGTCGAATTTAGAGGGCCTTTGGGCATGTGTAGAAGCAAAACATAAACTACCGAAAACCTTCAAATGGGAATAGTTAGGTGCTTTGTGAAACAGTTTTTCGTAAGGTGTTTTACCTTGGAGAAGTGGAGTGGGTGTTCTATTGATGAGGTAAGCTGAGGTTAAGATTGCATCCCCCCAAAAACGTTTTGGCAAACAAGCTTGAAAGAGCAAAGCCCGAGCAACATTGAGCAAATGTCGGTGTTTACGTTCGGCAACACCATTTTGTTGTGGTGTGTTGACATAACTAGATTGATGTATGATGCCTTTGAGAACATAAAATTGCTCAAGCTTAAACTCAGGGCCATTGTCACTTCGTATGATTTGAACTCTGGTATTGAATTGAGTCTCAATCATTTGAATGAATCCGACTAAAATGTCTTTTGTGTCAGATTTATGTTTCATCAAATAAACCCAAGTGCTTCTAGTGTAGTCATCTACGATGGTAAGGAAATACTTGGCACTTGAAATAGAAGCAACTTGATAACCACCCCAAATATCAATATGCAATAATTCAAAACATGATTTGGTAGAAATAGAGCTCAAAGGAAAGGGTGATCTTGTTTGTTTGGCCAATGGGCAAATTAAACATTTTTCCAAATCACAAGCCTTATTGTTAAATAAAGGTAATAACGAAGTGGCTTTATGAGATGGGTGTCCTAGGCGTTGGTGCCAAAGCTTTGGTGAGACGGTTTGAATATTGTTGCATGTTCCTTTCTTTGATGGGTCGAGGTAGTAAAGTCCATCCCTTTCAGTTCCTGTCCCAATCATCTTCCCCGAGCGAAGGTCCTGAATGACACAAAATTGGGTGAAGAAAATGGTGACATATAAGGAATCATAGGCTAGTTTACTGATAGATATTAAATTCAACCTAAAGAACGACACACATAGGACATTTTCAAGGATGAGATTATGAGAGAAAACAACTTGTCCAATGTGAGTGACTTTGGCAACGGAACCATCTGGCAGTTCAACTGTATGATTTTCAACAGCTCGTGAGTGTGTAAGGAGACTAGGACTGCAAACTATGTGATCTGTGGCACCACTGTCCAGGATCCAAATACTTTTGGTTCCTTTACATGGAAAAGAGAAGACTTTACCTGAAAGTTCTTCATGACTAGAAGGCTTACTGACTTGATTGGCAAATGATGATTTGTTCTTGTTCAACATCTGAAGGATTTGCTTGTAGTCCTCCTGAGAGAACGGGAAATTAGGCACTGTCTTTTGCTTATTACTTTGTGAAACTTGATTGCCCTTTGAAGAAAAGAGACGATTGGATTCGGTCTCTGTGGCTGCTTTCCGTTTTCGACAGAAATCGAAGGTGTGGCCTTTCCATCCGCAAAAAGTGCACTTGAGATGTGCACGACAATTTTTGGTGATGTGATTGGTTTTATTGCACTTTCCACATCGCATCTCCTTGTCTTCAGGTGTAGGTTCTCGCGACAGATTCTTCACTGCAAAGACAGCAGTTTCTAGTTGTGTGCTTTTTCCATTGGAAACCTCTGCCTGGCGTTCATGTCGAATGACCAATGCATATGCCTTGTTCACCGTAGGCAGTGGTTCGAGAAGAAGAGTATTGCTTCGAACCGTATCATACGATTCGTTTAGTCCCATAAGGAACTTCATGGTTTTCTGAGTTTCAACATATGAGTTCATCTCATTCTTTGTTCCACAACTGCATGCTGGAATGGAACACAAAGTATCACGTTCATCCCATAAACTTTTAAGTTTAGTGAAGTAAGAACTTACACTCATATTGCTTTGGACGCAATCATGAATCTCGTTCTCAACATGGAACAGCTGAACTATATTCACATGTGAGAACCTCTCCTGCAGATCGGTCCACATTTGTCGAGCATCCTTGTAGTTGATGACACTCCCTGAAATCTCCTTTGACATGGAGCCTAGTAGCCATGTCTTGACCAAGTTGTTGCAGCGATTCCATTGCTGCAGCTCCTCAAAATTATCCTCACTTGGTTTGTTGATCGTCCCATCAACAAAACCAAGTTTGTTCTTGACCGTTAAGGCCATACTCATGGATTGAACCCATGTGTTGTAGTTGTCTTCCACCAATGGTTGTGGTACGAGGATTGCACCAGGTTGATCCGAGTGGTGGAGATAGAGCGGGTGGTTGGGACTTTCCCATTTTGAATGAGAGGCCATGCCTAGAATGGTTGACCTCGTGGCTGCTTTAGAGCTGTGTTTTGTGGTTTTTTTTTTTTTTTTTTTTTTTTTTTTTTTTTTTTTTTTTTTTTTCAGATCACAGCTCTGATACCATATTGAATTTTGATGTATATTTGCTTGATCTCAACAATTACAAGATGAAACATATATATAGGGAAGAAAAAGATCATAAGCCTAATTTTGCCTAACTTACCTATCTTGCTTGACTAACCTAACTTGCCTAACTTTGAACAAGAAAATTGACTAGCCTACCATTATTCCAACATGTTTATTTCATGCATTTTAACACCTTTCATTGGTTTTTCTAAAATTATATGATCTATCTCAATGTGTGGTGTCTCATTTTCTTAAATAGAGGCAAGATGCACACAACTTCATTTGTCAAATATCCACACGTAATTGGGTCTTATATTTAGTGGAGAGATAATGGAATGCATCTTTTAAGGGCATTCATTTTGGCGAAGAGTTGGAATTTGAATGTATTATAATTAGCGCAGGAGTTAATACTCTTAACCACTTATGCAATACGTCATTCTTTCACTTCTAGTCAATTTTTCTTCAACTTTTGATCCGTTATTGACATCACTGATTCTTTGAAGGTGTAATATAATCACCTAAAGCTTAGGTTTCTAGTCTAGGATTTCTTAATGGCCTCATAATTTAAAAGTTTTTGTAAGATGTCTTGCCTTTCTTAAAAACATGACATTATCTTGTACAAAGAATTTCTGTTGCAAATCAACATTGATATAATCATTCAGTTAAGATGGTATAAATACAAAATGTAAATCTCACATTCGTTTTATTAAAGAGTTAAAAGGAAAACGTGGTCCAAATAACAATTCCGCTTTGTCAAACAAATTCTTGGGCCTATAGAACTATAATCATGGTCCTATAGACCTACAATCATGGTGCACTAAAAATGGGGACTCACTGCGAAAATAGATGGAGTAGAAAATCATGCCCCCTCGCAAGTCCAACTCAAATCCATGCACATAGAACAGGGTCGACCGCATGCATGCACAGCCGTCCCTTCCCCTGTAATTCCTCTCTTCCACAGAAAACAATTCGCAACACTCTCATACCTTCTTCTCCCCACCCTCCATTCCCCACCCCGCACAAACACAAGAAGGAAACCCAACATACATTCCCCCCATTGATTCCTGCACTTCTCCATCTCCAACATCCCTCTCACTAACTAACCATGGCATTCCATTCCCATTCCCTTTTCTCCCTTCTCACCCTAGTATTTCTCATTCCCACCCTAACAGCGACCCATGCCCAACTCTCCGAAAACTATTACGAGCAAACATGCCCCAAATTCCACGAAACCGTCCACCATGTCGTCATCGAAAAGCAAATGGCCACCCCCACTACTGCCGCTGCCGTCCTTCGCCTCTTCTTCCACGACTGCGTCCTTGAAGGCTGCGATGCCTCCCTCCTGATCGCCTCCAACTCCTTCAACAAGGCGGAGAAGGACGCCGAGATCAACGCCGCCATCCCCGGCGACGGCTTTGACATGATCACCCGTATCAAGACCGCCCTGGAGCTCCAGTGCCCCGGCATTGTCTCCTGCTCCGACATCCTCGCCGCCGCCACCCGCAACCTTATCAACATGGTCGGGGGACCCCACTACACCCTCCTATTCGGCCGCAAGGACGGTCTCATCTCCCGGGCCGATCGCACGGAGGGGCACTACGCCAAGGCCAGCATGACCGTCTCCGAGCTCATCAACCTCTTCGCCTCCATCAACCTCTCTGTCCAGGACCTCGTCGCCCTAAGCGGGGCCCACACCATCGGCTTCTCCCACTGCAGCGAGTTCGCCAACCGCATCTTCAAATTCAGTCCGACGTCGGAGATTGACCCCGCCCTCAACCGCAACTACGCGGAGGGGCTGAGGAAGCTATGCGCCAATCACACGACCAACCCCGGGATGTCGGCGTTCAACGACGTCATGACCCCGGGGAAGTTCGACAACTTGTATTTCCAAAACTTGCAAAGGGGGCTAGGGTTACTGGCGACAGACCACGCCCTGGGGACGGATCCTCGTACGAAGCCGTTCGTGGATCTCTATGCCACCAACCAGGCAAAGTTTTTCGAGGATTTCGTCCAGGCAATACAGAGGGTCAGCTTGATGAACGTGAAAACTGGGAACCAGGGCGAGGTCCGCCGCCGATGCGACGCCTTCAACAACCTCAAGACTTGAACAAGAAGAAAAGAAAACCTTCAGCTTAATTTGAGCTCACCTATTGCTGTTGTAACCAATGTAATTTTTTTTTTTTTTTTTTTTTGGGTAGAGTTTACAAATACGAAAATGTTGTGTCTCCCAGGCATGTACCTGCAAATTTTGCAAGCAATTAAGCGTATCTTATGAAATTACAAGCTTACAAATTCATAAACAAAAAGAAAACTACTTCTAATGTAATGTCTGTTTCGTGTGGCGAAATCGCGGGTACAACAAAATAAACTTAGCAAAGAACAGTTGGGCGCTTGTGCAGAAGCAAATACAATCCTGCCATACTTTTTCATTCCTTAATCCAAAATGACTAGTACCCACGCAACGAGTTCATCGAACAAATTGTGCCAATTTACATGTGTGATTTGATGACAATGCCGACGCAAAAGGAACAGGATAAATAACAAGCGCATTAAGAAAAAAAAAAAAAAAAAATTAAAGAATTTTACATTAACAATGAGCTGCCGTCATCATGCCATGCTTGACTAATGGAGCCAAATCGTATCCTTACGCGGTTGTTTAACGCAATTCTGGTCACCTTGTACTTTGCTTAAATGGATGCCAAAACCACCAGAACCAAGAACTGGAAAGAGACTGCCTGATTGATTCCCTGCAGCATTAGCATACATAGCGCCTCTTAAAGTAAAATCAAGGTATCATCGATATGGAAGGCTGCAAAGCTAATAAAAGAAATTATGACACTCACCCCGGTCAGCAAGGTTTTCTTTTGTCAACCTTTAAGTGAAGGTTGAACCATTTGCTCTTCTTAGATCGATCTCTAAACGAAGGTTTCTTATCTCTCACTTGACCATCTTCTTTGACCTCCTTAGGCTGACCCTTATTTCTACTCCTACTTGAACTCCGCTTCATTGGAGGAGCAAGAGTATAAGAGGCATGAATTTCATTCCTCTGCCTGAGAAGCTCGTCAATCTGAGAAACCCAACGTAAAGAGGGGGAAAAGGAAACAAAATGAAAACAATGGAAACTGAGTGTTGTTCAATATTACCAATATGCTTGAACATTGACATCCAAATGGAGTTCACATAAAATAGGATAAAGAGTGTCACCTCTTGCATTTCTTGTGTGTATCTGGAGGTCATCTCTGTAAATTGTGCTAGAACCTGTCAACAAAGCCATGCGAAAATTAAGGTGAAGGTATTTACAATTTACAAAGGGTATATGCAGTGTCATGTACAGACCTCTCTGTACTCGGTTTCAAATTTGGACAACTCCACTCTTTTTGAAAGTATTTGAGCTTCCACCGCCCTTAAACTTTCCTTTTCTTCTGCAAAAGGTCCACAAGAAAGAACTTCTATCGTGTAGCTTGCACTTTTAAAAAAATTGTCACCTACAATCAAATTTGCGATGAAACCGAGGTGGTAGTGAGCTTTAGCAGAGTACGGTATAACTAATAAACATAATAACCTGGACATACAAGTCGTTAAACAGAAGTAACAAACCATAAACAGCAAACACATGGGTGCCTGCTTTCAGTTCCGTTAATTCACATGGCTGAAACCCATCCAGCTTTTTGAAGAATGCAGCATCAGGATCCTTTGCACTAGCCATCTAGAGCCAAAAGATTTCCAGAAATCATAATAAGAACAATTAGGATAACAAACCTGAAACCATATCAACAAAAACTAGAAACATGGAATTCAAAGGTAGAATTAATAATTACGACTCCAACAGCTCACCGAGTTGGATGTTTGATCCAATCGATATACAGGGAAACCAAGAAAATACATCCCAGCAGATGTGACCTTCCCTGTTTTTGCACTATCCTCCTGCACCAGAAGTAAATACAAATGAGCAACTTAGACTAACATGATAAAACAGGCGTACGCCCCAGCCAACATTATAGACATGAGAAGTTGGTAGTTAGGACAGTATTGTCTAGAATGAAACTAACAGTGGCCATAACAATTATTCATAAGAAGCATTGTGGAAGGTTCCCAATATAATATTGCAGCTGATATGCAACTGTAATTCTTACGCATATATTAGTCAGTAATTGAAAATAATAGCACTGTAGCCCCACTTTCATTCTCCGTTCCACGCCTCCAACTCCAAAGAAAGATCAATTAGGAAAGAAGATGATATTAACATGCAAACCCTTGATTTTACATGACTTTATCCAAAAGAAAGACCATGTTCTTTTAAGATAAGAAACCGTCCCACTCTTCAATTCGTCCTATCTGCCACCTAGCTCTATATCTAAATTCTATAGTTCAGTCATAGGAAGAAGCTTATTGTGGTGCCTGGCTACACTAATGATTCATAACCCAAACAAAATTAAAGGTGAAAAGTCTTGGTACCTGTAGGCAAAGGCTCAATCCACCCGTCTCTTCCTGATCAAAATATAATAGCTACAAAAAGACAATTTCGTCCACAAAACTTGATAAGTTAAAAGAGCAGAACATAAATGAATAGTTACTTTCTAGGTAAACCATGTGTGAAGAGATCTAAGATTTAACCTTGAACTTGCTTTTGTCTGACGATTGCACTTGGCACACAAATCCAGCTCTTGCTTCTGCTTCCGTTATTGTAACAGAATAGAAGTGAGCACATTGCTTTTCAACCTGTTAAAAGACAGAAATATAAATGAATAAATAGAAAACTATAATTAAAATAATAAACCAGGCCAAAAAAGGATAGCTTACCTTTTTCGTTATAGAGTGCCCCAATGGAAGTGGACGGGCAGTGACCATGCCATTTAGTGCCTCCTCCAAGACAGTAGCTGATACGGTGGTCTTTATTGGCACTCCTAGTTTACTGAAGCGTAAAACATTGTTACATCATCAGGAATTCTTTCATAAGTTCAGAGAAGAGAAGAAAATTCTGAAGAACAAAAAGAGCAGAATAAACCAACCAAACCTAAAAAGGGCAGCAAAAATGGTATTTACAGCACCCAAACTTGAAAGATCTAGCTCCAAGTCGTGGCTTTCTGTTTCAACAGCCTAGACAACCAACAAAGAAATCATGTCCAGCAAAAAATATTCATGTTAACCAAAAGATAAAATGCATCGACATAATCCCATAGTTCACAACAGGCCAAATTGTGGGATGAATAATTTGACTCTGATTAAAGCAAAGGTGAATGAATCTTCAATAGTGCACAACAATAAGCACCCCAAAAATTCTCACCTGAAAGCCGGCTGTGTCATACTGACGCCGTTTGTCTGGATCAGACAACATATTATAAGAAAACGTGACCTCCTTGAAGATATCAGCTGCTTTAGGGTCATTAGCATTTTTGTCAGGATGGTACCTGAATGATACATTGTAACATTTATCAATAATTTTTCTCTCTTTTACTCTGTTAGATTTGAACCCACTCAAGCCACCAAACTACAACATGGAATCACGGACCAAGGCCCAGCTCATTTTCAAAATCCTTTACATAATACAAGATTGTCGAGGAAAAACATATACGAAACTGCTATCTGATGCCTTAAACTAACCCATCACATAAATTGAACATTCAATTTAAAACCATATTTTGGATACCAAGCTCATTGACCTCACGCAACAACGTACCTAGGAAACTTCTATCTTTCTACTGTAAATCCAACACCTAAACATCTGAAACTCATGCCTTTGTCTTTGTTTGCATCTAAGTTGCATTTGACTTTGGAATGCGCAAATTACCAGCATTTATTACAATCCAATTAACAACAAGAATCTGTGCGGCCAATTTCACACTCTGGTATTCTCAACTACATAAGCTACAGCTCAAATTTAGGAAATTAAATACAAATTAGCTTCAAAAATTACTGCAGCCATAAGCTCGAACTCATCGAAAAATAAATAAACAAAGTCTAACAAAGTACCTCAGAACTCAAAAGCTGATTAAAAAAATCGACAAATAGGAATAAAATGGAAGAAGAACATACTTGAGAGCCATTTTTCGGTAAGCACTTTTGATTTCCTGGTCGGTGGAATTCCTATTGAGGCCGAGGACCTCATAAGGGTCTCGCCGGAGATGCTTCTCAGCTTCCCGTTTCTCCGACTTCGATCCGCTGCCTGGCATTTTCGAAATTAACGGCCGATTTCTTCACAAAACCCTAGAAATTTCCTCTCGATTACCTCCGAAACACCGAATTCACGACTCCGGGTTGAAAATTTCCCTCATTTCAAAGAAGTGGCGGAGGCAAATCACCTGTCGCACAGCACCGGAGCATCAGAAAAACCTAGAAAACCAGGAGGCAGAGAGACTCCATGCACATCCAAGCTGGAGCCTTGCGGGAGAGAGCAGAGAGAAAGAGACAATAGAGATGGAGGGAGGAATTAGGTGTCATATGGTTTTTATTGTTATAAAGAAATGTGAACTCCTGACAAATTTGAAAAGCAGGGGTTTGCTGATAACGTACGCCGGGGTGCGTAATACGCAGCGGGAAAAGTTAACGTCCTTTCCTTTGCACGGTAGCGTTCGCACGCGATCGGCGTGTGTGGTGTACAAATCCCGCATGTTTTATGTTCCTTTTCAAGATTTAATTTTCTTAATGCGACTACTAAATTTTTTGAAAGCGATCACAAATTCACAAATTCACAATCACAATTAGGTGTGTTGAATGTGAAATATCCGTGATGTCATTTTGATAATATTTCAAGTAAATAACGCATCGTTGAAAAATAATTAAAATGCATAATAATTTTTAATTGACTTTGATACCTTAACAATATAATCCCGTTTTGTAAGTGGATTTTTCACATCAAAGGAAGACAATCATCACTAAACAAAAGACTAATCAATATTGGTATAAATTCTTGATGTTCGTTCGTTTGTATTATGATATTTTTCATCTGATACAGATGATAGTAGAGGATAAAGATTTGAACTTAGAATCTTGCGTACGAGGGGAATGTTATTGGCCAACTAAGTTACAAACTCTTTGCAAACTTACATTATTGGTGAGAAACTTCTTAAGTCTCAAGGGATTGAGGTCAAAATTTGCAAGGGTTTGATTACAAAATATTATAAATGAATTAGAAATGCACCACTTGTGCATCACGAAAACTAATCAATTTTAATATAAATTTATTATGTTTCGTTTTATGGCATGTGCCAATACAATTGATGACTAAATGTACAATCAATTGCAAGAATCTTGTGTACGCTATACGTCGGTGCATACTCTGCATAATAAATTAAGTCACCCAAAACTTTGTGCCTTTTTAAGAGGGACCTGGATTGTCTGCCCTCCCCATCCTATACCTTTTCCATCCTTTTCTATTTCTGTGGTCACGATTAAGTCACCTCAATATTTTATATTCTCATTGCTTTTTGTCTTATTATTTCTATAAAAAAAAATTAATATAAAATATTTACGTGGTCTAACTGTAACCACAAAAATATGAGAGGATGGAAAAGGTATAAGATGGGAAGATGTCCTTTTAAGAGTGCGCGCTGCGCACCAAGTGCAAGATACACACACCTATTCTTGAGGCTTATGGTGATAGGGAGCTGGGTTGCATCATTGCCTCATAGGCATAATCAAAGCTAAAAAGGCTATTAAGGGATTCAAATCGCAATCAGTGGGGTGGGATTGAGTTAGAAACTTGACCTCACACTTTTATAGATTATTTATTAATTATAATTAAAATTTTATCGTTTAAAGTTGATAAAATATTTATTCTTCCTATTTCTGGGGAAATTTTTAAATTATTAGTACGATTTATGGACCGATTTATGGACCCTTCAAACTTAAGCATATAATATCATCATATGATCCGCTTGCTTCATACATTGAAATATAATAATATATAATCTATCATCACCCTTTTTGTTGAAAAAAAATTGAGAGCGGAACATTTTCCTTTTATTTTCGTTTTATTTATTTATTTTATTATTTATTTCTGGAATTAGAAATGCCGATATGATTAAACATAAATATGACAGGCTTGAAATTTCTTGTTGTCTGCAAATTACTGATTGGTGTGAAACTACAATTTTGTTGTTTATTCGATTAATATTTTATAATTTATTTTGTTTTAAAAAATATAAGTACAGCGGTTTTGAAATTTCTTGCACGACTTGTTAACTTGATATGAAAATAATAAGTTTCGGGTACTCTTTAACGAGTCTGGTCATTATCGATTCACACGTTAATGATACATAAACAAATCAGGTTGTTATCGTTTTACTAGTCAAGAACCAGTTAAGATAATGGGTGTGACACGAATGCAACATGTTTGTAAGGTTTAGACATTAGTCATGTCAATTTCTTGTTTGACTCATTAACTTGACACAAACCGACACAAATCATTAAGGAGTCGGGTCGTTATTAGATTGTTTGTTGAGAACACGTAACATAACGAATTTGACACAACAAAATCTATTAAAATAAAGAATATGACGACAAACACGATCTGTTCGTTAGGCCTACGTAAAACAAAGCAATAGGTATGAATGTGTGAGATATATTTGGGCAAAGTATGGGGGTGGCACCAATAAAAGGTGTTAGGATGCAAGAAAAAGTTTGATGAGGGTGGATGGCTTGCATAATATAAGCCACATGCAATGCCCTGCAAATTTTAATTATTTGAGCATAAATGTATGGTAAAAAAATCATTAATTTATAATTACAACTGAATTCTATATGTAGCTCAGAGAACAATGGAGAGATATAATATGAAAGTTTACTGTCATGACAGAGAATAAAAGGTTAAGTAACAATAGCCAACATCGGCCAGCTTCATGAGGGATGTGTATTTACCTACTAAGACGTATGCTTTGCTGGACTTCTCATATAATGATAGATACTTTTAATTATTTGAGTTACAAGTTGCGACATTTTTTATATTATACTTGTGTTTAGCTATTTTTTAATTATTTATGTGCTTGGGTGGTTTAGTTAGAATTTTGTGGGTTTAGTTAACAAAGAAAAAGACTAGCAGATGAATATGAGTTGAAAGAAACATAAATTGTGTTCTCAAATTTTGTAAGGTTTTGTTATATTTATATATATATATATATATATATATATATATATTATATACATGTATATTATTATTTTTTTGTGAGCTTTGGCATGAAGGTTTCTTTCTTGTAGGGAGAAGTCAGACCGTTAAGAGGGCGACCCACTGCCTAATCAAGCACTAAGGAATCAACTACTGTCACTAAATAATTAAGCAATCAATTTTGTCTTATTAGAATTAATCTAATGTGTTAGTGTGAGACAGCGAAAATGAGAGATGTAATGTAACACCTTCTCATCCTTATCCACGTCACATTGATCCATTCTTTTGACAATTCCAGAAAAATATATCATATGAAACGGAATATTCATCCATACATTTATGTCATATGTTCAGTTCTCTATCTTTTTATTCAGAAGATAAAAAAATATATAAATACATCTTTTTAGCTTTTGACACACTCGCATTTAATCTCGGGTGTTATTTCTGCTTGACTTATTCAATATCAAAAATCAAAAGCGATGTGTGAGAGCCTAAAATACTCTGAAAATCATCTTCTTAAAATAAAAACTCATGAGACTAGTTCGTTTAAGTTGTCCAGGCCCATATTGTAGAAAAAGGTTTTTGAGGCCCAACTGAATTTTGATACCAATTTAAAGATTTGAGGCCCATTAGGCTATCATTCCAAGTTTTTGTATTTGTTGGGGTCTGGATTTCATTCAAAGTTGAGTGTTAACTTTATATGGGCCATCTAGACCACTTTCAAGTTGAATATTATTTGTGTCAATGAACTAACTGGATCTTCAACTTCGTCAGCTGAACTAAAACTCCAACGTCGACACCTCTTCTTTATGCCCAAGCCGCACTCATGACTTAAATTGTAATTTTCCTTCAAAAGGATGGTACTAATTTGTTAGATTCTAAAAAGATAACACGAGCTAATTGGCAGCGAACAGGGCCTAAAGCTTAAGTAGTTTTTTTATTTTAATTAAATTTATTATATAATATGTGTATATATATAAGTTTACTTATACTAAAAAATATATACTTACTTATACTAAAAAACATATAATTGTATTGAGAGTATAAATTGCAAAACAGAATGACGTATAGATTATAAGGTAATAACTTATGAAAAAACATGAGGAACAAATGTATAACGTGCGTTCATTAAAGTATTCAACAAATCTCTTATAAATTGAAAAAATAAAATGGATGATGAAAGTTATTTACTTTTTGTTGAAGAGTTCATCTAAGTATTCAATAATTCTCTTAATTTCAAACATCTAGAAATTAATCGGACATTTTTAGAACAATGATTTTCCTTTGTGCATAGTACTCTTTTTCCTTCGATCATATTAAGAGTCTCAACAAGATTTTAGCGAGGTCATCTTGGTGCTTCGTATCTTGTTATGTATTTTTTTAATAAAAAATAAAATAAACACAGAATACGGGATCAAAACTGATAAAATTGAAACCACGCCAGGCCACTGAATTTGATATTTGTGACCAAACATATGTACCATAAACAACACAAATGCTTATTTATTTATTTATTTAATTAACAACTTGTACATACTTATTAAGATATAAAATTGCATTCGTTAATACTTAATAAATATTAGAAGAAAAGAAAAGGAAAAGGTTTCGTACGTCACGTGGGTGTTTTTATATGCAATGTGCATGGAACGCGTACCAGGCTTAGTTTCTCATCGTACGTACGTAACACGATTTTAAATACATACTTGCATTACTTAAGATTAAGAAGGCAATTAAGTCAATCTATAGATAATTAATAATTTAATAGATATGCTGCTTTAAGTAATAGTGTGAGCATATCTGCAATTAAAAAATCAATTAGGTGAGGAGGGTTATTGGACCGATCGACTACCACCACTACCAGTTTTAAATTTTATTAATTAAAAGCATGATTAATTTTGGGATTTAGTTTTGATTAATTTACAACCATATGAACTATATGATATGATCAGACGGAAGGAAAGCTTCATCGTAACCGTGAATCCAACTCCACCTTTTTATATTAGCAATGACAAAATGTGAAAGAAAAGCCATCGAATCAAAGCCTTTTATATGCCACTAGAAAAAGCCATCAGCTTTATTTCAGTGACAAGAATAATTCAAACAAGTTGTTTATAATTAATTACAAATTAAGGTTGTTCAAACTAACACTTATGTTAAGAATTAATTAAGACATACTTAAGTGTTTTTAATTACTTAACTAGTAGACGACTAAGCAGTGTTCTTTGTTTATTATAACATCCATATATTCCATGATCTGAATTCAAGACCCTTTCTAGAGTATTATGATTATACCGGAATGGGTCAAAACCAATAAATTAGAAGAAAAAAATTACAAATTATCATACGTTAACCTAGTTGTTTAGAATTTTTTTTGGTGTAATAAACAAACATGCGATGTCACTAATCCACACGCTATAATATTGTACATAGACGGCAATTAATATACTTCATAGGGCTGTTAGAGAAATAGACGTTTTGTAGCATGAGAGAATTGCGAAAACACCAAAATCGCACTAAAAAAATTTGTTGTTATGCTATTCGAAATATTTCACTTCGAAGTTTTTTATTTTTGTTGAAAGAAATTACTGTGGGGCTCACGATTTTTGTTTGTTTGTTTTTGCCTTGTTATAATTAACGGAGATGAAGAACTTCTGGCGATAGAAAAGAAGTATTATTAGATTAAGACCTAGTTCATCACACTTGAAAATAAAAGAAAATAATTCTTGTAATTAGTTGACTCCTCGAGTCATATAAAGAAAATTGAGTCGGATATAAAGTGGCTACAATCAACTTTCACTTTTACACTAGGTTTTTTTTTTTGAAAAATTAGATCTGTTTTAGGGATGCTAATCTGGATTTCAGAATGAAAAAGAAAACATATATATAGCACGCACATAACAAATAAAGAACATATAATTTTCTCCATATCAACATATCAAATTTAAACGATAAGAAAAATGTCCTTTAACATTAGAACTTGAGAACAGAATGAAGTGTAATATCCAGTTATATATCCACGTACACAAGAAGTCTGAATTTAAATTCTGAGTTAGTATTCAACTGCTAATACAGTACAAAACAATTGTCAGCATACTATATATATAATGCAATCCATATATTTTTTCTTTGTTTCAAGTTGGAAGATGTTAAAGTAAAAATAAAAAAATCTCAAACTACTGGAGAAGAAATGGCAGCGTTTGTAATGAACAACCATGCTAAACCTCACTTCTAGACGATCTCTGAATCTTCGCCGGCGAGCTGAGCCCTAACTGAAGATCCAACGGCTTACAGCTCTGATGAGTCGAAGCAGACAAAGGGGAAGGCGTGAAGACGACAGGCCTGCTTTCTCCCGACCTGTCCGTTTGCGTCAACGTAAACTTACTAGGGTTTGTAAGATGATCTTGTTCTCCTGTCTGGCAAGGAGGAAACTGCTGCTGAGGTGGCATGGAATACCAATTGGAAACCTTGGAGTGGGACCCGCTCGACGACCCATAATTTTGATCGAACGGGATGAAACTGATCTGGGACTCTTCGTGAAGGGTGAATGGATGGTCAGAACTGAGACATGAGGAAGGGTCGTAGAACCACGACGGTGCCGCTGTAGAACCCTGGTGGTGGAAGGTTTGGAAAGGCTGGAGGTAACAGTTGATGCTGGCTTTTCTAGCTTGAAGCTGGAGCCTTTTCTTCTTCATTCTCTCCTTTTTGTGTGCATTTTGATGTCCACCGAGTGCTTGTGAATTTGCAAACTCCTTGAAGCAATATTGGCACTCGAATTTCTTGTCATCTGGTTCACTTGTTGAGCTCTTCTCATTCTCTCTAGATCGTTCCAATTTTATCGGATGTGAGACAGAGTTTGATGAATTTACACTTTCATCCCCACCACCTTCTGCTGATGACCCTCCTCCTTTGATGGAGGTTTCTTCATTCCTAAGTGGATTCAGTTCAAACCCGAAAAGCCTGAGCTTCTTCTCAACACAAGATCCTGCGGAATAGGTTTCCGATTGCATTTCTAATTTTGTAATGTGGGGGAGGAAAAATATAGGAAGAAGAGATTTTGAGTGGTTGTTTTGTAGGGATTAGTTGTTTGGGTTCTCTTCCTTTTATAGTAAACTCTATGGGTTCCAACGATGCACTGCATCTCAAATTATATTGATTTTTTTAATGTTCATGATGGTATTAAGAAATGCACACCAGGCGCCAATAAAAAAGACAGAAAAAAGAAAAGTCAGATCGGAGAAGCCGTCTCATGCAAATATCAGTTTTTTAATCCCTTTCAAATTAAGTTAGATGTAGAACAGTAGAAGTAGATGCACACTTGGAAAAGTATGGAACTTTTCTCCAATATCATCATCAAAGGATTCATACTGTACGTTTGCATTGTTAAGCAAGAAAGAAGTCTATTTGTTTGGGTCTGACTAATTTATCTGCGGTTTCATTGTTAACATGAAATAATCTATTTGTTTATTTATTCGAGCAATTTTTTAATTGAATTTTTGAACTTTGGGGAGAGCGATTTTAAAATTTTGGCATATAAGAAAGATATATTGCGTAATCAATTGAGCTATGTTCAAGTGTTTATTCATTAAACCATAATTAATGTGATATAATTATAGCACTTAGAATATATAAAACATGCCATCATAAACCCCCACTTGGTTTACCAAAAAAATAAAAATATAAAAACCCCACCTCAGGCGTTTTAAAAATGTTTTTTTTTAGCCAAAATGGTCCAAAGATTGACATAACTTCTCACTTTGGTTATTGACATTAAAACCGATAGAAGTAATTCTTAAGTTTGTCCATTGTCAATCATTTGGTTTTTCTATGAAAAATCTCTATTAAATTGAGGGTACTTTTTGTCCAATCAACCCCTCCACTTGTTTTTCTATTTGAATGAGATTTTTCATAGAAATACTAAAATGATTCACAGTGCACAAACTCAAAACTATGAAGCAAGGGTTAATTGCACGTGATTCGTTGAAATGGCAAATCTTTTCGAGAATGAATAACTTATATCGATTTTTAATATCAGATATCAAAGTAAAGAATTATATGAATTTCAAATAACATTTTAGCTAAAAAGTCCTTTAAAAACCTTTATTCCATGCTTAAAGTTACTGAGAACATAATTAACTGCATCTAATTAACAAAAGTCAAAGAAAGATGGGAATTTTTAAAAGAAACAGGAGGTTAACTTTGCAGCAACCAACAAAATCTTTTTCACTGTACTCAAATGCATATCTTAGATTATGTTACAACGACTTAATGAGTCATGAGTGGATTCATGTATTGTCATCTACCAAAGAACCCTAATCATAATATTAAAAAAAAAAAAAAACAAAAGAGCATTAAAATATAGTTTATTTTACAGGTGTTGGTGCCCAGTCCCATCCACCCCAGGAAACCAATAATGTAATTAATATACAATTTTGGGATCTGTAGCTTTGTGATTAATCAGCACTAAAATGAAGCTTCTTGGTAATTAGAATGATTATCCTGAACCAACAAACACAATTAAAATATGTGTATTTTGACCATGTTTCTGAATTAATATATACTTAATAGGAACATAGCAAGGCAGATTAGTTGATAAACAAAGGGAATATTTAAGAAGTGGGCAATGAGGTCAGCATATATACTAATTAGGGTCTTGGATGAGATCTGGGCATATCTTGTTAGAGCGGGCAAAACCCTAATTTTTCATCCCCAAAAAGCATATGTGGTGAAGCAAGTCATCATGTAAATATTATTTTTATGAATTAAGAGAAGCATTTGGGGTGGACACTTGTTCTGTTTGGACCCCAGATTTTGTAGCTTTGGGTTACACAGATTTTATAAACTTATATTGTGTTGTTATTCCGTTGTCTTTACTTGAGATCTTGTTCATGGTGGACTTCTTCCACCAATTGATATTTTTCTCATGCTCATCAAATTCTCACTCCTATTTCTTTCCACTCTCTCTCTCTCTCTCTCTCTCTCTCTCTCTCTCTCTCTCTCTCTAAAATCGTGTTCTTTTGTTACTCAATATTATGATTTGGGGTATTCTTTCTTACTTGTAAGTGAGATGTCTTAGGTTCAAATCTCGTAGATGACGATTCGACACTAAATTATGTTGTTCATTATGTAACTTAACCGAACTCTCTCTTCTCTTAATCTAAAATATATCGGTGTACTCAATCAAAAAAGCCATATTCTCTTTCTCTAAATTCCAAATCTTTTTTCCTGCTTTTGGGAGAAGAATTCACAATTCCAACCAGACATGCTGTCATCAAATCATTTTCAATCGTTTGTGGAATAAAAATCAGACCGTATAGAGATGGTGGGTTGGTTTTGAATGGTTGATTTCATATAATTCCATTTGATTTGTCCATAATTCGGTTCATATTTGATAACTTGATATATGATCACAAATGGTGGCCCCTAAACCACCCTATTAAAAAAAAAACCTATTTCCATCCACTACCCTCTATTGCTTTGCTTCCCCTTCTGGACTACTTCCCAAACTAATATTCTCTCTGATCTTATTAATCTACAAAGAAAACCAAAATTGACTGAGGCCAAGTAGTTCGCCAAGAGAAATAATATATGGATTACCTGTTTCATTAAAGATCAGAACTACTAAAGTTAAATGAGAGAGTGACAGTTTATATATGTAGTTAATTGGATTGGATGTTTGTCCCTTTGAGGAGAAAATTTTCCTTAGATTCGGGATGTCATGCTGACGGGAATACACTAATTAAAGGTATTTACACATTGTTATATGAAAACATTAATAGTAGCATATGATTCGTTTATAATAATACCAACTGGTGTTCCAGTTGCATAAAAGTTCTTTTCATCTTTTTAACTCTGTTAATAAGAGATATCTATGCCATCCAATGTATACAAATGATTACGTACAAGACTTTCTATAGCTGGTACAACTGAATTTGAATCCAAAAGCCTCCGGAGTACAAAGGAAGTTGCGTGGCTATCTGCTGCATAAACAAATTAACCAATGCATTAGAGAATAAGTGCCTTTTGGTTAGAAATTTGTCACCCATATTTTCATGTAATAATTAATTCAACCATTACTTGGACATAGTTCATGAAAGTGATGGGCAATTGGGAAGCAACAAGCCTGTGTCCAAACTGATGCCGCCTTAGTCATTTCAAGGAAAGAGCCAGGTGTGGGGAAACTTATCTTCATATAAGTGGACCACAACATTATAAACACGTGCCTTTATCATTTTAAACTATTAATTGTATTCCTAGTTAATTTTGCATTAGGGTTCGAAGAAAAACCAGTACTGATAGTGATAGAAGAAACTTCATATGATTTGAACTTTCATCAAAATAATGAGCAGTAGAATATGCACTAGCAGAAATAGGTATTATTTTTTGTTTTGGTACATTCCTTTATAAATATGTATTTTAAATATGCTTTTAGAGTAGTCATGTTGAAAGTGAATCTCACATCGGAGAAACAATGAATGTTGTAGGTGCTTATAAGATATTGGGCTACTCCCACCTAACTTTCTTTATAGTATCAGAACAGGTTGTCTCATGTGCGACACCCAACGACCATTTATAGACTTGAAAATTCGTTACACATGAGAATACGTGTAGAGAATGAATTCCACATCGGAGAAAGAATGAACCTTGTATGTGCTTATAAGAGATTTGGTCGGTTACTCTATAATAACAACTAACATTATAGTAAAACTCCAACTTTCTTCAAGTAAAAGGTTGACTTCTGGCCTTTTTTCAGCCGCAGGTTATCCAAGTCCAAATATTAATCTGAAAGAGTAGGTTTAGGCACAGAGCTGGGTACTGCCGACATCTTATGTATGTGTATATAATATGCAATAACTCGTCTTTACATAACGCGTGCAACTTCCAGGTGCTTGGCATGTATATGATTAGGATAGACGGAAGCCAAAACTAAATTACTTGGGGCATTTGAATATCTAACATGGAGTTTCTTATTTTAAAGTCTCTAATACTCTGCACCTTGAACTGCAATAGCATTCTAATTGCTTTGGGTATGTCACTACTTTGGAAACGTTGAAATTGCATTTTGACAATCAAAATCGCTTCTAACAATGTATAGTACGTAAAAATTAAATGTGCATGCAGATCATAAAAGCGCTCCTAGGAGAAGCAATTTGAAGTTTTTCTTTCTTTCTTTTTTTTTCCCAAAAAGCAATTCAATTTTAACTAAAATTTCCCCGCATTTATAGTAAAACGAACTTATGAGCGACAGTATAAAACAACCACCACATTTTGAAAGATCATTTACATAAAATTCTAAAAGTTTTAAGCAGAAAAGTTGTTGATGAAAACATTAAAGCAATCGAATTTTCCAATTAAAAGGGGAAAAGGAGCAAGGGACAAATCATTCTACATCTCAAAATTTTCTGGTACCATCAATTACTATATAAACCAACAACGATTTCTAATCCAAAAATGTGGCAACTGGTTGAGGGGCCAGTTTATAACACCCCGATTGTGAGCAAGTACATTATGATCATTTCATAAAGAAAGGAGCTCTCTAATATGCGCTTTCAATCACCTAACAGTAACTAATGGCCCCAAAATATCTTGGTTTTCAACGTATATTTGTAGTTGATGGCCGCTTGGAACGAGGCAGGAGGGCAAGAAGAAGCTTCTTCCTAGGTCCCTGCAACAAAATCGATCTTCATAAGAACCATCAATGCATTATAATTCGAGCATGTTACCTCTATATTCTAAAACGAGAACCTCTAATACATTCACAACCCACATCCAAAGGTCACAAGGCAAAACACAGACACGCACCCAGACTGCTGACGAGGTGCCAGGTTGATCCACATAAAAGTGGGGATTTGAACAAGTACCACAATAAGACACTTTCCTAGATAGTATCATGCATGCAACACAATGCTACTCGGAAAACTAATAAAGTAGGATTAAACAAAACCCATAAAACACCTGAGTTGGACATCATTTAAAAGTAAACTAACAAGAAAAGTGAAAAAAAAAAAAAAAAAAAAATACTGGGGAATGGCAAGTACCATAGGTATTCCCAGCTCTTTGAGGTCATATTCTCCCATCTGCTTCAATGCAGTCATATCAATCTGTGTAAGATCAGATATATCAATTATAAGTTGAATCCGAGAGAAGCTATTAACTTATTTATGTCCACAGCAAGCACCCAAACTCCAAAAGTTAGCTATCTGGGCAAGTCTCATAAAGGTTAAAACACTTCCAAACATTATTTTAGAAGCACGTGCTGTTTCACTCATATGGTTTAGAAACAATGCTTATAAAACGAGCGGCGCTATGCATAAAAAGTGTGATGCCGAAGAAACAAAAAAGGGTTTCACTGAATGCAAAACAATCTATAAACTTAGGAACGGAAAAAAATGCATTAGATAAATTATAAAACTACAGGCCAAATGCTCATGAATTTCGGGTTAATGTAACCAAAGAAATAATTAGAAAACAACGATATGAAGCAACATACTTCCTCAGCCTTAAAAATAATGGCATATTTTCCCAACCCCAGCGCATGTAGCAAGCCATCTACAGTCTGTTGTTCATCACTCTGCAAACACCAAACACCCAGAAAGTTCCTAAGTCCATAAACTGAGGTGGTTATCAATCCAAATTTGAAACATGTCAAATAATACACGTTCTATAGCAGAATATCACTTTCAGGTACAGACTGAAGAATATGTAGTTTAATACATAGCCAACGTTTAGGTAATTATAGTTACAGAGCATAAAAACATTCAAATACAGCCATAGAAAAGTACTTAATTTCCTACTGCTTCCAGGAACCAAGGCTAAAAAATAGCTGCCATAGGCACAGGTGAGACACGAGCATGGTGCAATTTCTCATGTCGTTAAGAATTTTAACCTTACAACTACTAGTGAATATTTTGGTGGTTTTCAAAAACATACCACAAACTCTTTAAACTGGTATCTGCTTCGAATTTATGGCCTGACTGGACCTCTACATCTAAAACCACGTACAATGATTACTCATCCTCCAAATGCATGGCAACATAAGGGTGTGGACTAACAAATTCTATTTTGTTCTCTTGGTAGTTTTGTCAGTATTTCAGACTGTAAACTAACAAATAGCTTTTATGGCGATGGACCAATTTTCTAGAAAACAACACCAACTTTTAATAGGTTTTTGTATTTTAAACAAACTTACCTCTCCAAATTCAATGATTTAATTTCAGCAAGAAATTGAGTCACTTAATCTATCTAATCTTGACAAACTGCCTAACCACTGTTTTCTTTATCATGCAGGCAGAGCAAGTTTTTGCATCATGAAAGATAGAAAAGGTTCTAATTTTGTGTGAGTGTGTTTTGGGGGGAGGGGGAGGGGGAGGGAGGGAGCTTTGATACAGGCATGAAAATGATGATGATAAGATCAGCATTGCTGAAAACACAATTTGGCCCTATAAGCATAGACAAGTTTAAAGAGTTTATTCTTAGACATTCAATTCAGTTACTATTACATACAGCTACAAATGCAGAGCATATTTGCAATTGGATATACAATTGAAGAAAATAGCGAAAGGCAAGTAGCATGTACCACATATGAACTTTTCTGTACAATGCTGCTCAGAGGAGGAATTTGGCTCAAATGAGGTGGGGGTGGGGCCACAGGCTTCGCAGATACAGGAGGCAATGGAGAACTGGACATGAAAGGAGTTGTACTTGCAGGCCTTGTAGCATTTAGAACATCTTTGCTCATATATGGAACCGATCTGACATCATCAAATGCCCTACTTACTGGCCTTCTCTGCAATTCTTTGGGATTCCTCGGAGGGGAGAGACCCCTCGAAGTGACTACAACTCTATCTGGGGATCTTCGTCTTATATGGTCCAGTGTCCAAGGGGAATAAGAATTTCTTAATGAATCCACACGAGGTAAATCATCTGCCCTTGAAGAAGGAATTCGGCCCATAAAGCTAGTCTCTTTTATTTCGGAATGGTGCTGACGTGGGTCATGGCCAGTAACAGGGCGCTGAACTGCCTTTGACAGCTTTTCACGGAGGTCCCCATGCCTATGACCATCATCACTCTGAGCTCGTCTAAACGCATTTTTTTGCATGAGTTTAATTCGAAGATCACCTTTACCAATGCGTGCATCTTGGAGATTTAAAGCAAAGGTTAGAAAAAGGAAATTAATTCAGAAATACAGTACTGCAGCAATTTTTCAATTGCTCCGGAGTAAGCTTATTACCATCATAACCATTGGAACTCATACTTGACCTACCATTGTCTCCTCGCTGGCTGCAAAAAAGGTATGATGATAAATTATTTTGAAAATTTGACTTGTTTAGGGAATTTCTGACACATTGGATGTAAGAACTAAACATATGAAATCCCTTTAGCTCTGTTTCCAACTCATACACAAATTTTGCAACTTATACCAACATTTCAATTTAACTCGATAGGCATGTTATTCAATTTCATATCAGTAGTATAATCTATAGGAACACAACCACTGAGTCAGACATGACAATATTCCAAAGCAACGGTAGATTTCAGCAGCAGATAAAATTTAACTTTATAAGTAACAAGGGTCACACCGTTTATTGCTGTGTAGGCTTCCGTGTGACAAAGCACCGTCTACATTACCTCCTAACCTATCTCTAACAGAACGCTTGGCCCCAGCCGCAGGTATATGATCAGCTAATGAAGACCCCGAAACAGACCTCTTCACCACCTGTCAAATGGTGATACAAGTCATTGCACTTTCAAGAACAAGAAAACCAGGAAGAAAAAAACTTCAAACTCTAACCAATTGTTGATATATAATCAAGTAAACGCATAAAATTTATTACTTTACTTCATGTTTCTATACTTTCTCTTCACTAACTCAAAAAGTATGCTTATTTAGTTCTATAAATCCCCCAATATACATATTTATACATATATACACACATAGACACAAACACACACATGTACAGGTCTCACTTTTGTACAGGAGAAAATGAGAAATTGGATACCTGACCACCGCGCCCAAGCGTTATGGTGACTCGGCCCCTCGAATTCCCTGACATAGTTTCAAATCAGAAACACTAGGTAATCAATCGGCTAATCAAGCTTTTACTGCAAGGCATCACCGCCGCAGAAACCCTAATCCGATAGCCGATGCCAGGCAAAGCGAAGCTCGGGGAGATTGATTGATAAGCGCCTGCTTGTCTGCGACGTCTGGGGAGCAATTAGGGTTAGAGAGAGAGAGAGAGAGAGAGAGATTGGTGTTTTTTGGGTAGAAAATTCGAAATGAATCGAAAACGATGACGCAGCGTTGCAGAGGAATATCAAAAGGCCGGAGTCGCGAAAATCAGAGAGAGATGGGTGTCGTTATTGATCGGCCAATACGAGCCGTCTGATTACTGGCGCACTCTAAGTCTCAAGCTTTTTTCCTTCCACAAATCAAAACCACCTTTTTAAGTGTTTTGACCCCTTTTCAAATGAAAGGCTTAAAATTAAAAATTGAAAATGTCCTTTTTAGTGAAAAAAATCTTTAGATTGGCATAATAAAAATGGTTTCTAAGTTTGTTTATCATTAACTATTTTGATTTAATTTTTTTTTTTTAAATAAGAGTTAAAATGATTTGGCAAAAATTGGGGTATTTTTATCATTTTATTCTTATTCAATAAAGATTTTCACGAAATGATCAAAATGATTGACGGTGGACAAACTCAAAGATTACTTCTATTAATTTCAAATCTCAGTGGCTAAAGTGAATAGTTATGCAAAACTTAAGGACCATTAAATATTTTGACTAAAAAGTCCTAAAAAAAATTGCGCGCACAAATTATAAGAAATGCAAGGAAAGGAGAGGACCATGTTTTCTTTGGTAAATAGCCTTTTTTTTTTTTTTTCATACTTTGGTAAATAGTTAAATAATTATCTTATTTTTTGTAATTAAGTCGCAAATTTGCAAGAGACATAATTATACTTACAACATGATTTTTTTTTAATCCCTAAAAATAAAACCACAAATTAAGCCACTCATTACTATGATTTTTACTTGTAAGTGAGAGATCTTCAATTCAAATACCGTGGATGATGAATTTAATACCAAATTAGGTTGTCTATTATGTGGCATAACCAAACTCCCATTCTTCTTAGTGTAAAAATATAAGGTTGTACTAAAAAAAAAAAAAAAAAAATCAAAACCAGAAATTACATATAAATTTGTTGCATTAAGGGCCGGTAGTCTCATCGGGCTTCATTAATATAAAAGCCCACCATAAACATACAAAGCCCAACTCAACGTCAAAACACAACTCAATTATCAGGAGAAACTTCAATGTTAGAGTACGCAAAGAACAGTTTTCATGCAACGAGAATTTTTACTGTGAAAGTATGTCTCTCTGTGCTATCGCTTTCTAGCATTTTAATTGGTACTCGAATATTGTTCGTTCATTTAACCTTAGTTAAATCACTTAATTGCAAGTTTACGAGACCGTCTTCTTAATTATGAAAAAGTGCACATCAAATCATTGGTAACGTATAAAACAATCATTTAGAGTTTGATTGTGTATGCTTTCAGCTACTGGACTCTCCCCATACAGGGTGCGACACTCCACTGCTTCGCCTAGCAGCACAACACTTGTATTGTAGTGAGCTCCCTCTAATGTGTGACTTCCAGTCACACAAAATATGAGAATATATACAGAGACGAAGTCAAATAAGATTTAACTTAAACTTTTTACATCACATTACACAATACTATAAGACCTTGTTTGGCATGATGTTTGAGACACTCTCATATTAAATAGTCACCGATCAAATAACATTTTTGTATACATGGTAGGTAAATTATTTTTCGTGTATTATTACATATATTAGCCTATTAGGGACCTTTTTTGGTAAAAATATATAAAGTAATATGTATATGATTGTTTGTAGGTAAAAGATAAAATCAAAAGCATGATCCAATTCCTAAGTTTATACAATATTTTGTTGTTGGTATACAATATTTTGCATAATTGGAAATTAACATTTCAAATGGTAGGTAGGTAAATTAATTTGGTCTAATATATAAATAAACACACACACACACACACACACACAAACAGAGATATATATATACACACACACACACATATTTATACACATTTTGAATCAAATAACATTTTTGTACATGGTAGGTAAATTACTTTTTATTTTATTTTATGTATTATTGCATATATTAGGTTTTTTCTTTTTTTTTTTTTGTGAATATATATATATATATATATATATATGAACTCATAATGCCAGATACATAGAATTAAGCCATCAATTCTCATATTTGATATTAATATGCAATGAACATTTTAGCATTAATGTCTTATTTTTCTTTTTGCAAAATCATTAACTCTCTCCTTACAATCTGCATAGAATTAATTATGCACATCAAATATGCAATAGGGGCATTTTAGGCATCTAAAAATATAAAATATGTAAAGTAATATGTAATTAATGAATTCACTTAGGTGGGTCCTAGTCACTAGGTTTTTTTTTTTTAGTAAAAAAATTATGTCGAATTTTATATGAAAAATTTTGAATTTGAAAGGTTAAAGTCATATTTTCAGTTTTTATAATTCTATTAGAGTTCTCTCGTTTCCACTCTTCGGACTCATTAAAGCAACAGGATGACCGTATGTAATAAAATTATTCCAATTAACTAGTTAGCAAAACTATTTAGCTCACACTAATTGATGATCATATCATGACGCAGTTATATGATCATCACCGGAGAGCAACAACCATGAGGAAAGGAATCATGACATCATGCATGCAGTCATCGGCTTGAAGAACTTAACTAGATATATATAAGCTAGCGTTAGATGCATGTGCATGGAGTCACATCATCATCATCATCACCATCATGCTGTACTATATGGAGAAAATGTAAGCTAGAAATAGAAGGCATATGGTCAGTCCTTCAAAAAATGTCATGATTAAGAATCCTAATTAATGATTAATACTTCCTTAAGTATAAATGTAAACTGTGCTAGGATCTATATTGAGATTTAGAGGTCTAAAATGTGGAAATCAAGTGAGCCATTCATGATTCTCCTTTTCTCTGTAAATATGTAGAGATGGAAATTCGATGAATCAAAATTAATGAGGATCGACTAATTAAGCCAATCAAACCACTCATGGTTTCCAGTCCAAGTATTAGGTCAGAAAACAAATTTGATTAAGATACTTTGAGGCCCCTAAACGAAGAACAAGTAACAAACCCTAATGTAATCAATATATTGCAGATCGAGCTTATATGATCACTCGATGGATGTGCAGGCATACGATACAGCTCTCTCGAAAATTGAATCCACTAGCATCCACAGGTGACAAATAACAACCATAGATTCATAGAATCACAATATTCATTTGTAGGAAGAGATCGATCGAGAGAGAAATTGAGAGAGAAATTGAGAGAGAACGTACATAATATTCTTTTACAGCATAAGCAGCACACAACACAACATATGGTATATCAGTTATTCAATCAACCAAACTTTAAAGCTCAAAACATACATACATACATACATATATATATATATATGACTAACCCTTACAAATCCAATTAAGAGACCAACAAATTAAAAGCAATCCATCGTTCATATAGAGAAAACTTTCAACCTTGCGTAGAGATTTGCTTGATCTAGCAAACAATCGGACCACAACGCTTCAATTCCCCAAGAGATCTCAAAAGAAGAAAGAAACTAACATCAAAATCTGCTGCTAGTCTATATCGATCCAAGAAGAAGATCAGGGGAGAGAGCACCCTAGCTAGCTAGCTAGGGTTTCTTCTTCTTGAGTGAACCGATATCTTCTCAATCTAGTAGTCGTCTGATCTCTCTCTGGCTTTCTTCTTTCGCTTTCTTTGAGTGGAGTTGGAGGTGGAGAGCGGTCTTGGTGGGTGGTTTAAGGAGGAGCACTGGTGATGATGATAAGAGTGAGGAGGGGTTAATGATGAGAGGAAGAGGGGAGAAGAAGACATGATGATTATTGCTGAGCTTGTTGTGGTTATTGTGTTTTATTTATTTATTTATTTATTTTTGCGTTGAAGGGAGTGAAGAGATTTAAAGAGAAAATTTGATGGCTAATATTACTTGTTGTTCCACATGGATAGGTAATTATCACAATGCTATACCATCACACTGTCGACTTTCTCTCTCCGAAACTCCAGAAAGTTTTTGATCTAATAACCCTTTGTTGTATTGTACTTCGACCACCTAAAAGGCTAAAAGAGAGGCGTTGTTTTTTAATGTACAGAGAAGAGGGAGAGAGAGAGAGTAGGGCACCGGAGAAATATGCTTGTGTTTTTACCTTTACAATCTTTTGCCTCTTTTTCTGTTAATTATTATTATTTTTTTTTAAGATGGAAACATTACTTAATTAATTGGACATTGATAGCCTTGTGCTTGTGAAGTAATTTTTTTTACATTGTTCCTTAAATTTTTTTTTTTTTTTTTTTTTTTGTTGGTAGATATTTTCCCTTTCAAAAGTAATTTGTTAACGCGGGTTTCTGGAATGACTCGGCTCCACTCTTGCCATGTCATCATTATGAGGGAAGACTCTTTAACTTAGGACCAGGTCAATGTTGTTGGATGGAGGAGACTCTTTGACACATGATAGACCATCTCTTCCAAATGATTAGCTCTCTAATGGCCTACTCTCTAGTGGTCGGTGTTGTACCATACAAGGGTTCTCCACTGAGACCACCAGACCAGGATGCTCTACTGAGACCACTAGACCAAGGTGTGCTACCAAGACCACCAGATAAGGGTGCTCTACTGAGACCACAACATCGCCTCTCCTGAACGCTCTATTGAATGAATATCCGTTAACCTAGACTACATATTTGTTGGTCTAGATATTTATTGGTGGATATGAAGAGGCTGCATCTTGCCCTACGAATATTTGTATCTGTCGGCAAACATATCTTAGGACAGCTTTTGCGCGACCAAGTTTACCCGACGGAAGTCAGTCGCCTTAATTGCTTCGCAACGAACGTTATCCTTAAGACATGAATTCTTTTTGTCTCCTACGTCGTTTCTTTTTGTAGTGAAAGCGCACAAAAATAAAAAACTGAAAAAGAAAAACAAAATGGTTATTCAACCAGCCTTTAATTACTTAATTTTCTATATATTTGCCTTTTATTAGATATCTGCTACAAATTATTACATTCCAATTCGATTCAATATATCTACGTTGTATAAGTTCTATTACATATTGGGCATAATTTGCTTCTATATGATTATGAGTCATGATCCGTATATGGTTAGAAAACAAAGTTTCATCTGTACAATGAAGGTAGAGTTACAGAAATGAGAAGGACTGGTTAAAAGGCAGATAAAATGACTGAATCACTGGATTTTATCTAATATATATTAATTGTCGGTTTTGCCCTAATCATGAAATGTTGATTGCGATGAGAATAATTACAAAACTGAATGATTATGGTTAGGACCATAGGAAGCTGAAGATAATTAAGCAATTGAAAGGAGCTGGATAAAACAGATCGAGATTAATAGCTCAAGGTGATGATTTCAGCTCCTGATTGAGGCCAGTTCTTCTGTCATCTCATTGATAAAAAGTGACCAGATACTTAAGTAACTTTTGTTTCCTTTTCTTTCTGCTTGCTAGCTACGAACTTCTACAAAGTTGAAGGGGGAAACTTAATTAAGCAAAACATTTGGTGTAAGGGTTAATTAGGTTCTACAATGCAATTAACCACGTTTTATTAAATTACAGAGATTTAAGACGAACTTCACAAAAATGATTGAAGAGCAAGAATGTACAAGAATTTTGGCTAAGTCATATATAGAAGGGGAAGCATCAGCATGTGAGGCTCATTAATCGATTGTTCATATAAGCTACATAAATTTTTGCTGAATTTAAAATCTTCCAGAGCTACAAGAAGAAGGTGATCATCATGTCAATACATTTAGTTACTTTGCCACGGCTATGATTATGATTCCATTTCCTGGGCCAACCCAAAAAGTCATACTCTTTGGAATCAAATTTAATCCTTTTCATAAATTTGGGGGAGCCATGGAGTAGAATACTGCATAAAGGATAAGAGAAATGTTATGGGGCTCTCTCAAACGTGAGATTTTTTATGGACTCTCTGATTCTTCACAGTTTAATATCAATTCTCGTTCCAACATATAAAACAATGTGGCAAAAACATGAAATGACAAAGAGTCATAAAGAGTCTCATCTTATAAAGAGTCCCCCTAGCATTTCTCAAAAAATAAAGACACGGCAGCCACCATGTCGGGCTCCACAACAAATTTACTCCAGCCCTAGGTAATTCTTTCTTTCTTTTGTTAAACTTCAAAACCAGTTAAACCAAAGGACTATAGTTTTGATTAAAAATAGAGCTTTGAACCATGCAGTTCTGGTTTATTCTTACCCGTTATTATATTCACCCTCATCAACGGACTAAATAGAATAATTTCTACAAGGGAGTTAAAACGGAAGTTATAAAATGGACTATTTCATAAAATGGACAGAGATTTATGACCATTATGATTACTTAGCCAGAAATTCAATTATTAAGAGGCCAACGATCATATGCTCCAGTCCATATTATGAGCCGTCCCACACTAGTCAAATTTCTCTCATGAGTATAATCTCTTACGTAAGATTGCACCAGCACAGAGGTATTCATCTTTTTTGTCTCTTTACTTCATTTTTCTTTGCTTATGAGGAAATTTTTCTTGGTAGATTTGGAGGTGGGGACTAACTAGTTTCATTCCTCATCTATATCTTTAGGACAGAAGAGAGGAATTTGCGGTGCAATGAGAATGTGGGTTAAAGTTGGACATGATTGTTGTGTGGTAGAGATGATAACGTAGAAGTGTGACTAGAAAGCAACTAGGAACCGAAACGAAAAGGAATAAAAAGTCAAACCACTTGTTGACTTCACACCATACTTCGTTTTTACTTCTTCGTCGGCTAACTCGAAACGTCTTCTCAAACAGGTCCGAAAACATAGCCAAATAGCCCAAAATTTGGGATCATGGGACGAGACATGCAGCAATGAGCTCAGCCCAAAATACTTCCAGTAGGGAATGATTTCCATTCCGGTTTTCTCCTTCTCACATTAAATAAACAAAAAAGAAGATTTGAAAAAGGAAATCAGAGTGCGAAAATAACACACAAATAAAACTCAGCAATAATTGAGCCACTAGGTTTAATTATTGTTTGTCCTCATAAACATAAAATATATGGCACCAAACTGCAGTTACTTAAATTTGATATTCATAGGATTAATCTCTAATAAGTTAAGAAGTAGGTTAATGTCAACGTTTAAGGAACTTTGTTATGAACAGGCACGTAAGCATTACTTGCATAATTAATATTATTAATCTTTTCTACTATTATATGATATTGTGTTAGGTTAAATGGTTTCTCCGTCCATTCTCAAACAACGAATCGAATATTATTTTTCAACACGCACGTACTCATGATTTGACAAATTGTGGACTTCTTCATTTGCAAAATATATTTCAAATATTTAAACCTACGTTAGGTAGGTTGAACCGAAGGTTAGGTTGAATTTTGAAAGTGGTGATTTTACTTTATCAAATATAGAAGTATTTAAAAACGCTTAATTAGCTTTCTTCATGTAATTAAAAGCTTTGAATAGAAGACATTGTATATGGGTGCAGTAGTATGCTAGCGTTTCAACGTGCATGACAGCTGATGGGGGTGTTTCAAGAAAATGGGGCAATGGATGTTTGGCATGTTTTCTAAAAATCAAGTAAATATGTTAGGTAGACTAATTTTTTAGACCGAATTTACAGATTATGTGATGTTTCATCAATAAAAAATAAGCATGTTAATCAACATTTAAATAATAATCAAATTATTAACCACTATGTCATATAGTTTACAAAATTTGATTTAAATAGTTGATTTCCTTAGCATCCTCCAAAAGTTCATGAGTAAAATAAGTTGTCTTTAAGAGGAATATTATCAATTGATTAGATGGGGTTATCATATTGTCTCCCAAAATTCCATCTCCAGAATCTTCACATGTAACAACAAAGAAAAGGAAAACTGTAACACTTATTAAAAAATTAGGTTCAATGGATTCTAACCTAATTTCAAGTAATTCATCACTTGCTTAGAAAAGTAATCAGTAATGTGATGAGTAAGTTTGATTGAAATAGCAGCATTATGTATATGTTAATGGCAAACGCAAACTTTGTAGTACTAGTTTTATTTTCTCGATCGTTTTGTACAGCTTTGGAGAGCTATATACATGAGGATTTTTTCTCACTCTAATAATATGTAGAACCAAAATAAATAAAAAATTGTTTAAAGTCCAGAAAAAAATATTGTAGAACCTAAATAAATACAAATTATGAAAAGGGGACCCGTATTTGCCAGACCTTAATATAACAATCCAAGCTGCCACTATAAACAAAATAAGAATCACCAGAATAATCAGAATCAGTATTATCAACAGCTGCAGTCAAACACTTCACCGGCCGCCTGTGACCTTCCAACACAGCCAAACAGCAATAACTCCTATTACGATAATCGCCAACTAGCCCTGACGATAATCTCCTCCAAACCCTAACACTATAATCTGCCGACCCACTACACACCAAATCTGCCACCACCGACAAACACAATACCGCCTTTGTGTGTCCCCTCAAAGCACCCACCACCACCATGTGCCCCCCACCGCCGTCCGCACCACCATCTCTTTCCCAAACCAAAATCGACCGGTCGCAGGCACCGGAGTACAGCACGGACCCGTCGGTGTTAAAAGCCAAGGCATTCACAGCTGACTTGTGCTTCTCTAGAGTTCCAACAAGCCTCACTGACATTGACTTGTCTTTCTTCCACGTCCACACCTTTATTTTCTTATCCGCGGAGCCGGTGTATACAAACGTTCCGTCACGTGAAAAAGTGACGGCGTTGATGGCGTCGTCGTGGGCGTTGCTCACCGACTCCAAGCATTTAAAATCGGAAGTCCGCCATATTTTGAGTGTCCGGTCCCATGAAACGGAGTAGAGAAACGACCCGTCGTTGGATATGGCTAGAGCGGAGACGGTGTCGACGTGGTGCACCCAGGTGTACTTCTTGTGGCGCCGGATTTGCACGTAGTTCTTGGGGAAGAAGAATCTTGTGGCACGGTCATTTAGAGTTGGGAGTGTGGCTATACATTTTAGTTTTTCATGCGTGTCGGTCGTGTTGATTTTCCAGACTCGGATTTTATGGTCTTGGTGAGCACTGAATAAGAGCTTGTTGCGGTCGTCCCCGCTCCCAACAACCACCAGAGACTTTACAGTGCTGGGAGTGGCTACCACCTTGTTGTACCGTGGATTTGAAGGATGTGATAGGATACTACTCCACGCTGTAATCCGGCCGTCGGATGAGCCACTGTATAAGAAGTTTCCAGAAAGGGCTAAGGTACAGATGTATGACTGGGATTGGAGGGTGGCTATGCAGTGGTGGTGGACACTTGGGGATCCCAGTACTTCTAATTGGTTGGATTTTGATGGAGTAAGAGAAAGAACAGAAGGGAGACTTGGCTGGGACGATAGGGAGGAGGAGGTTGATGACACAGAGTGAAGACCGGATGTCGTGGAGCTAGAGGTTAAGGATTCTTCAGTAGATTCTTTTGTGTGACAGGGCAAGGGGAAAGGAACAAGTCCCATAATATTGAAAAGGAAAATAGAGAAAACGCAGCTACAACTATATGATGGAGTTTACATTCTTATACAGAGATCGAAATGACCTGAAACGTAGAGAAGCTTAATTTGTCGATCGAGTCTCGAAATGTGCAAGTACCTTCTTTTGAGACGCTAGGTTATTATATATATAATATAGAATTTCAAGAGAAAGCCAGATTCTTCCACCAAAAGTAGGTACTGGTGTAGGATGGCAGCGAGGGGGCAGATTCTCTTCTCTTCCACACTTTTCGTCTCTTTCTGTTTGTGCTGTTACGATTAAATTATGTTAAAATTTTATATTACTATTTCTTTTTATCTTATTATCTCTATAAAAAAAAAATATAAAATGTTGATGTAGTTTAACCGTGACCACACAAAATAGGAAGGCACGGAAAGTGGAAGGGCAGAGAATCTGCCTCCGGCAGTGAGATGTCCTATCGTATCAATCGGCCGTGCCTAATAATTAGTTAAGGATTTATGGGTTCACGTACGATTTGATGAACGCCACTGGCTTTGTATGCTGGTGCTAATACAGCTGAAGTAGCAATATTATGGGGTCTGTGTAGTCCGTAGCTGATTAGGTTGAAGCGCTTAGAAGTTGGGACATATATACATCCCATGTGAAATTGATCCTTTGATGATGGGCTGTATTCTATACTTTAACATGTAGCGTGCTTTGGATTGTTTCTTAAGAAACACTAAAATCAACTCATGAAGGAGCTGACCTTTATAAAGGTATTCTTCACTGAGAAAACAAAAAAAGATTATTAGATTAGTTTGCACTGATGCACGATTGATCTATATATGTTCTCGTCTAAAACTGAAAAGGTTGAATAATCTGGTGGACGTGGGTCCAGTGCTTTTCTTCTTTCAAACTCTTGAACTTGTCGACCAAGTAACATCATCAATGTCATTTCACATTGTTTTTTGTAAGATTCCGCTGGTATATATTTTCTTTACCGGCTGCCAAACTTTGGCTCATTGAGGGTGACCAGTAGTACCTAAATGCAAAAGAAATTAGTTACCCTTAATTTCGTCAAAATTGGAGAAGAAAAGGATAAGTTAAGATCGAAGGTTCCTATAAGATCAGCTGCGGGGATGCCATGGAGTCATATATTACATGTAACCAGGATTAGGGATCATTCGTTGTAATTATTATTATTTTGGGAAAATTAGAATTCCTACAGTTTTTTTATATATATCATTTAGATTAAACATGTGTGTCTTTTTTAAATTTGATTAAAGTGTTTTGACCAATAGTCACCTCTATTTTTTAAAATTAAAATAATTTCTAAATTTATCCTTTTATCTACATGATGCACTTTTCCTTATTTAGTAGAGATATTAGTAATTAAATTATATCTTCTCTTCTTCCAAATATATTTTTTCAATCACAGTTTTTTTTTTTTTGGTTATGTAAAAATTTAATATTATTTTTTTTCCAAATGGTTTTTTCTTTTTCAAATAGTTGGTGATCAACATAAAAGCTCTGTGTAGTTTTTTCAATTTTTTTGTGAAATTATATATATATTTTTGCTGTTTTTTTAATTATAGTTGTTGACGAATTGTTATTAGGTACAATACATTACGTATATATTATATGCAGGTACGTTTGAATTTACAAAAATTATTAATTGGTACGTTTATTTGCAATTTTGGTACGTTTGATTTAATAGATATTGTTAATATTGGTACATTATTTTTTTTTGTACACATTGTGTATTGGTACGTTTATATTATTCTTAATCCTATTTTTTCTTAAAGTACTAAAAGAAAATTTTCTTTCGCTTGATTTTGGGGGATTTAAAAATATTTTAAATTATTTTGGAAAGAAAATATCTTAAATCGTAGATAATTATTGCTAATGTCACATCCCGGGCTCGACTCCACCGTAGCACGATATTGTCTGCTTTGGGTCCCTACCATGCCCTCACGGTTTTGTTTCTGAGAACTCACACGAGAACTTCCCAGTGGGTCACCCATCCTGGGATTGACCTCGCACGAACTCGCTTAACTTCGGAGTTCCTACGGAATCCGAAGCTAGTGAACTCCCAAAAGGCCTCGTGCTAGGTACAGATGGGAATATACATATAAGGCTTCAGGATCCACACCTATGGGCTATGTGGGATCTTATAGCTAAATTGTAGCATTATTGTGAAAATAATTTTGAATCAAACCAACTTTTTTAAAAAAAAAAAAAATTTAATTTAATTTTTTTTTTACAATTATCTCTAATAGAGGAGAGTGTAATCAAAATGCTAGATTATAGGAATTTTGTTACAATATAATGTGCATATAGAACCAAAATTATGACAAAAAAAAACAGTTTAATCAAATCACTAAAAGCAAAATTAAGGCGCCTATGTCAAAAGATCTCTATTATTTTTTCAAAAAAGGGCTGATTAAATCAACGTTATGTTGTGTTAGCTTTCATTTAAACAAAAATTTAAGAATAGTGTTAAAGAAAAAGTAGAATATATAATAGCACAAAAATCAGATTGTTTAAATATCTATATGAATTAAAGAAATTAACAGTTATGATCATAAGTAATATCTTTATGATTAACGGGTCAATTTTTTTCTAATTCATTCGAACGCTTAAAAGTTACTACGTAAAAAGAACAAATGACTTCAATCATAACATCTGTAGGGCTAAATGATGTAATATTATCAAAGAAAAACATTTTTCCTTGTTACTGAAAATGAGAGGACCAATTATTGGCTCGGTGGACAAGTCACGAACAAGCAAACATTGTAAGGATATTGGTGGAAGAAAATAAAAATATAATTTTCTTTATAAAAAAAAATGAAAAAACTGTATATTCAACTATACTGCTGACAGTATCTGTTCGTCCTAACTGTATTCAACTGTATCTGTGTACGGTGCCAAATCCAAACCAAAAAATGTAATAAATAATCGGTAAATCTAATCCTAGTCAATAAACCAGAAATTAAAGAGAAAAACTAAAACAATAGTAACAGGAATCCAACTGCCAACACGACACTGGGGCCCCACAAACGCGGAGTGGAACCCAGGTGGTCCCCTGCAGCAGACGTGTCCCTCGCCTGGTTGGACGGCGTAGACGAACTAGTCGTACCGTCGTAACTGGGATTGGCGCCGTACAGCGACTGGATTCCCAAGACGTCGTCGTTTGCTAGCTCAACCTTCTTCGTCCGCGACGCGATCGTCGGGTACATAATCGCCCCCTCCACCGACGAGTGCCCCAACCCCAACAGATGTCCGATCTCGTGCACCGCGACGGACTCCAGATCAACGGCCGACGTCATGGAGGATTTGCTGATGTCACCGGTGATGACCCAGTTCTCGTCGCCGTCCAAGTGGAACCTCCCGCTCGGGGGCGAGAACGCGTGCGCAAGAGTCCCCAAAACCCCGTCGAACGGCTCGCCGTCGCCGTGGTCGCCCTTAAAGAATCCTATCTTGATGTCCGCCGAGTCGAAAGTGGTAGTTTCTGTAAAAGTCAACGTCGTCGCCTCCGACCACCGTTGGAAGGCGCTGACGAACACGGCTTTTACCGGGTCGGAGAGCTCATTCTCTGGCACGAAAGCGTAAGTGAGGTCGCGGCGGTTCTGCGGCCAGACGGGCGTGCCGGGGAAGAAAGTGTAGTGAGAGACGGTATGGAACTTGGTGGCGTTGTACGACGCTGGTTTTCCGGAGTTCATGGTGGTGGTGCCGTTGACTATGTCGGGGTTGCCGCATCGGGGTTTGACGAGGTGTTCGACGGTGGGGCCGTCGAGCTCACCGGTGACATTGAGGTTGAAGTTCGTTTGGTAGGTTTTAAGGGCGGCTTCGAGGTCGTCGTCGAAGTCGTCGGTGAGGTTGGCTGTAGGTAAATTTGGAATGTAGCCAAAGCGGTTGAAGTACTTTTTGAGCTTACCGAGGCCATCGACTTTTTCGCCGGCGTGGCAGTTGCCGAAGTTTTTGAAGGCGTCCCAAGCACCAGGAATGGTGGCATTTGGGACGAGGTAGGATGGTATGGAGGAGATGTTGGGGAAGAAGCGAGCTGAGGTTTGCGAAAGTGATGAGAGGCATAGGGCAATGGCGAAAAGGTGGAGTGGAAATTGGAGATTCGTCATGATTAACTTTAGGTTTTTTGTTTTGTTTGGATTTTTAGTGGTTGTGAGGTTTTTGAAGATTGATTTTAAGAGGGAAGTTTGGAGTTTGAGAAAGTAAGAGTGGAGATGGAGATATTAAAAAGAAAAGTTAGGGGCGGCGAAGACTTTGTGTAGGGTTCAATATTTGTCCAACTTGGTGAATATGTCTTTAGAAGTCTTTGTCAATCAAAATTAATAAATTGAATTGCGTGTTTGATTTTTATTTTCTTTTAGGTGTGGGTTTCAAACGGAGCTTCGAATGCTTGTGTGATAGAAGCTTCTTTGTAGATTCTTATAGGATTTTTTAGCATGTTATAATGTATTTTGCATTCAAATGCTCACGGTTACATCATTTGTTAAGAACACAATGAACATGATTTGACGATAAAAAAAACTCTATACACTGGAATTTGATAAAATACTCAACATTATTTTTAAGAAAGTTAAGTACGCACAACTTTGAATAATTTGGTCTTATACGATACTACATTGATTTTAACCAATACCAGCATGACCCTAATCAAGTGACGCTATCCGAAATAATTTTTATCTGATTCTACGTATTTGTATTCATGAAAATTAAAATGATGGATACAGTATATGTGTGAAAACAAAAAGAAATAGAAAGAAAAAGGAAAATGAATGGAAGATGGATATATGTTTTGACTTGGATCGTTTAATTTAGTGATGATATGCGAATTGAAAGTGAAAAACGGTCAAAGTTGGGGGTTGAACTGCTTTTGCACTCCTGATCACGTAACGATCGATCCCCAGGAGGAGTTGTGGATGTTGTTGAGCTTATAAACGTCGACGTGTAACAAAATAACTGATTAAGAAATGTACATCTGGTTGGCCCCATCCCCGAAGATTCATCTTTCTATATCAATCATATTATCTGTTGGTCGCGCACACAGCCAATAATGTTATGGGGTCTTTATGTAGGTTAACTTGTTCAACTAGTATTTGGTACGTATTTGTATATTTTATAAAGCGATTTCAATTACAGTAGCACGTTCATATATTACTAACAGTCGTTCATGCAACAGTCTCTTTGTTTATTTTGATTAGTTTATCGTCTGCTGCACTTTTGGGATATATGTGTCCCAGTCAGCACAGTTTGGTTCTCTCCATTTGCATGTTGGACATTATTAAGGAGTTTGTTTATCTGCACACCAAAACTGATCATTTGTTTTCCCCCTTTTCAATTTCTTCCGTTCATTGCGAAAAAACCACCGAGTAATTTCATTCTCCCCATTCATGCATGATAAAACAAAAAAAGATCTTTTGTATGCGAGAAAACATATGCGGAAAAGGCTAGTTTCTAAAGTTATCATTTTTTATGATATTTGTTTGCAAGGAAGGCCGCACACCACCACCCCCACCACCCCACCAACCCCCCCAAAAAAACAAACACCAAAACAAGATGTATCTTACTAAAGACTTGTCCTAGGTCAGTTTCCTGTTTCTTGTGCTGTCTTGGGGGACAAGTACATGTATATTTCTAAATTCCTTCTTCATTCTTTTTTTTTTTTTTTTTTTTTTTTTTGCTGAACAAATATATAGTTAGGACAAGTACCAAAGTGAGAAAGCAGCCATTTGCATTTGGCTAGTTCAACCACATATATAATTGGGGGGCCATTCGACGTTGTGTGTATATACATCTATTTCCTTAAATCCTTGTCATTTAGGGACTGACGCCGTATCGAAAGGCATAATACTACTTTCACGAGAGATTTTTCAGTGTGATCGATACAAGGGACGATACACTACATGTCATTATACACATGGTGAGATATGTATGCTAAAAAGTTAATAACTTAAAAATTTTAATTTCTCACCACTCCTATTAAAACACGTGGTGTACCACTTGTGTTCCCGTCATAACTAAAAATTTCTCCTACTTTCACATTGAACCAATCAAGCTAGACCGCATGAGAGAATAAGAATATACTTTGGAGTGCGTAATGACTTTTTTAAAATATCAATAACAACTTATTAAGTAAAAAAATAACGGTAATGTCAGCTAGACTAAAACTTTCAAATCCGAATCCTTGCCGGATTCTCTTTGTGAAGATTATGGGGATTTGTAAATCATATTTGTTCATCGTACATTGTGCGGTCAAAAATCATTTTAATTTTTTTAATTTAAAATTAAACACAAATAGTACCTAACAAAAACTGACCACATGATGTACGATAAACGAACACAATTCACAAATCCTTAGGATCCTCTCACAAAGAGGATCCTATGCAAATCACATGATGTGTCACTAATAAGAAATAAGCACGTTAATCAACATTTAAGTAATAATCCAATCATCAATAACCACATTATTTAGTTTCAAATTTTGGTTTTCCTAGCATCACCCAAAAAATAAATATATATAATCTAATCTAGATTGATTTGCATAATGCAATTAGTGGGCGGTATCTTCGTCTTCAACCCAATTGTTTTTCAATTTTAAACTCTCCTCCTCCCCTTAGTTTAGTTTAGACTTGTAGTATCGCTTTTAAAATAAAAAATTAGCCAAAATTAATTATTGAAAAATTAACAAATGTTTTTATTTTTTTGACGAAGGGTAAATTACATTACAACAAAGAACAAATACAACAGAGACCCAAATACAATTTAAGCACAAAAGAAAAGATGGCCTACAAAAACACAGAGGACAAAGCCTAAAGCCAGCCTTTGAGCCCAACCTGCACAATAAAAACAACACATAAACAACCCTAAATTAGGGCTCTTGAAGCTGCAGCCGCCTTCTCCAGAAATCCACGCAACGATCAATACGAACCATCACCTCCCACTAGCACCTGAGATCACACCAGCAAGAACCCCATAACTAAAAAAGAAAAATGCCGCATCATCCTCCAAGGACCAACAAATCAATTGCCACCACAAAACCGACGAAGCACGTAGGAAGAGAGGTCAATTGTCGAATCAAATCAAGTGCTTATTGCAGCCGATGATTGAAGATGATTGTAGTATATATGTAATGTTCTATATGTGTCATTAAACAAACATGAAACCTTTAAAGGAATAGATCCTTATTTTTGTTATAAAAAATGAGGACTAGTTGTATGGTTCACATCACATCGAACTTTAACGATCCAGATCGTCTATATTTTAAGTTACCCCTCATAGACTATCCTTGCAAAATATTAGCTAAATCGGAGATGTTTAAGACATCTAATTGAGTTCAAAGAAATTAACGAATACTATGTTACATAAGAAACAATGAAATTTTATCTTGATAATTAAATAGGTAAATGATTTCAGATTGAATTGAATTTTTGCAAGGATAATCTATAAATCGAGACTTACAAAATAAACAGTTCGAATCATTAAAGCTCAATGTGAAATAGATTCCACACCTAATCCTCGTTAAAAAAAAAAAAAAAAATCCTTTTGCATAAAGTGCCTGAACAAACATATATGCCAATATGAACACAAACAAGCCAAAGAATTATAAGAAAGGTCAAAAGTCTTGGTTTCCATCATAATTCATTACTTTATTACAACCGTTTGTACATTCAGTTAAACATCATCCATTGCGTTATATACATACATGTAGAAAATGGAACCTTCGACAGCAGTAGTCCATATTTGACAACTTCCACGGTTCCTAATCAAATTATTTCTTTTTTCTTAATCCCCAGAAGGTTCCAAAACCTCACTTATTTAAATTTAATTAATTGTTTTCCTGTAATTAGAAGGAACCCTATCTTGTAATCAAGCGAGTCGTCGTCACATGAACAACGTGTTCGCCTTTGAAAATACATGGAAAGACCGCGTTTTCAATTCAGGCTGCCACACAAACCGTATAATATGTGGTTATATAGACCTAAATCCCTCCCAAACCAAAACCATCATTATTTTTACTTACTAAATTCGAAACAATTACTCAGCGAGCAATGGCAAGCATCCCGAACCACGAAAACTCATGGGCCGATCAGTGGGACTACAACCCCGACCCTCTTCCTGCTTCCTACACCAAGAGCTCCGGCGGCGGTGCAAAGGCGAAATATGGTAAAAAAGTGGAGGAAGGGTTTGGGAAGACGAAGGCAGTTGCAGCAAACGGCATGAACAAAGTGAAGGTCGGGACTCAATTTGGGTTCCACTGGATCAAGGACAAGTGCCACAAGACTACCGGAAAACAGTAGGGCTACGTACATAGCTACACAGCTTGATCGTTCTCTGATTTTTGTGACCTTCTGTTTGTTGTTTTTGTTGTATATTTTGTACACGGATTTGATTGTTTATACTCTGGTTAATAAATGATTTTTTGATTTGTATCCGAATAGGAGTAAGAATTTATGGTTTTTTTTTATACAACATTTTACTCAGTTTGTGATTCGAATTCTTTTTCTTATATATTACTACTGAATTTAAACTAGTCGAGGCCAAACAGAGCTTTGTTTCTTGGTCACAAATCAACTTAGTTAGTTGATTCATGATACCTAACAATCTCCGGTACTTCGGATCAAATCACAATTTATCCATCCTCGACGAATCGTTTGAACCATCCGTTGTTTCTAAGCGCCATCATTCAATTAGTTGGAAAATCTCATATAAGATTCCACCCATCGGACCCATCCGTTGTTTAACAAGGTGGTTAAATTGAGGACGATATAAACACTATACCGGATTTTATACTGATTTCACCTCGCTCTGATGCACAGAAACAAAGACATTATAGAAAACTTAATTGAGGAGTTAACCTACACAGTATTAATCTATGCGTATTGCTGAAGCTCTCCGTACTTGCACGCTTCTGCAACAAGAAATATAATATAAACAGCCTACGCAATTATGAAAACCGATTTGCTTATTTAACAAGAAAACATAATTTCAAAATAAACAATATAATCTGTTAGTAACTAAGTTGGGCATGTTCTTGTTGACATATCGTTAAAAATTGAACCGTCTTTGACCCCCCCCAAAAAATATGGAACCTTCCGCAAGGCCAAAGGTGACAACTGCCCTTAACAGAGCTTTATTTCCTTCCAAGAAGGTTCAACGTCGTCAGTTATTTAAGAGGTGTTTGTTGATTTATCTTTGAACTTGTATGCAACTGCTAATTTCTTCCATGAACTTTAATTTTAACCGATTACCCACTTGAATCTTTTCAATTAGCCAATTTCCCCTTTGAACTTGAATTTTAGCTAAGTATCTCGTGAACTTTTTATAAATATCCAATTCCCCTCTCGCGTTAGATTTTAAAAACTTTCATTCAATTTTTCATCCTTTTTGCTCTCATATAGTTGTCATGTATTGTTTCCGTGATCAAGATGGATGGAAAATTGGATGAACATTTTTAAAATCTAACACAAGGGAAGAAATTGGCTATTTATAAAAGTTTAGGGGGTAATCGGCTAAAATTATAGTTTAAGGGGAAAATTGGCTAATTATAAAAGTTCAAGAGGGTAATCAACTAAAATTAAAGTTTAAGGGAAAAATTAGTAGCTCCATACAAGTTCAGGAGGCAAATCGATAAATATGCCGTTATTTAATTGTGTGTGAGAAGAGAGAAGGTTCTTCTGTTCCTTTGGGACACTTTCTGTTTTCTGTTACGTCACAAAAATAACCGCAAATTCAGGCTGCCATATGCATATATAAGAACCAACCCCCTCACAACAAAACGGATTACTTGGAATACAAGCAAATCTACTTACTCCCAAGAAAACTCTTATTCTGCATTTCAACTGAGTGTGGATGGAATCGACTGGCCCGAATCGGACGCCACGGCCAGATCAAGGGGACAGCAGCAACCAAGACTCGGCTCCTGTTTCCGAGACCAAGACAAGCTCCGGTGACGGCGCCAAGGTTAGCCATACTAAAAAAGTGGAAGAAGGGCTTGAAAGAATAAAAACTGCGGCATCAAATGGTATGAATAGGGTTAAAATAGCAGCTCACGTGGGCATAAATTGGATCAAGGGCAGGTACAAGTCGAGCCGAAAGCAGTAGCAGCAAGCAACCATTGAAAGAAGAAGTCACCCACAATTCTTCGATATTCTTTTTAATTTAGGTTGGTTGTATATTTCGTACGGATTTGAACTGTAACAGTTGGTTGATTTCTTTGTTTCCAAGTCACGCTTTGATTCATTTTGCTGTTGAAACTTGTTTTTCTTGGGCATAAACGGAAGCGTGTGAGGAATGTATGCCCGGTTGCATGATAGAATCTCTTCGACTACACGTCTTAACTCAGAATAAATAAATATCTTGCATAACCAAGTCAGACACAGTATGTGCGAAAAAAGCAAACTATACAATTACAACCATTTTGATATAACACAGTTTGTAAACATATTTCCTTCCTTGATCCACAAATTATATACATTTATTTAGCTAAAGAGAAACAAAGAAAGAAAATGCCCGGCCCCTTACTTATACGTCTTTTGAATTTTTTCTCAAGACACCAGCAACTTGATAAATTATGTCATACATGCCAACGAGGGACGTATAAATCTTGAGGGAATTCAGATTTAGCATCGGGTGGGTCTGTCGTAAGTAGGAGGCAGGGAAGGGCAGTGCTCATTCATGTTAGCGTATGGCTCTAGGGTGTTATATAGAGGTAGTTCCATCCGGTATTCACCAAGGATCTGGCAGAATGGGAGCTTTTCATCCTTACCGTTGCACCAACTTGGCAAGCGGGTTTGGTTATCCTCAAAAATCTTAAGCATGTATGCATCACGAATCTGCGAGCAAGTGCAATAATGTGACTTAGAGAGTGAACTTATGAAGTAATATTGGCATGGTGCATTTATGAAAGCGAATGAAAACAAATTAAGTGCAAAATGACTTACAGTGAACTCAGTAACTTGTATAGAGTTGGAAATAGGACCGAAAATCCCAGCTTCTTTATACATTGCAAGAATAAAAGCAACACATGTGGTAGATTTTCCATCACTATATACCCATTCATCTTGTTCAGGAATTGTAAGCAAGTGATCAAAGGCCATTTCGCGGCTTTCAACCTCAGCTAGAATCTCATACAGGTCCAAACCCTACGAGGGAAAACACGAGAGAAAATTGAGAAACAATTCAATATGAAGCAAGCAGATAAAATACTTGAATAAACATAAAAGATAATTAGAATTCCTAAGCAGACCTCTTATCATTCATTTCTAAAAAATAAAACAAAAAAGAAGTAAACAGACTGGCGTACGATGTGAAATAACATGATATATAGTAACCTCAAGTGAAGCACAGTTACCTCTGTACCAAGCCGCTTGTTGAGAGCCTCATTCCACATATTTGCAGCATATGCAGGCTGCATTCTGGTCCACATAGACATGACAGAAACAACCTGAAAACAGGAGCTTCCATTTAGGATAAAAACTTAATAAAACCAAACATGCTACATCCAAAATACCATACATACCTACGTAGTACAAGTGTGGATACTAATCATAATACGCATTATGAAGCTTGTGTGCACATGTGGAATGAAAACTTAATAAAACCAAACATGCTACATCCAAAAAACCATACATACCTACGTAGTACAAGTGTGGATGCTAATCATAATACGCATTATGAAGCTTGTGTGCGATGACAATATAAAATAAACTGACAACCAACACAATGAGACTGCACTTCATTTACAAACAATTTCTATAATGCTTATTGTACTAGACCATATAAATTTTCAAAGAAGTAAATGCCATACCAAGTGAGTATCAAGAGGAGGAGGAAAGTTGTCGGCCATGGTGTCAATCCAGCTAAATATCATGTTGTGATAACCATATGGCTTCCGTGACATGCTCCGAGCATATTCCCATGCTGCAGTAGAATTGAATTTTGCACGCAACTCTGGATGCAAGGGAAGCAAGGCTATTTGGGGATTAGAACTATCCTTGAGTGCCAACTCCCACCACTCATCCCATGGAACCACTGCTATAATCTCTTCACCCTGCAATATTAATAAATGTAAATTACAAAAAGAAAAAAACTACGCACAATAACTCTACAAAAAGAAACGAACTGAGCAAAGTTGAAGATAATTAAGAATCTGTGCTAGGTTGTCATCTATTTAATTTTGTCCCTAAGCAAACGCTCATCATATGCTTATCACTATGATCCTAATTCAACTATCACCACTCTTAGCAATAACCAAAACTTTTAGCTTAATTTCTATTCCAAATAAATCCAAAACCCATGAAATGAGTTGCTTCCATAAGCTTCAACTCAATGTACAATTGGTCCTGAAACCGTCACTTGTAGAAAACTAGGGCAATACCAATTGATAATAAGGGATAAAAGGCAACAAAGAAACCTACACGATAAAATCCAGACCCAACAAGCAAAAAAAAACATGAAATGTACATGGTGATCTTTATTTACTAAAGCTATATACCATAGGGTGGACTTGTGCCACCCTATCGTCAACATTTTTTCCTTTATGAGCTACAGTACGTCCTTAACCCAATTCAAATTCATGACACTGTTTGAACACAAGGACAGTGCAACCCTTAGTACTATAATATACTGAAAAAAATTGTGACATACTACTCTTTATATTTAACCACTATGTAAGGTCCTCGATGTGATACCTTTTCATTCTCATGTCCAGATTCACCAACCCATAGATTGCCCATCTCATCCTTCAAGCACACTGATGTATGGCCAGCAAATGCTCCCGTTACCCATTTTTCCAATGTCTCAAATCCACCCCATCTACCACGGATCTTTGAAACTGCTAGAAAATCACCAGAATGAACATCTGCGGGATTTATGGTTGTTTGCCACGGCTGAGAACGTTTTTCAAATGTTGCACCCATGTGCTTCTTCAAAAAATCCAAGTTTGCATTTTGACCCCACGCAGTGTTAGAAAACAGAGGCAAAACATCTATCAAAGACAGCATTGTCCCCAGCATCCCTGATGGCATGAGAAACACAGAGACCCCGTGCTGCTTTACCTGCTCAACAGTCATCACAGTGTGTCAACTCGAATCAAATAAGTTTTCCTAGATTATCGAAACAGATTACAGATGAATTTCATACATATTCCAACTCTGCAGATTCTTCCCACGAGTCGAACTTCAAAGTATGTTCTCGAGCAGAGAAGTAATAATCCCATGTAATACGATACGGTGTTGCAAAAACATAAAGATCCATACAGGCCCAGCTGTGTGCCTCAGAAGTCTGCAGATTAAAGTTTGATAAACCATCCCCATCAACAATAAATTCTACAACTTAAAGTCCAAACCATGAATACCATAAACTGATTTCAGCTTGCCATTTACTCAGTTGAAAACAAAACCAATGAAAATTGTCGGAAATGCATTCAATTACCCAAACACTACCAAATTTCAAAATTTATAGAACAAAAGCAAAATATCGAACCTTTAGATAGAGAACGCCACCTCCCAAATCGGATTTACCCCGATCGCCTTCGGTGAACTCGAGCCGGGCCTGGTTACCGGAAAAGCAAGCCCCTTCCCATTGAATCGAGCTGTTATCAGGAGTCACCGCCCCAATAAAAGAAGGCAACAAATCCACAGCACTATGGAAATTGTTGAGCACCGGCCACGATATCTGCCTCGGCAGAACCGGAAGCACGTCCTTGATCCTAAGGGGCACCTTCAGAGCGTCCCCAAAGCCTAACCCTAACCCTAGTAAGCATAACAGAACTAATAGCAGCCGTGGAATGGGGGAAAATAGAGACATTGATTGGTGGTTGGATGGATGGGATTTTCCGGTAGAGAGAGCCCTAACCCTAACCCTAACCCTAACCCTATCCCTAACCCTAGAATCTGGGGACGTGAAGCGAAGACGTCGGTCAACAATGGAGTTGAAAGAGGTGGTGATTATCCATGTTGGTTCTTGCTGGAATTTTTTAGAAATTATTTTTGGAATTTTGGGTTTATTTTTGGATTTTCATTGACCGACTTTGATTTTGTTTTGGGTAGTTCGGACGTTCCCACGGGAATGCTGGCTACGTTCTGTTAGGTCCGTTGGATGATCAGTGTGAAACGACACCGTTTCTCCATAAGTATTCTGAAGTCCTTAATCGTGAAAATCAAGAATGACTTCATCTTTAAAAATGCGTTGTTTGAAAAACTTTTACGTAAAATAATTATAAAAAACAACGCGCACACATTTTTAATCGAAAAAAGCTAAAAGAAAAACACATTAAATTTCGAGTTTAGTCGATATGATGAGCTAAGTAGAGAGATGAATTAGAATTACGTGAGGCAAACTGAGTTAGTTAATTTTGACAGGAATGTACTACATCAGCCAAGCTCTAACTGCATACAATAGATATATACATCATGAACTGAAAGTATACAATTGATGTCATACAAACTGACCACCATTCGAAGAGAACATCGTTGCGAAACGGGTCTCATCTACCTTGATACCTTGCCCTCCTTTTCGTCAAGAGACTCGGCGATCTTTAAAACAATGCATATGATTTTAGGCCGACCAATTTGACATCCCATAGAGGAATCAATCTGAGTAGCAAGGAAGAACAAGAACACTGTCTTCCACCGCCATCGGTTGCCTCAATGGATTTAACTGAATCTACAAGGCAGAGGCATGAATTTTGGTATGAACAGATTAAGCAGTTACGGTTTAATGCAATACTATAATAACAGTTGAGTAAGGGTGACGCACAGGGATATCGAGGGGATGGCCAGTTACGCTGCTTACGCAACGAGCTCCAAGATGACAAGCTTCTTTGCAGTAATCGGAAAATACCGCTGGGATGTTCATATTCTTTATTAACTCCTGAAACACACAGCCATGCAACCAACTAAATTAAGAGAAAAGGATTAAAATAACGGAACCAAAACAAGAGATGATTAGGTATCAAAAACTGACAATAGTCGGTGACCAGCTTGAATAGGCAGCATTTTCTGCATTTGGAGCAAGGTCTAAGTGAGGGGATAAATCCTGCACACATTTAAGAAGTCATGAGAAACTGCAAAATGGAAAACCGATAAGGCTAAAGAGAAAACACATGATTCTTAGCATGAATTTATGTCCATTGAAAGAGACAAGAATACAACCTTAGTTATATCCATGTAACGGTCATGATAAAAGCCGCTTCTAAGCTGCAATGTAACTACTGAAGGTTCACTTCACTAGTATGTACATCCCCGCTGACAGTCTCACTTGAGGATTTACAAATGCAATCTCTATCAAGGCCATGTGCATAATTGGATAACGTGACCATCTCGCCATCCCTATCCATCTCAAAGAGTACAGGGAGAATCAAATATGAATGAGAGATCATTTCTCCACAAGATTGCAAACACAATTAAGCAATCCTTGTTTTATCCTCATGAGTGAAGTTCAATAAAATAAAGGAATGTGTATGAATACCAAGCAAAAAATCATATCAAACTGTAGAACCAACCTATGCTGTGGAATGGAAGGCCCAACAAGCTCTATCATGTTGGGGAAAAGCACACGCAACTCTGAGAAGACAGAAAGCTGAAGAAGCTCTTTCTCAGGGCCTGACAAGTTCAGTTCATGTATTGAAATTTCAATGTAACAATTATAGTAAATCATAGATATCAAACCCGACAACTTCCATGATGACAGTTAAAAATTTGTAATAAGTTAGAAATTTGAAGGAAACACATACCAAGATAGTGTATGTACAAGTTGTTGCTTATTCCAGAAGTCCAGCTTCCCAAACCAGCCACTTGAGTGGCATAGTAAATTGTACGAGGCTGAAATGAAAATCCGGATGTTAATAATTTTAACAAATATCCACACATCCCAAAACGAGCAGGCCTACAGCATTTAAATTGGACTCATGAATTTGGATGGGAGCAAAACTTAAATTAGACTCCCATGTACTCAAGCCAACTAGGTATCTTTCCTTAATATGCATACTCCCAACAGGTTACAAATTGTTCGGGTTTGATTTTATACACAAATTCTAACACTCAACTAAAACACCTTTCATACCCAATGGAGAAGCAATGCAACAGGTGAATGCAGCGGGATGGACCTCCACTCACAGTACTCCTTCCAACTGGTTAAACACTCAGATATCGTTACAGAAGGATCTGCATGTTGATATTATAAATAGAGGATCTGCAAATGTAAGTCATAAATCTATAAACATCAACTTCTCTTAAATTATCTTATAAGATGAACAAGACGATACCAGTACAAGGGCAAAATATATTCGAGAGATCCCAAGAATTATTTAACCTGCAAATAGTAAGATATAACGGACCGGAATTAGAATCAATGTGGAAAACAATAGAATACAGAGAAATTCAGATGCACCAGGTAGAAAGAACCTTAAACAATCAAATGAAATAACTGAATCCCCACAACCACATTCCCGTTTGATGGACCCCTATTTTTTCCAAGACTGAACACCTCGTCTCCTGCTTTACACACACCTAACAAGATCACACCAAAAGAGATATTATCAACGACGCCACTCAGATAACAGAAACGGCACAACTCAATGCTCTCCGTCTTACATAGAAATTGTTGATTACCTGAACAGTAGCTTGTTGAGTAAAAGTGAAAGGAAACTCATTCAAGATATCCATGTGCTTCATATGTTGCTCTAGCCTTCCACACTCTTCTTTATGATCGGGCCAATGCGCAATCTAGGAGAAAAATTTATATGGTCGAAGAAAATCATGTCAAGCATATGAATTTTAAGCCATTGAAAGTTAGAGGTAAACGAAGCCTCACCAAGTGAACAGCATTCAACACCAATGAATTACAATACGCGGTAAAGCCCGTTAGTTAGAACAGTGTGCCCTGACCCTTTGTACCCAAGTTCAAAACCCCCCTTGTAGATTAAAATAGTTTAGAATATCATATTGTTGAAAAAAAAAAACAAAAAAAAACTTTTAACAAAAATTCTCGAAACTACTTTAACGAAAAATCACATTTTTACACTAAAAATTATTATTCATTTTACCCTTTATTTTATCCTTATACTTAAAACTCAAAGTTTTCAAGTATTTTTCATTAATTTTCTGAAGAAAAAAATAATAATGAAAAAAAGAGAAGTAAGGAATGAGCAGTCCTATTAGCTCAGCTGCAATACAATTTTGTTGAGAGCTGCATTACCAAATCAACACCCTAAGCCCAACTCAACAAATAATTTAAATCCATTTATCCTTTCCACACAGACCATTTCTGCAGAAATTAAGATTAACCCAATTGCTATTATCTTAAATTAAATCTAAAACCATGATTACGATTGCATGATTTACTTAAAGCACCAAAAATCGAAGAGAGAGACTCAGAGAAGTACCTGGTGAGATACGGAGCAGAAAGCGACGGCTCCACAGCGAACACATCGTCTGGTGGGTGGGCCCGTGCACCTAGTTCCCAGTCACTTGCCGGCACACTCCATCGTTTTCGCAGGAACTCTGCTCTTCCTCCGTTTGAACTTGGATACATTTATACAGTGCGGAGTCCGGCCCACGGACTTCGTATTGGACAATCCTGGGCCTTTTGGAGTCTACCCATATTTTTAATGAAGTTTGAAGCCCATTAATGTTTTGTTTGAAAGTGTTTCTTTACTGATTTTTTTCGGTACGAAAGCGCTTTTACTAAAAGTATTGTATTTAGATCTGGTTTGGTACTGATGTGATTCTGAAAAAAGTTGGTATCAAAAAAAGCTGGGAGCTGTTTTTGTGTTTGGTAAACATTCAACTTCAGCTTTTTTCACAGTTTTGGGTGAAAAAAAACCAAAAACAAGAATTTACAAAACCCAGCTTTGAAAAATCGGTTTTTTTTCACATCTGTTTTACATAAAAGTTTACCGAATACTATAATACTGTTTTTTTTTTTTTCCAAAAGCACTTTTACAAAAAAGTTTACCAAACACTCTGCTGCTTTATTTCACAGCCGCTTATTCTCACAGCACAGCAGAATCAGTTTTTTTTCAAAGCACAGCAATACCAAACCAGCCCTTAGCAGCAGGATTTTTTTTTTATTAAACTTCAAAAGCTTCCTAGAGCAAGTGTTTCTTAAAAAAAAAAAAAAAAAAAAAACACTTTCAAATGCTTGGTAAAACTCAGGAAAATAACCTTTTGTGTAGAAAGTACTTCAGGAAATTATACAAGAGCGTCTTGTGTTACTAAATAGGACGTCTACTCTGTGTAAATTAGGAAGATGAGTCAATAAGCAAAATATATATCCCACCTTTTAAGGGGTCGATTTTAGCGGCTGTTACAAGATTCTTTTAAGCTTTCGGTCATTTTCCTAATAATCAAACCCAACTGCTGATTTGAGTGATTAATTAGTTTAGTAGTTTAAGCATGCACAAACAACACACTAACTTTTCCCACCAAAAAAATAAACATTTTTGTATTTAAATCAAATGAAAATATATCCAATTACGAACATTATAGTAACAACTTCTTAGTTCTCACAAGTGCCTTCATGTTTGGTACAAATATTATAGCGTGCGTCCGCTGTATTGTGCTGAGATTGTATGTTTAGAGAATTAGGTAATTGATAGTGTTTATTCTTTTTCGTAGACAATTGATATTTACTTTACACTAATCCAACTTACAGAAAAAAGAGTTTGAACTCAAAATTATAAAAAGAGCACATCCACTCTAACCAATGTTTGTTTGGTTTGCATTGTTTAAAATAAAAAAAAATAGTGATCCCAAGTCAAAAAGGTTCCCCGCTTTGCAAGGATCAAGGAGAAACGTCTATCGTACGCAACTTTACATTTACTTTACTAAAAAACTGTTTCCACAACTGAAACCCGTAACCTTATTGTATGCATTGTTTATCTAAAGAAAATTGCTAGCCTACGGCCTACCACATGATGTTTTCACCCTTAATTATTCAGCAGCACCATCCCTAAACGCCATTAGAGTGATCAGATTCCATTTTCCTAATCTTATTAAATAATAATATTTTATATTCACATAGTATCCCATTCCTCAGTTCAGTCAACTGTTCCCCTCTCAAAAACTTTCATTGTGGTTGAAAAATAGCAAAGGTGTCCTCATTGCCTGTTTGGCAAACCAAGACAAAAATGCCCCAAATCACACTTCTATCCACACTTAATATTATCGCCTAGTGATATATTTCTTAACTTATAAATGAGAAGTATTATGATCGATTCTCACCAAAGATAAATTCGAACTAAATTATTATGGTTAATACATTATAAGTCTTAGCCACTTCCCAACCCCTCAATGTAGATAATACGAGTATTAAAAAAATCACACTCCTGTTGCAAAAAAGTGAGATGCCATATCTTTAAAGAAAAAGAAGGATCATTCACAGCGTGATTCTATCTCTTTTTACTACCAAAAGACACGTATAATATTAATTTCTATTCTTGCATCTCTTTTTAGTATTGTGAGTAAGATCCATAAAATAAAAACACTTCTCATTAGGGCAGATATTTTACGATGGAGGTGTAACATACATCATATATGATACACCTTTTTTTTTTTTTTTTTGATGAAATATATGACACATTTTGATAGATTGCAAAGAAATGTATTTACCATATGGTTACTAACGCTAATATATGACATTATTTTAAGGCTTAAATGTGAAAATGGTTCCTATGTTTTAGTCACTAGATCAAATCAGTTCTTGTGTTTTCAATTTGGTCAATTTGATCTTTGTGTTTATCTCTGTTAGCAAATTGAGGACATTTCCATCTAATTTATGTAATTTTTTTTATTTATAAATTATTATAAACTTATTTATGAAATTATAATTTATTTGATTTAAAATATTTAAAATGAAATAAAATTAAAAAAAAAAAAAAAAAAAGTATTTTGTGACATCCCACATCGCCCAGGGGAGCGATCCTTAAATGTATATTCACATCCCTACCTAGCACGAGGCCTTTTGGGAGCTTACTGGCTTCGGGTTCCGTAGGAACTCCGAAGTTAAGCGAGTAGTGCGCGAGAGCATTCCCATGATGGGTGACCCACTGGGAAGTTGCTCGTGAGTTCCCAAAAACAAAATCGTGAGGGCGTGGTCGGGGCCCAAAGCGAACAATATCGTGCTACGGTGGTGGAGCGGGCCTGGGAAGTGATCTGCCCCGAGCCGGGATGTGACAAATTGGTATCAGAGCCAATCCCTAGCCGGAAATGTGCCGACGAGGACATCGGGCCCCTAAGAGGGGTGGATTGTGACATCCCACATCGCCCAGGGGAGCGATCCTTAAATGTATATTCACATCCCTACCTAGCACGAGGCCTTTTGGGAGCTCACTGGCTTCGGGTTCCGTAGGAACTCCGAAGTTAAGCGAGTAGTGCGCGAGAGCATTCCCAGGATGGGTGACCCATTGGGAAGTTCTCGTGTGAGTTCCCAAAAACAAAACCGTGAGGGAATGGTAAGCCCAAAGCGGACAATATCGTGCTACGGTGGTGGAGTGGGCCCGGGAAGTGATCCGCCCCGGGCCGGGATGTGACATATTCTCCTCCCAACTCTCCAACCTCCTGTCTAACATTACCTCATATCTTTTCTGTGTCACAATCTTAATCATTTTTCAGATTGGAAGTTTTATTTCTTGTAAGTGTTATTTCTCATTGATTTGCATTTTTATGTAAAGACAAAAGGTAATAATTTCTCATACAATTTTTCTTATAAGTTTTTTTAAAACAGATTGAATGAAATGTCCTTAATTGGCTAACAAAGACAAACACAAGGATTAAATTAGTCAAATCAAAAACACGGGGACTAAATTGGCCATATGGCTATAACACAAGGACCATTTGACATTTAATCCTTATTTTAATGTCATTTAAAGGTAATTTTAGTCTTTCCAAACTAATGTGAAATGAAACGAAAGTTATAAAAGATAGTGCTATTTATCTTCCACACACTCTTGTTACTTTTTGGTCATTGATCTTCTTGAATTCATTCAATTGGACGGTCGAAAATTGAGAGAGTTGTATGAAAAGTAAAAATAGATGTGTGGATAACACTATCTATTCTAAAATGGACTCATTGCATGGACGATGGTCGTAGGATCTAATAATTAAAATTCAACGATCATGGATCATAGTCTGTGGTATGTGTCGATCCATAATAAAGAAACTTAATCAAACAATTATAAGTAAGAGTTTTGAGTTCAATTGTAATTCGTTTTCAACCTTAATTGCATGACCGAATATGCTCCACTTCGTACATCTAGTTATGGTGAACTGGCATATAGGCTATCCGTTACCTTCCATATTCTAACCTGTATCGACCCAGCCCGACCCGATGAATGTATTTGGGACAATGCCGAGTTACGACCCCACATTATCAACGGTCTTTTGACAATCATGTACGAGGAATGGTGACAGATTCTTTTAAAAGTGAGATTGTTTAGTAACGTGGTACTATGGTCTAATGGTATTCTTATTCACATGTAAGTAAGAGATTTTAGGTTCAATTCTCATCAAATACGAATTTGAACCACATTATTACTAACCCATTGTGAGGGTAAGCCCACCGAGTGGCGGATCCAAGAAATAATATTATGGGGGTTAGTAAGAATAGAACGCGCAACGTGCAAATTTTTTTTTACCAAAATTAGCATGCATGTCGTCATTTCATCGAATCTTGGTAGGCCTGAAGTCATTTGGAAAGACATATGCACACCTGTTAATGTATGCAAGGGGCAGCACCTAAGGTATCCATGAACATTCATTGAGTCTTGGTAGGCCTGAAGTCAGTTGGAGGGCATGTATGAAGTCAACTCTAATCTTCAAAAGGTCAGCACCCAAGGTATCCATAGACATTCACCAAAATTCAGAGGGTCAGCACCCAATGTATCCATAAACATTCACCAAAGTTTGAAATGTCAGCTGACCCCCCCCCGAGGGCCCTTAATGCGGCCCTCAATGCATCCTCCACTGAGCCCACCCCACTCCCCTTTCGTATTGAAAAAAAAAAGTGAGAATTTTTATAGACTTTCTGACACCACACAACTTAATGTCAAAATTTTTATACCAATATCATAAAACATTGTATCAAAAGCATGAAGTGACATAGAATCAATAGAGAGTCTAACATTTGTCATCATGGAAAGGTGTAAGGGCAATATAATTTTGTGGGACCCAATTGATTCCCTAAAGTTGAGATTAAGTTTGACTAATATGAAATATAGTGTTATTTTATAGGGTCTAATTGTACAAAAGGGATCAGGATCCTCATCGGATTCCTTTTGTAGGGATCCCAAGGATCCAGTAATTATATCAGTTTATTGTATATAGTGTGGTTAAAAATTATTTAAAATTTAAAACTGAATATAAACAGTACCTGACGAAAGCTGAACGCATAATATACGATGAACGGACATGATTGCTTGATCTCCTAGATCCCCACAAAAGGGATCCGGTGAGAATCCTGATCTGTAAAAAAAAGCTTGTCTAATGGAATGCTTTTCATGATTACAAAGTCAACCAATTCGTATTAATAATACGTGGCAAGGGGAATATTAGAAACCTTTGTTTATGTTTCTAGTTGCTTTAGAAGATTTCAAGCCATACTTTTTTATTTTTTGGGTCAAATTCAAGCTATAATTCAAGACACCATAACAATAAGGTTGGTGTAAATGCATGCATCCACCTCGTAGTAGTTGTTGGAATGCATGCGTCCTCAACAATTTTAAATGAGTACAATGTAGGTTTTATTCATGAAAGGAACTAAGAAGAAGGTTTATGGTTTATGAACTGTGAAGACTTGTTAACTGTGTTAACACATGATCCTTTTTTACTTTCCAAATAGTACAAGCCAGACAAAAAAACCTAGAAATGCCTCATAAAAGACAAGGCCCAAAGAAGAAAAGGAAATCCAAGGCCCAGTGGAATTGGAAAGAGGCATTTCCGAGCGCTGTAGTAGACCGCTCATCAGTCTGGTTAGACCAAGTAACATAAAACACTTTTCCAACCGACAAGAACACGTGAGAAGACTGACAACGTTATGGCATAAGGCTCTAGGAACAGGTCTACTCAAACACCAATCAGGCCATGTGTTGGCCACCAATCAAATGTAGAAGTTTAGGACATGGCATAAGGTGGTCGGGCCACTACTCAGAAAAGACATTATTGACTACTCATGGCCTAGCAAGTCGTTTGGCATGTATTGACCTAGAAGAGTGCGATCCCGACTGAACGATTGTCACTTCATCGCTGAATATTTGTTGATGGGTGAAAAGGTTGCCAGCACACCAGTCTACATAGCCAACATATTAAATGCTAGAAAAGTAAATGTAGTGAGCCCAAGGATTTTTGGGTTCAGTGAGGGCCTATATAAAAAGGTGAGAACCTCTTGTAATGGGGTTGGACGATTGAGAAGAGAGGGAATACTAGTCTTTAGTCGAGCATTACTTGTAACCTTCAAATCAATATAATACGAATAACACAATGGATGTAGTCCAGTTTTGAGGGGCGAACCATTAAATTTTGAGTTTATTTATTTCATAACTTTGATCCAAGCCCACCAAGGGCTAATTGTTCTAGTTTGTTTGTTTGTTTGTTTTTTTTTTTTTTTTTTTGTTAAGGGACAACTGGTGGCATGTCACGGTTATCCATCCATTTTGGGGGCCGAGAAGACTCACAAAAGTATTTTAGCCTCCTCCTGACCACAATAACATGGATTGAGGTTGGTTCAATAATAAAGGACATACCGTTTATGTTATATATAATATGTCTATATCACTGCAACGTTTTCTCTTGTTATTACCCAATACTGATACCAATTTGTCCTCTAATAAGCGACATACAATTGAAATAAGAACTTTTGCAAGTGTACAGACTAACAATAGTAACTTAAGATTTTATTGTCTCTCAATGACTATTGATCAATGATGCAAAAGATCTTACCATACATCGATGACCGATCCACAAGAAGCATGCTGAAGAGCAACTCTGACCAGAGGCGGACCGATTGAGGGGCAAGGGGGGTCGGCTAATCCTCCGAACTTTGGTGAATCTTCACGGATGACTTGGGTGCTGTCTCTTTGAAGGTTGGAGTTGCCCTTCATATATGGCCTCCAACTGCTTAATAAAATGCGTTAGAGAGGTGTTGCCCTTTACAATCTAGTCTTAATATAATTTATCTTTGGCTTATTTGTTGGTTATGATTACAATTGTAAGAAGAAGAAAAAAGAACCAAGTAAAACACTATCCAAAAATGCAAAATAAATGAAATGGTAATTTTAGAGAATGAACAAAGCATCATCATTCTTGGACAAACATATTAATGGGGTGCAATGATATTAATCAATTTGTTAGTGTGTTCAAAATGATCTTTTGTTACGCATTTATATGGGAGCAGCCTTGAAATATATTAGTTACCTACACAAATGAGACATTAACAAGTGTGTAATATGCCTTTGCAAATGACTTTAGGCTTACCAAGACTTGATGAAATGACGATATACATGATATTTTTGTTTAAAAAAATTTGCGCACTACACGTGCTATTCTTACTGACCCCCCCCTAATAATATTTCCTAAATCCGCCACTAACTGTGACTAGCACAACTCAAATTGATTTATATTATGATTAAACAATTTAGTTTGGGGTAAAGTAATGAACAAGTGTGTACCAAACGTTGGGGGTGAAATTATGTCACAAGTTGAACCAAAATCGGATGAGATATGGTGAGGTGATCAAATTGCTTGTAAGAATACAATTACCCAATAATCCGCCCTATTGAGCGGTAATAATAAAATAAATAAATATATACATATGTGTGTGTGTGACTACAAGAGAGATGGAAAATCAATCTTGGAAGCGATGGTGATATGCCAAAAGATTTGATATTATACAGTGTCCGAAAAGAAAATAATTTTTAGAATTTTGGTAGCAAAACTCGGGAAAAAAAGCCTATTGTATGGAAAATAGTTCAAGAAGTTATGTAAGAGTATCCCGTATTATTAAATAATGCATCTAATCTGAATAGATTAGGCATACAAAGTGTTCCAAGCCATTTTAGTAGAAGAAGCACTTTTTAACATCTGAAAAAGCTTTTAGCAATTCTAAAGGTCCAATAGTAGTCATTTTCATGCCCCTTTATGAGGAAGATGAGTCAGTAAGCAAAATATATATCCCACCTTTTAAGGGGGTCGATTTTAGTGGCTGTTACAAGATTCTGTGCTTTTCTTCTAAGCTTTCGGTCATTTTCCTAATAATCAAAACCCAACTGCTGATTTGAGTGATTAATTAGTTTAGTAGTTTAAGCATGCACAAACAACACACTAACTTTTCCCACCAAAAATAAACATTTTGTATTAAAATCAAATGAAAATATATCCAATTATGATCATTATAGTAACAACTTCTTAGTTCTCACAAGTGCCTTCATGTTTGGTACAAAAATTCTAGCGTGCGTCTGCTGTATTGTGCAGATTAAATGTTTAGAGAATCAGGTAGCTGATAATGTTTATTATTTTTCATAGACAATTGATATTCACTTTACACTGACCTAACTTACAGAAAAAAGAGTTTGAACTCAAAGTTATAAGAAGAGCACATCCATCATAACCAATGTTTGCTTGGTGTGCATTGTTTTAAGAAAAATAGCAACCCCAAGTCAACAAATTTCTCCGCTTTGCGAGGGTTGAGAAAAAATGTTTATCGTACGCAACTTTACCTTTACTTTACAAAAAGCTGTTTTCATGACTAATGACTGGAACTCGTAACATTTTGGTGTGCATTGTTTATCTAAAGAAATTGCTAGCCTATGGCCTACCACATGATGTTTTCACTCAAAATTGTTCAACAAGAGAAATTTTTCAGTGTGACGGGAACACGGGGTAGTACATCATGTGTCACTATATAAATTGTGGGATATGTGTGTTAAAAAGTTAATAACTTAAAAAATAAAAATTTTCAACATTTATATAAAAGCACGTAATGTACCATTCATATTTCGATCATAATAAAAAATTTCTCGTTCAGCAGCACCTTCCATAAACACCATTGGAGTGATCAGATTCCTTTTTACTAATCTTATTAGACAATAATATTTTATTATTCCCATAGTATCCCATTCCTCAGTTCAGTCAATTGTCCCCCTCTCAAAACCTCCTTTGTGGTTGAAAAAAAAGAAAAGGTGTTCTCGTTGCCTGTTTGGTAAAGAGATATCCATTACTCGTACAGATCAAGACAAAAATGCCCCAAATCACACTTCCATCCACACTTAATATTATTGTTTAGTTATATTTTTCTCCATTTATAAACGAGAAATCTTAAAATCAATTATTGTCAAAGATAAATTCGAACTAAATTATTATAACTAATATATTACGAGTCTTAGCTACTTTTCAATCTCTTAATGTAGATAATATAAGTATTAAAAAAATCACACTCCTAATACAAAAAAGTGAGATGCCATATCTTTAAAGAAAAAGAAGGATCATCCACAGCTTGATTCTCTCTCTTTTTCCTACCAAAAGACACGTATAAAAGTATTTTCCATTCTTGCATCTCTTTTTAGTATTGTGAATAAGATCCGTTAATTAAAACGTTTCTCATTACGGCAGATATTTGACGATGGTGGGGTAACATACATCATATATGATACATTTTTCTTTTTGATGAAATATATGATACATTTTGATAGATTGCAAAGAAATGTATTTACTAAATGGTTACTAACGCTAATCTATGACATTATTTTAAAGCTTAAATGTTAAAATTGTCTTTGTGTTTTAGTTATTGGATCAATTTAGTTCTTGTAACGTTCCGAAAATTTTACTTCAGAAGCCAATTTCTAAGATAGGCCCAAATAATTCATGGTTAATAAATCTACTCTTAACCACCATAAATTAAATTCAATCCTATTTTGGCTACATCTAACCATCTTGTTAAACTACATACGTACCTTACGAAGGGATCAAGTCATTCGTAGTTCACATTTAAATTTCAAATCATTTCCAAAAATATTCAATTAACGGAAGTGTTCCACATTAGTGTTAAGTTATCAAAGCCGTTCAATTGTATTTCAAATACGTAAATTAGAATAATGAAATATGCATCAAATGGCGGTGTCGGCCCCCTGACCATTAGCCGCCGCAGGTGATGGTTGGCCGCCCCGACTCGCCAGAAAATATCAACTATTTCTAAAAATTCTCAAATTTCACAGAAATGAAAATCTCAACAAGTAGAGCAAGTTTTATACATGACCAAGTCCAATTTAGTTGGGAAAAGCCCCAATTTCACTTAAACCCGCCGGACCCTAGAGTTTGGGTGGCCTCGATCCTCAACCTCCGGTGTTCCGCCACACCAACCAATATTTGGGCTTTGTTCCTGGCCCCTAGAGAAGTGTTTTGGTGGTGCTAATTGCAGGAACTAGCTTCAGGATTTGAGGATTTATCACACGAACCCGTCGCACCCACCGACGGTTCATCACCAAATTACAACCAAATTTTCTTCTAAATTTGGTTGGAAATGGAAGAGGGAAGGGTTAGATGATGATTGCAGGTGTTGGAGAGTTATGGTTCGCCGGAAATAATGGCGAATATCACCAGAAATGGCTCGGGGAGGTCTGGGCTCTCCTCGGGTCGAACGGGTCACAGGGATGAAGGGCACGGGTTTGGTGCTTCTCACTTTCCTCATTTCCCTCCCTGATCTCCCTTCCTGATTGGTTTCTCCCCATTTTCCCCTTCTATTCCCCCCTTTTCTTATCTTCCTTAATTGGTCCCCCTTCCTTCTCCACCACTCCCGTGGCTTCCCCCTCTCTTCCCGTGTCATATTTCCACTAAAACAAAATCTGGAGCCTTCCAGATTCATGACAAATGATTATTTTGCCCTTACTTTCGTTCGTTTCCATTTCATTCGTTATGATTTCGTTTCACGAACGATTTTCATCCACGCGTTCGTAGGATCGAACTCTATCTGAATGTGTCAAGAAATTCGATAAAATATACGAAGATAAAATACGTCCTCGTAAAATTACGTTTAGCCCCCTAGGGCATTTTCGTCATTTCCACTTATCGATAAAAATTTCCACATAATCATATATATTTTAATTTTTCTAGGGTATTACAGTTCTTGTGTTTTTAATTTGGCCTGGTCATTGTGTTTATCTCTGTTAGCAAATTGAGGACATTTCCATCTAATTGGTGTAATTTTTTTTTATAAATTATTATAAAGTTATTCATGAAATTATAATTTATTTGATTTAAAATATTTAAAATGAAATAAAATTAAAAATTAAAAGAAAATTTATTCTCCTCCCAACTCTCCGACCTCCTGTCTAACATTACTCCATATATTTTCTATGTCACAATCTAATCATTTTTCATATTGGAATTTTTATTTCTTATAAGTGTTATTTCTCATTGATTTGCATTTTTCTTTAAAGACAAAAGGTAATTATTTCTCATATGATTTTTCTTATCAGTTTTTAAAAATAGATTGAATGAAATGTCCTTAATTAGCTAACAGAGACAAACACGAGGATTAAATTAGCCAAATTGAAAACACATGGACTAAATTGGCCATATGGCTACAACACGAAGACCATTTTGACATTTAAGCCTTATTTTAATGTCATTTAAAGGTAATTTTAGTCTTTCCAAACTAATGTGAAACAAAACGAAAATTATAAAAGATAGTGTTATTTATACATTTATTTTTATCTTTCATACACTCTTGTTACTCTTTGGTCATTGATCTTCTTGAATTCATTCGATTGTACAGTTGAAAATTGAGAGGGTTATATGAGAAGTAAAAATAGGTGTGTGGATATCACTATCTATTCTAAAATGGGCTCATTGCATGGACGATGATCGTAGGATCTAATGATTAAAATTCAACGATCATGGATCATAGTCAATGGTATGTGTCGATCCATGATAAAGAAACTTAAACAAACAATTATAAGTAAGAGCTTTGAGTTCAATTGTGATTCGTTTTCAACCTTAATTGCATGACCGAATATGCTCCACTTCGTACATCTAGTTATGGTGAACTGACATATAGGCTATCCATTACCTTCCATATTCTAGCCCGTATCGACCCAACCCAACCCGATAAATGTATTTAGGACAATGCCGAGTTGCGACCCCACATTATCAACGGTCTTTTGATAATCATGTAAGAGGAATGGTAACATACTCTTTTAAAAATGAGATTGTTAGTGGTATTTCTATTCATATATATAAGTGAGAGATTTTAGATTTGATTCTCGTAAAAGGCGAATTTGAATCACATTATTGCTAACCTATTGTAAGACTAAGCCCACATCACTCCCATTTAGTATCGAAAAAAAAAAAAAAAAGACTTTTTATATACTCTTTGGCACCACACAGTTTAACGTTAATTTTTATACTAATATCATAAAATATTATATCAAAAACATAAAGTAACAAAAAGTCTAACATTTTTCATCATGTAAAGGTGTCGGGGCAATATAATTTTGCGGGACCTAATTGATTCCCTAAAGTTGAGATTAAGTTTGACTAAAATGAAATGTAGCGTTATTTTATTGGATCTAATTGTAAAAAAAGAGCTTGTTTAATGGAATGCTTCTCATGATTACAAAGTCAACCAATTATTTTTAATAATACGTGGCAAGGGGAATATTAGGAACCCTTGTATATGTTTCTAGTAGCTTTAGAAGATTTCAAGCCATAATTTTTTATTTTTTGGGTCAAATTCAAGCTATAATTTAAGACACCATAACAATAAGGTTGGTGTAAATGCATTCATCCACCTAGTAGTCGTTGTTGGAATGCATGCGTCCTCAACAATTTTAAATGAGTACAATGTAGGTTTTATTCATAAAAGGAACTAAGAAGAAGGTTTATGGTTTAATGAACTGTGATGACTTGTTAACTGTGTTAACACATAATTCTTTTCGACTCTCAAAATAGTACAAGCCAGACCAAAAACCTAAAAAGGCCCAATAAAAGACAAGGCCCAAATAAGAAAAGGAAATCCAAGGCCCATTGGAATTAGAAAGAGGCATTTCCGAGTGCTGTAGCTGATCGCTCATCAGTCTGGTTAGACCAAGTAACATAAAACACTTTTCCGACCAACAAGAACACATGAGAAGACTGACAACGTTATGGCATAAGGCTCTAGGAACATGCATGCTCAAACACCAATTAGGTCATGTGTTAGTCACCAATCAAAGGTAGAAGTCTAGGACATGACATAAAGGTGGTCGAGCCATTGCTTGGAAAAGACATTATTGACTACTCATGGCCTAGCAAGTTGCTTGGCATGTATCAACCTAGAAGAGTGTGCAATTCCAACTGAACAATTGTCACTTCACCGCTGAATATCTGTTGATTGGCGAAAAGGTTGTTAGCACACCAATCTCTATAGCTAGCATATTAAATGCCAGAAAGTAAATGTAGTGAGCCCAAGGATTTTTGGGTTCAGTGAGGACCTATATAAAGGGGTGAGAACCTTTTGTAATGGAGTCAGACGATTGAGAAGAGAAAGAATGCTAGCCCTTAGTCGAGCGTTACTTGTAACCTTCAAATCAATATAATACGAATAACACAATGGATGTAGTTCAGTTTTGAGGGGTGAACCACTTAAATCTTGAGTCTATTTATTTCATAGCTTTGATCCAAGCCCACCAAAGGCTAATTGTTCTAGTTTGTTAACCTGCAAATTTTGAACATTAACAAACTATCAATTTGTGTATCGACAATTTATACCTTTAACTTTCGTATCATAAGTTTATGAAAACATTACATACAAGCTTTTCTTGTTGTAAGTGTATGGAAACATAATACGTATTGAGGTTGGTTCTGTAATGAAGAACATACCGTTTAGGTTATATATATAATGTGCCTATATCACGGCAACATTTTCTCTTGTTATTACCCAATACTGATACCATTTTGTCCTCTAATAAGTGGCAGACAATCTGAATTAGAACTTTTGCAAGTGTACAGACTAACATTAGTAAATTAAGATTTTAATGTCTCTAAACGACTATCAATCGTTAATGCAAGAAATCTTACCATGCATCACAACTCAAATTGAATATATTCTGATTAAACAATTCAGTTTGGGGTAAACTAATGAACAAGTGTGTACCAAAAGTTGGGGGTGAAATTATGTCACACGTTGAACCAGAATCGGACGAGATCCGGCGAGGTGATCAAATTGCTTGTAAGAATACAATTACCCAATAATCCGCCCTATTTAACGGTAATAATAAAATAAATAAATATATACATATATGTGTGTGTGTGTGTGACTACGAGAGAGATGGAAAATCAATCTTGGAAGCGATGGTGATATACCAAAAGATTTGATATTATACAGTGTCTGAAAAGAAAATAATTTTTAGAATTTTGGTAGCAAAAGTCCAAGCATTAGGAAGGGTAATGTCGGTCCCATCTCAGATTATTTTAGGACTTGCAAATCTCCTCAATTCTATCGTCTCTTGTTTGTATTATTTTATTTAATGTATCGAGTTGTATTTTTGTCATATTAAAAAATTTATCGTTCCATCAAAAAAACTTTGGCAAAAAGTCATTTCGATTAAACAATATTTCCTACTTCCATGCTTCATGGCCATAGTGTTGTACGATGGTATATAATAATTAAGGGTCGTTTAATAATAATTTTATTTTGAATATATTATTTTATCGCTCTATTATAATATTAGATAACTTTGATTTAATCTATTCATTACGTAAATTTTAAAATTTAAACTCATTCAATAATAATTAAGAATGATAAGCAAAAATATTTTCTTTCAATTTTAATAATTAATTTTTGTTAATTCGTTCGGTAACAATTTTAAAGATAGTAAGACCTGAAAAATAAAATATTAAGACCATCTCCATGGAGATGTTAAATTCCATTTTTATAGCTGATGTGACAAAATAACATTTTATAAAGATTATCATACGGATCCTTAATAATTTAGTATTACGTTCGAGTGATATTCTTCTTCACTTGTATAGAAGATGTTTTAGGTCCAATTCTCGCCAAAGATGAATTTAAACCACATTATTCCTGCTAGCCCATTATAAGGCTTAGAACTCACACACACTCGTAGTGTAGATAACACCTTAATCACGATGAATTGTTTAATGTGCTAGAAACACAACTCAGTAAATCAAGTGTCATAAAATAATTGATTAAATTTTTTTTTTTTTTTTTTGTTTAAGTTTCAAACTAATTGCATTATTACATATAGTGTATTAAACGTGTTCTGAACATACTGAAAAAATATCTCCCTAACCACAACAGTAAGTTAACAACAACAATTACCAATAAAAAGTAGTAAAAAAAAATCCAATATTAATACAAAGTTGAGAAAAAATGGAAAGGACTTACGGAGCACGAGGTAGCACGTGGAAGGAGAGGCGGTGGGGCAATCCAAAGATTCGCGAGGAGATATTGCCTGCCAAGTCTTTTAATTACAACAAAATAAGACGCAGGAACCACTCGGGGAAGCTCACAGGGTCACTCTGTACAACCCTCACCAGTCAATGCCACCGGCGGAATCCGGTCCCCCTTATTTTACCCGTTTTCGCGCGCCGGTCCAAATTTGCCAAATTCCGCCCCTCGCCCCAAGGTTTTGACGGCGCGGTCCACCGCTGACCGCTGGTCAACGAAAAATAGGATTATATGTAATCAATTCATCAAAATTAAGAAGAAAAAGAGAAATAAAAATCAAAGTATAATTAATATGTGATGTAAGTAAATGTATGATCACATGGACATTGAGCCGAACGGATTAAAATTAGTTTGTAATCTTACACAAGATTGTAGTATAAAAGTGATCATTTTTAAGGACTAAAGTAAAATTTTATATGAATTAAAAATTAATGACCTAGCAATACGATACATTTAACGTATCGATACAAGATTTGTCGAAAATAAATATCAATTGTTAAACTGTTACAAGATCAAGAACATATCGATACATATAACGACTCAAGAGTAAAGACAATAAGTTTGAAAACTTTAAATTGATTCGTGCATATGTTTTGCCATCGATAGTTTTTATGATTTTATTATAACTATCCTATCATCTGTTAATAAAAAGTTGACAACATAACAATTTGACGTCGATGACATATTATAAAACTGATTGTTTTAAGAATTGAGAATCGAAAAATGATGGTTTTGACCGTGTATTATTTTTTAAATGGTTTTGATTGGGAAGATGGCACCAAAGTGGATTTGAGAATCTCACCGTTTAATAAATTAAAATTAAACAAATATAATAAAGTAGATTTTGAGATTTGTTAGAGAGAAAGATTTGATTTGGCGAAAGAGACCAATACTATATTAAGAGAGAGAAACCCCCCACACTCTTGTGTCTGTGACGCTGACAGACAACTTCCACCTTCGCCATTTCTCTCCTCCATTTTCTACTGTATAAAACACCGCCCGCAGAAAGCACAGCAACCCTCGTTTCGTTTGTCTGATTCCAATCCGTACGATGGCGAGGAACGGCGTCGTTTCATGGCGGAGGATGTCGGAGAAGCTCGACCTCTCGCCGCCGTTGATTTCGGAAGAAGCTCACGTGCTCGCCGTCGACGACAGCCTCGTCGATCGCAAGGTCATCGAGCGGTTGCTCAAAATCTCCTCCTGCAAAGGTAGAATCTGAAAACAGAGTTACATTTCTGGAAACGTCGTCGTTTTTTGTTTTCTGTGTTTTTGAACTCGATCTTTTTTGGTACAGTGACGGCTGTTGACAGCGGAAGAAGAGCTCTGCAGTTCCTCGGCCTGGACGAGGAGAAGAGCTCCACCGTCGGATTCGACGTAAGTTCGATCAACGACTCCTAGTTTCCATCGGTAAAATTTCAATATTTTCGAATAAAATTTTTGATTCTCTGTAATTATGTCCAGGGGTTGAAGGTGGATCTGATCATCACGGATTACTGTATGCCCGGAATGACCGGCTACGAATTGCTCAAGAAAATCAAAGAATCTTCCACATTCAAAGAGATTCCCGTCGTGATTATGTCATCCGAGAACGTTTTGGCGCGCATAGACAGGTAATTTATTTTCCCCCCAAAATTAATGTTTAATTGATTAATTATCCATTTTTTTTCGAGGTTAATTGGTTCTTGCACTTAATTTCGATTTTTAATTTAAATTTTGGGTTATTTTTGTGTTCGCCAGGTGTTTGGAAGAAGGCGCGGAGGACTTCATAGTGAAACCGGTGAAGTTAGCTGACGTCAAGAGGCTGAAGGATTACATGACGACCGCGAGGGATGTCGGAGTGGAGGAGAGCGGCGGAGGAATGAACAAGAGAAAGCTACGGGAGCCGTGTGATCTGATGATGCCCACATCACCGCCTTCCATTTTACCGTCGTCTCCTTCGTCGTCCTTATCGTCGCCGTCTAAATCTCCGTCGCCTCCTATGTCATCGTCGTTCTCGGCTCCATCGTCGCCCACGTCGCTTGATTCTCCGATCCGACGGCTCAAAATGACCAACGCTGATTAGATCAATCGGACCCGATTGTACCGCAATCGCGCTTTTTTTTTTCGGGGCCAAACTGCAATTACCCGTTTAAACGGTTTTTGATGAATTACTTTCCTTTTTTGTTTTTAATTTTTTTCTTTGGCTATGATTTATTTTGTTTGTTTATATGACTATTAGTAACAATATTAATTCTAATGATTAACTAATTACATTTCTGATCTTCAATTCAAAATTTAACTCCGTCTATTTTCCTCTTGAATGTATTGTGTAGGATGGATACTGATTATTATTTTTAAATGTCTACTTATTTATGTGAATTTCGTATGTGTTAGTAAACGAATAAAAATATACGAATTGTGTGTGGTAGTAAAAAAATAAGAAAAGTCAACAAAGGGAATAGTTCGGTGCTTTTGAATCTTAACCTCTCGTGGTTACTCGAGGAAGTATTACCCCTTTTAGTACACAACGTAATACAAAATGTGTATCACGGTTTTGGCAAAGATAAATGTTCTGATGCGAAATTGCTTTTATGATACATACACGCTTTGGATTAGAGTAACTTTGAATATCGCTTTTGTTAACCGTGATAAATAGCAAGCAAGCATTAGAGAACGTTAGGTTTGCTTCAAAATTCAAACAAATAAAATTAAGAAAAAAAGAATAAAGGAAGAGAAGAAGAAGAGGGAAGTGGACGTGCATTTGTAGAGAGTGGGGTAAATCGGTGGGGATTGGAAATTAAAAAGATATAGAGATTTGGTATGGATTTGGTTGAGTTGGAGAGATGAGCCTGCAAGATCTTGTCTGGTAGAGAGAATATATTGGAATGGGATTGTGAATTGGACGTGTTTGAAATGCCCCTGAGCTCAACTCCCCTGTTTTGTCTCTTTGTCCCTCTGGAAGTGGGCATGCTTATCGATTTTTTTTTAGGCAAAATTTACTTGAAACGATAGAAGTTATAAATGAGTTTGGTTTTCGTAGTCAAGCTTGCTAAGTAATTTGATCTTTCAAATAATATACACTTTGTTTTTTCAGAGTCAAACTTCATTGTTCATTTTGTGGACTAGTATTAGGCATGGGCTATTGAAAGGTTTTTTAGCTAAAATGATTTATGAGATTGACATAACTCTTTACTTTTGTTCCTAAGAGTTTAAATCAATAGAATGGTCTCTGAGATTGTCTACCGTAAATCATTTTGGTCATTCCGTGAAAAATCTCCGTTAAATTGAGGATATTTTGGTCAAATTAACCCCTCCACTTGAGCTGGTGATTTCTTCAATTTAACGGAATTTTTTCACAAAATAAATCAAAATGATTGACGGTAGATAATCTCAAAGATTAAAGTGTAAAGTTATGTCAATCTTAGAGACCATTTATTTTCTTAAAGTCTCTTTCCAATAATTTATTAACAATATTACATAAAACTTAAAATTGGAATTGAATGGAAGAGATTATGTGATATATGTAGGAGTGGCTAATCTTTGAGAAAATATCATTTGGACCCCCACATGGGAAGTTGAGAGGGAGAGAGAAGACAATGCAGAGCTGTAGTTTTTGTTTTTGAATCTTTTTGAATGTGAATCAAGAAAAAGAGAGGAAGTGGGTCTAGTGGTTGTGACTAGTTTGGCTTTTGGTCTCACCAAGGGCATCAACTTTTTTATTCTCTAAGGTGCCACCAACGCAACAAACAATCAAATGTAATCAAGCAAAAATTGATCTTAATTTGCCCTTAAAACTATATCCTCAAGACTTTGGTAAACGATATAGTTTTTTTATTTTTTTACTTTTGCCACTAGTTAGGCGTAGATGATTCTAAACCGTTGATTTAGGTGAGATTTGATGTGAAAATTAAAGACTCACGACAGCTGTGAACGACACCCATTTATGTGTGGACAAAAGAGGTTGAGATTTCTTCCAAACCTAATTTGGTAACCATGATTTGAGTGAAGAAACTTGGACACAATTACCTCTAGAAGAACATTTTATTTTTCTGATTAAAAGAGAAAAGAAAAAAACATTTTACTCCTTACGGGTTTGTTCTCATGTGGTTTTGACATTTTGAAAACCGGTTCAATTGTGTTTTTCTTTTTGATATTGAGAAATAAAAGAGAATAATATATGGTGATTAAGGCATTTCTCTTTAACTCGTTGCATTTCGAGTTTAAATCATTGCCGCTTCTTTTAGCGTAGAATATCACTTGTAATCAAAAGAGAATAAACCGAAAACCGGTCCGGTGCGTGTCGGTTTTCTTGAAGCAATCTGGCCATGCACCTTCTTTTAAAATGACCATGCCCCAAGCCTTCAGCCGACTGTCAATCACAAGAAGGCGCATTGCTTGAAGCAAACTGGCCCATGTCACCTATGGCATTACCAAATTGGGCCCTTTTTTCAATCTATGTCAATAGAAATGGCCTTTAAACCACAAAAACAAACAAGGCCAGTTGTCCCAACCCAAATAAAAGAGAAACATCTAAACATAAAGCCCATGAAAGAAGCATTTGGAGGACCCTAAACCCACAAATTGTGGTAGGATACTAGGAAAGAGTAGCATTTTTCTTTTAAATTTTACGATGATTAGAAGGAGGGAAATCAGTTTGAAACTATTATAATAATTTAAGAGAAGAAAATTGGAAAGTTTCAAACTCGGTACGTATGGTCATACAGTTGAAGGAATTAAAAGGACTTGTTTGACTCTTTTACCCTTCAAATGACAGAGAATAATTAAATTTGCAAGCACGACAACGTCTAAAAAAAACTGCATAGTCTTCAGACGTGAAAAAGCAAATCATTATATAATTTTAGAGATCTTTTCCATAAGTGGTCTAACATTTTATTGAATTGGGTATTCGGTTTCTACCCATGCGTCCTGAGTTAAAACTCTCTATCCTTTAAATTATTGACCTAATTAATTAGTTTCAAAATGATCCAATATATATATATATATATATATTTGGTTTCAAAATTCAAATTCATAATATCACCTCTGACCAAAACAAAAGTATTATTTACCTTAGATGTCATGATTATTCTCACGAATATAAGCTAAAAAAAATATTAATTTCACAATTTTCGTTCAGATACAATATTTTAAGCACAAATCATTTTAGTTCGAGAAACCTTCAAATATTATCGGAATGTTCTTCTTGAAGAATGTATCTCGCTTTTTTGAATATCAACAATACAACCACCAATTCTCCAATAAAAAATCCAATTTTATTTCAAATTTCAAACTTTTTTTTCTTTTTTTTTCCCCTGGTGGGGGAAGAAATAGTAATCAATTTGTGGGGTTTTTTCAACCACTACACACAGGGTTAAGACAACAACCTCCAAAATAAAATAAAATAAAATAAGCGTTGCTGAAATTAATTTGGTGAGCCACTATTTCTCTAATTTCTTCATGGGGAATGTAATGTGTCAATGAAGTCATCGTCAAAACCTACAATTCCCCATTTCTTCTCCTTAACATATGAAACCGAGGTCGTTGACCAATTTATCTCGTTGCCTTTTTGGCTTAACGTAGTTTTCAACGCGTCCAAAGTCCGGATCAATAAAGACAACAACAATCTCTTCATGCTTGCTTATTCGAATTATCTTCACATTAACAGATTGATCATTAAAACATATATTTACGTTATGCGATCGATGACGGAGTGCGGAATTATTCAACAGATGAGATAAACTAAAATTATTATTGTTTTCTAGGCTTCTACCCTTCAAACTTTCATATGAATCGTGTGTAGTATAAAAGTTTTAGTTTATTACTATTAAGTTTTAGTATTGGTTAAAGTGATAGAGTTTATTTAACACTTACTAACTCTTACTTTCCCTAAAAATAACTCTAAAATTCGTACTTTTCATTTAATAGGTGGGCTATGACAATCCAAAATTATAAAACAGTTCAAATGATGATTATCTTTAATCTTAAAAACTAAACTCTCTCTATGTTATACCTACTAAAATTTAGTAGTTAGCTCCGTCGGTGCATGCGACAATTGTTGTAATTGTTCTTGATGAAAGAAAAATCGCGTCATTTAAAAAAAAAAACGCGTCAAAAGCCCAAATGCTTTTCAGCTGTAAAAATTATTGAAGGAAGGAAGGAAGGGATGGGGAATGTTGATAAAGTCTCCCCTTCTGACTTTGTTCGTTGATATTATCATTACGTACAAGATTAACTAATCTCTAATTACTAGGTCAGCAAGATTAAGTAAAAGGTTCAGAATGAGACTTGGGAGTAAACATGTTGGCTTAGCCAACTAAGTTTCACAGCATATTTTGGATTTGCTTCTTAAAAGTCTTTTCGGTTTTGGAAATGAAAACTGTCGTGACAAATCCATCAACTAGTCACTTTTTTAAAGTTTATAATAATGAAAGAAGATGGTTTGAACCCAAGACTAGTGACTTAAAGAAAAAAAAACCCTAACTATTAGAACAATCCACCACTTATAAAACTAAATTCATTTTTCACTCAAGTTTACCAAGATCTAAAAAAATTAAGACCTATCACCCTAAATCTAAGCGATGGAAGCATCGATATCTTTGTAGGAATTGGATATGCTTTCGGAGCCTAGGGATCAATTAATCTGACAATTATAAATTCATAAATATATTAGATAGAAACAAAATTGGGTGATTTACCACTTCAACAAACCGTCCATAATTTCTGGCTTGAAACAGTAAACCAATCATGTCATTTGTTTAATTAATTTTATGAATTAAAAATCTAATCTTGAATTACTAAAGCGTGGATTTGTAGTTAGTAATGGGATGTGAACTTAATCCAAGTTAGAAACGTCTTTTGAGTGGTTGAATATATATATAAAAGCCCGGGAAGAAATTCTGGAAAAACAAACAGCTAACTACTAACTTTGAAGCTTTCAGCTTTTCATCAACCAAACCCTCCCCAAAAAGCACCACGACAAATCCATACATTAAAGGTTTAGACTTCTTCCATTCAATGTCAACAAATTTACTGAGAGTTCCAACCGATTCAGTTTCCAAAAACCCATCTCTCCAATTTTTCCAAAAAGCTTCATGGCTGCCAGGAATCGGCCATGGATGCTCTCTTGTTTTTTCACTTATGGTTTTTTAGTCACTTTTATTATTTTTGTAAATGTTATTCCTTCTTGTCATGGCCAATCCCCTCAAAATATTGAAACTTTCTATCCGTTTACGGCTCCGTCACCCGAAATCCGACCTTCATTGCCTCCCAAAGACTCTCCGCCGCAACCGGAATCACAGCCGCTGCCGGTGCCTTTGCCGCCAAGAAAGTCTGCGTCAAAGCGTCAGATTGCGAAGGCTGCGGCGATCACTGCAGCCTCCACTCTGGTGATTTCCGGGCTGGTTTTCTTTTTTGTGCATAGGTACCTTGTTGCGCGGCGCAAGAGAATTAATGGCGGGAGTTATGATGGTGGTGGTGGTGGTGGTAGTGGAGGTTTGCAAGGAGGCCAGCCTCAGCCGGGGCCGCCTGTAGCGGTTCAGAGTGAGTTTTCAAGATATGATGGGAATCTCAAGGGGTTCATTGTTGATGAGAACGGTCTGGACGTGCTTTACTGGAAGAAGCTCGAAGCGATAAACTCGAAGAAGAGTTTTCGAAAGGAGTTGTTTCGAAAAGATGGTGAGGAAGACGAAGGGAGTAGCAGAAGAAGAAGGCGCGAGCCCATACAGGAAGTTCCTCTGCTCAGAGGAAAGTCTTCAACTTCCCACATCAATGATGTACCAGAATTAGTGAGTGATCGAATTCGAAATGGATCAACGGCTCTTAAAGCTATTGAGAAATCAAAAGAACCAGAAGTAGAGCTAACTATTCGATCGTCAAGTCCTCCGCCTTATACTTCCCCACCACCAACGCCACCTCCACCGCCGCCGCCGCCAATGCTGCCTCCTGTCCCAATTGCAATTAAGAAAAGCTCCGCAGCGCTTCCTCCTCCTCCAGCACCGAAAGTTGCAGCTAAGAATGGTCCTGCACCCCCGCCTCCACCCAAAGTGCGGAGTTTGAACGCGTTGTCAAAGCCATCTCCGGGACAGAAAGGTGAACCTGGGGAATCTTCATCAGGAGCAGGAAATGATCAGGTGAAACTGAAGCCCCTGCATTGGGACAAGGTGAACACAAATAATACTCAGAATTCCATGGTGTGGGACAAAATGGATGGTTCATTCAGGTAATGAAGTGATTTCCGCTTGCCATTTTTCTCCTTCTACACACCATTGTTTATTTTGCGTTTCACCGTGTTGTCTTGTTGTATTTGGTTTTGAAGTTTCTAAAAGTTTGCTACTCTCAGATTTGATGGTGACCTAATGGAAGCGCTTTTTGGTACGGTTGCCACCAAACGGTTATCCCCCGGAAGAGACAGCAGCCAAGCGAATCCGAGGGGCGCCAACGTCGGTCCATCAGCGCAGATTTGTCTCCTGGACAGCCGGAAGTCCCAGAACATTGCCATTGTCATAAAATCGCTGATGATTTCTCGAAAGGAGCTCCTTGATGCGCTCATGGAGGGCAGAGGTCTCGATGTAGAGACTCTCGAAAAGCTTGTTAGAATTGCTCCAACCGAAGAAGAACAATCCCAAATCCTTGAGTACAGTGGAGACCCTACAAGGCTTGCTGACGCAGAGTTCTTCCTCTACCACATTCTCAAAGCTGTTCCCTCAGCGTTCATTCGATTCAATGCCATGCTCTTCAGATACAACTACGACGAGGAGATTGCTAGCCTCAAGGAGTATGTACAAACACTTGAACTCGGGTGCAAGGAGCTTCGAACGCGAGGGCTTTTCATGAAGCTGCTAGAGGCAATTCTCAAGGCTGGAAACCGCATGAATGCAGGAACTTCGAGAGGCAATGCCCAAGCTTTCAACCTCAGTTCTCTTCGAAAGCTATCCGACGTTAGAAGCAGTGATGGGAAAACAACCCTGCTCAATTTCGTTGTGGAAGAAGTGGTGCGATCTGAGGGGAAGCGGTGTGTAATCAACACGAATCATAATTTGAGTCGCAGCAACAGCCAGAGCCATAACAGAAACCCAAGTGCTGAGAATATAAAACCGAAAGAGGAAAGAGAGAGGGAGTACATGACTGTAGGATTGCCCGTGGTTGGAGGCATCAGTGCCGAGTTCTCTAATGTGAAGAAGGCGGCTAGTATAGATCATGACAGCTTCGCAGGGATGTGCTCGGCTCTCACAACCCGCGTGGCGGAAACTAGAGAACTCCTGCTCCAATGCGAGAACGACGGTGGAAGATTCGTTAGGGACACGAAGGGTTTTCTGAAAGCAGCAGAGGAAGAGCTGAAGGTGGTGAGAGAAGAGCAGAAAAGGGTGATGGAGTTGGTGAAGAAAACAACAGAATACTATCAAGCAGGGGCTTCTAGGGATAAAGGGGCTCACCCATTTCAACTCTTTGTCATAGTTAAAGATTTTCTGGGCATGGTTGATCAAGCATGCGTTGAAATTTCTCGAAATATACAGCAGAAGAAGGCGGTTGCAGCGAGTTTAGGATCATCGTCAGCAGACTCACCGCCCAGGAACCCCGTAAGGTTCCCGATCTTGCCTAAGAATTTCATGTCAGGAAACTCTAGGAGCACTAACAGTGAATCAGATAATGATTTTTGAATTGGTTTTTTACAGTGTATAGATTACAAAAAGCTCGATTACAATCCGTAAATAGCTTAGTGATTTTTCAACGTTCTATTCCGTAAACTTTCAGCCAATAACTTGCATAGTTCGTCTTCCTCGTCTTTTCCACTAACGATTACGGGCGTTCCATCCACAAATATTTGTTCTTCAGTTGTTCTTTGGTCTGCAATTTAGGTGTAAACATTTATGATAGATTTACGCAACCAACTTTGGATTTCCATGTAATTATAACAGTTCCAACATTTATACCTTCAAATACAACAATGTGTACGTAGCATTTCTAACTCCGAATACTGTTTGGGTCAAGCAGGGAATGAAAAGCATGGCCCCGACCTGTCTCTTATCATCTGCATATTATTACTATGCCGTAGATCTGTTCTAGCCATCAAGATATACAGGTTGCGACTCACCATGGTCACTTTGTCATCATCTAAGCGACAATACTTAAGCATGGATCTTCCATGAGAAGGAATTCCGTCATGTATACTTTCCTTCTCGTCAATCCACTGAAGTAGACATGGTTCTTGGAAGATGACGAGTGACCTTGCAGCCGCCTGAACGATTTTTTCATCGATGGGTTTCATTGTTGGAACTCTCCTACACAAGTCATGACAGTTGACATTAGGATACGGAAAGAAACACATAAAATACACGAATCACACCGATAGTTTCAGAAATGCAGTGCAGTAACGCATTGTGCAGATTGAAATGCTAGCGTTAAGGCATACACATGCATCTTTCCTTCTTGCATATGTGTATTGAATGTGTTTAACTCATCATGTTTTTTGCATATGCATAAGGCTAATTAGTTTTTATGCTCGTTCTGAAGTACACAGCACGCGGGAGGCTGCAAACTTTACGATATAAAGAAAATTAATCCCCAAAACGTTCCCCCTATACTTGACTTTCAAGTGTATTCAGTGACATAATAAGGAGGAACTTCGTGAAAGACGGATTTATAAGTATCACTAAGATGAATTGTATGTAGTCTGGTTCTATTGAAAATAAAAATGGAGCAAACAGATCTTATGCCATAACATAAAAACAGAATTGGACTATACCTTTTCTGAAGTACTTTTTGACACTTTTTGCCCCCGATGGACGCATGGCGTAGGTGTAGCCTTAAAATTAAGACTACGTCTGAGCTTTTTTATCTCTGCCTCCTTTTGATCCTATGTCAAGCATACAGTTTCGATAAATAATTCAACTTTTGCAGGCTATATGACATAATTATATTTAGCACAGGTACAATATTATGCTCCTTAAAAGAATAGTTATTTGTATGATCACACCTTTGACTTCGGTTGGGAGTGTGCTTTCTCCGTCACTTTCGCATTGGATTTCGCCGCCAGTTTCTGTGAAAACTGAAATATATTGCTTAATGAGATTACATATATATGGTTAATAAATTAAAACAAAACGAGGTCGGGGGTCTGTTAACGGATACCTCTCTTTTATCTACGCAGTCATCACTTCTCAAGCTAACAGATGATGGAGCGGCCTTAGCAGTTCTTTTATCTAGATATCTATGACAAAAAGAAAAAAGTCGCATCGACTATGTGAAAGAAGCGCATGCACACAGAATACACAATCAGCAGTCACATATGAGTTTAAGGCTTTACCCTCCATTCTCTTTTGTCAGGGGCACAGAAGTGGAAACCCTTGATTCTTTTCCCTTCGTAGAGAGCTGCTTTTTCAATAGAAATTTTCAAGAAATAAAATTTGACGTTAGATGCTCTGATGCCAATCGAGGTACCCAGTCACTCTTCAAACGAGAAAATGTACTAAATTGACAAACCTGCTTTGGTGTTGGCGGTTTCTCTTCATTGGAGGGTTGTGGTTGGTTGTAATTGTTTTGAAATGTCTTAAATGCTCGTTTGACGATGTCCTTATCTCCCATATTCTCCATAATGGAAGACTTTCTGGTTGTGGTGGTCACAAAAGCTGAACCAGACATTGTGGGACTGGATTCCAAATTGAGTGACAAGTGCAAACGCTTGGGAGGAACTTCCTTGGTTTCCTCAGTTGAAGGATTTTTGCTCCTAGGAAAAGAGGAAGCAGTGCTCTTCTTTACTGAGGACCGCGATGCAGGTTTTGCAGTAGAGGTTGACAGAGACTTTGACACTCTAGGTGTGGAAGTTGATATAGACTTCGATACTCTAGGGGTGGAAGTTGATATAGGCTTGGACGTTTTAGGGGTCGGAGTTGATATAGGCTTCGACGCTTTAGGGGTCGGAGTTGATATGGGCTTCGATGATTTAGGGGTGGGAGTTGATACAGACTTTGACGCCCTAGGGGCAAATTTCTGTGGTGTTTTGGCTATTGGTGGAACTGGTTTCTTCTTAATGTTTGCCACATTTCTCTCCTTGCTCAATGGAGTAACCTACACAGCAAGAAAATGCAAAAGATATGGAAATCAGACAAGAAACAAACAAGTTCTCGGATTATGAAATAAAGAACATGGCATCTGGAGAAGTTTTGCTAAATAGGTTCAAGAGCTAAGTACTTCACCTTCGGAGATCCCTTCAGAAGATCCAATCTCGGTTTTACCTCTTGCACCTCTTTAACTTCTGGAGCGCTTCCTACATCATTGTCCAAAGTCTTTGGAACCTCCTGTACTCCCTGAGATTCAGCAGGGACATTTTCTACTTCTTTCACCACAACAAGTTCATCCTCCGGATTGTTCAAATCGGGACTATCCGTTCTGCTATCAGATTCTTCTCTCTCTCCCTCAGCCAATGAGCTTGGAAACTCTATGGTGAAAACATCATCCTCCTCGAGATCATCCACATGAGTTTTAATAATCTCGTTGTCGAAATTCGCTTCTTGATCATTTCCTTGGGCATTAATTTTATTGTTGGCCAAATCAATTTCGAAATGCACCTCAGAATCCGTCTGATCTCCACTCGTCTGGTCAGATTCCGACCTAAAGGTATCACCATCTCGCAATTGCTTCTCCTGTTCCATCATCTCCTCGGCTTTTCGAGCAGCAACCCTCTTGTAATGAGCTTCAAAGTAAGCCCTTTTCTGGGCCACTGAGCCAGGAGTGGCACATTTCTCCACTTCCTCCAAGTACTTATTCGGCGAAAACGTCGACCATTTCTCCCAAGACAGTGAAGAATCATTCTCAAATCTTCCGAAAGACACCGACACTTCCAGTAGAGGATTTGAACAATTTGAAGCTACCGTCTCCCTCTCAACCACCTGTTTATTTACCCAAAAAACCGAGAATCCAAAACATGTCCTTAAGCAACAACATAGTGGCAAAACCAAATCATGCAAATCTAGCAATTATACAGTGAATCAATCAAAACCGACAAAGCATAATCCTCAAACGACAACAATTGCAGACAAAATCGACCACATGGGTTATGTCCTTCGACAAATCTAAGGTAGAAACTAGAAAGCGTGTACCTTTTCAGCATCATTGGCAAAATCCACCATTGATTCACCCATGAGTTCTGAAAGAGTTGGAAGTGTTTGAGAGCAACCAGAGAGCTAAAAAGCAAGAGCTTTGCCTACCAGCAAGCATGGGGGCACATCACCAATCTATTGGATCACACACACACACGCAAAAACAATACCAAGAGTGAGAAAAAACCCAGAATATGTACCCAAAAAAAAAAAAAGGTTTAAAATTGTAAGAAGAAAAGAATATAAAAAAATTAAATTAATATTAAATAAAATAAAAAAACCATATCCATGTGTTGTTGTTCTGCCCTTTATTTTCTCATTACATGTTTTTCACTGTTTGCGGCACTTCTGGGGACTCCAAAAATGATAAAGGCAATCAATCATCAGAACAAGACAATTCCAATTATATGAAGAAAAATTGAAAGGTGGAGATAAAGGTTGAACTTGCAGATGATGACCCACCAAACACCAATTATTAATTTCCAAGGAAGATTTGGTTTTTACTTGCAGTCTCTTTGGATTCAAAAAAGGTTGAACAGATTGGGGACTTTCTTTTTCTCAACTACATGTGGATTAATGTCTGAATGGGAGGATTAATTAGTGGGAAAAAAGAGATTAATTGGGTAATTTCGAAGGTTTTTATTATTTGGTGAAATAATTATGAAGGCTCAACAAATCAGAGTGGGCGTATTGAATCAGCAAAGATATGAGTCGTTTACCCATCGTAACTAACGAAGCTTTTAATATGTTTTTGGTAGGAACAGACACTTTTTTTATTCATACATGTGATTCTATTTATTTATGGCTCGTTTTTTGAACTGCTTTTAATATAGCTGTAGGTGTTTTTTAAATTAATTTTTAGTAAAAATGCAAGTAAAATTTAAAAAAAAAAAAAAACACTTAGCTTCTTAACAAAAGCACATGACTGGTACTTCTTGCAAGGACTTTAAGTGCTTTTGCATTCCAAAAACATTTTATTTAAAAGAGACAGTTATTTTAAAAACACTTTTAAACGAGCTTTTACTTTTTTGATAGACCCAGACTAGAGAGGGAATTGGACTCAGTCATAAAACATGTCATCAATAATTTCTTGAGATCATTAATTATAGAAGTTGAATTTGAGACATCTCACCTATAAATGAAAAGAAATATCATCAAATTATAATACTAAAACACAAATATATTTTTTTTAAACTGATCTAAAAATATTAGAAATGTGATTCAAACTCTGTTAAAATGCGACTATTCATACACACGTCTAAGTAATAATATTATTGATAACACGTGGATTTCTCATTGGGTGCTTCAAAGAGACACCCAAGAGGTTCCAAGAAGTGATAAAAAATAGATGGACCGCTTGTGAGAGTGAAAGAGCACTACAGAATAAAGACGTGATAGTTAAAGTTACATGTGACAGGTCTAAACTTCAAAAGCTTCTAAGCACCCAACACCTTCAATTTCTTGTCTCTATCTACTTTAGGTTGTATATGGTACCCTCACAACTAAACAATACAGGTGACGTTTTACGGCATTAACATAAAGTAATTATATTTATGCATTCTGGTGCGAATTTAATCTCCATCTCCTTCCTCTCCATGTTTTGCATCATTAACCTTTCTAGGCCTCTTATTTCCGACTATGATTTTCTTCCTCCTAACTTGCCTTGTATTTTCCTCCTCCAATACCCCTAAGCTACTCAATCCCCTCCCCCCAAATCCGACCCGGATCCGGTACAAGATTACTGCGTAGCTGATCCAAAAACCCCTCAGACGTTTTTCCTCAATGGTGCACCATGCATTGACCCAAACCTGGCAACGTCTTCCCACTTCACCACATCAGTCCTAACCAAACCGGGGCAGCACAAAAGCCAACCCGTTCGGGTTCAACGTGACCCTCACCAACCGGTTCAATCTACCTGGGCTTAACACCATGGGCCTGACATAGCAGCCTATGGGATTGTGCCACCTCGCTTGCACCCAGGGACTCCGAAGTCACAATCTGCCTCAAGGGCTTGCTTCTTGTGGGCTTTCTGGATACTTCAAACACAGTCTTTACCCCAACTACTGAAGCCTGGTGAGTCATTTGTGTTCCCCCAAAGCTCTGATACATTTTCTGTACAACTAGGACTCGGTGGCTCCACCTGTGGCCTTGGCCGGGCTCAGTAGCCAAAACCCGGATTTAGATTCTCTCCAGATCCCCTCAATTGGGATCCCGAGGATCAATGCATAGTAACCGTTCATCAAAGATCGTGCAGCCATAATTTTTTATTTTTATTTTTTTTTTCACGTAAAATGAGGCTGTTGTACTTTTAAAAATATAAAAAGCATTCAATTATGATCACGTGATCTTTGATAAACGATTACTATGCATTGATCTCCGGAATTCCCAATGAAGAGATCTGGAGAGGATCTAAATCCCCAAAACCCTGGTGCACAGATTGTGTCACTTGCGACATTCACATCCAAACCTTTCAATCCCAATTGAGAAAAAAGAACCTCGAAGTTGATTTTGTAGTATAGTTGCGAAACGTAAGTAGCCAATAAACCGAATGTTGTGCCGGTTGCCCACTATCCATTCACATCCTGGAACTATCCTACCTTGGAAAATAAAATCCCTATTGATCATACCAAGCGCAAATATTTTTTACTGAAAAATATCATGAATTCAAATTTCGCGCACGATTTGAGAAAACGCAAGAAAATGTGAAGCATTTGTAGGAATTAAAAAAAATGAAGTGATTGGATCCCAGCTCATACCTCTGTGCTCACTGCTGCTGCAGTGCAAGTGGTTTTATGCCATGCATCTTTGTCGGGAATTTTTCCAGCTTTCATCACTAGGTCTAGGTCTCTATCCAAGGTTTTGTCACCATTAGGTAACTTACAAATAATTACTTAGGTGAAAAAAAACGTGTGGTAATAACTTGATTCCCCATGGTAAAAATAATCAAATCCTTATCTTGGACTGGGATTTTTTCCGAATTCCTTCCGTCCTGATCCTTCAGATCCTTTAATTCTAGAGAGAGAGAGAGAGAGATGAATAGGAGAAGGTGAACAAGAAATAAGAGGGAAGAAAATGAACCGAAGAATGTGAGGATGGAAGAAGATGAACATGAATAAGTGAAGGTGAACATGGTATTAATTCGTGACCGTTCGATTTTCGGTTGAACAGACAGAATTTAAGGATTGGAGTAGAAGGATCCGAAGAGGATCTTATTCCCTTATGCTCATCATTTCATATCCCAACCAAAGGTCCACTTCCTTGCGAGTGGATCATTAAACTCATTGGGTTTATAATGGTTACTAATTTGCCAGGTACATCGAACAATCCTACATGGCTTAACTGTCAAACGTCAAACACATAAATTTTTAAGTATCAGAACGCCAAAAATAGTTGTTATTCTAAACTTATCATATACTGACATACGTTTTAGATCATGCATATAATATTGTATAATTAGTTTAAAACACTAGCATCTTCGCGTCCCAATCACAGTGGTAGGTAAGTTCTTTCCCTTTCATCACTATAATGCATTTGAATTAAAAGTTGAAATTTCTCAAGCTAAAAAAAAGAGTTGAAATGAAAAAGTCCAAATTAAAGAATAGAAGGTTCAACCAAACTTGATGATGTGAGGAAAATACAGGGGAAGAGAAGGGCACTTGGCAGCTTATTGGCATCATGACATGATACGTGGTCAAGAATTGTTGCAAACTACCCATTTTATTGTCTTTTCTTGACGCACATCATCCACCTGAAACCGAGTGAGTTTTGCACTAGAGTTTAAGCCCCTGCTCCTACTCTTAGCCACCCAATTAAATAACGGAAATGGATTGTCTACCCTCTTATTTTCATCTATTTCTATGTCATCCTATAATGTGTGATCACGGTTAAGTCACGTCAATATTTTATTTTAATTTTTTATAGAAATAATAAAATAAAAAGTAATAGAAATATAAAATGTTGACGTAACTTAACTGTAACCACACAAACAGAAGAGAATGAGGAGAGTATGGAAATGAGAGGGCAAACAATCCACCTCCTTAAATAACTTGACAATTTGAATTTTTAAAATATAAAAATGGTGACGTCAAACCAGCAATGCTCGTTATTTTATAAGTTTCGGAAGAGAAACATCTATCGAACAAATACCCCAAAATTAAAAATTAATAAACCCCACAAATGGTAAGAAAATGTGAGTTGTACAAATACCAAAGTAAATTAAAAATAAATAAATACTACTGGGTGGAAATTGAAAATAATATGGAGTGGAGTGTGGAGCAAACTTAGCAGCACTTAAGATGCCAAAGTCGGATTTTTAAGTCAAAGAAATTAGTTTAGAACACCAACTCAGTTTTTAAGTAATCACACATTATTAGGGATTAGTTGGAACACCAATCGATTTTTAAGTCAATCACATACTGTCAAAAATTGATCGAAAATACCGTCAAAATGACATCCCAACAACGCTCCCAAGAGAGCCCCGTGAACCCATTGAGCTGTAACACATTGATTTCACTGTCTACACTGTCATTCAGATTCTCAGGCCACTTCCAGAATTTGCAATTATTGAGAGACAAGGCGACAGAAAATGAATACACCAAATATACAGTCCACATCTAAGAAAAATAAAAATTGGAAGCGCTTTGAAGCGGAGGAAGGAAGAACAAGAAGCGCATGATATTTGAGATGATAACATTCTCTCCTCTTTGGGACCCAGAAATTGAAAATTGGATCTCATCACACATGTCAAATCCGCCGAGAAAATTCCAGAAACAAGAAAAAAAGAAATTAAGACTGACGAACAATCCATGAATTTTCTGCTCACAGTTTCACCTAAAATTCAATCAATCTGTACACAATCGCTATCAAAAGAATGTCTGAATCAACAATGTATGAAAGAATTATCATAAACCGTGTCATCTCACGACAAATAGCTCGAAAACAAGATCAATGTAGATGCAGAGATCGACGATAAGGATTGAAACTTCGCCGGGTTGTGGTGGTGGATCGGCTTGTAAAGATCGTAAGGCTCCCAGAGGTGGTCCAGCGGGCACGGGTTTTTGGATTCGAGTCTGACCCACGGCTTTCCCTTGCCGCTCCAATGGAGGAGGCTGACCGGACCCGGGTGCAGAGACCGGCAGCTGCCTCTGACATTGTCGCCGCCGAGGCCGTGCTGGTTCCACCGGTGGTCTATGGCCTCCACGTTGCCGGCGAAGACGAGTAGGAACGGCGGCAGAGAACCCAGCTCGTAAATCCTTCGCTTTCTCTGTAATTCCATCCAGTTCTCGATCCTCTTTCGGTAATTTCCCTCCCTCCACCTCACCAGGTCCATCACCATCACACCGGTGTTGAAATAGCAGGGGTTTCTTGAGGAAAAAACCCGGGAGAGAACCGGGTCGGACCAGAACCCGTCGGTGAAGTACTTGGTAAAGTTGGCATGGCAGTACTCCGGGGCTCCGATGACCCGCGACCCGGTGAGCGAAATGTTCCAAAGCTTGTGAATGTCGTCGACCACCAGTAAATCGGAGTCCAAGTAAATGACCCGGTCCACGCACCGGCCCAAAATGTCGCCCAGGTAATTTCTCGCGTAGTTGAGCGGGTTCTCGAGCGCCTGCCGAATCGACGACGAGATGAGATTAATGACGGTGTCCTCCCGGAAGATGTAGACCTTGAAATTAAGCGAGGGAAAGGTGGATCGGACGAGTTGGGTCAGGACCCGGGGACTCGCGGGGTCGAACTCGGCTGCGATGAAGTGGAAAAAGACATTTTCCGGGCAAGAAGCGTGCTTGATGACGGAGTGCACGGCAGCTACCGACCCCCGGAGGTACTCGGAGTCGAGAGTCATGGCGATGTGAACCAGCGATGGGTCGCAGGAGGACACCATTTCCCGGTTCAACGAAACGGCGCATTCGGCGCCGTTTCGGTAGTCGGGGGCTTCGGAGAATCGGGCCCAGGCGGCGGAGCCCGGTTCGAAGGCATCACCGCCGTCGATCGCCCTTGTCGGGAATGAGCGAGTCCCGATGCAGAAGGGGGGGAAGAGGAGGGAGATACTGGAGACGAACAAAACGGCGGCGTACAGCCGGAATGGGAGCATTGCTCGCCGCTTTTCGTGGTGGGGGTTTCGTATTGTGTATTCTTGCTGGGTTTATGGTGGGGTTTCTTGCTGGGTTTATGAGAAATCGAAGAGAGTGATGGAGTAACAGAAATGGTGGGTGCGGGGTGTCTGGATGTGTCCGGGTGGAGGATGAGAGATAGTTATTATAGAGAGAAGAAAGAGACGGTTGTGGGAGATTTGCAAATTTTCACTAATTAAGTAAGTATTACCCAATTAATTAGACACTTCAAATGCAATCAAATCTTAACAATCCCAATTTCTGAAATTACAGAAACAAAAAAATAAAAATAAAAAATTGCAAAGGAAAATGAAAAGTGAGAAATGCCAAACGCGGAGATATGGCCACACGGACACAGAGCGTAGAAAAAGGTTTTTATTATTTTACTATTTACCGTCCTCCCTCCCTCGGTCCTCTCCGTAACCGCAGTTAAGTACTAATAGTTTTTTTTTTTTCTTTTTGGGTTTTGTTAAATTAACTATTGATAAAATTTGAATTTACGCTATCATGTAAAAGTTCAACTCTTTACCGTAAATACTAAATAGTTTGATGGCTTTCTATTTTTCGTTTTCTAGGTAAAAAAATAAATTCTATTTTTACTAAAACACGTCGGAAAATTGAAAAAATGGGAGGGATTTAAGAAAAATATGTGCATGAATGTAAACTTCCTAAAATAATTATATTCCTTTTTTTTGGTGAATCGGGATTAGTGAAAATTAATATGCATTTAATTGAAAGAAATAAAATAAAAGAAGAAGGAAGGGTTGGGATTTGGTTTCAAAATTGATGGTATATTGGGGACTGAGATTGATTCATCAATGTGCATTTAATCTACTTCATCAGAATCAGAAGCCTTTTTCATTCATGACCAAACATGCCTTAAACCTCCTGTCAATAGAATTAATATTCATTTTAAAAAATAATATTCATTTCCATTTATTATAGATTCATTTTTTTTTTATTCTGACAATTAGGAAATGCGATGATCTATTTTAAACTGAGTAATGATATTCATACCATGTTTTTGTACCACATTTTTATACCATCTTAGGTGACATCTAATGTGGATAGCCACATCATTTGAAAAATTTGCAAAACCTAAGGAAAAACAGGAGAAAAACTCATCATATACCACAATCATCATTTAATTAACTAGTTTTTCTTAATTATTAGTTTATTAAATAATGAACTAAATTTAAAAATCTGATTAATTCAAATGATGTGGTTGTCCACATCAAATGTCACCTAAGTGATATAAAAATATGGTATGAATAACATTACTCTTTTAAATTGTACTTAGTTTGATTTGAGAAACCTCCAGATGTTATACGAAATACCCTCTACCAAGATAAATCTTTGGAATTCAGTTTGATATCAATATATTGGTTTTTTTTTTTTTTTTTTTTGAAGAAATCAATATATTGGTTTTGAAGAAAAAAACAATATTAATTTACATAGGGGGTGACTAAAACACAAGTGCAAGCGCGGGTAAGCAGATACATTTATTTATTTTTTGTTCAAAGATAAACTTTATTGATAGAAGAAGATATTACTAGAGATAAACATAAAAACAAGTTGCAAGTAGGCCAAAGGGCAAAGAAGTCCAAGTAAAGCACATGATGACTCAATTCGTTGACACAAATCCCCACCAACATAAGAGATGCTTTGTTACCTTATTGGTCTAACTCACATTTCTCATTCATACCATGTTTTTATATCACATTTTCATACCATTTTAGGCGGCATTTGATGTGGACAGTCACATCACTTGAATTAATCAGATTTTTAAATTTAGTTCATTATTTAATAAATTAATAATTAAGAAAAACTAGTTAATTAAATGATGATTGTGGTATACGATGAGTCTTTCTCCTTTCTTTCCTTGGATTTTGCAAATTTTTCAAATGATGTGGTTGTCCACATCAGATGTCACTTAAGATAATATAGAAATATGGTATAAAAAACATAATACGGATAACATTACGTTTACGGATGCCTAACTAAAACAACTCACACATGGTAAGACATGTGCGTGATTTTGAAGAACCAAAATACAATGAATCCAAACTCTATTGGGCGATGCCATACAAATAGTAAAATATTTGAATGTCACGGTTACGTCATCACATAATACTTATAATTTAAGTAAAATTCATGAATAAACGACATAGTTAATAAAACTACAGTAAAAAAGCGACAAATACACGAGAAAAAAAAAACTTTTTCTAATTGGACGCCGCTACCTAAGTTCTGTTTTCCTTTTTCTGGCATGCGTACAACTGTACATCAAAGTTAACGATTATATGTGAATATAAGAATTAGCAAATAGCAAAGAAATGACCTTGTAAACGAAAAAAGATATCAGGTCAGAGAAAGCAGCAAAAAGTACGGGTGGACAGCTGGGCAACTTGGGGCGAGGGAGTGGGAGTTGAGAAATTTTTTATTATAATTGGAACACGGTGCTATATTACATATTTTTACATAAATGATGAAATTTTTTATTTTTTAAATTATTAATTTTTAACATATATATTCTACTATTAATACGTTCAATTATATTGAAAAATCTCACTGAGGGTGAAAGCGAGGGTGAGGCATTCACGTCCCCTCATTATTTTTGTTGTTGCCAATTAGGAACAAGTTATACTCTTTGTTGGCTCCCACCGCCCGGATGCCAGCTGTTTCTTCTCGTTGGCGGCTACGTTCAGCCTGGCAACTTTGCCCCATGGTGTCTCTTTGCTGCCTCTTTCGAGCTTATGGACCACGTGCCCCGACGTGCTCCCACTACCAAGTAGACTAGTGGACTTTCTATTTCCCGTTTTCTCCCTTCTGTTTTTATCTTTTTCTGGTTAATTTTCTTCTTTTCTGTATTAATCGTCCGGAATATGCTACGGGATATCAACTTTGTTGAGTTATAACTTGTTTAGATATACTTTTAAAATGATTGAAAGTGTTTTTAGTAAAAATATTTTTAGAACTAATCCTTAATAAAAATGCAAGTAAAATCTGGAAAAAACACTTAAAGTGTTTTATGGAAGAAGCACATAACTTGTGCTTCTTACAGAAAGCACTTAAAGTGCTTTTAGAACTAAAAAACATTTTCTCTAAAAGCGCTTTCAGCTATTTTAAAAGCACATCTAAACGAGTCCTTACTCAAATGGGAGAAATATTCAATTCTCAAATGGTAATGAATCTGATTATATGTTATATTTTTGTCCCATTATTAATTTAGACACTTGGGGTGGTGTAGTCAAATTATGATTTGATAGGATTTCACAGGATTTTAATAGACTTTAAAATCAGAATGTAGTCAATCAAGATTTTGAAAGAGGATTTTAAAAGACTTTAAAATCATAATGTAGTCAAATTAGTATTTGAGATAATTTTAAAAATACATCCAAATCCATGGATAGTCAATATAGATTTTGATAGGGATTTTTAAAGTGATTATAAATCTAGGCGTATTAAAAAAAATCAAGGATTTGACAGTACTTCGTTAAGTTGTGGATTTTGTTGGATTTGTGAGCACAAATATACATAACCAAGAGAAAAAAGAATCTCACCTCAACCCCTAGGATTTCCAATTCAACTTATTCACATTTTATCACTTCCTTCTTTCCTCTCTCACTCCTCTCCCAAACACTATCGGGTTGTAACAGAATCTCACGGAACTCTTACCACCCATAGATTTGATTTTTATGACTTGGATTATGGGAATTGGATGAAGAGGTGTGTTTAGTTGGTGGGTGGTGGGTATTTGAAAAAAGAGCAGTGGGGTTTGTTTAGTTATGGTGAATTGGGTCCTTCAGGTTTGATAAAAAGCGCAAGAGGGTTTTTGGAGTGGGAGAATGGGACAGAAGAAGCTGAAGCGTGGAGGAGGGAGTCAGAAGACGAAGAAGGCCTTGAAAGACCACGGGGCCTGTGTTGGAGATGATAATAATTAACTTATTTCTGAAATATCTCAAAGAAATTTCATCATGACATTTAAATAAGCAAATGGTTTTCTATTGAATTGAATATTTGTAAGGATGGTCTATGAATCTAGACTTACAAACTAAATGGTTCGGATCGTTAACGTTTGATGCATAATGGATCTCCTAACTAATTCCCTTTTTCTTTTTTTTTTTAAGATAAAAATCCCTTCTTTCTTTTTTTTTTTTTATAAGAAAAAAATTAAATTAAAAGGAGAATCCTCTGGTACAACCATAACCAATACAGTCAAATCGAAAAATTTGGAAGGCTGAAGGGGGAAGACAATGATCCAAAAAATAGGGATTCGAAATCGAAACCACCACGTCAGCTAGACTATCAGCCATAAAATTAGCTTTTCTAAAAACAAGAAAAAATCCCTTATATTAAGGGCCTGCATTACCAATAGTTCTTAATATTGCGTCATACCAACTAGCGATTGGTCTAAGTCAAAATCTCTTTTGGTTTAATAAAAAATGACACTTCTTAATATTCCCCACCTATATATTTTGATGCATGAGCTACTTTTGTCACATTGCATAAGATATCACTTACAAAATATTAATATTTTCATCTTTATATAGCCCAATGAAGACGAACAAGAAAATGTCAGGGCACAGGGAAGAATGGGTGTGTGAATCATACACTATGATCATCTAAAAATATTTAAGAATGCAACAACACGATGTGACAAATTTCACTTTCAATTTCCTTTCCAAGTATTAACCGTTTCTTTTAATTGTTTTGAGGTGGAGTCACATGATTTGTGCACACCATAAACGACTACTTATTTAAACTTTATGTAGGTCGTGGACGTTTGACAAATACATTTTGCAAAAAGCCCACTTAATCATCTTTTTTATGTCTACTATGCTCTATTTCTTTTTTTATTTATAGCAATTTGATTAGAATATTGAGTCCGCTCTCTTGCAATTAAATTTGAATTTCATTCACTGCAAATCAACTAAGTTATAATATCGTTAAGAAAAAGTTCAAGGACAAAATTTGCAAACATGACATTGTTTTTTTTTTTTGTTTTTTTTTTTTTTGGTGGAAACAAATGTACTCTAACAAGAATTGAGATCCTCTCTGTATTTCGAAGTATGGAGCCAGCGCCTCCAGAGATCGGTTCGTTCAAGGGAGAGAGATAATCAATTTATGTCAGGTTAAAAAAAAAAAAAAGACTTGCATTCTGACTATTCTCAATGAGAACTGGTAAAGACCGGTCCTTTACTTATGTTAAAAATATAAGTTGGACGCGACCCGATAGTACCCATTTTTTGGAACGTCTAGTGCCATAGTCACTTAATGGGTAAGTCATCAATCTCTAAGACGGACTATGTAATGTACTTTATATGTTGTATTACAGGTGAGCATTTTACCAGAGGTTTCTATTATATCAATCTACCCTTGTGTGTTTCTTATTGAAGTATATATTCGGAAAGTGGGTGCCGGACACTTGATTTGTGTGAGATGAGGCAGTAAAACGAGCTAATAGAAGCCGTATAATTTAAAATAAATGATTTAAAACTTTGAGTCCGCTCACTCTGGATAAAGAGATATGAAGAGGATTTCAATTCCTCTAACAATACACGTAATAATTATCAGTTGAGTGGAAGCCAAGAAATAGACAATTCCTTGCTTGTGTAGTGGATATTCAGTGAACTTTCCGTCTCCAACAATTATTGTATCAAATTCTTTACCTCCAAAATGTTGCAATTATTCCATTATTTAAAAAAAAAAAAAAAAAACATTGCTTGCGTTGCACAAGAAGAAGCCAAGAAACTAACCCAATAAGATGGTAACCCTAGAAAGCTAATTAAAACGATACTTAACGACTAAGCAATTTGACTTGGCATTTTGATTTGGAAACTGACGCACTAATACATTATTATACAAGTTGGAAAAAATGAGTTGATTAAATATTTTGTAATACGAATAAGGTAACGTTTAATGAGTTTTTATATTTTAGTTTGACTCGTTACATTATAAAAACTGTCATTTTTTATTTACTAAAAATTCAATAATCTTTTTTAAATGAGTCGAATAGCTTTCACTTTCGAATTTGTCATTCAATGGAGTGTATAAGAGTGAGTAAAATAAAGCTTGTCATAAAATTTTATCTTATTAGACAGTTCTGTCACATCCCGGCCCGGGGCGCACCACTTCCCGGGCCCGCTCCACCACCGTAGCACGATATTGTCCGCTTTGGGCTTACCATTCCCTCACGGTTTTGTTTTTGGGAACTCACAAGCAACTTTCCAGTGGGTCACCCATCATGGAATTGCTCTAGCCCCCTTCTCGCTTAACTTCGGGTTTTGGGAACTCACAAGCAACTTTCCAGTGGGTCACCCATCATGGAATTGCTCTAGCCCCCTTCTCGCTTAACTTCGGAGTTCCTACGGAACCCGAAGCCAGTGAGCTCCCAAAAGGCCTCGTGCTAGGTAAGGATGTGAATATACATATAAGGATCACTCCCCTGGGCGATGTGGGAATTGTCACATCCCGGCCCGGGGCGCACCACTTCCCAGGCCCGCTCCACCACCGTAGCACGATATTGTCCGCTTTGGGCTTACCATTCCCTCACGGTTTTGTTTTTGGGAACTCACGAGCAACTTCCCAGTGGGTCACCCATCATGAGATTGCTCTAGCCCCCTTCTCGCTTAACTTCGGAGTTCCTACGGAACCCGAAGCCAGTGAGCTCCCAAAAGGCCTCGTGCTAGGTAAGGATGTGAATATACATATAAGGATCACTCCCCTGGGCGATGTGGGATGTCACAATCCACCCCTTTTAGGGGCCCGACGTCCTCATTGGCACACACGCGACCAGGGTTAGGCTCTGATACCAAATTTGTCACATCCCGGCCCGGGGCGCACCACTTCCCGGGCCCGCTCCACCACCGTAGCACGATATTGTCCGCTTTGGGCTTACCATTCCCTCACGGTTTTGTTTTTGGGAACTCACAAGCAACTTTCCAGTGGGTCACCCATCATGGGATTGCTCTAGCCCCCTTCTCGCTTAACTTCGGAGTTCCTACGGAACCCGAAGCCAATGAGCTTCCAAAAGGCCTCGTGCTAGGTAAGGATGTGAATATACATATAAGGATCACTCCCCTGGGCGATGTGGGATGTCACAGTTCAATATATTGTTTATTGAAAATTTTCACATAAAAAAATCAAATACGAATTTAATGTGTGAAGAAATCACAATCAATTAACAATGATATGTGAATTGTTAAGGTATCTGACATAATCACTTCATCTCTAAAACATTTATTGTATAAATTTGTGAGTAAATACAAATGCAAGGCTTAATTAAGCGAATTTAGATCCTCTATGGATCTCTATGCCTAAGGCCAACATATCATGAAATTTGAACCACTCAATTTTTAATTATATGCTCTCATTAGTCTATTTTACTGGTCCACTTCACATAAAATCAAGCCCTTAAACAGCTTGCCTTCTTTGACCCGTCGACCACATAACAGAAATCCGAAAAGGATGTGAGTTTTAATTAAGCTGGTATGAAGTCACATTCATAATTCATTCATTGCATTGCACCCTTGCAACATATTGCATAATTTACCGACTAATAAAACTAAACCAAAATGATGGTAGTCCTAAAAAGTTAATTACAACGGTACTTAACGACTAAGCATTTGACTTAGCATTTGATCTGGAAACCAAACTGACGCACCACTGCCTTATTATAAAAGTTGGAAAAAAAATGAGTTGATTAAGTATTATGTAAAACGTATCTGAACTCAATAACGTTCACATGATTTTGATATCTAAGTTTGACGCATTATATTTTAAAAATTGTCAATCTTTATCCACTAAAAATTTAATATTTTTTTTGTTTAAAAATTAAATGTGTCATCCGCTTTCGAATTTGTTATTTAGTGGAGTGCATAAGAATGAGTAAAAGGAAGCGTGTCATAAAACTTCATCTTAATAGACAGTTCAACGCATTGTTTATTTAAATTGTCAATTTCACATATATGAAAAATTAATAAGAATTTAATGTGTCGATAAATCACAATTAATTAACAATGATATGCTAATTGTTAAAGTTTCTGACATAATCACTTCACCTATAAAACATTTAATTGTATAAATTGGTGAATAAATACAAATGCAAGGCTTAATTAAGCTGGTATGAAGTCAAATTCATGATCCATTCGTTGCATAATTTGCGGTGCACCGTCGCAACATATTGTATAATTTATTTTATTTTTTAGAAAAAAGTGTACAATATATATAAATTAAATATATTTATATAAAAACGATTTGGAAATGGTCCGTGAACTTTTCAACTAGAAAGCTGTCCATAAAATTTTAAAATAATGGGAGGGAGTGGCCTACCCAATCATCCCTCCTCTTTCTGTTAGATTATTGTAATCTCAACTTATAATTTATATTCTAATTTATTTATTTACAATAAAAGTGTCAGGTGCAAAGGATTAACATTTTAAATTATATTGGAATTGGCTTGATTGGGATCCCGGAAACCACCCAACTTGTATTTAATTAACTAAATCCACTTTTCAAGCTTTTTACAGATTCTCGGCCGTCCAATAATTTAACATTAATTTTCAAACCAAAATCATAAGATGGTTTTGAATCTACAAAAAATCGCACTTTTTAAAGTTTTCTTGACATTTCTCAACTCCTTAACTAAAGTTATACCAAAAATATATATTTGAATGTAGTTTCCAAAATAGGTTTTTCATTGTTAATTTCTGCTCCCAAAATTGTCAGAAATTTTGAACTACTTCTTCCTTTTTAAAGTTTAAAAATATTTCTAAGTTCAAAATTTACATCATCGATTAACATTGATGCCAAAACAAATGTATATCTTATTTTACATTTCTGGGACATGTATTAGAAGAGTTAAAATTTTGAAATCTCATTTAATTTTTTTTTATTGACAGGATGTAGTTCCAAAAATGTTAAAAAAAGGGTTATAAATTTAAGTTTTATTTACTTTTTAATAGTTTAAGATATATATATATTTCCATATGTATACTGACACACCCCGACCGAGATCAGGGCGTGCTGGCCGTCACTCGAAGGTGACGTAGCCATGTGCGCGTGCGGAAGCTAATGTTATAGTAAGATAAAAGTACGAATAAATAAAAACCTAATAGCATACAAAGTACTAGTGTATGTGAGACACAAATCAGAGCAATTCTACAACAGTCCAAAAGGAAAAGATACGACATAATTACACCCGAAGGTGACCCTACAATGGTGAGTGTCTGTCAGAAATGCCGGGGCGCCCTCTGGGATAAACCACCGAACTTGCTAGACCACTAGAACCTGGAGGGGCGCAAAAACAAAAGCGTGAGTGGGCAAAAACAAAGTTCTTTGAAAACTCTTTAGCAAAACACATTCTAACCCCTCGCCGTAAAACCTGTATACTTCCCAGAAAATGAACATATATACGTATGTATAGATATGTCAATCATGCTCCATGATATGCCATTCATGCTCCATAATATGCCATTCTGAAACTCATAATCAAATATAAATGCTCAAACGTAAATTACATCAATATCATATAATCTAGCAGCCGGGAGTCACCTAACGTGACCTGTACGGCTGTAGATAGAGCTCCACGCTCAACTCAATCACTGAATCTGCACACGAGTCGGAACCACCTATTGTGGTCTGTACGACAAGCTGGGTGTAATATATATGTATGCTCTAGTGCTACGATCACGTGAAGCTGGGCGATAAATCGCGGGTCACCTACAAGTCGGAACCACCTAATGTGGTCTGTACGACAGGCTTGCACCTATCTTGGATCCAAGGCGAGCATGCGGTGCTGGTGAACATACACGTGAAGGCTGGGCCCTGGCCTCGGGCGGGAGCACTAACACCGGGGGTGCAGATTATGAACTCTCTAAGCATCTCAAACTACTATTGCATAATAAACAGGAATGCATAACCACCTGAATACCGCTTACCTAGCACTTACCTGTGCATCCACCGCACCAAATGCACATGTATATATGTATATATATCACCAATAATACATGCAATGATGCGTAAACAACATTCATATAATGCATGGCATAAAACAAATAACATTTTCTATTTAATTTCTGGGAATATAACTGTATATAGGTATATACGGAAAACAAAAGCCCACTCACTGATAATTAGAAGGGTCGTAGCCCCCCTGCCTCGAATATGAACGTTCGTCCTCGGGAAACGAATCACCTATACGCAACAAAGTTACGAAAACATTAATTTAAAAGCACCTAAGCAACTTCTCGTAATAACTTCTCATACATTGCTCAAATTGGACAAATGAATATACCAATGTGATCTACACAACCTCAGGATCACACCCATATTTTTAAAATAATTTTTGGACCACGCACGCGCCCCCACGCGCCTGACCACGCACGGACCTACGCGCCCCCCACGCGCAGTCACGTGCACTGCACACTGACGGTGTCAACAGACGCCGTCAGGAATATTCCGTTAACCTGACGGAATATTCCGTTAACCTTAACTGACGCCGTTAACTGACGCCGTCCACTGCCGTTAGGAATATTCCGTTAACTTAACGGAATATTCCCCTTCCTTCTCCGGCCAGTCGCCGTCGCCGGCGCCGCCGCCGTCGCCGGCGCCGTCGCCGGAAAACTGGGAATTTTTCAAACCTTGTTTTCTCCTTCGTTTTTCAACCAAATTTCACGTTCTTTATACCAAAATGAAGCCTAGGACTAGTAGAATCACGTTAGACTAGTTTTAAGGCCTAAAAACCACTAGATCATACCTGTTTTCAAGGTCAACTCTCGGCCAACTTTCGAACCTAGCCTTCCCGACGTCCAAATTCACCCAACGAACCACTCCGAGGCTCCTTGGGACCTCACAAACACATCTACAAGCTTAGAAATTCCAAAAACAAGCTAGATTAGGTTTGCATGAACAGTGTTCAAATCGGACCTCGTGATATCGACGTGAAAATAGTGTTTTCCTTACCTGAAAATGGCACCTTTGAACTCCTCTCAGCTCCACGAACACGATGGTGGTCTTGGTTTCTTGTTTGGTGAAGGTTTGAGTTGGGTTTGTAAGTGTGTCCGTGTGTTTGTATGAAGAAGAAGAGGAATAATGGAGCTCGGGGAGGAAGAGAGAGAGAGAGAGAGAGACTGAGAGAAGAGAGAAGAGACAAAGTGAGGGAATGAGGGAGGGAATCCCGGAAAAGTGAGGGTGAGGTGTGAGTGTGTGTGTGGTCCTACAACACCACACTACACAACACTTAACGTACACAAACAAATTAGGGTAAAATTGTCATTTTAAATGTACGTCTCGTTAGTTTCGGGACGGGATGTTACAACCTACCCTCCTTAATAGAATTTCGTCCCGAAATTCAAAACAACCAAAATACACCCTTACTGGTCAAAGAACAATCTAGGATACAAGTCCCTCATTCTATTTTCTGTCTCCCATGTCGCTTCTTCAACCGAGTGATTCCTCCACAAGACTTTCACCAAATTCACCGTTTTGTTCCTCAGAACCTTCTCTTTCCAATCCAAGATCGTTAACGGTTCCTCGTCATACGTCAAATCTGGATTTATCTCTAACGGTTGAGGAGGTATCACATGTAATGGATCAGCAACATAATGTCGGAGCATAGACACGTGAAAAACGTTATGCACTTTAGCCAACTCCGGAGGCAACTCCAACCTGTAAGCTACCTCACCAACTCGTTCTGTGACCGTGTACGGTCCAATGTACCTGGGACTCAACTTCCCTTTCTTTCCAAACCGCACAACACCTCTCCACGGTGAAAGCTTCAGAAATACCCAATCTCCGACCTTATATGTTCTGTCCGTAGCATGTCGATCTGCTAAACTTTTCTGTCTGTCCTGAGCTGCCTTCAGGTTAGACCTAATTACCTGAATATTTTGAGTAGTCTCCTCAACAATCTCCGGACCTACTAAGACTCTTTCGCCAACCTCCGACCAACATAACGGAGTGCGACAAGATCTACCATACAAGGCTTCAAATGGCGCCATGCCAATGCTCGAATGGAAACTGTTGTTGTAAGCAAATTCCATCAAATCCAATCGCTGGTGCCAAGCATCACTGAACTGTAACACTGATGCTCGCAGCATATCTTCCAAGGTCTGAATAGTTCTCTCGGATTGTCCATCCGTCTGTGGATGATACGCCGTACTGTAAAGTAGTCTCGTACCCAAAGCTTCCTGAAAAGCTACCCAAAACTTCGATGTGAATCGTGGATCACGATCCGAGACAATACTTACAGGGACACCATGGTACTTTACAACCTTCGAGATAAACAATTCCGCTAACCGGTTCAAAGAATACTTCTCTCTCACTGGAATGAAATGTGCCGACTTAGTGAGCCGATCAACGATCACCCAAATGCCATCAAAGCCATTATGTGTACGCGGCAACTTGTACACAAAATCCATAGTGATATTTTCCCACTTCCACTCTGGAACGGGAAGCGGTTGCGACAATCCAAATGGCTTCTTTCTTTCTGCTTTAACCTGCTGACAGACAGCACAACTACTCACATACTCAGCTATCTCTCTTTTTATACCCGGCCAATAGTAAAATGGTCGAATGGTATGATACATTTTAGTTGCTCCTGGGTGCATGGCATAAGCCGAGATATGTGCTTCATCGAGAATTTCCTTCTTCAACTCCACATTACTAGGCACGAACATTCTACCCTCTAACATCAACATGCCATCAGAATCACGAACTCTGAGATCTCGCCTCCTTCCTTGATCTCGAGCTCGAATTAGTTCTTGAGTCTGTTCATCAGCTACTTGAGCTTCAAGCACCCGATCAACCAAGATTGGTCTAACTTGAAAATTAGCAAGTAATGCCACATCTCGATCTTCTGCTTCTAACCTTACTCCTGTAGCACGCAAGTCCACCAAAAGAGGAATACGACTAGCGTACAGCGCATTGATACGGCCATGTGACTTCCTGCTAAGTGCATCGGCCACTACGTTCGCACGACCTGGGTGATAGTCAATCGTGCAATCGTAATCGCTGAGCAACTCCAACCACCTCCGTTGACGAAGATTTAGTTCCTTCTGGGTGAAGAGATACTGAAGACTCTTGTGATCTGTGAAGATCCTACACTTCTCTCCGTAAAGATAGTGTCTCCACAACTTCAACGCAAAGATGATAGCAGCCAATTCCAAATCATGTGTAGGGTAATTCGTCTCATGGGTTTTCAACTGCCGCGAAGCATAAGCAATCACCCTACCATGCTGCATCAATACACATCCCAGACCATTCAAGGAAGCATCACTATAAACCTCGAAATCACCACTATCGTCTGGAAGTGCCAAAACAGGTGCATGAGTGAGACAATGCTTCAACTGTTGGAAACTTTGCTCACACTTATCATTCCACTCAAACTTAACATCTTTCCTTGTTAACCTCGTCAGTGGCAAGGCAATCCCCGAAAAATCCTTAACGAATCTCCGATAATATCCCGCCAAACCGATGAAACTTCTTACCTCAGTAACGGTTCGTGGTTGCTCCCAACTTTCCACAGCTGCAACCTTTTGAGGATCAACAAGAATACCTTGAGCAGAAATGATGTGCCCCAAAAATGCGACTTGATCTAACCAGAACTGGCACTTGCTAAACTTAGCATACAATTGGTGTTCCCTCAACCTCTTCAACACCAAAGTAAGATGTCGGACATGCTCTGCTTTGGACTTAGAATACACCAGAATATCATCAATGAAGACAATAACAAATCTATCCAGGTAAGGCTGAAATACCCGGTTCATTAAATCCATAAAAGCTGCTGGTGCATTCGTCAACCCAAATGGCATAACCAAAAACTCGTAATGACCGTAACGAGTCCTGAACGCCGTCTTAGGAACATCATCCCTACTAATCTTCAGCTGATAGTACCCAGACCTCAAGTCTATCTTAGAAAATACACAAGCACCTCTCAGCTGATCAAACAAATCGTCGATACGAGGCAATGGATAACGGTTTTTAATCGTCACCCGATTCAATTGTCTGTAGTCGATACACAGCCTCAAAGTTCCATCTTTCTTTCTCACAAACAACACTGGAGCTCCCCAAGGTGAAGTACTAGGCTGAATAAATCCCTTATCCACTAATTCCTGTAACTGCACTTTCAATTCCCTTAACTCAGCAGGAGCCATACGATAAGGAGTTAAAGAAATAGGATTGGTACCTGGAAGTAACTCAACATTGAACTCCACATCTCGATCTGGGGGTAACCCCGGTAAATCCTCAGGAAAAACAGCAGGGAAGTGTCTAACCACTCTCACATCCTCAATTCTGCTAGGAACGGTCTCTTCCAGCACCACATGAGCTAGATACCCCTGACAACCTTTAGACAACATCTTTTTCGCTCGCAAAGCCGAAATAACGCCGTGTCTTACCCCACTCTGCTCACCCACAAAAGTAACCTCAGGTAATCCAGGACGGTGAAACGTAACTACTTTCCCGTAACAATCAATGTTGGCACGATAGAAGTGCAACCAATCTGTGCCCAATATCACATCAAAATCGACAATATCTAACGGGATTAGATCAGCGGGCATAACAACACCCTCTACTATCACTGGACATCCTGGGTACATACAATCTACAACACATCTCTCTCCTCTAGGCATAGCGAATTCTAAATCGTACCCTAGAGGTGTGGGGCGAGGTTGCGTTACTTGAGCAAATGTATGAGAAATAACGGAATGTGTAGCTCCACAATCAATTAAGACTCTAGCAAAATAACCAAGAATATTTAACGTACCCATTATCAAGTCCGGGTTGTTCTGAGCATCCTGCAGGGAAATATTGTGAATACGCCCCTGGCCCTGCTGTCGTCCTCCACGACCTCTGCTCGCATGAACACCGCGACCTTGAGCTCCACGCCCCTGACTGGGCTGACCCATCTGTCTCGAAGATCCTGCACTACTAGTGGCATTCTCATTCTGCTGATATTGTCCTCCTTGGTACCACTGAGAACCACCAACTGGAGCTGGAGGATACGGCATGTAGTTGCTGGGATACGGGGGATAACCACCTTGTGAATACGGGTCCTGGGGATACTGATACGGTCCCGGGGCATAGGGAACAGCATCACCCTGATAATGATAGGCACCACCTCTACCTGCTTGACCATAATTACTCGGACCCTGGATTTGCCGAATCGGTGCAGGTGGCGGCATAAAGGTCTGCTGCGGCTTCTGCTGTTGACTCTGGGGACAATTCACCGCTCTATGTCCCACCTGTCCACACGTGAAACAACCACCGCTAAACTGCCTGCACTCGCCGAAGTGTCGGTTATTACACCTACGGCAAAATGGGGGTCGGTTTCGGCCACCATCACTTTGTCTCTGGCCTCGAGCACCTCCATAAAACCTACCTCCACGTCCTTGTCCAGAGGCACTGAAACCACCACTAGACGAACTTGAACTTGCACCACCCCTTTTAAAGTTCTGAGTTTGGCGAGGCCCAAGCGATGTTTGACCTTTTCCTTTGTCGTCTTTCTTCTGATTGCCGTTTTTCTCTTCGTCACTATCACTTGACATATTCTCAGAGTCCTCTACCCTCAACAATATCTCATAGAACTCCTGGTAGGACTCACAGTGAGTAGTAGTTACCATTGAACGCCATCTCTTCTTAGTGCCCAAGCGAAAACGACGAAGCATTTCCGCCGGATTACCAGCGACATCAGGATAGTAACGAGACAAATCAGTGAACTTACGATAATACTCGTTAGCCGTCATCTTTCGCTGTTTCAACTCAGTGAATTCCTGTTTCTTACGATCGATATACTCAGGGGGTACAAATCTCCTTTGAAACACGTCCTTGAAAACATTCCAATCGGTCCTCTGAGCTGGAGTCAACATACGAAGTTCTTGCTCCCACCAAGCTGCAGACTCCATTTCCAGAAACCATGACGTTGTCTCGACCCACCTTTCCATAGGAAGGTTCCCCTGGTTATGTAACACACGGAAAGTCTTCTCTATGTGTTCCAACCAACGTTCTGCGCCTTCATGACCCTCGTTACCTTTAAACTTATCCAACTTCAGGTTATACATAGTCTCCAGAGGAGTCCTCTGGGGAGGGCGCATCACTGTTTGAAGGGCTGTAGCAATCACTTCCCCCAACTGAGTAAGATCAGGGAAATTAGGCTCGTCTGAGCGACGTGGTTCCCGACGAGGCGGCATGATTCTGACAGAAGACACCAACTATTAGAATACTCACAAAGACACAGGACTGCCAAACCTAGGCTCTGATACCAAGCTGACACACCCCGACCGAGATCAGGGCGTGCTGGCCGTCACTCGAAGGTGACGTAGCCATGTGCGCGTGCGGAAGCTAATGTTATAGTAAGATAAAAGTACGAATAAATAAAAACCTAATAGCATACAAAGTACTAGTGTATGTGAGACACAAATCAGAGCAATTCTACAACAGTCCAAAAGGAAAAGATACGACATAATTACACCCGAAGGTGACCCTACAATGGTGAGTGTCTGTCAGAAATGCCGGGGCGCCCTCTGGGATAAACCACCGAACTTGCTAGACCACTAGAACCTGGAGGGGCGCAAAAACAAAAGCGTGAGTGGGCAAAAACAAAGTTCTTTGAAAACTCTTTAGCAAAACACATTCTAACCCCTCGCCGTAAAACCTGTATACTTCCCAGAAAATGAACATATATACGTATGTATAGATATGTCAATCATGCTCCATGATATGCCATTCATGCTCCATAATATGCCATTCTGAAACTCATAATCAAATATAAATGCTCAAACGTAAATTACATCAATATCATATAATCTAGCAGCCGGGAGTCACCTAACGTGACCTGTACGGCTGTAGATAGAGCTCCACGCTCAACTCAATCACTGAATCTGCACACGAGTCGGAACCACCTATTGTGGTCTGTACGACAAGCTGGGTGTAATATATATGTATGCTCTAGTGCTACGATCACGTGAAGCTGGGCGATAAATCGCGGGTCACCTACAAGTCGGAACCACCTAATGTGGTCTGTACGACAGGCTTGCACCTATCTTGGATCCAAGGCGAGCATGCGGTGCTGGTGAACATACACGTGAAGGCTGGGCCCTGGCCTCGGGCGGGAGCACTAACACCGGGGGTGCAGATTATGAACTCTCTAAGCATCTCAAACTACTATTGCATAATAAACAGGAATGCATAACCACCTGAATACCGCTTACCTAGCACTTACCTGTGCATCCACCGCACCAAATGCACATGTATATATGTATATATATCACCAATAATACATGCAATGATGCGTAAACAACATTCATATAATGCATGGCATAAAACAAATAACATTTTCTATTTAATTTCTGGGAATATAACTGTATATAGGTATATACGGAAAACAAAAGCCCACTCACTGATAATTAGAAGGGTCGTAGCCCCCCTGCCTCGAATATGAACGTTCGTCCTCGGGAAACGAATCACCTATACGCAACAAAGTTACGAAAACATTAATTTAAAAGCACCTAAGCAACTTCTCGTAATAACTTCTCATACATTGCTCAAATTGGACAAATGAATATACCAATGTGATCTACACAACCTCAGGATCACACCCATATTTTTAAAATAATTTTTGGACCACGCACGCGCCCCCACGCGCCTGACCACGCACGGACCTACGCGCCCCCCACGCGCAGTCACGTGCACTGCACACTGACGGTGTCAACAGACGCCGTCAGGAATATTCCGTTAACCTGACGGAATATTCCGTTAACCTTAACTGACGCCGTTAACTGACGCCGTCCACTGCCGTTAGGAATATTCCGTTAACTTAACGGAATATTCCCCTTCCTTCTCCGGCCAGTCGCCGTCGCCGGCGCCGCCGCCGTCGCCGGCGCCGTCGCCGGAAAACTGGGAATTTTTCAAACCTTGTTTTCTCCTTCGTTTTTCAACCAAATTTCACGTTCTTTATACCAAAATGAAGCCTAGGACTAGTAGAATCACGTTAGACTAGTTTTAAGGCCTAAAAACCACTAGATCATACCTGTTTTCAAGGTCAACTCTCGGCCAACTTTCGAACCTAGCCTTCCCGACGTCCAAATTCACCCAACGAACCACTCCGAGGCTCCTTGGGACCTCACAAACACATCTACAAGCTTAGAAATTCCAAAAACAAGCTAGATTAGGTTTGCATGAACAGTGTTCAAATCGGACCTCGTGATATCGACGTGAAAATAGTGTTTTCCTTACCTGAAAATGGCACCTTTGAACTCCTCTCAGCTCCACGAACACGATGGTGGTCTTGGTTTCTTGTTTGGTGAAGGTTTGAGTTGGGTTTGTAAGTGTGTCCGTGTGTTTGTATGAAGAAGAAGAGGAATAATGGAGCTCGGGGAGGAAGAGAGAGAGAGAGAGAGAGACTGAGAGAAGAGAGAAGAGACAAAGTGAGGGAATGAGGGAGGGAATCCCGGAAAAGTGAGGGTGAGGTGTGAGTGTGTGTGTGGTCCTACAACACCACACTACACAACACTTAACGTACACAAACAAATTAGGGTAAAATTGTCATTTTAAATGTACGTCTCGTTAGTTTCGGGACGGGATGTTACATATACTATGTATTGTCGTAACTTATGTTAATATTTTTTCTCACCACCCTCGACAGTGAATCAGTGATGCTTATCATCCTATTTATCGGATGAATTTAAATTCTGCAACTTATGTAGTAGATAAACACAAATTTTAAAATTTAAAATAATCCAATAGTAATAAGTAGAGTGGTGAACAAAATGTACCTAGGGAACTTTAACGAAAAGCTCCTGGTATTGTTCACTTTAACGAAAAATCACATTTTTACACCAAAAAGTCAATCCTGGTACTATTTATTTTACCTTTTATTTTGTCTTTATTGTTAAAACTCTAAGTTTTCAAACCATTTTCATTAGTTTTCCTTAACTTATAGCGTGTTGTTTGCAACAATGAGTTACAACTATTATATATCGCCCCGCATTTATGTAAGTCGAACTTAAAACTTCATCCAATCAACTGATAACCTAATCAATGTTCAAAAATCCACTTTTAACCGTCAAATAACAAACAAATCATAAACAAAAAAGGTTATATAGTGAAGTGTCTTAAAGTTGGAGCAAGATTTGGCTTCATCGTTTTGGAATTGGATTCTCTTGTCTGTCGCTCATTGGAGATAAAACAAAAATTAGTGTCAAATTTAGCAGCTCGAAACTCTAATATTTTATACAAAACTCATCAGAATGTCTGCTTTGATTTCTGCGTTCATGATTAATCAGACGGTCAGGATTGGTCTGCAAAATCAGGAGGAGGTCAGGGTAAGTCAGAGTACTATATACTGTAGAGAGCGTGAATAATTTGACTGCACGTGTGGGGGGGTTAAAGGATCAATGCGGAGTTAAACTTTGCAACAAAACATGATTTTCTTTGAATTAATTTAGGATTTAGCGAATATTAATTTAATTAAAAATTGATTAATAATTGGGAAGGTGGGAAGTTTGGTGAGGAAAGTGGGTGCATTGGATGCCCTGAGGCTCTGACGGTGGTACTGAGTTACAAATTGAATGATGCAACCACCACGGTCGCTGGCTCACCACTCGGACGGTGCTGTTTTGTTCACATTAACCTTGGTTGCATGTAGGGGAGCAATTTTGTACGACTTTAAATTCGCACGAATACCAAATTTATTATTCAACTAATATTCTACAGATACTCTTTTACACAAGTGCGATGACTTAAATTCAGCTTGCATAAATAGCGAGTGCGATTTTAAATCATTGAAGATTTAACTTCTATCTTCATCTTTGTTGTGTCGAAGAATAGTAATATACTATTAATTCCATATAGGGGATTTTTGAATTGAGAAAATCGGTTGACTTGAGACGAAGAGAAATGTCCATCGCTTTTATTTAGTTATTCAGTTAAACCAATGAGTAGCAGAAGGACATCCTCATAGACTCTATTGAGGAGTAAGGAAAGGGCTTGATAAATTTTTCTAATTTTTTGCACTTCGAATTTAAGACATCACACTTATTTTATACGGGACTTCTCCATTCACATTGATATCATGGGGACTCATTTTGGTGGATCCTAATGGGGGTCATTCTTGTGTTTGCCTTAAACAGGAGAGAAACGTCTGTATAACTGCTATATTAGGGCAGCTCTCCATGAGGTTGACGGAACCAATGCGGGTCAGGCTAAAACAAAACAAATGGAAAGTTTCATGATGTTGTGAAAGGTGTCCAGCATATGACGTGATTATAGTGTCCTTACATGAATTTTTCTCCATAAGCGGACAGTTGGCAACGAGCGACAATACCTAAGAAACGAGCGACAATACACGAATATAAACAGCGACACGTGGGTATTTGAGCATTTGCCAACTGTGGAAATTAGCACACTCTTTCTTCTTTTCAACTTACTCTCCCGTGAAACAAGCGTGTTTCGTGTCTCCCTTCTCAGAGTCGACGGTTTTTTGCTCATGTTTATCCATTGCTTTGTTTGGTAACGTCTTACGTGAGGCCTTCAAACTTTTCCAATTTGGCAACAACAAGCGGCAAGTGGCAACCTCTGCAAATGCTGTAACGCTTCTTCTTCATCCACATAAAGAGCGTCAGTCTTGCATATAATTTGGTGATGGCTTTATTCGGCCTGGACCGTTGTCGATAGACACAAGAGAGAAGAGGTGCGGGAACCTTGTGGAGATGTGGTTTGGGTTCTCAAGCTTATCGAGGGCAAACTAGCTATGTATGAGATTTTCTAGTATATTTTGAAATTGTTCTATATTCTCTAGATGTGACGTAATTACACGCACTACAGACGTCAAAAACTTCTTGTGTTCTAAGAAAAAAAACAAAAAAAAAAAAAACACGTTTTGTAGGATATTGAAAAACTGTGACGTGATTACATGTACTACAAGTAGATAATAAATGACTTTTGCTTTACTACGAGTGAGGCGTTCACGACCACTAATACAAGGGCCCCTCTCCCTAAGGAGTTAGTCTTACCAAGGGAATCGGATCCCCTCCGGACTCAATTAAATTGAGCCTGTTGAGTAAATGATTTGGACCGTTGAAATTTAATTTAACGGTTACAAACAAGGGACCCTCTAAAAGTTATAATAATTGTAACTGTTGAATCAAATTTCAACGGCCCGGATCTTTTACTGCTTAGTTTTATTGAATTTGGAGATGATCATGTTCCCTTACCAATGACTTGGTATTAAATTATTAATTGCCTAAACGCCACCATAGCAGTAAATCCGTTTGAGCAATGGATCTGCAATCCACCTTGCAATCCACCTAAAATCATTTAACAGAAACATTTCCACCTTGCAATATGAAAAATTTCAGGAAATTGAGGAGGAAAGTTATTGGCGGGCATAGCTAGAGTGCGGAACGTATTTACACATCGCACTCCAATGCACGTGTATATTTGCACTCCCCAACATCATTTGTTCAAATGGATAGTCAATAAATTGGGAATTAATTGGATGATCATTTTATCAGGTAGATTTATTAAGAGCATCTCTGAAGGATATGTCAAAAGATAAATGTTAAATGTTAATTTGATGGCTGACGTGGCTAATGGCAAAGCTAGAAATTTTTTACCGGATGGGCTAGCTTAAAGATTTAAATCTTTATAAACAAAGAAACTTGATACTATATTTTTTTACAGTATCAGCTAGCTTAAGAAAATTTTCACAAGGTGGGCCAAGAACTTTCGTTATTCAAACAAATTCAAACTTGTACATATACAAGAAGCAATGAGAAAAAGAGATGATTTGTAAACTATATTATATAATTAAACCGAGAGAATTCGAATCAGTGACTAAATATATAGTGAGCTACATTTGAAAATCAATAAAAATTGCATGTAAAATTTTATTTTCTACCAAAAGCTACCTGGGATACAGCCCAAGGTAGCCCTTAATGTGGATCCGACGGTGGACGTGGCAATGTCAGATTTTCTCTTATTTCCAACTAATATATTTTTTTTTTGTTATAAATGATATTTGTAGAAACCATTTTAAAGAGAAATCAGTGAAAATAAATTTTCAAAATCTATAATTAGTGCATTAATGAAATCCACACAATAAAATAATTAAAAATTATTTGACATCACATTTTCTCGTATGTTAAATTTGACATATGAAAATTCATATGTCAATCCACATAGGATGACATATCGGTTGAAGCTTGCTCTTACCTTCAAATTTGATTACATAACATTCCACTTAAAATTTGGCATCTCCTTTATAAATGATCTAAGAAATCATAAAATATTCTATTGTTTCTTGTAAAAAAATAAAAATGAAACCCAATAATTCCATAAAATTCAATGACCAATTTCACCATAAATTGCATCATATTATTAATTCACCCGCCGTCAGTTGCCTCACATTATTACTTCACCCACCGTCTCCTCCCTTCCCCAACCACCACCACCACCACCACCACCACAACCACCTAATCATCCTCATCCTCAATTCGCAGGAAAACGTCCGTCTCGTCCACGGACTCATGGCCTGAGTGGAATCCATCAACATACCACGTGAAATAGTTGCTTTCTGATTGAATACAAATTTCATTTTTTCGGTTAGCCTCTTCCAATAATTGAATGGCATGCGATGCGATGCCGGTTAATAAGCTTCAAATGCAACTTGGAAATGAGAAAAAAAACAGAAAAAGATGCAGATTTCCAAAAGCGAACACCAGTAACCTCCCAAGCATCGAGACCTACATATCATGAATGCAACAATTCGGCCTCAATACTTGCGAGAACAATCAATAATCCTATACAAAAACGACGGCGAGTATCAAAATGTACAGCTCGGAAGAGATGGCCATCTTGACTCGAACCATTTATTGTTTCATTTTTTTCTCTTTTCCCGGAATTTGGAAGGTGTGGTTCAATTATGAAAGCAAAAGGACCTTCAGGGTCAAGGAAGGACAGTCTTTGTCTTTGGTCACTCATCGGCAACTTTCCGCTTTAGATTCAGGGAAGTACAGTTCTGATTTCTTTCCTATCTGGTCCAAAAGACTGCAATTAAACAGAAAAACTTTTATCAGTAAAAAGGAGCTTTTAGCCGCAACTGGGGCAAGTAACATCCACATACAACGTAATCAAAGAGGTCGTAAGTAATACATGGTCACGTAAGAACACACATTGTGTGCTTATCTGTGTGTGAAATACAAGGGAAGGGATTAAATATTACCTCAGTTCCATAGCCTTTCACATAGATATTTGTGAAGAGTTCGGAGGGTTCTGGCATCGGGCTTTCCTGAAAACAGGAACAACAGACATCAAATACAGTGTGACAGAATGATAACTAGTAACAATAGAAAGTTGGCTGCACCCGTCGCGTTTAAAAAGGAAGATAAAATTAAACTAATGAAATCAAATGACAACAACAGAAAGTTACACTTACTTTGGCTTGAGCAATGGCTTCATCAACTACTTTTCTTACTTCCTTTTCAATATCCTAAAAGAAGAGTAAAGAAAAAGATAAATACACACTTTTTCTGATTGTCCTTTATGGCATTCAAGCAGGGATCGATCCCCTACCAGCAAGATGAGAAACAGGAATGGGACCAATAAACTAACATTTAACCTCAATTAAGAACTTTTATACCCGAATCGAAATGAAATTAAATTTAATATAGAAGTGAGCATAGTTGAATTGTATACCTTTAGATCCTTCTCAGTAGCTAGATCATGAGCAAATATCAGCTTTCTTATTCTATCAATTGGATCACGCTCCTAGAAATCGCATCACAAAGTAAAATTATAAAAGACACTTACAAAACTGTGGCATATAATCTCCAAAATAAGGGAGGGGGAAAGGATTTAAGTATGCATATCAAACCTGTCTCACGCCAGAAATCTCATCACGTGTGCGGTAGGTGCTACCAGGATCAGACATAGAGTGACCATGGTACCTGTAAGTGTCCATTTCAAGAATCTGACCACCAGTATCAGGAAGATTGTCAGGCAAAAAATATCAGGTAGAGTAACAACAAATTCAACAATTATAACACTTGAAATAGTTCCATGAGTTTATGAATAACAAGTATGCAATCCAAAGACTAAAAAGCTCTTGGACGACTTCATATATCACACAGAACACCATTTCAAAAAGACCAATTAATTTCTACGGTTCAAAGGTTGATCTAGACAAAACTCTGGGTCTGAATGAAGGTTACAATTCCTCAATGAACCACACAGGCTTCTCTAAGTATCTGAACAATTTCAAATTAGAAAAAGGGAGAATGTAATACTTGGACCAAACATTTCATTTCATGCCCCTTTTCATTTCCAAAGTATTATATCTCTCTTTACTTCCACAAAGGGTGTACGAATGCTAAAAAGGCAACTCTTCAAGTAGAAAATGCATTGCTTACCCAACAAAGTACTGGAGTCCATGCAACTGTAACCCAAGTTTATACTAGAATTCTAAAAGGATTCTGCATCAAATTTCGGAATGTCTGCAAACAGAGTTGCAATTTCTAAAACTAAAATCATAGTCATACATTTACTGTCAAACTGACCCCAGACTAAAGGCTAAGACGTTTCCCTCATACGCAAGATTAATTCACAGACCACATGCTTGATAGTTCATTGTAGCTTCAATCTAACGTACGCTTAACATTCTCTGGCAGCATTTGCAATCACAATGGAATTATGAGTCCTCCCACAAAAAGTCATTTGACATACGCACTACCTATCAGGTTTTGCTTCTATATGTGGGACTATAAACTAAAACAGTGAAGCAGATGTCCTAACAATAAATCAAATCATGTTGCCATAGTTTGCACAAAGAACTTTCAAAAAATCATGTCAGAGCAAACAACGGAGGAATAACTCACGATGGGTCCGTTCTTCAGAGCATGCTCCTTGGCAAATTTGCATGCCTGCTTTACGGCAAACACATCCATACCGTCCACCTGAAGATTAGCCACAAACCATTAGCTAAATGAGCATAAACTCCTACTAGAGACAATAATCTGATTATCATCTACAATCGTCTACCCATTCAATTCACACGATATAATCAATTCAGTATGACTTAGTAAGTACTTACAACTTACATGTTATACCAATCACAAAACCATCATTTCCTCAATTAGCTAACAAAATTCAAAGCAAATGCACAAGCAGCAACCAATAAAATTCCACACTGAAAAATTCTATCTAACCTTCAAGCCAGGAACATAATCTCCACGCTTGTAATATGCGGGACTCTTCGCCGCTCTCCACTCGGCGGTTCCCATTCCATCTGCGTCAAAAGCACACCGAAATCATTCAGTATATGTAAATTGACAGTTTCTATTGATTCTATTGAATCAATCTTTTGTTTATGAAGAAACACGTACTTACAGTGATTATTCTCACAGACCAAAATCGCAGGCAGATCCCAAAGCGCAGAAATGTTAAGCGCCTCGAACAACTGCCCTTGATTGGCCGCACCGTCACCGTAGAGAGCAAACGTCACCGTTTCGTCCTTGGAGTACTTCTGCCCAAAAGCCAATCCACATCCCAGCGGAATCTGAGCGCCGACTATACCGTGGCCGCCATAGAATCCAGCGTCCTTCTTGTAGAAATGCATGGACCCACCTTTCCCCTTGGAGCAGCCAGCCTGGCGCCCCATGAGCTCGGCGAAAACCTGCAGGAGGGTCCCACCGCGGCCGAGGAAGGTGCAGTGGTCACGGTACGCGGTGATGATGCAGTCCTTTTTGGTAATTGCAGCCTCCATGCCGATGGCGACGGCCTCCTGGCCGTCGTACAGGTGGCAAAACCCTCGGATCAGCTTGGCCTTGTAGAGCGAGTCGGCGGCGATCTCCATCCGGCGCATCAACGCCATGTCGCGGAAGAACGTCATAAGCTCCTTGGGAGTGGTCTCGAGCGTGCGCGACGGCGGCTCACAGTTGTGGGAGGTGAAGGGGAGGGAGGTCTCGATCGTGAGGGCGGTGGAGTCATCGGCGGCGGATGATATCGGACGGCGGAGAGATGGGGTGAGGGATAAGGCGGAGGCGAAGGGCCTCAGGAGATTGGAGCCCGAGGAGGAGGAGGCTAGGCGGGATAGAGCCATATCTGACCGTTGGATCGTTCCGGTTGTCTGAGACTATGGGAGCTGAGAAACTGGTGAAAGAAAAATGAAAAGCGTTTGTGGAGAGTTCGGGAGTTTGGCAGCGGAAGTAGAAGAGATTTTTGAGTGCGACGGAATACGAGATGTATATAACGTGTCAGTGTTAAATATGTGTTAAAAAATTAATAATTAAAAAAATATTATTTTTAATCACTTGTATGAAAACATATACCATCCGTTTCCGGTTACAAAAAAAATTTTTGAACCGAAAAGTAAGCTGTCGTTTTTTTGTGGCGGAGTGATTTCTTTGACTTTATCATTTTGTTATTATTTTATAAATTATATTAAGTGAATGTTTAAAATTGAATTAGAATTAATTAATGAGTTTATTTTTTATTAGTGGCATATTATACTGTCTAAACAAATGATTTCTTTAGCATTTTCTTTATAATTCTTAACTTTTATTTATTTTATATTCCTGAGTCTATAGTTGTAGTATATTTTTGTGGTTGTTTGTTAATTTAATTTGCACTGAAAAACTTAATTTTGAGTATTTGACTAAAATAATCCGTACAAGTGTTGGTAGCAAATGCGAAATGGGGTTTGGTGGAAGGACGCAAAGATGCGCTTGCGCTACATGCGGTTTGGTCATTTGGTGGGTGGATATTATATGGTCTACACATATTGAACGGCGGCTGGGCGGGCGCCTTATTATTATTTGTTTATTTTGCCAATAATTTGTTTGAGTTGATAATAAACAAATGATGGTCTATTTGGTCTTTAGCTCAAAGGCTATAAAATTCTCATATACCATTTGTTTATTTTTTGCCACCAAATTGAGTAAATCAAACGAAAACATTGATTACGGTTGACAAACATAACTTAAGACATCTCAATTACAAATTAAGATGAATATTACTAGACGGTGATAATGTTGGGTTACTGAATCAACGTCGTCGAAATGACCAATGTTTCGTTTTCGATCAATTCGGTGCATTCCGATGGCGGTGGTGGCGGCGGCAGCGGATTTACGATGATGGCTAGGTCATGGTGTCTTGATTATAGTGATAGCTTGGTGGTGGTGGTTTGAGATGATTGGTGGTGGTGAATCTCAGATTTCGATGTGGAAGTGCGTGAACACATTAGACAAGATGCAGCAGCAGATTCCGGATTCAAGCAAATACTAAATGCGGATTATAGACAAATACAAAGCCCACTCAGCCCAATACCAAATTACGACCATCTGAAAGATAGAAAGATAAATTACTCATGAAGAAAACTTCTCCCACCATTGCAGTATCAGAAGGGATGAGTTTTCTCCCTGTTGAGCGATACCAAATTATTTCTCCCCTCTTTAAGTGTAAGTACATCGTTGTTTAAAAAACAAATCATCTTCTAATCTCCACAAAACGAAAAATCATTCGCTTCCGAAATTAAGAAATTATCCGTTCTAATCTAATCCTCCATACCAAATGATACTAAAGACGACATGGGTATCGCTCGCATAAACACACGGACCAAAAATGGAAGATTAACGATTAGCAAGTAAAAACCGGGCTGGCTGGTCTCCCGGCCGAATCAGTCCGGCTATTTTAATGACCGACGCATATAAGTATCCACCGTAAAATTAATTAGAGCTTCCGTTACGACATTAAAAAAGATTTAACAAAAAAAATTGATGAATAAAATGAACATGCATCTCAAGTTTACAACACAAATTACCTCTATTTACATGAATGCGGCTTAAAGATCCGCATCCCCTTCCCCCTCTCCTCAAATTCTTTATTAGGTTGGAGAGACGGATGTATGAGAATACACAGGCAATTCCACCAAAAGCTTTTTCGCTCACAGCGCCTCAAATTTTTCGAGTTTCCAGCCCCACGGTATGTAATGCTTGCAAAATGCTACTGGAGAAACAGATGTAAACAGCATCACACATAGTTTGAGGGTTTTCTCAATTATATTAACTAAAAAGGACTACTTAAACGATAGAAGTGTCAGACACCGGTATTAAGAAACGAAGCACATACCATATTTACTTGATGGTCAAAAGATGACATATCATGAGCTCGAAAGCAACCGCTGAAATCGTTCTACTCTACTAGAACCGTTAGGAAACCTAGCCGGGTTATGGCATGAACTGTTCTGGTGCAAACTTTTCCTTTTCTTCTTTGTCCGAAACAGAAAGTCTTCTGTATCTAAGACGTACGAGACCTAACACACAAAAGTTTAATTGATTAACAGATGCAGAAAGGCCAGAAAAGAAGACCTAATCATAGAAAGGAAATCCAGACTGGCTCAATTTAATGCAAAACTTATCGTCGTAATGCACCAAAATAATAACTAGCTAACATATAGGCAGAGGAGTGAATGTAGTACCTTGGATGAATGGCAAGCAATCTTACACTCCAGACCATTGGCGACTTTTAGCCCTTCCATGGCCTCACAGATTGCAGACAATTCATCACTACTATACTTGAGTTTGTTCCTGGGAAAAAAAATTAAAAAAAAAGCAAGGCATTAATAGTCATGACAACTCAACTTCAAAAACTCCGTACTGCCAACTATAGCAAACTTACCTCTTCAAGAAGATCCCAGACTTCTCTTTTTTGTCAGGAAGAACTGACAGGAATTCATTATGCAGATATGCGGAAAAATTAGGGTCCATGGAAACAGCAGTCATTTCAGGCTTATCATGCCCAAAATCCATAAGTTGAACAGACACCCGGGTTGGGGAGGATGCCTGCAACGAAGAAAATAGTGATTATAGATTTAGAGTTGAAATTGCATTAGTGTAGATAGTATTACAACTTAGAATGTAACATAAGAGACATACACATTCGATGCGATAAATGTTCTCATCATAAAGAAGAACACGAGCATTTTCGTGATAAACCACATCAACAAATCTTCCCAGTTTTCTTGATTTTTCAAATGCATAAAGCTGGAAAAGTTTGTTGTCCATCTCATCACTGGCAACAGTTTGGAGCTGAAAAAATAGGAAATGAAGCAAAACTTCTGGGGTCAAAAAAAGGGAGATGGGAAAGAAACTTGAAGAAAGAAGAAAATGTATGGCCATCCAACCTGCTTAACGAGTTTGTAGATCAGCTTGTCTAATGTGAATAGAAGATATGATTGTGTCCCAATGATGGCTCGACAATCATCCTCAAATTTTGTATTGTCAGAAGAACCGTCAAGTAAATTGTAAAGTGCACTCATGAATCTGTACCATAAAATAAGGAGTTAGGAAATATATACACTTAGTTGTGAACAAACAAGGAGACCAAAGAAAAACCACCTAGCATAAGAATCTGAAGGGCTCGAATCATTTGAAGCAGCCCGCCACTTCCTCTCAGCAGATGATGAGTTAATCTTTGCTGATTGTATTCTCTCATATAATGTCTATCAAATAAGTGAAACAGTTGGGATACACGTATATCAACATCACCATCTACTAAATTCAAAGAAAAAAAAAAAAAATATTGACCAAAGTACTTGCATATAATCCATTAGATTAGATATGGACAGTTGAGATATATACGAGTACGACCCACTAATCCACATATGATCTAATGGCTGAACTACAAGTACTTAAGTTTAAGTCCTTGTGCACCAATACACACGTACACTTGTGTGTACGTGTCTTAATAATTAACCTTACTTGGTGAAGCCTGAATAGCACATAGAAAGAATCATTTCCGTAAAATATCCGAGAGTCCCTCTTCTCCTTGTCATGTAAAGCTGAAGGAACATACTTTGCAAGAGGCTTCACGGTCAGGAGAAAACGTTCTGAAAGAGGCAAAGATATTCCATCTCCTTCAACATCATGGGCATCAGCCATCCCTTCAGCTTCACCTTCACTCTCGGCCTTAGTATCGTGCTCATCATTGTCCCCATCTTCCTCACGCTCTTCACGAGAACATTCCTCCCCATCACCAGACTCGCTTCCAGAAACATCACCATTCTCAGAGGCATTCTCACTATCCTCCGATGACCTCGGAGCACTTTCCTCACCTTCATCATCGGCATCAGCTTCATTTTCTCCACCTGTCTCTCCAGCACATATTTCTTCTTCCCCATGTCTGGCTTGATATTGCCTGCTGATAGTACCATGCTTTGATTTTTGAACGGCCTCTGAACCAGCTTCTCTATAGTTTGCAAAATTATCCTCCTCAAAATCTCCATTTGGAGATATTTCGCCTTCTTCTCTTTCAATCTTGAAGTGCCTAGCAGACTCTTCAAGATATCTGAGACCCTTGGCGCCTTCTGCTATTGCTCCATTTGAGGAAATACCTGGTCTTGTAGAATCACCAACCTATGACATCAATAGGAACACAAATATCTTCAGCACATATTTACCGTGACAATATAGAAATAATATCCAGTACCCACCACAAAGACCACTAGCATACAGTTTGTCAGCCATAGCACAATTTGATGAGTAGTAAATACAATCACTGAATTGACTTATCAAAAGTTGATATTAGAACGTATCTTACTACATACAAGCAGACTACATACCAATGCATGTTTATCCACAAGATTTATCTAATAGCTGATTACAATGTATCTACCCCATACATTTAAGATAGCAACATGCCATATCAAGTTTATCATCTCAACATAATCAACGAACAAGGTTGCAAACTGCCATGTGGTTGGAAATTTATATAAACTCTAAATATAGCTGTAAGTGTCATACCTTTTGTTTCATTTGTTACAACATATCTTTCAGCTTTTACCAAAGACACTCACGATAAGAATCAACTCACCAAACACAGTTTCCAAAATTCAGTGCAAAAACCTCTACAAGATTAATATTACACACACACAACAGGAAACTCTATTTGTTCCCATCTAACCTTAACTGTTCAACATGTGCAAAGATTGCTATTTTTTCACTACCCTTTCACCATAAGTATTCAAACTACTAACCAAAATTAGTTTCATCAAATATGTACCAACAACCCATACTGCCAATATCAACCAGGGTTCTCAAAACATCAAAGTTTTACCACTGGACCAGCCATACCTCTGATGAAGGTAACTCCAGCCCAACATCAACAGTGCCATTACCAGGTCTGGACGGAGTAGGACTATGCCCTAGTAACCAACAAAAAAAAGGATTTCAGAAATCTAGTTGCAATTTCAGAAAGAAGATTATGAAATAAATAAATAACAAAGCAATACGTCCAATTAGTACGAAAAAAAACTCAGTAGTTTTGAATGTTCTACAAACCTGATGAGTGTTCTAAATTAGTTCTTCCATTACTTTGCTCCAACCCAGTGGCAAGTGATGCATTAGAATTCACTAATCGTTCATTGAAAATGTCTAGTTTGCTAGCCCCAGACGTTTCATCAGCTGTAGATGTATTACTCTGCACTTTACCTTGTTGAGAGGTATTGCAGAAAGTATCACCTTTACATGCAGCACGATCAATGTCAAGCGAACTTTCTTCTTTGACCCCATTAGCCCCATTTACTGTCCAAGTCCTGCAAGAACTTGACTGTTCAGGTTGAATGCTTTCATCACCATTTCTTGATGAATTTAACTGTTTGGAATTCGTCAAAGTAGCATCAGCATCAGGACTACCATCACTCTCTCCCGGACTTACAGAACCACTCTTTACGGTAAGATTTTTTGCTTTCACAACATCTTCAGTATCCTCTGCACCTTGAGGCCGTGTAGGAACACCAAGTATTGGTTCAAGAAAAGTTGTCCATATCTTCATAACTTTATCCAATTGTTCGGTAGTGCAAACTTCTCCACAAGAATATTTGATGAGTTGATACAGATCTTCATGGATTTCTGGGTCAGGGTACTCAAATTCCAAATTAGGAATAATCGGTCGTCTATTTCCAGCAGCAATAGCAAGAAGAACATCATCTTCCTTCCGCTTCTTCTCACTAATCTCTTTAATCTCTGCCAACAAGGCTGCAAAAGTTTGTTCCCATCAATGAGAGGAAAGAAGAAACGAGCAATAAAATCCATAAGTGGAAAGAGCAATTGCAAAAGAATGGAAGAATACGGAATCTCAATATTCTAAACTAAAATGGAAGAGAAAGCTTGCTGCCATTATTAATTTGTAAAACTAAAAACTCTCAGTCAAAGAAAATAAGGAAAAAGAAGATGCAATTTTTAAATTACCTTTTGTGCTTAAGCTCTTGGTGTCTTGTTGCTTAAAGTAGAAGCTACGATGATCAAGTGACTTGTGATAGTTCTTGGCATATATATCAGCCCAAACTTTATTAAAATCCGAACGACACCTTGCCCACTCTTCTTGCTTTTGCTTCAAACGGGTCAATATGACAGGCAAACCTAGTGGAGCATTTTTCCTCAACACATCCATCACATCAAGCCCATGGTCACCATATAATCGCTCAATGCACCTTAGGTTCAAAGCTAGAAAAGAAGAGACAAGGGAAAAGTTCTGTCAAAAATATATCCCCATGAAAAAGAAAATCAACAACTGAGGTTATATTACATAAGCAGGTATCTTCAATTCAGTCATTAAAATAATAACCTGTGAAGTGTTCTTCAATACGAATTGGACTGTCCATCTTAATTGTATTGTTGTTGATCTTTTCTAGTAGCTCTTCCACACGCTTGGTTGTTACGTTCACGGACTCCAACAACATATCCAGCTCAAACCTAAGAAATATAAGAAGATGAATTACCCAGTGCCAAAGTCAATTCAGCCAATAGCTGGAAATCTTTACAAGCAATTGGTAATTTGGTGGCGCAACGAAGGGCAAAAGGTAGAAATAAACAGCATGACACAAATCTTTCCCTCTCGAAAGACAGATGCCAAAAACCAAAAACAGAGGTTCCCTGTTTATAAATAAGCATTACCAAAGTGCAAAAAATGGCAACATGAACCCTAATCACCTACGACAATAAATACAATTTTGAGGGAGGTGCGTAGGGAACAACCACCTTGAGTTAATGTTGCTAGAAAACAAATAAATAATGGGAAAAAAAATGGTTGATATTGAAAAATCTTTGACCAACCTGTCATCCTCACACCGAAACAGGCTTTCTTCATACTGGTTTTTGCGCATGTGTTTAAAAGAATAATCCTCACTTCCAGAAGTAACGGATACCCAGTGATCATTTAATACTTCAGAACCAAGCTCTGTTCTTTGGCTAGCAGAAGGTATTGGATACTGCATGACATGAAAAGACAAATAGAAATATCAGTAAAAGCATCAATACCTCCTTAAAAAGGAAAAATAGATAACTGTCTCTGAAAGCACCACATACGTTCTTTGGCAGGAGACGATAACTCGGAGTGCAGCGCTCACAGTTGGAGAGGTCAAGCTCGTTAATGGGTTTTGCCAAATATTTATCCTTGCTGGTAAATAAACTCTTCTGGCCTCCAACTTCTTTATTTCCAAAGGCACCATTTTTATCAAGTCTATCTCTTTCTCGAGATTCATGCTCTCTATCTTTAACCCCATCATCCCTTTCACGATCTCTATCCCTATCCCTATCTTCTACCTTCACTGATCTTGGTATATGTCCTTCATTCCACAAGGATTCTGTGATGAATTAAGAATTAAGAGTTGGTTTGCAAGTCTATTGACAAAGTACAAAATATTTATTAAAAAAAACTACAAATTAACCCTCAGATCAAATTAATAAATAAAAAAAAGGGAAAAAAATGGTTATGTTCAAGACCATGCCAGTGCCCGAAGTCTTATGATAAACTAAGAGGAGGATCTAGCTTATATGGAACAAAAAAAGGGAACAAATCATGTTACGTACTTTTACTCATGACACCGGCAAGGAACCCATCTGCAGGACAGGACTCAATTAGATAGTGTTAATCACACATATATAGTGCAGGTAAAAGAATAGACTAGAACAAACCTTTCTTCTCACAACATGCCAAAAAATCATCGAACCCATCCATAAGTTCTGCATATCTTCCAATTAAATCAGCCACCTACACAAGGTGAAATTAGAGATTGTGTTCTGTAAATTTCCTTTTAACAGGTAAATAAATTATAACAGTTTATATCAGTATTACAAGTATACAACTTACCAAAGACTGCAATTCAGAGCGTGTAATAATTTCCTTGCTATAAATATGAAGGCACTTCAAAAATTCCTGGTAATCTTCAGGATTTTGTAATTTCTCCTTCACTTTCTCGCAGAAAGCAAACTCCTGGCCGTACATACCTGCGATGACATACAATGAGTAAAAGAAGCTGCTGGAGGAAGAACAAACAGGCAAATAAAGTGCTCATCAAAGAATAAAAGTGCACAAACAACTGATCATATAGTTGATACTGACAAAAATCTTAACTTATGTATATGCAACAGTACTGAACTGTCCAAGGTGTGACAGTCTTTACTTAGTTCAAAAATATCATATAATTCTCACTCTTTGCAGAATTTTTATCATCATAAGAGGATGAAATGAGATTTGCTGCAAAATTTTCAAGGCCTTGCCCACCTTGCTGCAATTGTTCAGTGTCCTCAATCCTACGAGCAGATTTCCGTTTGTGGGAAAAACGCTGCATACTGAGGTCTCTACTGCCATCATGGTCAAAATCCCTATCATCCCGTTCTCTTCTTTCTCTGTCTTCTCTCCTCTCCTTCTCCTTCTCACCACGCCTCCTTTGATCTTTGTCCGCTTTCATTAGAGCTTTATCATGGTCAGGATCAGGACGGTCAACGCTGAGATCATGGTCAGCATAAGAACCCATGGTCCTTTCTTTCTGGCAACAATGAACCAGATGTTAGCATCAACAACAATGAGACATCAGAATTAAAAAATAAGTAATACAAGGGTGAGAGAGTGAGAGAGTGAGAATGGAAAAAAAAACCTTGTCCACATGCATTTGCCGCATCGTAGGCATCGCAGAGCTCCTATCACGGAGCATCGAGTTTCTATGAGGTGGATGAATAGAGGCTGTTCCTGTAGTATCAGGTAAAAAGTGAGTAAACTCCACAAGCAAGTCTGAGTGGTCTTGGAAAAGTGCAGCAACCTGCAGAAGTTCAAAGTGAACTTTTTAGAACATGAAATAAACGAACAGCATCAGATTAAGGAATAAGGTACGCAAAAGATGCATCAACACACCTCCTGGTAAACCTCTTGGATGGACTTGTTTTCCTTTCTGTACATATTCAGAATGTCTAAAAAAGATTTATAAACATGGTCGTCGCCTTGAAATCGTGTCTGCAGATAGAGAATTCATTACGTTACTAAACTTTAAAGCAACCAGTAACACCAGACTAAGCTACGAAGTGATGCTCCGACCTTAATTTTGTTCACGAAATTGATTGCTTCTTCAAATTCAACAGGCTTCTTTTGAGGAGGTTGTTGGTCTTCATCAAGTGGGAGGGTTATTTCATATCCCTTTGGCAAGAAGGTATTGAAACCTAATATTAGCTCTCGATGCCCTTTAAATAAATCCTTCACCCTCTCTATCACACCTGCAGTGTCAATTCTACAAACAACACAACACACAAAAACTCAAGTAAACACAAGCTTGCATAAGCAAATTACCATGTAAATTAAATGTATGGATTTTAGTATAGCATATAACATGATCGAACCTTGTGGCCTTGAAGTCTTTCATGACTTCAAGAAATTCTTCGTATTTTCCCCTGTTCTTGTCTTGAAATATATCCTTCACCGCTTTTAGATACGCTAAGGCATCATTTGTTGTTAGTTTTTGGGAAGCTGCTGCTGCTGCTGCTGCTGCCATCATCTGGGGTTGCCCAGAACTTCATTGCACAAAAACAAACTTACAAATTAGTTAATGTACAAAATTCCGAACTATTCCAGTAGATCAATCGCCAGAAAACAACTTTTTTCAAGTAAAATTAAACATCTTAAATTTTGTTTTTCATTAAAGGAAAGATAAGAAAATCCGCATACATGACCAGGGTAATAAGTTAAAATTTAAGTTTCTCCTCAGTCCACACCCGAGGAAGATTGAAACTTTCAGAGATAATTGGTCTAAAAACCTAACAAAAAACTGATCTTTCTGGGTAAGTCACGCTTAACCGGTCAATTTCGTAGCCTCAAACTGATAAATTAACATTTAATTTTAAAATTAAAAGCACACGCAGTAAATCAACAAGCACGGACTCACCAAATTCGACCAATAATCAACTTAATCTCATAATTAAAAAGCATGTTCTAGGATAATCAAACACGAGAATTAATAATTAATACAAGAACAAAAATTAAAACAATAATGAGAAGAGAATACAAGGAGAAGAAGAACTTACGGCTCTCCTCGAGCGGAAACCATGGGCCGCTTGAGTTGCGAGCTCATAAAAACGTCGTCTCTGGACCTCTTCATCTCCGTCGTCGTCGCCGCCGCCGCCAACTCTACCTCTCCTCAGCCACAAATCATGCTTCAAACTGCGATTCAACACTAACTCCCTCATTCAAACACAAGCAACAAGCACAAAGCAGATCTAAAACCAAAAACCAAAAATTCAAACGCAAAACTCGACGAAAAGCTACATACAAGCACCACAATTCCAATCCCGAAGCTCCGAGCAGATCACCTCTCCGACGCCGAAATCCTAACCACAAAACAAAACCAAACAGTAATTAACATTTACTTGAAGGTAAAGCAATGCTCAGAGAAAATTTTCTCAAATATTCCGGAGAAAATCAGGAAACGAATATTACGAAGAGATCGTCGAGTCGTCAAACAGCCGAAGTCTTCCTCCACAACGAGCTTTTCTTCCAACTCCGAACAAAAAACGCAGACGAAACGTTTCGCTGCGGAGATTGTTGTGATTCTCTGAAGGCGCAGCGAGGGAAGACGAAGCCAAATTATAAAACTTCTCCCCTTACGTTTTTTTTCTTTTCTATCTTTCTCGAGAAACAAACAGAAAAAAACAGAGAAAATAGAGAGAGGGGAAGAGGACGAGTTTAAGAAAATGTGGTTTATATAATATTATTAGGGATATAAATATAAACGCCACCCTCCTCCTACAGAGACTAGGAAAAAATTGGGGTTAATTTTCCGGTCACATTAGGGATGGTTTTACCGGCTGTAGGCGGTCCTCTCTTCCACGTCATGAAAAATTAGGGATTTGGTATTGATTAGGAGGTGATTAACTACTCAAAGCATGGATTAATCACAAGGGAGTAGTGGCAATTTGGGTGATTGAGTGGAGGTGTTGGGGGGTAAATGCGTCAAAGGGATTTTGAATTGATTTTGGGCATGCTTTGCTTTTTGGGGATTTAGGGTTTGGGCAAAGGCCGTAGATTTTTTTTTTGTTATTTATGGGTGCTGCTGGTTTGGTGTAAGTGTGTGAGTGGTTGTAGCAAATGGAAGTGGGTTTTTTCTAGATCATGATTTTTGATGATGATATTGCGTCTAACAAATTGGTTGTGAGACTAATAATGTAATATAGCTTTGTAATCAATTTTTCATAATTTTTTTTTTTTTTGGGCTTATCCTTGAAATTGTCCGTTTTTGTTACACGTGATGGGAATTGCTCAATGACTAGTCTCTGAGCGCGCGCTTAAGCACGAATCAAGTGATTTTATCGTCTTTTGCTGGCTTTTATTTGTTTGTCATATTTGGGTTCTCTTCTTTTTCTTCTTCTTTTTTTTTTTTTTGCTTTGACTTGAAATTGTCTGTTTTTATTATACGTGTTGGACTAAATAAATAGTCTCCTTGCACGTGCTTACACGCTTATCAAGTTGTTTTATCGTCTTTTGTTGCCTTTTATTTGATTGTGTTCTAAAAGTGAGAATCAATTAGAATTCTCGCTATGGAAGAAATGTGGACTTGTTTTTAACATTTGACTGTGTTTAAATTTAATGGATTCTCCTTCTCATAGTATTTTAGCTAAGTGATGACATTACCATAAGGGATTTTTACCACGTGTACTAGTAAGAGTAGAGGTAGTTCTCAATTTAAATTAGTTTGAAGTGAGGTGCAGTAAGTGATGAAATGCTTTTGGGAGTAGAAAATAAGCGTAGATTCAAATATTTCCGAATAAATTAATCTTTCGAGCTGCTGCTTAATTCATGGGAGATATCTTTGGTATTGAAATATATATTGATGTAGATGAACAAAAAAAAGATAGATAATGACGTGGCTGCAATTTGATTTTTGAAAACTGAGATGGGCTGGCTGAGCTCCGACTTAGAAACCTGGCTTAAGTTGTGATGCCTTGGTTTTAAGCGGAAGCTATGGCATCCAAACAGGGTCCTAGGATCCAAGCTGAACTCTATGTAGTTGACTATCGGCATGTGAAGTAAGACTTGCTGTCTTGGTCCAAATCTGACCCTGAAAAGGAGGCCCAAAATGGGCAATTGGATAAAGCCCAATAACAAAGTCATGGATTGACCAAGAGGCCCAATGGACTTTGAATCCCTTGGAACACTCTAACCATCCTCTGGAATTGGATCTAGTGTGACTATTTTGCAAGTAGTTGCTTTTTTCTTGCATTAATTTTTTTTTTGTTCATCAATCACAAGGAGTATAAAACTAAGCTCAATGTGCACCCATTTTTTTATATGTTTATTTTATTTGGAATCAAGAAGTCAATATTAGAATGAGTATACGGATCAACTGTTTTTTAATGAATCTAATCGATGATTTTTTTAGGGTAAATTATATTTTGCACCCTTAAGTTTGGGTGAAATTACAACTTCTTACAACATCTTTAAAACATTTCAATTTTATACTTTTGCTATTATTTCATTTCAATTCCGTACAACTGTCTCAATTTCTGTTAATTTTTCCGTTATCTGCTTACGTGGATCTCACGAGGCCCATTATACTTGTGCCACGGGGATTAAAAATTAATAAAAAAAGTAATTTTATTTATAAATGTTAATATAAAAAGGAAAATAAATTAAAATATAATTTGTTTTCAAATAATAATGGGTCCACCCCTTATTTCTACACTCATCTTCAACCTTTTCGTCAACCCATCTCCATTCAACCCTAGCCGTAATCCTTCATCCAGCCACACCTTTATCTCCCTCCCCGTTGCCACACACTTCTCCTTCTCTCTCTAACGTAACCCCTACCCCAATTTTTCTCTATCTGTCTGTGACTTCCAACAATGGTGTTACGGTCAGTGACACCAATTTCGAAGCTCCTTCAATACTCTAGCAATGGTCGCTCCCCCGCCATCCAGCCTATTCGCAGCGGACTCTACCTCGTCGGCTTGTACGGTAAATCGAAGCGAACCCATAGGAAATTCGGAGCCGCCTTAAAGAGAATAACAAATCTCGATCAAATCCCTTGTCAAAGCCTCCATCTCTATATTCGGTTTTTTGTTCTGTAGTGGTTGAACATAGTCGAGTTTGTCCCGTCTTCTGGGTTCTTGCATAAGCTGTGGGTTTTCCTTGGGTGTTGCGGATTTGAGTTCTTACAGTTTGGTAGGTCGCGATGGATTTTGTGATTTGAACCACTTTTCAATCTTTGCTTCAATTTCAATTCTTTGAAATTTATAGATTTTCCAACATTTTTGGTTGTTATGTGTTTGCAGATGGGTGGGTTGCAATGGAGTTTTTGTTTTAGTGCTTAATGTTAGCAAGGTGGAGACTTTGAGATGGGAGCAGCGCAAATAGAAGGAGAGGAAAAAGAAAGACAAAACACCACCATGCCGGCGCAAATCGTAAGAGGCATAGCTGGTCAAGGGAAGCGAGGGAGTCAAGTGGCTCCTAGAGAAGAAAATAGAGGATAGTAAGGGGTGGGCGGATGCCAAGAGAATAAGAGAGAGTAAGGAAATGGTGGGCTGGAGAATGAGAGAGTGGCCACTTTCTATAATTAAAAATTATTTTATTAATTTTTAATCCACGTGGCACAAGTATAATGGCCCCGTGAGATCCACGTAAGTAGATAACGGAAAATTTAACAGAAATTAAGACAGTTGTACGTAATTGAAATGAAATAATAGCAAAGGTATGAAGTTGAAATGTTTTAAAGATGTTGTAATTGCACCTAAACTTGAGGGTGCAAAATGTAATTTACCCCTTTTTTTTTTTAAAGTATAAGATTACAGATTACAACGTGGAAATGTACGTGCTTTTTGTATGTATGTGATTGTAAATGCAAGGGAAGTCATAATCGAATTTATCTCAATACTCATTCAAAATAAGTAAACTTTTCCTTAACGACGTTGCAAGTATGTATTTGATAGATACAACTCAACAATAATAGTTTCAACGTGCCAAGAGCATGATGTGCGGTTGTAATCTCTCTTCATTGATAAATAACAAAATAAATTGTTATTGACACTGTCAAAAGATTTTGGGCGCTTCCCCTTGTTTTATTTTTTTTTCACTATATAATAGTGCGAAATTATCCTTTTGGCGAGCTATTTATAATTTCTTTATAGTTTCTACAAGAGATATTGGGGGTGAAGTGATTCAAACACGTCATTTCGAGCGCAAAGGTCAATGCTCTAGGTCACTTTAGCTATAAGCTCTTTGCAAAATGTTGTGCTGAATAAAGACTCGTTTAGATGTACTTTTAAAATGACTAAAAGTACTTTTGGTGAAATTTATTTTGAGTTCTAAAAGCACTTTAAGTGCTCTTTGGAAGAAGCACCATATATCTGTTTTTTGCAGAAAACACTTAAAGCGTTTTTTCAGAATTCACTTTGATTTTTTACTAAGGATTGGTTTCAAAAGTATTTTCATCAAAAATGTTTTTAATTATTTTAAAAACACATCCAAACGAGTTATAAGAATTTTCAACTTATCATAATCTCGAGCGCAAAGGTGATTGAAACAAATAATCTCGAGAGCAAAGGTGATATGCGTTTTTGTCTTAAGTTCATTGTAGGCTGGGCTATACAGCTACACACGCATTCGGATAGTTAAGAAGCGTAGCCCATATTTTGGACCGTTCGCACAGTGAGAAGCCCCATTTTTCGTATGGGCAGTACCTATAGGCTTTTAACTCCATGGCATACGGAACAAGTCCAACAAGTCTTCGCAGTCCAACTGATTTTTTTTTGAAAAAATAATAATAATTAATTACAAACGTTCGCTAAATTAGAATATTTCCAAATGAGATGTCAATTCAAGCATAAAATTTAAATTTGATAGCTTATGTGGCATTTTGACATCTTTTAAAGTTTTGTTCTTCATCCGACATGTCAAATTGAACTATTATTTTATTATTTATTTATTATAATAAATTTATTAAATAAATAATAATAATAATAAAATGCATTTAATACTCAATTAAAAAAAATTGAAGCTGCTATCAATTTTGGCAGTAAGAGTGAGGGGTAGAAATCCATGTCATCATATTAGATTAAACCTGTAAAGCATTGTTGTTATGTTTTTTGAATGTTAGTATTGATTTGAACATTTTGACATCTTTTTTAAAAATGATGTTAGATATGCAGCCAAAATCAGTGGATGATTGTTGTCCTTGTGTTTCATCCTCCATGTGGAATTATTAACATATTGTTCCGATTCCTAATCATAGGGAGGCAAGACCCTCAAATCTTTTAAGTCAATAGTGGACGTTCCATGTACAGCTTTCGCTTACGTGAAGTCCTAATTTTAGTATGGCACAATTATTTGATCAATTATATAAATTTAGCTAACATTTGAAATCAAACTCCCAAGTGTGTTATTATTGATTCAGCTGAGTCATTTGTTTTGCATAAAATTAAAATAAATCAATTATTCGTCCTATAATATGCTTCACAATGACTTATTTTCGTCCTATACTATGCTTCACAATGTCTTATACTATATGAGGTATCCCACATTGAGAATGGTAGGACTAATCCTCCCGAAAAGGCTAAAAGCATTTCGGCTCATTCTTGGCCATAGTCAAATGGCACATATCCGATCTCAAAGCTTTCAACTAGAAAATCATTGATGTTTTTGTCAATTTTGTGCTTTGAACATCTAGATCAGGGAACAAACCTGGCATAAAATTCTACCGCATTTCCACATTACTACTTGATGTGGTTATAAACCCTACCCTTATATGTATGTATGTATGTATGTATGTATATATATGTGTATGTGTATATATTGTGACACGCATGAAAGCGGTACTATGTTCGTGATTGGAGAATGAAGGAGAGTCAGGAGCAGCAACGAAGTGGAGAATGTTTTTGTGGGGAAGCATTGCCCGGTATGATCTGATGCCTCCTAATTCCTAAATACCAATCAAGCCAAACAAGAAAATAAACATATATGGTCCATATAAACTGTTCGATCGACTTGGCCTATCATTGTAGTTAGTTCGTATAAAATACAAGATGCATGTGAGATTGTCATCTGTAACAAGGAAAACACAAAACACATGGAACGGAAGAAACGACATGCGATGGATGGATTAATTGATTGGAAGAAAAGTCGATGGTCTTGGTCTATATTTTGGCCTGCCAGCCCATGTGAGGGGCCGCCGAGCAATCCCAAGTTGTCATCCAAGGACAATGGTTCTCTCTCAGATGGGGTCTGCCTCACCTCTCAGCCAAACAATAAGGCCGCTACTGCCCCTTGCATGCACAACATGCATGCATGGACCACACACCACACCATGCAGTCCATGCACAGGCGTCCAATATCCTATATATCCACTTACATTTTAGTTCGATTGTTGATCTCTCCATCTCCTGTCTCAAGCTAGCTAGTTGGCTACTTCTTATGATCTTATCTATCTCCTTCCTTTGTCCCCACATATATATATTGCACACACACACACACACTTGTTTGCATATATAGATGCTCATCAAGTATTCGTCATGGAGATTTTGTAAAATGAATATAAAAGTTCTTAACGATGCCATTAGTCCGCTGATATTTATTAGTCACTAATAGGTTTTTCACCCAACTCATTATGTATAAGTACAACTAATGTTAGTGACTAGTATGAGTTCTTTTAATTTGTAATTATTTATATATAGTGGCTAATGATTCCTTTTACTCACCCATTTTTGTTCGACTAATAAGATGATTCAGTGTCAAATTTTTTCTAATTAAATTGACAAATGGAATAACATGAAATTAAATACATATATCTCAATAAACTAGAAGTGCAAAAGCTCGTATTTATTGAGCTAAATCATCTTTTACTAATAATATATCACATAATCTCTGAAGATAGTGCGTGTAACTAGTTCCAAGTTATTTAAGCTTCAAGGTTTCCAAATTTTTATTTTTCCTTAGCTAAAGAGCAATAGACAAAGCTTCACATAGTATCCACAGGTATTTAGAATCAACAGCTTGTGGACCATGCATCTGATTAGATTTTGGAACATTATTCATCGTTTGGAATTTATTAGGACATAAAAAGTCCAAATGACAGCAACTTAAAATAACAATATAAATCGGGATTCAGCACCAATATTCTTAAATAATGGCCCAACTAATTAAAGTTACAGGCTGCACCCTTATATAATGGCATCAATATTCTATATTTGAGGATCCGTGAGATTTTTCCATAAGAATTTTCAGATTAATCTTGTGGTAAATTAAGTTATCAACTTAAATAATTTTTCTTATACGAAAACAAAATACTAATTGATAAAACAAAGAAAAAACAAAAGAAGAAGAAGAAGAAAGTTTCACGTTATATTGAATCCCTTATATCTACAAAATCTAGTCCCCTTATCAAATATCTAAACTAAACCTAGCAAATCCAATTGCATAAAACCCTAATAACTTTACACATCCAATTTCATCCAACCTTTTATCAATAATATTCAAACCCAATTAGTAACAAAGCACAAATTTTTTTTTGAGATTGTGTGTTTAGGAAATTGGGATTCCCTTCTTATTGAACGTGTGAACCTTTTTTTATATGAAATTTTTCGACGAAGACGGTAAAATTTTTGAAACATACCCCTCTCCTTTTCTCATATGCGAAAAGAAAAAAAAACGCAAGAGGAGAGAAGGGCAGTGAACAATCAAGAGAGAGATGGAGAGAGGACGTGGATATGCATGAGAAGAGAGACAGTAGGGGAAGAAGACAGAAAGTATCACGCGGGATTTTTTTTTTTTTTTTTTTTTTTAAATTTAATGATTTTGCGAAATAATTGTGTTCCAATGTAACATGAATGATTTAATGTCACATCCCGACCCAGGCCCCCACCATATTCCCGGCTCGACTCTACCATAGCACGATATTGTCCGCTTTGGACCCTGACCACGCCTTCACAGTTTTGTTTCTGGGAACTCACGAGAAATGTCCCAGTAGGTCACCCATCCTAAGAATGCGCTCGCCCGAACTCACTTAACTTCAGAGTTTCGATGGAACCCGAAGCCAGTGAGTTTCCAAAAGGCCTCGTGCTAGGTAGAGATGAGAATATACATATAAGGCTTACATGATCCACTCCCTTGGGCGATGTGGGATATCACAATCCACCCCCCTTAGGGGCTTGACATCCTCATCAACACACTTCCGGCCAGGGATTGGCTGTGATACCAAAATTGTCACATCCCGGTCCAGACCCCCACCACATCCCGGGCTCGACTCCACCGTAGCACGATATTGTCCGCTTTGAGCCCCAACCACGCCCTCACGGTTTTGTTTTTGGGAACTCATGAGAAACTTCCTAGTGGGTCACCCATCCTGAGAAGGCTCTCGCCTGAACTCGCTTAACTTCAGAGTTCCGATGGAACCCGGAGCCAGTGAGTTCCCAAAAGGTCTCGTGCTAAGTAGAGATGAGAATATACATATAAGGCTTACATGATCCACTCCCCTGGACGATGTGGGATGTCACATTTAAGTTAATAGCTTAGTCTACCATAAGATTTCTCTTAGGATTCATATGAAACAGGAGCTCACATATCCTAAAATAACAACAGTATTAGTCCAGTTTTTTTAAAGTTAGGGCAATTATATTGGTATTGGTCTCAAGATCTACGCTTTTTTGGTCAACTATGTCTTCTGATGCATTAAACTGGTATACGTCTCTCTAACTTGTTCGGTGCTTAGAATTGAATTGTATATCCTAATCACTATGTTTAAGTTACGTTTAAAAAAGTAAAAAGAAACTTGAATGTTAAAAATGGATTGCTAATTGCTTAAGCTTTTAATCTTCATATAAAAAGGTAAGATTACAAGAAACAAGTCTCTAATCCTTTATCAATTACTAAAATCCGAAACATATCTTGAATTTTATGTTGTCCAATTCGATCCAATCTTAAGCACAAAAGGGGTCACAAACCTTTTCGTGCAAATAAATCAAGCATGGGTCTGGAGCAAACCGAGCAAAGATCCCTTCTAATTTTCTGTAACCTCTAATTATACATAGTTTCGATTTAATTGTACGCATCATCAGAATTTCACTAATTTACAAAGAGTTTCTGGTTGGATTCGGAAAAGGACAGGTAATATCACATGCATGCACATCCTCCTCAATCTTATCCTTCTCGCTGGATCGTAGCTAGAAACAAAACATATAACGTAGATCCTTCATGTATTACTTTCATGTCCCTTATGATTAGAATATTCCCGTGCTATATATCAAGACATTGAAGAGTGAACGTACTTAGTTGACAAATAAAATATCGACTCTCATGTAAAGAGGCATTCTTGTAGTCCATGTTCTGAGTTTGAGTCCCCATCCTAGCATTTATATTGTTTGTACTTAAAACAAATCTGGCATATATATATGCGTGTGTGTTACCTGATTCAAGTATTTTTATTGACTTAACAAAATACATAAAAATATATACTTATATTATATAGGGACGAATGCGTGGCACCACATTTTTTACACAAGTTTTGTAGAGCTAACTTCATAATGAATTTTAACGATCTGAACCGTCTATCTTTTAGGTCTTCTCTCAAAAATCATGCCTCCCATAAATCATCAAAATCTGAAATCATATGACCGTTGAATTAAGAATTTAGGGTTTATTTGTAAAAACATATTCATCAAATTTTCACACTACATATGAATGTCTTAATTATTTTTTATTTGTCTAATTTTTCATAAGGATGATCTATAAATGATATTTTAAAAAATAAAACGATTCGAATCGTTGAAATACGTTATGAAATAGACCCCATAAAACATGTGCCAAAATCTGAATAAAAATAGTAGTATCACATATCCGCTTCCTATATATAATATAAGTCTAAGCATGCATATTTCTTAAGCCAATATACTTCTTGGGTGTGTTTAGTTGTCTAAGCCGGATCTCTATTCTCTACTGTTCCCACCTTCTACGCCATCAAATGGGGCATGATTAATTTAAGCAAATTACATTCCAAAAGTTAACATCGCGATTACCAAAAAAAAAAAAGTTAACATCGCTCCACCATATACGTACCGACTCTGCTATTGCAGATGCAGACTGTTATGTTATGCAAAAGCAAAAACTAAAACTGATAATATTCCAAACACAATGCTCAGCTGTTGGCTTTATACTATACATTTAAATTTAATAATTAATCTTATTTTGTAAGATATAATCCATATACTGCCTCATTTTTTATGACCCTTAAAACTAAACATTTGCAACTAGAACTTCATTTTTCTGAATTTCAAATAGAAAGAAGGATATATAATTTCACTTGTGTGATCTCAACAGAACTACATAAGTGCGAAAGCAACAGCACATTGCCGGATAGTGCCAAACCGATTGAAAAAAAAAAAAAAACATGTCACATGAATCCAAACTTATTTAGTGATATTTCCTTCAAATTAGGGCTATATATCCTATTTATGGTGTATGCCAGTATAATTTGAATTTTCTACCGGCTTCTATCACGAGATAGTTTTCACTATACTCAGAACATTGTTGTGGCTTTACTATTTAACTTAAATTATGATAATGTGTATTTGCTTTTTATTAATATATTCTAAAAACAAAAATTATTAATTAACTATATCGCTCACTTATAAAATGAAACACCACAAGACATGTGTTGATAATAAATCTCACATTGATGAGAAATGGAACTTGCATAGGCTTACAAGTAAGTTTGACTACTCCTCGTAATACCAAATGGTTTTATGGTGAAGTTTTTACTTTCTTCATGACAATTTGTCCCACTTGTGAAGTCTAACCGACACATTTGTTCCACGTCACCCAGTTTGTGTTGTCCACATGCTAAGTTTGTAAATTCGCCACATGTGAGAGAGCTTGTTGAGAATGAATTTTACATTGATGAGAGGATGAACTTTGCATGAATTTATGTCACATCCCGGCCTAGGGTCCACCACATCCTGGGACTGCTCCACCACTGTAGCACGATATTGTTTGCTTTGGGCCCCGACCACGCCCTCATTGTTTTGTTTTTGGGAACTCAGACGAGAACTTTCCAGTGGATTACCCATCATGGGAGTACTCTCGCGCACTACTTGCTTAACCTTGGAGTTCCTATGAAATCCGAAACTAGTGAGCTTCCAAAAAGCCTCGTGCTAGACGCCTTGATTTCGGTTGGGATGTGTCAATTTATAAGTAAGTTATTACGCTCTATATTATCAATTAATTTACAGTAAAACCTCAACTTTATTCTAAATGCATGTATTTCGTAAACACAAAAAATTTTCTCTTCATTCTTTTCATTATTATTCTCATTCATTTGAACTTAAATCACGGGGACTTTTCTTTCTCTTTTTCTTTTAACACCAACAGACCAACTTGGAGCCCTTTCTGTCTCTCAGTAAAAAAAGTATATTCAGATTCCGTAATATTGTGGCATAGCATGCCTTAACCCTTGGTAGGGAGAGATGGAATAGGATCCTCTCTTGATTTATTTTGTGAGAATCCGAATGATAAATCAATCGTGTATATTTATCGTATATTGTGAAGTTAGAAATAATTTCAAAATTTTAATTTAAAATTAAATATAAATAATACATAACGAAAACTGACCACACAACGTACAATAAATGAACATAATTTATTAATTTCTGAATTCTCACAAAAAGATTTGGAAGAGGATCCTTGTCCGGGAGAGATAGCTAAGGGGTCGACTTTCAACGACCCTACTGGCCCAGCTAAATGGACTACATTGGCATATCACTGATTAGCATTAGGTTTAGGGTTTATTCTTTCACAAGGAGCAAATGAACAGCCCCGATAATTAAAGGATGACAAAAGCTGAATCAAACGGGGTAGTGGGTTCTAATCTCGACTAGCACATCAAGTAAATCTGAAGTGAAAAAAAAGCATCGTCCGCATGTCGACCCGAATCCAACCTAATTTTTCTGCTTTAGCGAGAAGAGACAGTCTTGCTAGATTTGGTTAATCGAGTACTCCAAGCATCGTGTCGCACGATTACCTTTGTTTTGAAAAAATAATTTACGGAGCATAAGTACAATGTTACCGCATGTGATGTTTCATGTCAATTATACAACATTACATGCAATCTTTTTTTTTACAGATTTTGTTAAATTTACCGCGAGACGCGAAAGTAGATTTGTACCCATGATTATAGATCTTCTTCCCCTTGCGATCACATGCCCTTGTAGCCTTTAGAAACTAGGGTTTTCTCTTTCTCCTTTCGAATCATTTTTTTACCCGCAGAATCTGCACTGCAGTTAGATGCTCGATCGATCTCCTTGGTGACGTTAGTTACATGTGGAATATATGCGTAGTGGTCGTACGTGTATGTATTCCCAATCTTCATGCATGGCACATTGCCTAACATGCATATTAATTACTTATACAAGTTTTGGATAAGATAATATTAAGATGCACCCTTAATTAAGTTGTAAACCTTCCCATCATTAGTAGCCGACTGGCTCTTGGCAACGTGGCCTGCTAAGTAACCTAATTTGTTTTGTGTATGGCTTCTCATGTGGCATCTGAATTTCTATGCTTCTATGCATGTGCATTCTGCATTGTCCAAAACTACAAATTAATTTCAATATTCCAACCGATATATATAAATTTTACAAATTAGGGTTCAATTATTATTCAAGAAAAGCATCTCTGAACACCTCAACAGACAACAGAAGAATTTCATTCTCACTAACAATAAAATTATGATTATGTTTTATAATTAGCCCAAGGGGATAGTTGGTTTGGTAACTTAGAAGTGTTGCAATCGCAACGGCACTCAAAAGGGCCTAAATCTCGAGACTTATGCCTTGATTTAACTGTTGCACGAGTTAGGAGGCGAATTCACGCTACTAGAATTTTGTTTTCTTTCATCCAGAATAACATTCACTTTGAGATTGTTGAGAGTACGTGACAAAGGAGGAGATGATTTATCAATGTATAACAAAAGTCATAAACCAATTAAGTGAACAATGCATCGACATTGTATTTATACTTCGAAACTAAATTGATAACATGTAATGATAGTTCTTTATAAAAGAAAGGAGAAATCAGGTTATTATCGCACCTTTTCAACTCCATTGATTGAAACCTTATTCATTTTTAATTTTTGTCTTAAATGTCAAAATGGTCCCTGTGTTATAGCCATATGGCCAATTTAGTATTCGTGTTTTCAATTTGGCTAATTTAGTCCTTATGTTTATCTCTGTTAGCCAATTAAGGAGATTTCATTCAATATCTTTTAAAAAATTCATAAGAAAAATTGTGACAGCCTGTCTCGGATTATTCGTACCATATGTTGAAATGACGATTTTGCCCCTAGTGATTTTGTTTCGTTGTGTGGTTGTTTTGGGGATTTGGTTGGCTATATCTGGACCACACACACACCCACACTCTCATTCTCATATTCTGCCCTGTCCTGAGTCTCTCTCTCTCTCTCTCTCTCTCTTTCTCTTCTTCTTCTTACGTACGGACAAGGATCAAAACACTCGAAAACGTCACGGATCGAAGTAAAGAACTATACCATTGTGCTCGTGAGTTCCAAAAACAAAACTGTGAGGGAATGGTAAGCCCAAAGCGAACAATATCGTGCTACTGTGGTGGAGCGGGCTTGGGAAGTGATCCGCCCTGGGCGGGGATGTGACAAAAACCATATGAGAAATAATTACCCTTTTTCTTTACATAAAAATGCAAATTGATGAGAAATAACACATATAAGAAATAAAACTTCTAATCTGAAAAATGATTAAGGTTGTGACATAGAAAATAGGGGATAATGTTAGGGAGAAGGTCGGAGAGTTGGGAGGAGAATAATTTTTCTTTTAATTTTTAATTTTATTTCATTTTAAATATTTTAAATCCAATAAATTATAATATTATAAATAAGTTTATAATATATATATATTATAAAAATTAGATGGAAATGTCCTTAATTGGCTAACAAAGATAAACACAAGTCCAGATTGTCCAGATTGAAAACACATGGACTAAATTGACCCAATGACTAAAACACAGGGACCATTTTAATATTTAAGCCTCAATTTTTCATCAAGATCCCTCCGTTTTAATAAACGTCATTAATTATTTCATTAATAAAATATTTTACATGTCAAGATAATTAAATTTTATTTCTAAATATATTCATTTAGTGTTAGAAACGTTACATTTGATATAATATATATTTATGGCTAAATTTTGCATCTTATATTTTTATTTTTAATTTGTACCCATTTTAATTTGCTATCATTTTTTTAAATTGTACCAATTTTCTTTTTAGTTTTAGTTTGTATCCATATATTAATTTCTTTTTGGGTCCATATTTTTCAAACTTTTATTTGTACTCATTTTTTTTTAACCTTTTATTTGCACCAATAGTTTGCTAATAATGTACCCATTTGTCTTGAAAAATGTACCACTTTATTATATGTAACATATACCATTTATTATTATATTTTTTTTGTAAGTACCTTTTTTTTTTTTTTTTTTTAAATGTTAAATGTACCCATTTTCTAATGTAAGAGCTATTAATTTTTTTAATATGAAATGTACCCATTTTTTTTAATATAAAACTTACCACCTTTTTTTTGTAAAAAATGTACCAACTTTTTGTATGTAAAATGTACCGTATAAAAATTTTCAATTTTTTTTTATGTAAAATGTCATTAGTATAAGTAATGACAAATCATGGGTTTTATTTAAATACAATTTATCTTAATGACAAATCATGTCATTAAGATAAATTATAATTTTTTATATAAGTATAATTTATTTTTTAATATTTTTAATTCCACAAATCTTGATTTTTATTCAAAATCTCATTAATATAAGTAACTACAGATATCAAAATTTAATTTAAAATTATAATAACCTACATAGAAATGCATTATTGCATTAATTTCAAGGACTTCATTCAAAAACTGAAAACCAACAAGGTTTGAGTAAAAAAACATTGATAAATAGAAACTGCATCCAAAACCACCCTTAAAGAAAATTTCAAATATTAACAATGACATATTGACCGTTTATTATTTAAATATGTTTGAGACTTATTTTTGTAAACGTTAAATACGCTAGGCATGTTTGAGACATACTTTTGTGACGTTTTATGACAATTAAAGTGTTTGCAAAAGCATTTGACAAAAAAAGTTTAAAAATTTGTTATAAATCGTAAAAACGTTTTCTAAGAAAGTATAATCAACAAGCACTAAAACAATTGGATATTTAATAAACAAATATTTATAATAAAATTAATTGTATTCAAACAATATATTTTCTAAGATGTATTTTTTATCATGCTCTGGGTTATAAAATATTTCGGATGTTTTAAAATGTTAAATTTTTATTTAAAAAGTATAAAAGTAAAAATTTAATGGTTAAAACATTGAAAGCTTAAACACTGCTAAGAAACACATATAATTTGGTCCTAACAAGACCCACACTGAAAAAATTCAGTGCGAGAAACTTGGTAGTTTTTCTTTTCCCCGCGAAAAAAGCGAAAAAAAGAAAGAACTTACCGAGATGTTGACTGCACACGGCCCCTGTACTTAGTCCAGTCGACACTCCTCCCCCTCAAACATTTAAAAACCCCAGAGACCACTCCAACTGACACATCCCCCATAACTCTGCCGCCAAATCACTCTCCCACCCACACCCACCACCGCGTCAACCGCCTCCCCCTTCATCTCCCCCCATTCCCAATGCCCACAATCTGACCTCCTCCCTCAGTTTTCCAATTCACTGCGGCATTACATCAAACACCTAGCAATCTTCCATGGCGTCTCTCTCCCGGCGAGCCTCCTTCTCCAGCTCGCCCCAGCCAACCGCCGCATCTTCCACTCCGGATCTGAAGCACCGGGTCATCACCTGCCTCAACAAGCTCGCCGACCGCGACACTCTCGCCATGGCCTCCGCCGAGCTCGACTCCATTGCTCGAACCCTCGCACCCGACTCCTTCGCTACCTTCCTCATTTGCATTCACAACACCGACTCTTCCACCAAGCCACCCGTCCGCAAGCAATGCGTTTCGCTCCTCACCCTGCTGTCGAACTCCCACGGCGACGCCCTTGCTCCCTTTTTGTCTAAGATGATCTCCACCGTCGTCCGCCGTCTCCGCGACCCCGACTCCGTCGTCCGATCCGCTTGCGTGGAGGCAGTTTCCGCCATGTCGTCCAAGATCACGACGCCGGCTTTTTCGTCGTCGTTCTTAAAGCCATTGATGGACGCTCTGGCCACGGAGCAAGACTTGAACTCTCAGATCGGCTCGGCGCTGTGTCTGGCCGGGGCGATCGATTCCGCGCCTGACCCGGACCCAGTTCAGCTGAAGCGGAGCTTGCAGCGGCTCGGGAAGCTGGCGAAGAGCGAGAGTTTCAAGGCCAAGGCGGCACTGCTGGTGCTTGTTGGGAGCATTGTTGGTGCCGGTGGCGCATCTAGCCAAGGCGCGTTGGACTGGCTTGTGCCCTGCGGGGTTGAGTTCTTGAGGAGCGAGGACTGGACAGTGAGGAAGGCCGCGGCCGAGGCGCTTGGGAAGGTGGCTACGGTGGAGACAGATTTGGCGCCGCTTTATAAATCTTCGTGCTTGAATGCCTTGGAAAGTCGGAGATTTGATAAGGTATATTGCCTTCCCTACCTCCCAAATCGGTTGTTTGAGGCTCTGTTTGGTTGCTGAGAAAGGGTAGGAGAAGAGGAAAAGTATTGTGATTTCAATCCTATCAACTATTTACTTTTCTTTTTCTTAATAATTTTTTGCTGGAATTTTAGTAGTTCGTTCTTTTAACAGGTGAAGGTAGTCCGGGAGACTATGAACCAGGCATTGGAGTTGTGGAAGGTTCTTCTTGCCGGCGATTCTGAAGAGATTCCTGCTCCAATTCAATCCAGATCTTCAACTGGTAAAGGCTTTTTCTTTGTTTCAGAAACACCAAAATGTAGCAATAAACGCCTGCAAGTTCTTTACTTGTTCAGTAATTTGATCAAACGGTTTTAGATTTATGACATGAGAAAGGAAACGAAAAGCGAAATAGAATTTTTTCACCATGAATCTGAATTCAAAAGCTATTTTTGAAGTATGAAATTGTTGTTACTATGGTGTTAGTTTGTCCAATTTGAGTAAGCTCTGTTGTGGTCTTCATCCTGCTCTATAATCTTTAAAGTTAAACAACTTTAGAACCTGTCTAATCTCATGTAATCTTATGTTTTCTTATGGATTTTTTTACCTATGGGACCAGATAATGGGATTGGTCGATGCTCTCCTCCGTCATTGAAAAGTTCCGATGATGCCGGTTTTAGGACTCCTCAACCAAAGAAAACAGTCCCCACAAACAGGTCCCCTCCATCAGATGCTTCTTTGGTGACCACAGCTAAAAAGGGAAATCCTTTAAGTAGAAGCGATAGAAACCCAGACGCAGCCGTGTTCTATAAGCAGGACCATAAGAAACCCTCTGATTGGAAAATTGAAATTGCTACGCCAAACTCCCTCTCTTTGACGGTGACTCATAAGGATGATATTGTTAGGAGTGACTCTAGAGATCCGGATTCAGGAAAGAATGACCACATTGGAAATGGCAAGCCAGAAACTAATCACTTACTCTTTAGTAAGAATCATGGTGAAAAAGTACACAGATTTGGTAGTTTAAAATCTGGGTCACGTGTTGTTCCATTTAATGATGACGAGAACTATGACTCAGATATTGTAGTAGGAAATGCTGCAGAAGAAGTTTATGAGAACCAAAAGGATGCTGAGGATCTCAGTTTGATCCGTGAACAACTTATTCAGATTGAAAACCAGCAGTCCAGTTTATTAAACCTACTCCAGGTAGGTTCCTGATACTTGTTCACCTTTTCTCTCTTAATAAAAATGTAAATTGCACCACAACCCGAGGCATTACTTTCTTATTGTCATCTTTTTTACTTTATCTTTAGGGTGGTGGTGGTGTTATTGTTATTCAAAGACTCAAAGTTACTCTGCCTTACTTCTCATTACTCATTAGGCTCCAACCGCCCCATTGTTGCCTGGTCTTGGCAAACTTAAAATTTGATAATGGGGAATGGGATAGTGCAGGCATTTCTAGTTAGTCTTGTAATCTTAAGTTTTTTTTTTGGACGAAGTTTAGTCCTACTATTTATCTTGTAGTCTCTGCTTGCTGACTTTGTTAGTCAGTTATTGTATTTTCAAAGTTTCATTCTTAAAAATCGTATCCTGTTGCGAACTTGAGGCTTTAGGACAATATTAAATTATACGTAGTGATGTATAATGTTAAAGAAGCTTCTGGTCTGCTACTGAATCCCTTTTTCTACTTGTATACAGAGATTTATTGGGAGCTCTCAGAGTGGGTTGAATGCTCTTGAGTCACGTGTACACGGCCTTGAGATGGCTCTTGATGAAATATCATACGATTTGGCAATATCAAGTGGAAGGGTCCCAAACACAGAATCTGCAGAAAATACATGCTGCAGGCTGCCTGGTGCAGAATTCTTGAGTTCCAAGTTCTGGCGTAGAACAGATGGGCGGTGTACTACTTCAAGGCTCACTTCTGGAACCATTCCCTCACTCAACGCTGTGCCTAACATACCTAACAAAAATACAAGTACTGAATCGTGTACTTTTGACCGTGAAAGGTTTCAGCACCAAAGTAGGAGTGCATTTACTGGTTACTCGGTGGCAGAAATCCAAGATGCTGAGAGGGTTCAAGTTTCCAATGCTAGTTGTTATGATGGGGTATCGCCAACTACTTGTACACCATCAAGGAACCTGAACAAAAGGTAAGGATAATTAATCTTAGCACTTTATCTTTTACTTCTAGTTGTTACATTATATTTTCTTGTCTGCCTATTCACAGACTGGTAGTTTCTTTTTTTCGTCATTCATAATTAGCTGGAGTTTCGGTCAAAGTAATTCCCATGCGGAAACTCATAGTGGATCTTTTGCAACACTTTCATGATTCATGAGTATGTCTTTCTACTGAAAATGTCAACTTCCCACAAATTTCGTGAAAGCGTTCCAAATTCATCACCTCCAGTGGGCCACTGGCAAGCTATGATGCATATTAAGCATCTGTTTACTGCTTTGGTAATATTTTACTGATTACCTCTGAAAGTTGAACAAAATTCTTCCAAGACATTGCAAAACTTTAATAAAGTTATTAGGATTTAAATCCCGCAACTATTTACTGCAATAGTTCTATTTTTTGTTTGTTGAAATTAGATTAAACTGTTGCTACGTTACACACACATTGTTTAGTGAAAGGGAGCCAGATAAAAAGCCTATACCCTTTCCATGTCCTGCCATCATATACAGCTTATCTGTAAAAGAAAATAGGTTCTCAATTCCGCAGCTTCCCACATCGAAGGAAATCAGTCTAGCACAAGTGCGTAAACAATCTTGTGCCTCCCCACCCATTACCTGAAATAGTTTAACTCGTTGGAAGTTTTTTTTTATTTTAATTTTCTTCAAAACGTAGGAAGTTATGATTGCTTAAAGTTTGTAATGTTCACTTTTTCCTCACAGAAATGATTTCTAACTCGCCTGTCTTCTTTCTCAGATCATCTGCTTAGAGAGAACGAAAGTGGAAATTGTTTGATGGGTCAATTTCGCTCTGGATACAACCATCATACTGTGGGTCATCGAAGGACCCGAACACATTAAATTGAAGGCGGATGCCGATCAAGTCGATATGTAGGTGCCCATAATTTATGAGATTTCTAAATCAATGTAGCATTTGATGCGCCGGGAGCATAGGGCTCTCCTGCTACATGTTACTCAGAGTAGTCTTTTATAACATGTGTTCTATTTATTACTAACCTGCACCATTGCCGGTAAAGGGAAGGAAGTTAATCTGTACAGATCCAAGTTTGCTCATCTTTTCTTGGATTGCTTGTACTTGCTGTATATGATCAATAAGTTTTTTAACGCTATAAATATACAAGTGGTATTGGAAAAGATAAACGCTCTTAATTATTTTTGGCTAGAAATTCAGAAACCTATTAGAACAAAAGAACGCGGGCTGCAAAATTGAAGCATGCCATCTCACACAAAAGCATAAGGTAAAACTATAAGGAGGCCAGCTGGTTTTAGATTCAAGCAATCCGAGCATAGTGGACAATCTACGGTTCATATGGCTGACTCCGTTTTGTAGGATAAAATTTGATTGTTGTCGTGGTTTTATAAAAAGCCCATGCATGAACATGATGTAAACAAATAAAGCCCATAAGAGATTAAACAATCTTCTCGCGTTTAGGAATGGCCCAAACAAACACTACAGGTAGGGCTGTATGGACTTTTAATTTTCCGGTTATAACCTTCTTTTTTTTTTTTTTAAATAAAAGCAACAGACGAAATTAAACGAGAGCGTGTAGCAGGAGAAAAATGGATGTGTGGTTATTATTTCGCGGGTGTCATAAAATATGGAAGGTTCTTTCGTGCTCAGTAAGAGCAAGTTCTATCTATGGATTCCTATGATGCTCCCAACTGTTTTTGTCATGTCCACTAGGACTCCGTAGTCTCCATTTATGTGTTTCGAACCGATCGGCAGAGTTGTTGTGGTAAACATGTTTTTGAATGCTTTCATTAGTGTGCCCTAGGCCATAATAAAATCTATGTTAATCAGACAGTCCTATCGAAAATTTTACCCCTGATCCAGGAGTATAACGAAAAATTGAGAAGTTTTGTTTATATGCTGCAGTCACCAAATGTTTTGAGTGCATATAGAAACCTCTTTTATCTCTAGGTGACTAGGTCGGTCAGAAAATGACATAATCATTTTTTTTTTTAAATAATGACGTTAGTGGGTTAAATTGTTAGTTGTTAGGAGATAAAGAGATCCGTAGAAATCGAACCCATATCAAAAAACATGAACAAGATTACTTTCTACCACTACGAAAAAACGCCATCTGCAAATTGGCTCTTTTCGACCATTTTTGGTGCTGGACCACGCCAGACAGGCTTATCACATACTCACACACCGTTCACTTGTCCGACTTATAAAAAAAAATTGCAAATATTCTAATATTTTCATAACATGCTCACAGTAAAGGACCAAATTTCAATATATATATATACTTCCACTGATTAAAAAATATATATATTTCCACTTGAACTGAATTTTTTATTTTTGTTAGAGGACCAATACCTAATTTCATAAACTTTTTGCTTATTTTTTAATTAATAATTGAGCAAGACTTGTTCTTGGTGTAACTAATAGAAAATTAATAATATACCCCAAAATGCCAAATGTATTCGTATCTACGGTCCTATTAATATTAAAAAGGCTAAAATACTTACCGTCGTTTTCTAAATTGTTCAAACCTGTCAAGCACCCAAAAGTATTTTCTTAATTTTTAAAAGTTACAAAGAAAAAATAATTGTTTTTGACCCAATTATAATCAAGCAATATTATTATTTTTTCCTGCAATTATATTCAGTATTCAGTGTAGCTAAATGCTACTCATAATGAGTATTTAAAATATTAATATAAGTGGAAATATTGATATGCAAATTGATGGGAATATAGAGTGGATATATCGATATACAGGTATTCTTCAACGGAAATTATGAAAATTTGCAATGGGATGTGTATATCAACTTATTCATATTTAGTTGAAATTAGAGAAAATTTTCTCAAAAAAAAAAAAAAAAAAATCAAAAGTGCAAAATCTGTAATGGATTCTAGCAAAATTTTTATAGTAAATCAGTAAATATCATTGATATTCATTAATTTTTCTATATCTCGCCAATATAGGATGAAGTTTATGTTTCGTGGATATTTTAAACACTGCTCATAATTTGATAGGAAAAGTTTGCTAATGGAGTTGCGTCATGGATTAATTTCCCTTCATTTATCATTAGTTTCTTTCGGCCATCCTTTTTACAATTGGTTTTATTCGTTGGGTTATGTAATTACTATGTTGATTTAGACCACAAAACCCATCAGAATCAACACTTTAACTTGATGATTTTAGGGTTTGGTTGCATGAAAGTCTTTGTATTCGAATCTTCTATGGTGCGTTGATAACCAATGTGAAAGTGAGTGCTTCACACAATTAAGTTATAACTGTTTTGAGATTTAAAATGACTATGTGAGTCTTTCCGTTTCCCCAAAAAATACGCTGTCGTGACGAAAACACTAACCGATTTTTTTTTTTCTTAAAAAAAAAAAAAATTTGAATTAACAAAGATGCGTAGAAAAAGAAAGGTGTAATTCATTTCCCAACTTTTATACAATTTGGTTAACTCCAATTTTCTAAAATGTGTTGCTGACGTTATTGATGTTGTTGAAACTTTCATCTTACTGTTGGTGATTTGTCGTCAATATTATCACTAATAAATTCGACTTCAAACGTGCAAATAACTGCAACGCAAAAGAATTAGTCAAAAATCACGCTCTGTTTATTAAGGATTCTGAAGATATCTGAATTGTGTTCATTCATTGCATATCATGCAGTAAAAAATCATTTTAAATATTTTTATTTCAAATTAAACACAAACAGTACTTGACAATAACTGATCGCACGATATACGAATAATGAACACAATTCAAGGATCCTTAAGATCCTCACCAAAATGATCCGAAGAGGTTCCTGTTGGTCTTTTTAAGTTCAAAATCGTTTAGAAGTATTTTTAAAATGATTGAAAGTAGGGTTGGGTTCGGTTGGCAAACCATGCCAAATTCTTTATGCCACCTATTAGCCACATATACATAATTATCAAAAATCAAGTACCGCTAGCCAACCGTCCTCTTGCGGTTGCCAAAAATCGGTTTAGCCAAAATTATTGGTTGGTTCGGTTGGTATATAGCACAACCGGTGGTTTGCAAATAAGGAAGTGTGGATAATAACCGTAGGTTTGCAAGAGTAAGATCAACATTTGGGTGCTGTGAATACGATTACATTTGTGGACAACAACCGTAGGTTTGTTACTTCCAGCGATGATAAGTCGCTTAGTGTATGGGAGTTTGGGATCCATGTGGTTATTAAGTATATTAGTGAGCCTCACATGCATTCCATGCCATCAATTTCGCTGCACCCCAATTCCAATTGGCTTGCAGCATAGAGTATGAACAATCAGATTCTGATTTATAGCAGTAGGGATAAGTCAATCATGTATTTTTTAAACCCTAAAATTAAGGAGTCATTTGTAACATCCCACATCGCCCAAGGGAGTGATCCATAAATGTATATTCTCATCCCTACCTAGCACGAGGCCTTTTGGGAGCTCACTGGCTTCGGGTTCCGTAGGAACTCCGAAGTTAAGCGAGAAGGGGGCTTGAGCAATCCCATGATGGGTGACCCACTGGGAAGTTGCTCGTGAGTTCTCAAGAACAAAACCGTGAGTGAATGGTAAGCCCAAAGCAGACAATATCGTGCTACGATGGTGGAGCGGGCCCGGGAAGTGGTCCCACCCGGGCCGGGATGTGACAGTTGGTATCAGAGCCTAACCCTGGTCGCGTGTGTGCCGACGAGGACGTTGGGCCCCTAAGGGGGGTGGAGTGTAACATCCCACATCACCCAGGGGAGTGATCCATAAATGTATATTCTCATCCCTACCTAGCACGAGGCCTTTTGGGAGCTCACTGGCTTCGGGTTTCGTAGGAATTCCGAAGTTAAGCGAGAAGGGGCTAGAACAATCCCATGATGGGTGACCCACTGGGAAGTTGCTCGTGAGTTCTCAAAAACAAAACCGTGAGGGAATGGTAAGCCCAAAGCGGACAATATCGTGCTACGGTGGTGGAGCGGGCCCGGGAAGTGATCCGCCCCGGACCGGGATGTGACATCATTCATTTTCTAAACCCTAAAACTGAGGAGTCAATCATGTAAAAAATTCCTAAAATATCTAAATAGAAAAAAAATACATATATATATTTTGGTTGGTATGGCATACCGCCGGCATACAAAATCAATTACCAAAGCCATGCCATTAATTGTCAATTCGGTAAAATGTCAACCAATTATGAAAAAATGCCAAAACTATACCATACTATTATGAGCCGATCGGTATGGTTCGGTTGGTAAATCGGTTTATGGCAAAATTTCTTATCTCCTAATTGAAAGCTCTTTTAGAAAAATGGTTTTCGGTTCTAAAAACACGAAACACATAACTAGTGTGTACCTTTTTAGGATTCACTTATATTTTTGTTAAGAATTGCATTAAAAAATATTTTCACAAAACACGTTCAAATCATTTAAAAACACTTCAAAACAAACTTTTGCTTTGAAGAGAGAATATATGTGTTCCTAAGGGTGCAAGAAATGAATCAAATGATAGAGAGAAGGGTGGTTCGAATTATCGTGCGAAGCACATGGAATTATGCATGCTGCTGCTTCATTCGCGGCTCACACGGTTTTATGAAACCCCAAGACCTAACCTTTTGCCAGCTAATCCTCCCTGCCTATTGAGTCTTGACCAAACCCAAAAACTAAAGGAGAAAAAAAAAGAAAAAAAAGAAAAAAGAAAAAGGATACATGCTCTTTTTGAATGAATGTCGACCAGCTCATTAAACAACACATGGACCACCTCTAAAGTCAATGTTATCAACTGCTACAATTGTTGGTAAATACCATATTAGCCTCATGAGATGTGCTTACGTAAGTGTTAGAATAATTGGACAGAGTTAAGAGAACTGTCATATACTTATACACGTATGTCTTAAATACACAAAGCGAGTGAGAAAGGAAAAACTAGTCTCACTGTCACGCACTCATACGAGTCATATGGATGTCCCATAGAGGCGGAACAAAAAGGAGCGCGTAAAACTAGTAAATGATTGAAATGTATCTGGAATACGAGACGGAACATTATATGTCATAATATAATTGGAGAAAAATTTGTTTTTTAAGTAACCATCCAATTGTGTAACGATATGTTGTATTCCGCCCTGTATTTTAAGCACTCTGAAAAATCTCTCCTATTTGACATGCACCGCATACAGTTTTTTAAAATACATTCAATCCAGTACTAGTTAGTTTTCTTAAGAAAATTTAAAATACATTTAGTCTTGTGGAATCCAAATCTTGCTTTTATAGTTCCTCAATCCAAACGGAATACATATTCGGTTAGTGTCAAATAAGGTATTACACTTATATAAACATAATCTTATGGATTATGAGTATCTTAAGGCACTACTGTTATATTGGGTAATAACTTTCATTTATTCGTTAACCCAATTAAATAGAAGATATGCAAATGAATGAACAGACGGTAAAACATCGTTAATATTTCAATTTTTGGTCAATAAAACATCAGTATTTTCTTATTTCGATCAACAATTCTCATTAACAAAATTTTAAAATTAGAATCTTCTCTAACAAAAACGAAACTGAGTGCCAAGTCGCCTAACTTTACTTATACGTATGTCTTTCATAGTCAATCAAACTTAATTTTTGACCCAAGAAGATGAATAAAATGTGTAGTTTCCGAGCAACCTCCATGGACGCCTGTCTTCTACCTCACGCCACATATTTTACAAATATTCATATTCCCCTCAGAAAATCAAATCAATCCCCCGACAAGCGTCCACCTCAAATCCCAATTATTTCGGTCACCCCAAGTCTTCTTCCTGCCAAAAAAATCCCTTAACTAATCAACGTCGACAGACTAATCACATAATCCTCCACCATCTCCTCCACCAGCAACCTTACCCATTTGACACCTCATCCACCACCACCAGCCGTCCTTATAGGCTCTCTCTCCTCTTTCTCTCTCTCTCTCTCTCTCTCTCTCTCTCTCTAAAACCTCCCCCGAAAGTTCCCAAATTCCATAAAACCCACTTGTCGGCAGTAGCAGATCTACAAAACCCACTAATTATTCTCCACCCCCTCCCCCCGCTTTGTTGGACTTTTTCGCACTTTCCGTTTTTAGCAATCATGGACTCGTCAGAGCAGCGCCGCAAGCGGAAGCGCATGGGGAGGTCCTACTTACAGGCGAAGCAGTACTTGTCACTGAGACGACCCTTGGTGCTCTGCTTCTCGTTCTTTATCTTCCTTCTGTTCGTATCGTCCGGCCGCTTCCGCCCGGCGTCGTTTCGGCCAGTCCTAACCGCCTCCTCCACCACCCTCTCCCTCCTGTCCTCCACCGCCAGCAACTCGATACTCGAGTCCTTCGCTGCCCACAGTGAGCACGGCAAAGAGTCGCCGCCGTCGTTTCGAGTGCAAGATCGAATCTTGTTTCCCGATCACGTGCTTCTCGTTGTGCCCAATCGGTTCCGCCAAAACGACGAGTTGGAGTGCGTTTACCACAAGCGGTTCAACGGTTCGGATGACGACATTCTTGAAGATAAAGAAAAGAATCAGCAGCTGGATTTTGTGGTTCGACCGGTTTTATCCACCGACGGCTACGATGACTTCCGGTCCATCGTTCGGTGTCCGCTGCCGCCGCTCAATTTCTCCACAGCCGTTGATTTGCGACGACGCGGCAGTTACGATACGACGGCTGCGACAAACGGCACGGCTTCTCTATGGGACAAGGTGGTTTATGAGGCGGTTATTGATGGAGACACGGCGGTTGTGTTCGTTAAGGGGCTGAACCTCCGACCGCACAAGAATTCGGATCCGACCCGGCTCAGCTGCCACTTCGGATTGGGGAATTGGGACAAAGACAAAGACCAAAGCGGCTTTGTGCTCACCACAGAAGCCGTCACCGCCGCTCAGGAAGTCGTCCGGTGCCTCCTCCCTCGCACTATCCGTAACCACCCGGATAAGGCCCACGGAATCCGGGTCACTATCGGATACAACACCAGCCACCCCAGAGCTCCAGTCCACGTCACTCTGCCTTCTGTGGCCACAATTCACAATTCCAAATCCCATCCAGTCCAATCCAATCCGAAGAAGCATGAGCTTTGTGTGTGCACAATGCTGTGGAACCAAGCACCGGCGATCAAAGAGTGGATTATGTACCACTCGTGGCTCGGCGTCGAGCGGTGGTTCATCTACGACAACAACAGCGACGACGGGATCGACGACGTCGTTCGAGAGCTCGATTCGCAGGACTACAATGTCAGCAGGCAGAGCTGGCCGTGGATCAAAACCCAAGAAGCAGGCTTTTCCCACTGCGCTTTGAGAGCAAAAGACGAGTGCAATTGGGTCGGATTCTTTGACGTGGACGAGTTCTTTTACTTCCCGCAAGCTTTCCGACGTGGCAGAGGAGATTATGGTGTTCCGGGGGAGAATTCGCTGCGAAAACTAGTTTCAAATTTTTCAAATTCAGCCACCATTGCGGAGATCAGAACTGATTGCCACAGCTTCGGCCCGTCCGGGCTGAGCTCCCAACCCCAGCAGGGAGTCACGGTCGGGTACACATGCCGGCTGCAGAGCCCGGAGCGGCACAAGTCGATCGTGCGGACGGAGCTGCTCCACGTGACTCTGCTCAATGTGGTGCACCATTTCCGGCTGAGAGAGGGGTACAGGTACCTCAGTGTTCCGGAGGGAATCGCGGTGGTCAACCACTACAAGTACCAGGTGTGGGAGACTTTCAGGGCGAAGTTTTTCAGGCGGGTGGCGACGTACGTGGTGGATTGGCAGGAGGATCAGAATAAGGGGTCGAAAGATAGGGCCCCGGGGCTGGGGACGGAGGCGGTTGAGCCGCCCAATTGGCGGCTGAGGTTCTGTGAGGTGTGGGACACCGGGTTGAAGGACTTTGTTTTGGGGTACTTTGCTGATCCTGTGACTAGGTTGCTGCCATGGGAGAAGAAGTCTCTTACTTCTGCAGAGTAAATCACACAGAGCTGCCTTTTTTTTTTTTTTTCTTGTTTCCGATTATTCTTTTTTTTTACACGTTCTACACACAAATCGAATTAATTACAGGATTCTCAGAGTGTAAATTTTGCGACAATATCAAATGAATTTTTCCTTTGCTTGTATACAAATTCATTTTTCCCAATCAAATAAAGTGGACTACGGATTTTTTCCTCTCCTGTGTGTACTTTTATTATGTGTTTTCATGTCATTTAAAGGAAAAGTAATCGCAGGGAACACTAAATTCTAATTGTAAAACAAATGGAAATGGTGAGAAAAAACCCCGTCCGTCTCTCTTACGGATTGGTGTGGAGTTGTAGATGCAGCAGTTGACAAAAGCAAATAATGGTTTATGTTTCAAAAGCAAATAAAGGGGTGCGTTTCAAAATTTAATTTAAGCCACTAATTGAATTCAACAGCTGCAACTATAGCTTTGCATCAATCCTCAAGAGAGACAGACGGGGATTTGAATTAGAGTTATCGAAATGAATTTGGAATTGTTTTAGCAGGTAAATTGGAGGCAAAATCACAACGCAAGTACAACTCAGCTAATTGAACGTTCTTACTATTGAAATCGAGCAAAATTAGGTGCATTAGTAATAAAAGTGCGGTTTTGAGTTTAGAATTAGATACAGCTCTGAAGAGTCCGCTTTGTACAAATTCCCAGCAAGCAGCTCCGAAGAATCTGTTCGAAATGCATTGTCGAAGATAACTGACCGATAATACAAAGAAACAGACTACATACATTATATATTTCAGGTATCGCAATAGAATTGGAAGGCACGAGAACATGATCTCGATAACCGCCATCCTTCATCCTCTGTACGATAAGCTGTTGCTTGAGGAACCTAAACATGAAAATAAACATCTTGTAATTCAGAGAGAGAGAGAGAGAGAGACATCGCGCGGTTGGGCATGAGTCGTTTGTGCTGAAATTATGGAGTCTTGCTTGCTTCTCTATGAGAAAGCCTCTGACAAACTTTGTGCCCATATAGTGGGTAATAATTTCAAAATTATTATAAGCTATGCGATGCGGTTAAAATAAAAATGAAAATTACCTGGATAAAGGCTACAGCCGTTGCATAAGGCGATACGATCATTAAGCCTCACAGTTTAATTACTTCAGAACTGGATCTTGTACAGCCAATGGGAGGTTTTCCACGTATTTTGATAGCGTAGAATCGAGCTTCTCTCCGATTAATGAAATCCATGCCTATTACCATTTCAATTGTTATTGCAATAACTTGATAAATATGAACAAACAGAGCCTAATTGATTACTATGCCAAAGAGTTTGATCAACCGGTCACACGTTATATATTTTTCATTCTGCAGAATGTATATTTGCTGTTGTACACTTTGATAAAGATAAACGAGGAAAACTTCAGGAACATTATCTTTTATGCAATAGGCCCTTTGTGAAACCGTGTTGCCAAATACAAAATTTTCAAAGTAAAAATGGGCACACCTGATCAGACGATGTGAATCCTCTTACTGTGTCACCACCAATTACAGCAATCCCTTTGTCTCCAAGTGGCTGCAATATTACTGCCTGAAAAAGTTGGAAATCGTGTTTAGCAATCCTTAAAATGCAGATATACACCGTGATTCTTAATCAACAGAATAGTAGAACTTAGGAAAAATGTATATAAAACAACAGACGAAGCTAAACCTGCGTATTTGAAGGCAGAAATGGTAGCTCGGATTTCCCAGGATAAAGATATAGGTTGGCCAAATAGCTCTCTGAGAAAAAAAAACAGAATGGCAGTCTTGTTTAGATTGTGAGTTGTGACATGGAAAAAAGTCGAAGAACTTAGACAACATGTAGTCGTTGGCAGGTACTTACGAACTCCTGATTTCATAACCCCTCGATAGAGTGATCCTTGCATCAGTTTATCAGCATCCACATCCACAGCCTTTCCATCACCATTGGAAGATTCGGCTGCAAAACCAATCTGAAGGATACATCTTCCATCATAAACTATAACTAGAGACCGGCAGCATGTCACGCTGGAGAGAGATTCCCATGCCCTGAAAATAAGAAACGAAAAACAACAATTAACCAGCCATACTCAGATTAGCAAAGTGCTTATTTCTTAACCCGCCAATCGCAACAAATAACCTACATTTCCCCCTCTCTTAACATCAATGTTTTGGTTTCGGCTTTATAAAACAGAATTTCGCGCTACAAATTGAAAACACATTAAACTGCCGACGATGGCGAAAAGGGTATCAACATTGCTATATAACATGTGCTAATGCATTACCACAACAACTCAGAAAGTAGAGTCTTGGGAAGATTCGGATGCATCTGCTCGCATTCGACCCCTTCCGGACTCACCTGAAATTAAACCCTAAACATATTAGCACTAATTCATTTGAAAAAAATGGGATCAATCAGCTAATTTTCTGACCTTAGATATAGATTTTGGCCTGATCGACAGCCACACCAAACCTGCTAGTATGTTGGTCACGGCCAATCCCAACGTCAATAAATCAGCTCTGGACTGTGAACTACAAATTAAACATAATTTCACATGATTAATTAACCACTAATTAAGCTCCCTAATCAAATTGCCTAAACAGTAACTGAGAAATGAAGCTTCAAAATTCTGCAAATTGCATTGAAGTGGCAGTGGTTATAATTAAGCAGAGAGAAATGCGTTTGCGCGCTTACCTACTGGCGTCAGCGACGAGAGCGATGTCCGAAACGGTGCGGTTGAAGAGGATGGCCATGAGAGAGGCGCCGCCGGCGTATATCGGCAAGCTCCGAGCGGCGTCGTCGTTGTTGGAGACCCAATCGGCGACCCAATTTCTCTTGGGCTTTGGGCCTCTGTAACGAGTGTCTGAATTCGAAGCCCTGATGCTGCGCGGGAAAGCGGGGACGAGACGACGTCGGAAAGGGCGTTTTGGAGTCCATGGAATTGGACTGCGGAGAAGGCTTCCCGCTTCCATCGAAATCTGTGGAATAGGTGACCTGGCGCTGATATTTGATATTTTGCTTTGGATTGGAAACGGCCTGTCGTTTAGCTGAATTTTGTAGGCATGGGGGACAAATAGATTTGTGACTTGTTGACTTTAGGACTTGGACTTGGATTATAACAAAGCCACACTAACTTTGGGTTTTAACTAGGCCCATAATTCAACCCTTTTTTTTGGTCACTAGCCCGTAATTCTAACTTAGACACATTTACTTCGTTTGGTATAACGGATTGGATTGGAATAATAGAACCCTCAAAATTTAAGGCACATTAACAATAGAGAATAATGATTTCATTTTAAAGGGTTAAAAGAGGATTAGATATGACAGAATTTCTCCTTTCTAATCTTATTATTTTAAGGAGAATTGAAATGAATTGATTTTCTTCTCGAGTAATTCTTCTTCTGCCTCTAATTTGATCACAATTTTTCATTTCTTCTTTTGTCATATCTTGAAAATAGTGTTTTTTTTCCTTCATCCTAATCCACCACGAGGCCACTAGTTGTAGCTATTTTTACCATACCAAGCGATAGAAGATGTCTTCGAAAATAGTTAAAATATATTTCTTAATTGTTTCGTTTTTGTTTTTAGTTTTGAGATAAAGGGAAAGTTGGGAGAATAAATAATGAAGAAGGTAGTGGGAGGGAGATGAAGAAACGAATAATGAATGATTACAGAACGTTAAAAATAAAACTAATATAAAACAGTTTTCTGTTTTTTTTGTTTGTGGCTTTTGTTTTGTATACATTTCTTCTACATCTTTCAATCACGTTCCGCTTCACTCTTCTCCAACCACGTTTCCCTCATATATATTTTCCCTATTTTAAACACAACAACTAAAAGTACAAAAGTTAAAACTGAAATAGCTATCAAACCGTCCTCAATATCATCGCTCTTCAAACCAATTCACAATTCCCTTATCTTGCAGGTTTGGGTGTAATATACAAATGGATGGAGGTACATCGTCGCATTAATATTGTCCTCATGCACATGCAAACTATGAGAGCCATTGACTCCCCCTCGGAGTGGATCAACACGTTTATGGTCAAATTTCAATATGTGAAAGGTCAGCCCTCTTGAAATCTGGGGACATAACTAGAAGACTGAAGACTTGAAAAGAGTTTTGGTCCTAAAACTCGTTTTGTACGTTACGTTATTTTCATGCTTTGTAGGGCCTACGTCCGGCATGATGTTGCAGATTTGCTTGGCACCAAGTATCAAACCATGACCATCCGTACACTGGTATTCCTCTTGTTTTTCTGCTAATTAAACTATCTGAACTGCACAACTATTTCTTGAAATGAATGGCAACGAATCCAATGGTAATGCATGTAGTTAATTAACAGTTGATTAAGGAAGTTTAACTCTAAATTAGCTTGACAGTATTAGTTTGTATGATTAGGGTTTCCTTATCGTTAAGAAACTAGTTTAGACAACACATGCATCATTGCTAATAAATTTTATAGAGCTTTCTGTAATTTGTGATGGATATTGATCATATTAATTTTCCTTAATCATGTTCATGTTTTACAAAGATTTTGTTTAGGTTAGTTGCTCATGAGATTTTTAACTTTGACGAGGCGGTAAGAAATCTTCGTACATGTAAAGCTAAGCAATAATAAAATTTCACACGCACATAAGCAATTCACCAAAATAATTGCTCGAATTTAGCTTTCGTTGACCAAAAATTTTATCACGGAAATAAGCGATCGACTGGAGAATATGGTTTAGTTTAGCCTTCACTTTCAATTGTAAATTACATAGAAGAACAAGTTACAAAGAAATAAAAAAGATGTTTTGACTAATAATCCAATCTAATTTGTTAGGTTGAAGACATCGATCGCTGCGGTTGATCTATGGTGGCTTTAGAAAAAATCATTTTCTCCGATGCTGTTGTTAGCCAATCTCAAGACATGTTGTCCTTATCAAGGATGATACCAAACACCAATCAGTGGATTGAATGGCCAATCAAAGTCAGAAAAACTTATCCCAAACGCGGATATGTAATATGAGATGCTCCTTGTCTTCGTTTGATAAGGACCACTGCTTACCCTACAGGCTACACCAGTACAATTCTGTGCCTTATTGCCTGTTTATTTATTTGCCACTTTGTACTAAATTTAATGATTTTTTTTTATTTGTGGGTGAGCGTTTTTGCTTTCGGTTCTTGGATATGGTAAGTTCCAACCAATTCTTGTATTTTTTTTAGTATAAATATATCGTTATTTTTTTAGTATAAATATATCGTTATAAAAAATAAAAAAAATTATTAACTATGAACTAAAACTACGGAAATAAATAAAAATTTAGGTTATCATTAGCTTTTTTTTTATTCGAACGATATAATTCTAAATTACGAACAGGAAATTGAAACTTAGATGAAGAGCAATTATTAAGTTGAGGGCTGCAACGGAGCAATTATTATTAGCTAGTTGATTTTGACTTAGGAGGGCTAACTCCGAGAGTCATGGAGATATTGTAGCTGCCTGTTTCTTGCTTAGGGTTTTGATATTTGTATTCTATCACGTGATATACGTGAGAACAGGGTCTATCATGATGTGAACATAACTATTTTACGTCTGCGTAGTGCAGTCAACAGATTGGACGGTGGGAGGTCTCTTTAAATAATAGTCTTCATAATTCTTTATCTTCGTTCTTCTGTTTTTTCAATTACTTTGGTTTTTAATTGTGTACTTCTCTCCTCATATTTGTTTAGATAACATGATCAGTAATACAGACTTTTATTTAACTATTGAAGCTAATTTAAGAGGGTTTTTTTTAGTTATAACTGTTGGTTCAAATTTCTGTGCAATACGAGAGAAAAGCTTGATTATATATATGCATTTATTATGCTAAGGTTGAGTCCCTTTTTTTCTGTTCATGTTGTAAACCACGTAAAAAATAATCAATCAACTCAACTATTATATACAATTTTTTTTTAACAAAACGATAACGTTACTGATTTAAATTGTTAACGTTAATGATTTAAATTGTTAAATGTTAGGTGATCGATGAGAATCGAGCATGCATTGTGATGCACAGTTATTATATCCAATCGGTGATATGCATGTTTTTATTGATTTTTGGTTTGGGGAAACTGAATAATCAAGGAGGAAGCTAGGAACAAAAGTCACAATATGTAACTAACAGTTGGAGAAACTGGGTGTTGAAGAATGAAAGTTGCACTTGCAGCCGCCGCTGCACTGCCTTGACTCCACGTACGCATCGAGTCACTGCATGTGACTGCAGAAAAATTGCGGAAGAAAACAAGATGCAGACGGAACACAAAACACATGCACCTAATGAAAAAGCTCAACGTAGATAAAAGGATAAAACGAATCAAATGCTTTGAAAAGCAGCGCAACACATGCTTCCAAAGAGACAGAGCACCTATAAAATGACATGCCCTCTTCTGCTTTGTAAAACCGCCTAATCAGCACACACTCACAACCTCCTATGAATTCGTCACACAGACAAGTGGTATTATTAATCCGTGCGACCGAAATGCTACTTGATATGCCACCTAGTTAAGTTACGTTATCTAATGAACATATATAGATGCGGTAATATAATAATATCACGTGAAAATGTTACACTACGACTGAAAAACTTCATGATGCTGTGCAAACTATTACTCACGTGGCCTCACATGGTTGGATATGAGAGCTTATAGTGGACGAACTTTTGAGTCTCACTCACCAATAGAAAAGCAGGACAAAAATAGGGAGAAAGTAATGGATAAAAATAGGAAATGGAAGGCAAAAGGGCATCCGTCCACCACCACCAAAGAGGTGCGTAGCCACATACGAAGGTCGAGGTTAAATACCGAAGTCTTGTCGTGGAAGGTGATGAGTGGGGTCCAGGCTTTACTTATCATCCACAACCACGTCCCACCCCACCACCAAAATCCACCACCATCACCATGGTCCATGACTGATATCGATTCCAACGAACGACCTGAATGACGCGAAGGCATTGAGACAACGATGTCTTTGTCAAAGAGCCATCGAATATGCCCAGTCGACGGTGCACAAATCACTTTGCTCCTCCACCAACGCTTTTTACCATTAAGTTATTAACAATAATTTTATGTTGAATTATTTTATGCAAATATTTGTCTACACGGTGTTCATTAACAATAATACTTATTGTAGCTACGATAATATAAAATTATAGCACAGATTAATTAACAAGACAACTAAAATATATGTAACGAGAACGCATAGGATTTCTTGGATGATATTTTAAATGGATACAACTTGAACTTATGAACGTCTTTATGACTGAAATCAGTTTCCTTATATAATATATAATTTTATTTCTATTCTAAAAAAAATGTAAACTCTAATACGACACTAATTTGTGAACATATATAACAGGTTAGATTGTTTAACAGATAGTAATTTTGTAATTTTTATTTTTACAATTCGAAATCCTGTTGCTGTTAACAAAAAATGACAATATAAAGTGGAGGATTAACATATGTCCGATTTTACTTCAATACTCTAGCGGTGCATAGTAAAATTTCATGGAGTTCCACAAGAGAATTTTTAGTATGTCCGGAACAAGGAGTGTTACACTACGTATTACTATACAAATGGTGAAATATTTATGTTAAAAAATTGAACAACTTACAAAATAAAATTTTTACCACTTATATAATAAAACATGATGTAACACTAGTGTTATGAGTGTAATAAAAAATTTCTTTTAGTTCCCTCTCCGTGTTCGTACACAGAAATATTAAAATATACGCAAAACGCAGGGTTATTATTTAGAGCTGCAACTCCCTATATACGAACCACAGCAGCCCTCATTTTTCTCTTTCATTACACAAACCAATTTCCTGTTCCCAGATTATTACCTTTTTCTTCCTTTCTTTCTTGCCTGCCTTATTGAAACACCGCCAACAACAAACGTGTGAGTCCTGAGAGAAGATCATGTCTCACACGTGCTCTCAGTGTGGGAACAACGGCCACAACTCCCGCAAATGCACGGATGTCAGCGGCGGAGGCTGTGGTGGCCCGACCACCGAAAATGGCATCATGCTTTTCGGTGTTAGAGTCACCGAGGGAAACGCGTTCAGGAAGAGCGTCAGCATGAACAACTTGTCCCAGTGTGAGCGGCAGGCGGACACAAACGCCGAAGCGGGTTACGCTTCCGACGACGTCGTCCACGCCTCTGGACACCGCCGCGAGCGCAGGAGAGGTATGTAGTACTCGTGGACTTATTTTTTTAATTTTTTTATGAGAGCGAGAAATCGAAGTTGAAATCTCATGCGCAAGCGTCTTGCTGATCTAATCTGGAGTTTAATTATCTTATTTTTTTCATTTATTTTGAATTAATTATTTTTACTTGACTAATTGTTGGATTGGTTGGTTTTTTATATGGGAAGGTGTTGCGTGGACGGAGGAGGAGCACAAGCTGTTCTTGGTGGGTTTACAGATGGTAGGGAAAGGAGATTGGAGAGGGATATCTAGGAACTTCGTGAAGACTCGTACGCCGACTCAGGTGGCGAGTCATGCTCAAAAGTACTTCCTCCGGCGCAACAACCATAACCGACGACGCCGCAGATCTAGTCTCTTCGACATCACCACCGATACCCCCGTATGTACTATTAATATTATAATCGTAGTTAATTGTAATTTAGCATTTTAATTACCTTAATCTTAGTTCATGCCTATTAAGTTATTTCCATGAGTTGGATTTGCCTTTTTTACTTTTACAAGAAAAATTTATGTTTTCAGATTTTGAATCTAAAATAAATTTTTGCATTAATGTAGGGTTTAGATTTATAGTTTGACAGTATAATTAAAATCAACTTGACATTGTAGCAATTTTTCTACGTTCACATATATCATTGTTAGCCATGAGTCACGATCAAGTTTGATTACTTTCTTTTCTTTTCGTAGATTAGAATAATTTATAATATCACTTTTGTTAAAAAAAAAAAGCGATAGATTATTGTTAACTATGTATTTTAAATACGTGCAGTTGAATTCATTGATGGAAGAAGATCTAGGCGAAACCTCTCCATCAGTTGTACAAGTATTGCCATTCCCACCACAGCCACACTCTAATTTGGGTTGCAATATTCTTGGAGGGTTTCCAGTTTCGACTTTTCCCGCAGCCCTACCTGTCACTGGTGAAGGCTCACCAATACAAAGTAAGCTGATATCATCAGGATTAAACATGAAGTCATTACAAGACATGCAGCAGAGCCAGACAAAAGTCTCACAAACAACTACTAGGCCCATCCGTCCGATCCCACTTCATCCTCCGGTTGTCCCTCCATCTTCTAAACTGGCCGGTTTTAACTTGAAGAATAAGTACTCATCGTCACCCACCAGAGACCCACTGCCATTGTCTCTGAAGCTCTCTACGACTCCATCCGAGGAGCAATCGCCCACGACGACGTCGCATTCGTCTACGTTTCAAGCCATGTCTAGTGGCACTGATAGTATCATTAGCGTTGCTTAAATTAATTATTGAACAATTTGAACTCCATGTATGTCCTACGTGTTTATTATATATATACGGCCGGCTAAAGCAGCTTGGTGGGAAATGGAAATTAATTATGTGGTGGCCCGAGATTAGATCGATCAGTGAGATAATTAGGGGGCAAAAGGGATTAGGGATCGGGCTATACATATCAGTTTGTTACTTTATTTTCTACAATTCATTGGATATGATGATAAAAAATTAAAAGAAGTATTTTCAAAGTAAAAAGATGTGAGTGTGGATACTGGATAGCACTTTATGTAGCTTGGTAATTAGGTGATTAATTTGCCTATTTTTTACTGGATGGTTGGGTTTAATTTATAGAGTTAGAACAAGATATGTGATGTCGATTTCAGTATTCTCGCCGTGGTGGGGATTCTTGTGGTTGATTTTTGTCTGGTTCCTTTGGGCAATGTCGGAGCTATAAATTTTTCTCTGGATGAGTTAGCCTAAAGATTTAAATCATTATAAACAAATAAACTTGATACTATATTTTTTATGGTATCAGCCAGCTTAAGAAAATTTTCACAAAGTGAGCCAAGAACTTTCGTTATTCAAACAAATTTAAACTTGTATGTGTACAAAAAGCGATGATTTATAAACTGTATTATATAATTAAATCGAAATAATTTAAATCAATGACTAAATATGTGATAAGTTACATTCGAAAATCGATAAAAATTACATATTTTTCTACCAAAACTAGCTGGGCTAGCCTAGGGTAGCCCATAATATGGCTCGTGCTTTTGGGTTCGAATGATAAAAAGCAGCAGGTGCGCACTGTTCTTGGGTCCTCTGACAGGGATTGCAGGATCCTTTGCAACTTGAAAATTTCAACTTGCCGGCTAGCTAGCAAAAGAATATCTGAGTATTCGATCGGTTTAATTTTGTAGCCAGCTAGCAAAAGAATATCTGAGTATTCGATCTGTTTAATTTTGTAATATATATATATATATATATATATATATATATATATAAACGTTCTCTGTATCTTCAGATAATTAAAAAATGCATGAATACTAATAATTTATTATTTGGTTTGATATTAATTAATAATAATAGATGAATGTGGCTTTAGTGTTAATCTTTACCGTTTATATTTGACAAAAAAAAAAACATCTCTACCAATTTTTGGTCACCAAATGAGTAATTTGTAATATATAATTTGTTTGGTTTAATTTTCTTCTTTTTATTTAAAAATTAGGTCTAGAAATCTTTTTTGTTCAATCATTCATATAAAACTGAATCGATGAACTACTGCGCATAACAAATATTAAAATCAGGGTTCGAACGATGAGTGATTTCCTTGCAATTTCTTGTGTGATTATAGATGATTAGTATATTATTAAGGATAATCTCTCAAATCAATCAATTAATCCACTTGGCAAAACACACACCAATAAATATTTGACATTGAAGGAAAGTTGGTTGCCAAGAAAACAATTCCTTCAGTTTGCAGGCAATATGAATTTCATCACACCGGTTGATACGATACGTTTAATCATTCAAATATATCAAATTTGAAAATGTGGTCACTAAATGAAATCTTGGTCATGTTAAAACCTTAAATCGGAAGACATAGCTTCACTGCATCAATACTTAAAAGAATAATACTTGTATCCTTTATTGGGGATGAGTTAAATAATTTACCATAGAAATTTCATCATCTGAATCGTTCAATTTCTCGATCATCATATCTATAATTGTATCCGAATTTATGTAGGAATAATTTTCAAATCATGATTAAGAGATCGAATAGTTCCAACGATGAAATTTCTGCTATAAAACTAAATTATTTGCAAGTAAAGAAATGAGTTCATCCTGAAAAGAATAAGTATGTTATCCTTTAAATATTGATTCGGGTAAGGTGGGAACCAATCAAAAAGTGAGGTTTTATACAATCACCATACTGCTCTTTAATAAATCTATTATATATAAAGTTGGAAGGCTCTTTTGGTGTTACGGCTTCGACAAAAAAATTAGAATCAAATTGCCCATCAGCCAAAAAAAAATTCAAAAGCAATCCAATATAATATCTCAAATCATGCAAGGGTAATTTGGTAATTTGATCATCATAAAATATAATATAAATATAAATGGGGAGAGAGAGAAAAGAATAAAAAATGAAAGGGAAGAGAGAAAATAATAAGCAAAGAGTAATATTATTTATATCATATTTTTATACCACATTTCTATACCACCTTAGGTGGCATCTGATGTGGACAGCCACATCATTTGAAAGATTTGCAAAACTCAAGGAAAGAAAGCAGAAAAACTCCTTGCATACCACAATCGTTATTTAATTAACTAGTTTTTCTTAATTATTAGTTTATTAAATAATGAACTAAATTTAAAAATCTGATTAATTCAAATGATGTGGCTGTGACATCCCACATCGCCCAGGGGAGTGATCCTTATATGTATATTCTCATCCTTACCTAGCACGAGGCCTTTTGGGAGCTCACTGGCTTCGGGTTCCATAGGAACTCCGAAGTTAAGTGAGTAGCGCGCGAGAGCATTCCCAGGATGGGTGACCCATCGGAAAGTTCTCGTGTGAGTTCCCAGAAACAAAACCGTGAGGGCGTGGTCGGGGCCCAAAGCATTGTCACATCCCGGCCCAGGGCGGAACCACTTCCCGGGCCCGCTCCACCACCATAGCACGATATTGTCCGCTTTGGGCCCCGACCACGCCCTCACGGTTTTGTTTCTGGGAACTCACACGAGAACTTTCCGATGAGTCACCCATTCTGGGAATGCTCTCGCGCGCTACTCGCTTAACTTCGGAGGTCCCATGGAACCCGAAACCAGTGAGCTCCCAAAAGGCCTCGTGCTAGGTAAAGATGAGAATATACATATAAGGATCACTCCCCTGGGTGATATGGGATATCACAATCCACTCCCCTTAGGGGCCCGACGTCCTTGTCGGCACACCACGATCAAGGTTAGGCTCTGATACCAATTATCACATCCCAGCCCAGGTGGGACCACTTCCCGGGGTCAACTCTACTGTAGCACGATATTTTCCGCTTTGGGCCCCGACCACGCCCTCACGGTTTTGTTTCTGGGAACTCACACGAAAACTTCCTTATGGGTCACCCATTCTAGGAATGCTCTCGCGCACTACTCGCTTAACTTCGGAGTTTCCATGGAACCCGAAGCCAGTGAGCTCTCAAAATGCCTCGTGCTAGGTAGGGATGAGAATATACATATAAGGATCACTCCTCTGGGCATTGTGGGATGTCAAAGTGGCTGTCCACATCAAATGCCACCTAAGATGGTATGAAGATGTGGTAAAAAAATATAATATGAATAGCATTACTCATAAGCAAATGACAAAGTTAATGGTACCCACGTGATGGGGAAGAAAAATATAATAAAAAAATAAGAAAAATCATGAATGATGTGTTCAAAACATCTTAAGAGGCGCGTAGCATCGGTGATAAAAAAAGAAAATAACGAAATAGAAAAAATATTAAAGCAATTCACGCATATTAATACATTTAAAATGTCTAAATCCCGTGTAGCGCTGTGATTCAAAAGCTGCATTTTGCATGCGGTTGTTTATTAAATATTATTTCTCAAATTTTAAACACTTAAAAGGTGCGTAGTGCCAGTTATAAAAAAATCTTTTGCACACGCATAATAATATGATTCAATTCATTGTCAAATGATCATTTTTTTTAACAAACGATGTTATCTACACTATGGGAAGGGAGTGAGTTTAACCTCACAATGGACTAGCAATCAATTTTTTATAATCTTAATGTAAATTCAATAAAATATAGATGAAAATTAAAATACCTTTTTTTTTTTTTTAATATGGATTCAGCTACTTTGATTAGTTAAAAGATCGCTTTTAGTAAATGTATTTATTATATATTTTCATCTACATTAATAAATATATTTAAAATATATAAATCACACGTAGTACATCGTGATGAAAAAAATGCCATGCATGGAGGCTAGTCTATTGTAAGTTGTTGAGCTAATGAGATGTCAACGGTTTTCTAGGCAAAAAGTTGGCTAGTCTATTTTAAGTAGTTGAGCTAATGAGATGTCAACAGTTTTCTAGGCAAAAAGTTATGTTGATAATAGTATAAATAATTTTAATTTTCTGCTGAACAACAGGTAATTAAATAGGTAAGTTTTTTTTTTAGTACATTGTTATTTTTACACTGAAGAGAGAAGGAGTTCAGCTAAGTCATACAATGGGTAGTTTAATTTGGTATCTAATTCGTCATACACAAGATTCGAATCTATGACCTCTTATTTAGAAATGAAGATGAATATAACTAGATCGTAATATTAAGGGGCAATTAAATAGGTAATTACATGTGTGATTCCAAACTTATCTTTATATACACACACATGCCCTTTAACAGGAGGGATCCATGTTTTTCTAAAAAAATGGGGACACCCTCTTAACAGTTGGATTGGCTTGAATGAAATTGTGTGGTTGAGATTAAATCACAGGCCACACAATCTCAATCACACAATTTCATTAAAAGTCAAATCTAATGATCAAGAAGATGTACCCATTTTTTTAGAAAAATGAGGATTCCTCTTGTTAAAGGATTCCTATATTTATATAGGGTAGTGCTATTAAAATGCCTTTATTAATTTTGTTCATTGATCTTCTTCAATTCAATCGATCTGATGACTAAAAATTAAAAAGGGTGTGTGAGAGTAAAAATGGGTGTATGGGTATATTTTTTCTTATATATTGCTTGGTATTCGTTAGTTAATGGCATGATCTCAACAAGTTTTCCACAATGTTACATATTTATGAAACGTGTCTTTGAACTTTTATGAGATACAACAAATCATTTAATAATTTCAAAAATTAAAGCAGCTCCTTCAAATCACACACAGATACATATGTGTTAAAATCATCAACTTATAGATGCATATATTAATAAAAAAGAAACATGAACAAGCTAGATAAAAATATGTAACTTAACGAACGAGAACGTTATTCTTTCCAGTACTATTCCAAGAATTATACCAACAAGCAGAGTCGCAGACATATGCTTAAGAGTAGTAGTGCCGCTTGGATATTTTAGGAGACGGGGCAAACAGTGCACGTGAAGTATGTTTCGATGATACTATTCCAGCCGTAGTAGTACCAGGAGTGAGGTTCACTACTAGTTGATCGTCTTGGTTCTTCTGAATCTTGGCACGCATCTTTTCAATAAAATCTGCAGCTCTCTGATTAACATCGCCTCCAGTGTCGCGCTTACTCTTCTCACTCACGTACGATGATTGAGTACTAGTACTTGCAGCAGTAGCAGCAGCAGTAGTGCTAGTATTCTGATTTGTGCTTGGTACCTGCATCACGAGGGAGAACGGCTTTGATTCGTTTTCTGATTCCTGGGATCTTTTCGGCTGGCTCCTGGAACTGTGATGACCAGGGACGTCTACTTCGGTAACTTTAGCACGAGCAGCTGCTGGCTCCGGTGGCTGCTGAATCTTGATCCTGGTTGGGCCAAGATTGATATTGCCTAGAGAGAGAGATGAAAGTTTAATGATGTTTGCCACCAAAATCATCGATTTCTCGCACAGAGATTTCTTCTTGCAACTAGTACTACTGCCCTTGTGTTTCATAGCTTCCCAAATTTGAGCAAACAAGCAACCAGTGAACTAGGGTTTAGGAGCTGTATGAATATATCTCATTGCATTTATAAAGGAGCTGTATGAAATCGATCCGGACAAAGATGAGAAAAATAAATTAAAGAACTAAAAACGAAGGAAATTAAGTCAAATTGTTCTGTTCTGTGGGGTTCCTGAAGAAACTACCTAGACGATGATCAAACCAGTAAGGACTTCACTACTACGCGAAACTTCAATTTTTATTATTTTCTGTTTGGCAAATATTCCCATGTGTTTTGAGTTGTAACTTGTAAGGATCTAAAATTCCTTTTTTTTTTTTTTTTTTTTTGAGTTTTGACGAAACACTCCCGGTATTGTTCACTTTTAACGAGAATGACATTTTTACTCTAAAAAGTCATTCTTGATACTATTCACTTATAACACATTTTTGCCATTTTGATTAAAACTCATAGTTTTCAAGTCATTTTCATTAGTTTTTTTTTTCTTTCTTTTTATATATACTTGTTGTCGTGTAATGAGAAGGGAGTGGATTACCAACTTTATCTCCATTTTGAATATACTTGGCAAAAGATGAAAATTAGAATTAGATTCTAACCTTATGAGGATGATAGAGCTGTCTTAGTCTTTTTGAAATAATATTGAGACTGATCAGGAATTCGTGTAAGACAGACATGTGAAATATGGTTTTCAGAGCAAACTTTATTTTATGGACAAGATTCGTCTCCAACAAATGTTTTGCTTCAACTGGCTCTGATACCACGTGTTGTAGTCAATGAGTTACTTAATTATAATTAGGAGTACGTAATTAGTCTGCTTTTGGTCGTTGCACTTGCAAGAGACGTAAAGTAAACAGAATATAGAAACTTTAGGAGCAAGATTCGTCCCCAATGATTTTATCCACATTTTCAAAGCAATTGCTTTCCCTCATTTGGTTCCTCTCACGCCACGAACACGAACACGAACATCTTTTTGGTTCCTCGAAAAGGACTCTTAAGAACCAGCTGCTTGTTCTACTGGCTTCACAACGCTCAAATCTCTCTGCTCTACACTTTGGGTGTGCTCACATTTCGTGACATCATTTATGACACAAATTTTTGTAAGACTCACGTTGTAATGTATTTCAAACGATTCGAATCATTCATCTTTTAGGTGTTATGGCATCATTCTTTTTATCTTCTTTTGTGCTCCATCCTTTTCCCTTTCTCTTTTCTTTTTCAAGCATGGACTGAAGCTGCTAGGAGAGTTGGTGTCCCTTCCAGTTTTATTGGGAATCCTCAACGGCTTGATGGAGAAATTTTTTAGGGTGACGTTTTATACTAACACATTATGCTATTAGTTCACATGTTATTAATGGGTCCAAGGTATAGTATTAACCATGCATTATGTCTGTGTTATGTAGATCTTGGGCCTTGTGCAGAGTAGGCTTTTGTAATTTGTGTTTGGATTGGGCATTAAGTTTGAGTTGTGGATTTGTGCTCTATCTTCTCTAGTTCTATAAGATCATTCAAATCCAATATTATCTTTTGATTCAATGAATGTTCCGTTAACAACACATAATCATTCATTATTGTAGGAAAATAATTTGAGTAGGATAGTCTAATCACGTTACTGACCTGGCCACCCTTACAAAAGCATGACTCTCATGTTAGAGTTGTCATAAACAAACAGTGTTATCCAAATTTTATCACTTGCATAAAATGATTGTCTAAGGTACTTATTGAACTAATTGGATTCGTATTTTTACATTTATCAAATCAAATATGTCATGTATTAGACTACTGAATGAGAAAGAGAAAAAGAGTTTTAAGAGTTTTGTGCCAATAAAACAAAAACACGTTCACAAAATTATACATTCTTTTATTTCATTAGCACCAAACGTCACCGGTGCAGTGTACTCTCACATAAGTCATTCTCACACCAAAAGAGCGTGGTCCAAGTGGGGGCTTCTTTTTTCTCTCCCGTTTGGTGAGAATCCTTCTCTTTGTGTAAGAGGTTTCCTCAGCTCTGTTTGAGTGCTTCCAACTCCGGCACCTCATTTAGCCGCCAACCTTAACTTTGGCCAAGGTCGGTGGCAGCCCATTTCCCTTCACACCTGCTTTTCCCCCCTTCCATATGTTTTTTGTTTCCCAATCCTTGTGCCCCAATTTTAGCCGTGCTTTGCCCCGATCGGAAAACCTCCACGGGTTGGGCTTTTGTGGTGGTCGTTTTGAAGGCCCATCTTTTGTTTTGTGTTTTATGTATATTTAGGCCCGTGCTTTAAGTAAGCTCCTTGTTACTAAACGAAATTACCTCTTATCAAAAAGAAAAAAAGAAAAGAAAAAGAGCGTGGTACAAAACGACACCGTAGCATAGCTCCCATAAAATGCCCAGATAACAGGTGGCAGTCAAAACTCCAAAATGGTGGTCCCTGTCAAGTGTCAAGACTGAAGAACCACTGTCAAATCAAATGGAATCCCATTCCCATCTGCCCCAACCTCCGCCGTCGCCATCACCATCGACGCCGCATTCACAGTCCCAAATCCCACCACCTACAAATCATCCGAAAACCCCCAATACCAATCGCAATTTCGAACAACCATGAAGGCCATTTTGGTCATGGTCTCCCTCTTGCTCGTCAACTCCCTCCTCCCCTGCTACTCCCTCGAAGACGACGTCGCATGCCTCGAGGGAGTGAAGTCCTCGCTCACAGACCCAGAAGGGCGGCTGGGCCAATGGGACCTCGCCAACAGGTCGGTGGCCTCCATCTGCAAGCTGGTTGGTGTTTCCTGCTGGAATGAGAAGGAGAATCGCCTCATCAGCCTCCAGCTCCCGTCGATGGAGCTCGCCGGAAAGCTCCCGGAGTCTCTCAAGTTCTGCCACAGCCTCCAGAGTTTAGACCTGTCCAGTAACGCTTTCTCCGGTTCGATTCCTCCCCAAATCTGCAACTGGCTTCCTTACCTCGTAACACTGGATCTCTCCGGCAACGCACTCTCCGGTTCCATCCCGCCGGAGATCGTCAATTGTAAGTTCCTCAACACTCTAGTTTTGAACGATAATCGCCTCTCCGGTTCTTTGCCCTACGAGCTCGGCCGGCTTGATAGGCTGAAGAAATTGTCCGTCGCTAATAACTACTTAACTGGTACAATTCCGCCGGATTTGTCGAAATTCGAGAAGGATGATTTCGATGGGAACGGTGGTCTTTGTGGGAAGCCTCTGGGGTCGAAATGTGGTGGATTGAGCAGCAAAAGCCTCGGCATTATAATCGCCGCCGGTGCTGTTGGTGCTGCCGGGTCTCTGATTTTGGGATTGGGCATTTGGTGGTGGTTTTTCGTCAGGGCGGGTCGGAAAAAGCGAAGCTTTGGTGATGGTGTTGGCGGTGGTGAAAAGAGTGAGGGTGGCTGGGTTGGGTTATTGAGGTCTCACCAGGCTATTCAGGTGTCCCTGTTTCAAAAACCCATTGTGAAAGTCCGTTTGGCGGATTTGTTGGCCGCCACCAACAGTTTTGACCCCCAAAACATTGTCATTTCTACGAGGACCGGTGTTTCTTACAAGGCTGTGCTACCTGATGGGTCGGCAATGGCGATTAAGCGGCTCAATGCGTGTAAGCTTGGTGAGAAACAGTTTAGGTCGGAGATGAATAGGTTGGGGCAGCTCAGGCATCCGAATTTGGTGCCTTTGTTGGGGTTTTGTGTTGTGGAGGAAGAGAAGCTTTTGGTGTATAAGCACATGTACAATGGCACATTACACTCTCAGTTGCATGGAAGTGGTAATGTGAATAGCCAGTATGGTTTTTTGGATTGGCCGACTCGGCTCAGGATTGGTGTAGGTGCGGCCAGAGGGCTTGCCTGGCTTCACCATGTGTGTCAGCCGCCTTATATGCATCAGAACATTAGCTCGAATGTGATCCTTCTTGACTATGATTTTGAAGCTCACATAACGGATTTTGGGCTGGCAAGGCTGGTGGCTTCTCGTGATTCCAATGACAGTTCGTTCGTAAATGGGGATTTGGGAGAGTTTGGTTATGTGGCTCCTGAGTGCTCGAGCACAATGGTGGCATCGTTGAAAGGGGATGTGTATGGATTCGGGGTGGTTCTTTTGGAATTGGTGACTGGACACAAGCCGCTTGAAATCAGTAATGTAGTGGAAGGATTCAAGGGGAACTTGGTGGATTGGGTGAATCATTTATCAAACACTGGTCGAAGTATGGATGCCATTGACAATGTCTTATCCGGGAAAGGTCACGATGATGAGATTTTGCAGCTTATGAGGATTGCTTGTACTTGTGTTGTTTCTAGGCCAAAGGATAGGCCTTCCATGTACCAGGTTTGCGAGTCATTGAAGAGTGTTGCTGAGAAACACGGCTTCTCCGAACAGTATGATGAATTTCCGTTAGTGTATGGCAAAGCTGTTCCTGAATCCTGATTTTAAAGGAATACGCAGGCAGGGAGAGTTCCAAAAGCGCAAGATAATGCAGCATTTCAGTATGTCTTCATAGTACGCGTACGAAAGGCATGTTCTGTAATTGGTATGGTTTCGAGTAGGGCAGGATTTGGCTGTTGTAACGCTCATCTGTTGAATCATTCTGTATCATAAAGAAACATTATGCATTGTAATGGTTATGCAATCCACAAAATCTCTGTTTTCGTTTCTTGAAAATGCTCGCTCAGAATCTTGGAAGTTTCCCTTGCCAGAAAATGCTTGAAATTAACTTCTTAAATTGTGAAAATGAAGTCAATGAAGTTGATCGATATGAACTGCTGGAACAGGGGATCATGCTGTTCTTGTTGGTCATCAGCGGTTCGTTAATATACTTCAGAAGAAAGCAGACCTGCTTCCACTGCCGGATTGTCAAACGAAAGGCTCGTGGCAATTTCTTGCCTTAAACCATCCATTCATTAGGCAAAACGTAAACGCGCGTAACACGGAAGTAAGCTTTCGACGTTGACGTTGCAAAGTTACAGAACAAGATATACCATGTTATTGACGTTTCCTCCGAAAAATATACAAGACAAGAGCCACAGGCCATTGGTGACCGTTGTCAGTTCTCCTAATGAGTTTCTTCGGAAAATCAACAAAGCAGCAGCAGGGGCTAAAAACACCAAACAAAAGAATCATGTTGACCATAACCCTCAACTTAAACAACACAACTCCTTTTAACGACACATCTACAGAAAACATGGATTACAAACAGCCCGTAAGATATTGAAATTACAAAAAATAATCGGGAGTCTTGCGTGTGTTGTCCGGCTCAATTTGACGAGGGGCTGGGTCGAACTGCAGAAAATTCTGGTCCATGTTCTCGCCAATTTCCAAAATTGCAGCCATGTTCCCACACCGATAACAATAGTTTGGAGCGCTGAAAACAGTCACCACATTCTTCTCCTGAAAGACAAAGTTATGATCAAAGTTGAAAATACAGCTAAAACTGACGCAAAATGAGGAAAAGAGAACCATTTCCAATCGGGTTCACGCACCTGGCACCAATTGTATCCTTCCATGACAAGCTGATGAGCTCTTGAAATCAGACTCAGTCCATTGGTATGGTTAAACTGAGCAGCTATATCCTGCCCGAATGTATAACCAGCACCCCGCGGAGATATTCCCCACCCACAGCGGTCATCTGGATCAGACCACAAAAGATCACACATTGGTCCTTCATGTGGAACCTGCTCAGGCGGAAACATGTTATGATGTGAAAATGACCACAACAACCTTGTAAGATGCAAAACCATGCACACGTATTTGTAATTGAATTGAACCATAAAACGCGTATGTACCTCCTGTATACGGTCCAAAGCTCGGATATTGTCCAATGTTTCCAAAGATGGTGAAAGACCCCCATGCAAACAGAAGACCTACAAGATATACCAGAAGCTGTCAAAAACTAATGCAACCAACATGTCTTGAAGAAATTCATCAAACTGCCAGCAAAATAAGTAACTTAACCTGACTCTCAATGAGGGCTGTCAGGGGAAGATAATCAAATAAATCGGTAAAGAACTTCCAGACATTGGCATTCCCATACTTTCTCAAGCATTCGTCATAAAAACCATACCTGGAAAAAGAGAAATAAGTGAGACAAAAATGGGTAAAAAATAGGATCCAACCAAGAAAGAAACTAATCTCTCTGTCAATCAACAAAAACTTGTCAACAGTAATGGAAGTTTCAACTCTCAGTTTTTTTGCCATGCAGCCACATCAAGTAATTTGTAAATGCCCATAGTTCAAGTCGCAGCCATATAAAGTACCATGGATGGATTAGACATATCAATATTTTACACAATATTTCCAAGACAGGAACCTCTTATTGATGGGGACATGGGTAGGAGCCATGAATGGATGTTATATTCTGCTGGCAATAGACACCCTCTATAACAGAGAAGTATCTTCTACCGACCACATATAACCCGACTTTTTCTTTCGGGAGTGAGGATAGTTCCATAAAAGCATATTATATCTAACAATGAAGGCAGGTGTCTACATTGTTTTAAAAGAAATCTAAGTATCTTAATATGCCAAGGAAAAAGAAGAAAAGGAAAACACTTAGTACTAACACGGCATTTCCAAGCATTATCTACATTACTCTTTTGTGTAAACTTGCGAGTCAACCAATAAAACCAAACACTGAGAAGTGACAGCTGCTAGCATTCACACAAAAATCTAGATACAGCTCCACATACTTTGAATGGTATAACAAAACTTAGTCAGACTAAGTGCAACAGACATGACATACAACAATAAGCACTCTTACACTTGAGTAATTTGCCGGCTCTCGTGATTTCCTCTGAGGATTGTAATTCTATCTCTATAACGGACTTTCAGGGCGACCAGAAGCGTGACAGTCTCCACAGAATAGTACCCACGATCTGCAATTCAGCGGGCCAAGATGTTAAGAAAACATCGGTACATAAGTTCATAAAATTCCAAACTATCTTCTAAAACAATGTCAACCCATCAATTAAGCTAAACAAGACAATATAACGCATAGCTCGGCACAATAATTTTTTTCCCATTTACGGAAAATTATTCTTGACAATCCAACAGATCTTAGACAGGTAAGAACATAATACCAGCAATAGAAACCAGGCCAACAAATTCCCTAATAACAATTATAGTAAGGCTGATCAAGGCCACCACATAATATCAGATAAAATTCAATTCTTTTCATTAATCCAAGAAAAAAACTGGATTATAGCATCTGATCTCAAATACACAAACTGGATTGTTCGCAACTCAATTTCCATAAATACACAAATAGAAATCAAATCCAGAGCCTCATTAATTTCCATAAATAAATTGTAAATAAAAAAGTAATCTGAAAAACGGTAAATAAATCAAAACCCAAAGGAAATTAGGGAAAAAAGCAAGAAAGCAGAAAAGTAAACAGAAAGAAAAAAGAAACTGACCTACATAATCACCCATAAAAAGGTAATTAGTATCGGGAGCGTTCCCTCCTATCCTAAAAAGCTCAATGAGGTCGTAGAACTGGCCGTGTATATCTCCGCACACCGTGACGGGGCACTTCACCGGCTGCACGTTCCACTCCTCCACCAGGATCGCCTTCGCCTGCTCGCACAGCGTCTTCACCTCCGCCTCCGGCAACGTCTTGCACTCCATCAGATGCTCGATCTGACGGTCCAGATCCGAATGAGACGGCATCGCTTCGCTTCACCACCGCCCTCAGATCCGATCGCCGATTCCGATTCCGATTCCTCCTAGATCCAAATAAAAACCGATGCGCGCGAACTCAGCGGCGACGGAGCAATCTCGCAGCGGGGAGCGAAACGAGTCGTCTTGGAGGAGATCGAGCGTCGACCTCTCTTCTATCATTCCTCGCACTGTGTTTGTTTTATTTGTTTAAGCCAAAAAAAAATAAAAAGGTAAAAAAAAAATTTGGAAATTATCGAAAAAAATGAATTTATTTATAAATGTGGGAAATGAAAAGACGAGGGAAATGAAATGCGAGTCTCTCTTTCTCTCTTTCTCTCTCGCTCGCTGCCAAATGAAATGCAAATGCAAATGAAATTGCAGATTTTAGATTTTTTTAGATTTTTTATTTTCTCCTTTTGGTTTCGTCAATATTGTAAGGAAGAAAACATTTTCTCTCACCGGTGGCTCCGCCGAGTCAACATCGCTAGTGACCGACACGTGTCGACTCCAGCTTCTCTTTTTGGACTGTTTAACCTGCTGAGCTCTGTCCGTACCCACCGTTCGATTTTTCTTTCTTTTTCTCTCCTTTAACCTTTTATGATATGTTTTCAAAAATTGCGCAATGGTACATGGACTTTTTGGTTTCGTGCAATTACCATTTAAATTATGAAAATTTACAATCTATCGCCAAACTTTTTGGTTTCGTGTAATTGCCTCTTTCAAAATATTTGTAATGTGGCACTCAAATTTCACGGCCGTCCTTTTTCAAAAGCATTCTCATCACTTACGATTTGCTATTTTTTATTTTTTAACAAACGATGAGCGGGTTAAGTCTCACAATAGGTTAGCAATAATGTGGTTCGAATTCACCTTTGACGAGAATCGAACTTAAGACCTCTCACTTACAAGTGAAGAAAAATATCATTGGACCGTAATACTAAGTAGCTACGATTTGCTACTTTGACATCCAATTTTTTTGTTTGATCGGGCCTCGGGTGTCCCCCGTCCTAGGGGACATTTGACACCCAAACTTTACGACTACCTTTCTTCAAGGACATTTTTTGTCATTTACTTTGAGTAAGGTACTTGAAATTTGTCACATAACGATACACTAATCTTATTGTCGTAGAAAATTATATTTTACACGGTTTTTTTCTCTCTCTTGGCAATTCTCTTATATTTTCTTCAAAACTCATGAAAAATGGATTGTAGTCATGTGAAATGACAATAATGTCATTGATAACAAAATATGTGCTCTTCTCACGTGTCATTATTTGACAAAATAAAACTGAATGAAAGTGGAAATAAATACTAAACTGTAACACATTTTAAGTGTGAGAGGTTCGTAGTAAAACTTTGTAGTTTAGATTGTAATTGCACAAAACTATCCAAGTTATAAGAACCATTTGTGCAAATTCCCTTTTATATATGTATAATTGAGAACAAGGAGGGCCTTGGGATGGATGGGTTCAATTAGTCAAGGAATGCAGGCTGCAGCCATTCCAAAAGGCAACCACACAAAAACCAAAAGGACGTAGTTTGGAGTTTATTTGGTCCAACAAATTACACCGAAGATTCATTCAATTTTCAGACTTCGGACTGTAGACTTTTGAAACATTGACCATCGTTTTCAAATTAAGCTACCCTAAACACTAAGCTTTATTACATAGTTTGAAAATCCTTTCGACAAAAAAAATATATATATATATATATATATATATAGTGTGTGTGTGTGTGAAAATCCATGTGGTATATTTGGATTAAGGTCATCTATGAGATGTCGAGAATTCGGCTTGGGGAGGGGGCTCACTGGTTGCTCCTCTTCCAGGGTTATCCATGACTTGGATTTAGCTTTCGTGCATTTTATAATTAACAACAATCATTTTTAAATATTTTATTTCAGACGACCTTAAAACGTAGAAATTAGGTATTCTTCCTATATCTTAAAGACTTCTTAAAAACTACCGAAACACCCTTATGCGTTCTTGATTAGTATTCAGGAGGCCGATCTATCTCAGCAGTTTTATAGAGATGGCTAAACTGTCACATCTCGCACCTATGAACCGCTATAACTATCCAAGAAGACACTCAAAACTAGAAGGATAAACAAAACCACTCGGCACCCGGTGGACTGCCAAGCTACAAGTCCCACGGGACACAGGAGTGGGATTCTCTAAAATGGGCAATTGTATGTGCAAGGGTACGTTATAAGTATTCTGAGAATTGACAACATTGACCAAAAGGAGAAAAAAAAAGGGGTAGGAATAAACCTTTTTAAGGTTTAGGGTTTAGGGTTCAATATTTCGGAAATAAGACAGATAATGTCTTAAAGTTGTGTTTCATGCTGACTAGCTATTGTTATAATGATACTTTTCTTACGACGGAGGAGATTTCAAGTTCGAAAACTTCACACCCGTGAATGAGAAAGAGTCGTCGAGTTGGGTACGGCAGCACATGAGGCCATAGAGTTAAGTTCAACTACTCTTTGAACATGGACCATATGACTAAACAATGTCGTTTGGCAAATGTAGAAATCTAACCCAAAAGTCCACAAACAATAGAACCAAATTGGCAGTAGCAGACCCATAATATGGAATTATATCGTTACGGTAAAACTTCTATATTGCTATGATATTGAGATTAAATAAATTGTAGAATTTTAAAAAGGTTATTACTTAATAGAGGTTTAGTTCCCTTCAAAAAAAAAAAAAAAAATTAATACAGGTTTAGTTAAAGGAAAATAGTTTTTTCTGCTTGTGGTCAAATATCTTAGTAGATAGAATATTAGATTTCTACCTATGCATCTTGGATTCGAAACACCCATCTCCTCAATTATTGTAATAGTTTCAAACTCTTCCCTCTCTCCTTAATAATAATATACTTTTTAAGAAAGAAAATAATTTTTTGGCTTATTGATTCGATACAAAATGTTTTCATACAAAGAATCATATAAATTATGAGTTGAATGCCAAACGGGTCCTTATTTTATTCGAAGGAGGAACTTGCAGAGCATGACTACATAAAAGATATATTATTATAATAAAGAGGTTATAATTTGATAATTTATTCTCGTTAAGCTAGCTTATCTCTGTCTCACTCTCATATGGTGGAAGCACCACTTCCAAGCTCTTTTTTTTTTTTTTTTTTTTTTTTTCCCCTTTTTGGTAACTGCCTCATTTTTGAACCCATATCTCCTTTAGACTCGGTCTTTGCTTCTTTGCTTCTCAATCCAATAATAAAACACAAAACCCCACAAAAGAGAAAGGAGAGGATAAAAAGCTTCACTTTGAAGCTAAAGAAGACCGTATATAGTTCTTCCTTTTCTGTTAACCTCTATTATTTTATATATTTTCTCTCTTTTTTTTTGTTACGATATTGAAAAGGACTCCTTTCGTAGAAATGAGTCACTCTTCACTTCGAAACTTTAATTTGATGTACATGTGCAAAAAATAACTCATAAAAACACAAAAAAAATTTTTGTGTATCTGTCAAACCGTGATTTGTAAAAATTATATAGAATACCTATGCAAAACTAAGTTTGAACGGAGTAAAGACCAAAACAATACGTACTCCAGTATTTCGTCAAAGAATCAAGGAAGAAGATAGCTATCACACATACAAGATGCAGCATGCAAGAGGCAACTTTATTTTCCAGATGCAAAATTCCACTTTTATTAATTGGTAGGATATATTCACTTTAGTTTTGGAACTCATGCCATAATTAAGCATATCTATTTAATTTTTAAATTATATATATATATATATTTGTTAACAATTAAACTAATATATATTTATATTTATATTTGAGAATCTTGAAGACTACAGGCCAAACTATCCCATGCATGCATGCATGCATGGCGACTGCTTTAAGTTATGTTCCACATATAAATATATTCTCATCGTCTTTTTTACATGCTAAGACACATTTTCTCAATCGATTAAAAATTTGCTCTATCTATCTCAGTCACAATAAAAAAATTGTGGAGAAAACAGTAATCTTTGATCGAAGAACGTATTTTTTGTGCGAGTGGCAATCTTCATTTCCTTTCGTACACTCACCCCGCACACCTCCCAAAGCCATTTCTGTCATGAAAAAGATTTGCATATGCACACACAGCTGGGATTATTCATAATATTTTTTCAAGAATATTTAAACACATACATACATAATCCTAAAGGGCATATGCATCTTCATCGATTCGTATGCATCTCGATCCGTCGCGCGCATCATCTTCATCTGCAATACTCCTGCTGAATTAGCTTCTTAAGTACTTTAATTAGTGGCTAAGCTTGACCCGGGGGCCGTCCCGAGTTCCCAGCTCTCCTGTGAGAAGAATAAGTAAGTAATTAATTAAAATGTAGATGCCTAATTGAAAGGTAACTAAGCATCATGCCCAATAAAGGAGGCAAAAAAAAAAAAAAAAAGAAGGGGAAAGAAAGACACAAATGTAAAGGTTGAAGGTACCATAAATGCAGAGAACAAGGTTAAATGTTAATTAGCTTTAAACAAACATCATTAAGAAATGGAATAAAGTGAAGAGCATGCTTTATTTTTCTTTTTATTGGAGTCAGTGAATGGGAGATTAAAAACTGCACCTAATCATGCTTTAACTGTTGGCAACAAATCAATGTAACAGTTAAAGCATCTAGAGCATGATAGTTTTCCTTTTATTTTTGGGTGCATATCCGCATGCATGAGTGTACTTCATATTGTAGTTGCATTAGATACTCAAATATTATAAGCTAAAAGAAAAAGAGAAAGGAAACAAAGAGAACCAATTCTCTATTAGCATCCCTATACATACATACATACATACATACATACATACATATATATATATATATAGTGTTGTATATTTTGCAAGAAGATCAAGAGTCATTTTGGTTCTTTCGTGAATCTTTGTTAAATTAAAGGGTATTTTTATTAAATTAACCCCTCTACTTAAACTGATGGTTTCTTTAATTTAACGAAGATTTTTCACAGAATGACGTTGCTTGACGAACATATACACATACATACATATCCTAAAGTAAGTGTTATTGGCATTCCAAAAATCTCATTCTACACTCCTCACAAGTATATTTTTTTATTCCAAATATAGAATGTTTGGAACGTAAAATGAGATTTTTGAAGTGCTAATAACAATTCCCAAATATTTAATAGATGCATAATCATAATTGCATCGATGCATGTGAATAACACCATAAGAGAGAAAGAACAGAAGACGCGCACGTTTGCCATAATCATTTTATTACATGAGCAGTATGTGATTGATAAAGTGAGAAGTGTACACACAGACACACTCACACCACTAGTTTTGGCAAATTAATTACATTATTTTCCATATAAAATCCTAATCTAAAACCTTTTTTTCTTCTTGAAAATATGATAACTTAGTGGTTAGATGGTAGATTAAAGAATCAACGAAGTTCGAACTCACGCCAAGACGTCATGGCATAACTCATTTCCACCACCGCAGTAATCTAAAACTTAAAAACTCGATTACCACAACGAAAAGACTAAAGAGTACGAAGCCATATATATATAAAAACCACCTGTTGTGAATCGGATCTGGTCCGTTGGGAACTCTTCTTTTGCTCATATAGTTAAAATTCAAATCTGGATGAACAAGCTTCCCTCTTCCAACCGCATCGGTATGTTTTGAGGCTGCTGTACTCGTACCCCCTTGAGTCTCTAGGGTTCCGACCAGCAAAAGACAGATAAACCCTACCACCGCAAGCGTTCGCAAGAAACACTTTAAAAAACAAGAAACACCACCACTACCCATATATATATTTTTTGTTTCCCAATATATAGTAACTATATAAGAAAGATCGTTGCACCTAGCTAGAAAGAGAAGATATATAGGAGAGGGGAGGGAGGAGGGTTAAGAAGTTTCTTAATTAGCTAGCTATAGAGGCAGTTTTTTACTTCATTGGGGTTGGGGGAGGCTGGTTTTCTTTATAGGATTTTGAGGGTTTATGATGCACTTTCTCGGGACCTTGAGAGAGAGAAAGAAAGGAAGAAAGAGAGGGTTATAGCTTAGCTGGTCTGGAACGTGACATGGAGGGGGAGAGAGAGAGAGAGAGAGAGAGAGAGCAACTTTACTTTATACTGAGAAGGTTTGGATACGACACTCTTCTTTTGCTTTGAGTTGATTTGTGTATTTTCATGCAGATAGCACATCTCTACGATGCCAAAAGACCATCCCTTACGTACAACAGGATGAAAGCCAATACTAAAAGGGATTTGGGGGTCGCCCACAGTCTGTGACATGCACCAAATCTCCATGTCTCTTGGTCCATCTATAATCTCCATAAGAAGGTATATATAGGAAGAATAACACTATAAAATCTTCGACCAAACAAAGGGAAGAATAAAACTATATTTTATGACTGATTTACATCTAAACGATGGGGCCGTCATCCATACGTGGAGTGAGCTGCTTGGAGTTGGATTTAGTATTTTTGCTTTTTGTTTTGTGTTTATACACACACACACATACACGAGAGACAGAAAATCGCACTCGAAATCTCATATACAAAATATTCTATACAGTTGACGATTTCATATATATATATGTGTGTGTGTGCGCGCGCGTGTGTATTATTTACCAGCTTTATAATTCCGGCCAACCATGCTCCACAAAATTATTCCATGATAATTAGAACCACTCTTTACATGGAACTATTAATTTCCTTGAGAGTGAGGGAATAAAATATAATACAATTAATAAAAGATTGTATAACACATGACTGTACGAACATGAACACACGCATGGGCTCTGAATAGATACTGAAAATTAATACAGAAGATGATTTTTTGCAACAGGTTTTGGTTTTGATTAGAAGGAATATTTGGCACGCCCTGTTGCAACTCCATAAGAAAAGACCAAAGCAGCAAGCATTTCGCACCTTTTTGTCTTATCCATTCTCATATGAATCAGCCCAGCAGAGGCGTAGTAGTGCAGAAGAAACATGTAAAGGTTGTTGTGAAGAATCAAATGCTGCTCAACATCCCACTACTGTAGTATTAGCTTCTTGTTGAAGGTATATAAAGCTACACATCTATAAAAACCACCTAAACGAGCAAAAACACATGCTAGCTAGTGCAGTACAAAGATATGGGATCGATGCTGCCACTACTTAAAATCAGATGTGGGGAGCTTTGCTGGTACAGTACAAATATAGTTGGCACCGTTTTAATCTTACTAACTTATTACCGCTTGAATTCTTTTATTTGTGTGTATATATATACACACACACATGACCGTAGGTTCTATAAAGTGTCAGACGTTTGTCAGAGGCCGAGAAAGGGCTTTGCATGGCCCAGGCTGATTTTTTAAAATTAATTAAATTTATTATATAACAATAAAAACATAGGAATAAAGTGACTACTTATACAATTATGCCTAATATATATATTTACACGTACTAGTATTTGGAAATCTAATTGCAAAATAGAAGGATATATAAATTATAAAGTACTACAATTAATTGAATACATAAAATAAAATATGTATTTAAAGTTATTTTACAAGAATGAAAGTTCAAAGTTATTTTACAAAAAAAGTATTCAACCCTTTAACCTAATTTCCGCCTAGAGGCTTCACTGATTTTCTAAACGCATAGACCCTAATCGGGGCACCCGACCTCCACCTAGTGCCTAGGCCCTGCCTAAGCCGCTTTTTGAACAGTGGATGGTCTATATATCAAAGTTCTATAAAATGATAGGCGCTAGTCCGACGGCGGGCTGGGGCCTAGCGCCTAGGTGGATTTAAGTAAATTTATTATGTATTGTATAAATAAGTGCTGATTTGTACTTAAAAAAACATACATAATTGTATTGAGATACATAAATTGCAACATAAAATGAGATATAAATTATAAGGTATTAGAACACATCAATAACATAGGGAACAAGCATATGATGAGTGTTCATCCAAGTATTCAACAAGTTTCTTACATTTTATTGAAAAATTAAAATGCAAAATGAAAGTTATCGATTTTCTATCTAAGTGAGAGTCGCAACCTAGGCGGGTGCTTAGGCGGATTTGGCAGGCTAGCTAGGCAGGTGCCTAAGCAGGCTAGGTGGACACCTAAGCGGTATTAGTTGCATTTTCTTAATTTTCAAATGCCTAAGGACTAATCGGGACGGTGACCCAGCGCCTAGGCGTGGCCTAAATGACGTTAGGCGGAGATTTTTAGAACAGTGATATATATATATATATATATATATATAAGTGGACAGTACATATATAACACCACGTTGGTATGGCATGTAGAAGTAGTGTAACTGTGTACCCTAAACCCTAAATTCTCCGGTGTCTATACGTATATGCTTAGGTTACAAATTAATCCCATAAGTACGGTTACACAACTTACAAATCCCATAGATACGGTAGTTTTGCTATTAAGTTAAGGCATAAGCAGTGTAATAGACAAATCAAGAATGTCTGGAACGTCCTGTCAAAATAAAGAATAAGGAGGGTATATTCAATTGGAAATTTGAGAGATTTTAATGGATTTTTATGGAGTTTAATTGATTTGTAGAGATTTAATGTAAAATTTTAATTTAATTCCCTCGAAATCTCATGGGTTGAGGTGAGGTTTGTGGATGCTTAAAATACACTACAAAATCTCTCAAATTCCCTCTAATTTCTCAAATTTTCCAAATTATAATTGAATACACCGGAATGTTATAAACTTCTTTAAAATTCTAATTGAATTCACCGGAATTTCTAAGGATTTTAATAAATTATCTTAAAATCATGATTGAATACACATTGAATTTCAGGGAATCATTTAAAATCCTAATTGAATACCACTATATTCATTAAAAGAATTAAAATCCCTCAAAATCCCAATTAAATACACCCTTACATATAAGGACAGAAACTTGATATATGTCTCCTCCTTAATTTAAATAAAAATATGCAATTCATATAATAATATATATGTCATATCTATCGTGAAATTTTTTTTTGTTGTTGATGATTTGATTCGTTTAGGGTTGTCATGCAGTTTGAGTCCAATATTTTTTTAGCAAGCTCCTCTTTCTTATTGTCGATTGCTAGTTGTAAATATATCTAGAATCTCGTGGCTTCGTGATATTCTTGTGTAATTAATCTTCGTTTTCGTTCGGCCTTATGCCCCGTTGTCAAACAAAAAAAAAAAAAAAAAATTATAGCTGATTCTCTATATAATATTTAGTCTCCACTTGATGATTTTCTTATTCCTATATTGTCCCCATCTCATCTTGAACTCAAATGATGAGGGTTTGGATTGACCCCTTTTTTTTAGGTACCGGGATAAGAATTGAGTTTGAGCCTTTGAGGACAGTTTATAGTTACATAGAGAAAGGATAAAATATCTATTTAGCTTATTGCTCTCATACAGTAATTATTTGTTTGTGATCGTTACACTGTCATAATCAATATATCTTCTACCCAATATATTATATATAAAGTGACTTGGACAATTTTTTTTGTCGCTAACCGCAGATGATGTAACTGTTATAATATTCTTATTGCTGAAGGTCAAGCTCTCCTTGATGGTCTTAAGACTGCTCATGATCGTGGTTTCTCTTGCTTGGAGGTGGAGGGGGATTCTAAAGTCCTTCTTAATGCTTTGAATGGGACCTCTTCTATCCCCTCGCAACTTAGCTACTCTGGTGTCCAACATCCAAAAGTTATTTGCTTGCTGTTTCCAATATTTCTTTCTGTCATATCTTCCACGAAGTTAATTTTTGTGATTGACGCACTGGCTAAAGCGTGGCAAGCATCTTCTGTCGATCATTTGTGGTGGCAGAATCTTCATGTTGAGGCGCGTTGTATTTGATTCTAGAATTTCTATAAATTTGCTTGCCCTAAGAGCTTCTTGTTGTAAATCTTTTCCTTCCCTGAAAAAAAAAAAACAATTGCACCATTTATCCCGACGTCGGAAAGTAAACAGATTCGATCTAAATACTAAAAATCGAAGAACCAGAGCTTCTAGACTACAATATATACTGTAGGAACTTATGACGAAATTAGGAGTTTTAAAACCAAAATCAGTCAACTTGGTGATCATTGAAATGATGTTCTGTCAAATCACAACTTTCAGTTATGGAATTCGATCAGTTTCGGACTTTAGTGTCTGGAGTCTAGATACCAATTTATTTGGACCGTACAAATTCAATTCAATAGTCTCCATTAACTTATTTTTCTAACCTTTTACATAAAATCAACGATTTCAATTTTTTTTACACAACAATCAGCGATTCAAATAAATTTATCTTTAGGCTCCGGACACTAAGGTCCGGAGCGGATCCAATTCCTTCAGTTATGCCTTTGGTAATCTGAACCAGCTGTCCAGCTAAGGTAGACACTTTAATTAAATAATAATATGCATCTGTATCACAAATTTGTTTACGTACGTAGTTTCATCTAACCTCAAATTTTGTTTACGTACGTCGTTTCATCCACTATAGACATAAAAGCCATACCAATTGGCCTACACACACACACACACACACACACACACACACACATACATATATATATATATATATATATATATATAGTTGGCGCCTGTATTATTCAGGCTAATTCTTTAGTTATTTTTATTTTTGTTAATTTATGGATTTGTACACGACAACTTAATGAGTGAAATGTTTCTCACTTATTCGATATATGTTTATGTGTTCATGGCTCGATAAATCAATATGCATGTAACATCACAAACAAAACCCCTCCAAAGCTATTATTTTGTTCTCTTTATTCTGAACCATGCTAATTAAGCATGGTTAATTGTGGAATTAATATTAAATTTCATAATTTGTTAGATTTTTTCAAAACAAATTTTGTTCGATTTTGGTTTAATTAATATAAAAGACAATTTTGAAATGAAAAAAAAAAAAAGACGTTGCATTGTGCACTAAGATTTGTTGATTTGAATTAAAAAATTGTAACACATAAGGTTTTAGTCTAAAGTTTGAGTTGATCAGGGAATGCTTTAAAAGTGTCTCTTAGATAAAATTAATCATTTCTTCCATCATACAATTCTTCCTTTGCGACTGTTTAGATGTCAACAATCTTATCATTAACTATATAATTGGAAGTTGGATATATATGCCTTTTCTCTACTTTCTCATTGGTTTATGTTACTACGTAGGAATGAAAGGTTAGGGTGCAATACTAATTGTGCTTGGACTTTCACACTCTCAAGTCTCTTCCTCCGGTTCCTTCGAGTTTGGAAGAGGTAAATGTTGCAAACTGCACCTCATTAGAAAGTGTCTCTGATATTTCAAACCTGCGAAACTTAGTGGAGCTGAAACTTACAAGTTGTGACAAAGTTGTCGGTATTCCGGGCCTTGAGTGCTTGAAGTCCTTGGTGAGGTTGTATACGAGTGGTTGCAATGCTTGCTCCTCAGTTGTTAAGAAAAGACTTGCTAAGGTCCTCTCTCTCTCTACACACACATACGCACACGTATAAAAAGTGTAACTAAGTCGTCATCGGTTTGAAATCTTTTGTTGCAGAGCTACTTGAGGAAAAAACGGAATCTTAGCATGCTAGGAAACAAGATACCAGACTGGTTTTCTCAAGGTGCGGTTACATTCTCCGAAAGAAAAACCGCGTTCGCAAAAGCGTGATCATAGGCGTTGTAGTCTCTCTCAACCAGCAAATACCAGATGACATAAGAGAAGAACTCCCTCGTAGTGGAGAACCAAACACGAATGAAGACCAAGTTCACTTGTGCTGGTACCCGATTGGGGATCGCTTGGTACCGTTTTGTAGTTAAAAGACGGTTATAAGATACATGTGACGAGGAGAGATCCGCCATTGATGAAAGGCGGCTGAAAAGTGGGGGATTCATTTTGTCTGTGAAGGTGATGATGAGTATGAGGGAGATGAAGAGTCATTAAATGAATGCCAGCAATCCTTGTCAGAAAACTGGCCGCGGCTCGTTGAAGAAGGCGACTGCACCTGCACTCTTGAAAAAGAAGGAAGCGCTTCTGAATCTAGTTCTTGTGCAGATGAAGAAATACTTCAAGAAACCAAAACAAGTGAACAAAGATTATCATTATACGATGGGGAGTAATTTTTCTTGCTTCGTAGTGCTCTCTCTTGTCCTTCTGTCATTGAGTTGGTTGTGGTTCTTGTATCTATTCACAAAATAGTACGTTCGGATAATGATACGTGGCGTTACAAGATTGGTTAAAAATTTTATCCGAAATTAAAACTATTTTTTTATTTATTCTTTTATAAAAAAATTTAAAATATTTTAAATGGGCTGGGTGCCAGCATATTTTGTCGTTTGTGCCAGCGCATTTTTAAACTGGGGTGCCAGCCCATTTTTTTTAAGGGTGGAGATGTTTTGACCTATTACTGTTCACTGGGGTCTATTACTGTTTACTTAAGTGGATAAATACGCTGAATACTCGTGCAAAGTCTTTAAGGGTGGAATAGCTCTTAGTGCCCGTACTTCTGCACCCAAGGTCCTATATTCGATTCTTCCCTTCCCTCCGTTATGCTTTTGTCATAAAACACTTTGATAGTGCCCTTTAATCTACTATCTATTTTGATTGAAATTTCCATTTTTAAGCCAAAATACATTATCGAGCCAGCGCACATTGAAGAATCTGAGGCAAAAACCTTGAACATTATCGCAATCAATTGACAGAAGTTATAAGTTAGGGCTTCTTACAGCTCACATTACAAAAATGTGGGACGAATATACAACCTCGACCTCGAGCGAGAAAACAGTTCGTCATCAACAGCGAAAAATGGTCGAAATGTAGTTTCTCTTACACTGGAAGAGAATGCTCTTCTCTAAGTTGATTTAAATCATGTAAATGTACAACCTGGATATACCACTACAGTTTCTGAAGGCGTAAAACAGATACTGGATATATCAAAAGAGCTACAACTACGGGTGATATGGCACAGGGCTAATTACAAATTTTCCTACGCCTCGACGTCCAAATGATAATTTATACAAGAATCTTCTTAATCCAGTTTATTTCTTTTTCGCTGTTCTTTTCATGCTGGCTCTCCGAGCGACATCCCATGCTTTTTGAGGGGCATGGACTCCCAGCTGGGAAGCGAAAAATGATTCGTATCCAGGCGAGTCAAAAGCAAACCCTGTGTGTTTTGATACCTCCCGAGGGAGTTGAGCTACGGCAAAGCTCCTTGCCTCGGCTGGGGTGAGCTGGTTTCCGATTTCCAGCAAATCATCCCTGCTTCTACCTTCGGGCTCATGCCTGTGAATTTCCTGAATTATCTGATAATCAAAAGGGAAGAACCATCTCTGGATCCTGTATAAAAAAACCATCGGTTATTTCATCAATGATAAATGAAGAACCAACCCGTACGTATTGAAAAGCTGCAGATTGCAACAGAGATCTCATTTTCTTACCCTTGGTAAACGAAGTCGCCAAAAAGTGCAAAAACTGGGACTAGTAGAAGTGTCAGGTAGAAATAGAAGGTACTCATCAGGACATATATGACGTAATAAAGATTTCTCTGCAATAAAAATAAATAAGTTAAATATCTCAAATATTTCGATAAAAAACTCAAAGAACAAACCAAATACAAAGATAAAAGGACCAACCTTCTGGTCTATGATACAATATATGAAGATGAATATAAACCACGCTGCAAGGCTTCCTCCAACACTAATATAATGCCACCTTGTGATTGAATTGCACATCATAAGCAAACGAAAGTTGACTGTCACTACAACACAAGTAAAGGCCATTGTGCTGACATCCCAAAGTCCAAACATCTTTCCGGATGAGTTTTGACCACGATCACTTGATGAAGTGACAAAATAATAGAAGATTAAAGATTGGTAAACGGAGAAGAAAGCCCATACTGCCACAACCCTCCATTTAAAAAAGGCATTTCTTATTCCCTCCCTGTATAGTTCAGGGTACTTCTTGGAGAGGGCTGCACTCACATCCTGATAAAGAAAGTTGACACTCATAAAAAAGTTTATACGCCTCATCCACTAAAAAGGCAACGACCCAAATAATAATTTCTCCCAGACGCAATTTAAAAAAAAAAAAATGCATTATTGAGTGTATGGACAGATACAATACCTTGTCAAAAAGCCCAACGATGATTACAGGCAAGGCTGTGAATATGACATTATACAATGACTGAAACCAATCATCGTAGAATCTTTGACCAGAAAATCCAGTTTGAAAGGTGAACCAAAATTGAGTTAACGTGAATGTAAGATTCTTGTAAAAGAAGTATGTAACAACCTGAAAAATGCAATAAGATTTGTCAAGCTCGTGACCACACAATAGATGTTAAAGTTTTGGAAGTTGCAAGAAATCCATACCTTGCATAATCTAATATATGACCACCGTCCATGCACAAGCAGTAAATCAGTAAGAAAGCGGAACTGGGCAATAGCAAAATCACTAGCCATCACTGCTTGCATTCCCTCTTGCCCACTTATTCCAACGCCAACATGAGCAGCTTGGATCATGCTCACATCATTGGCACCATCACCAATGCTCAGTGTTATCTTCTTTGCACCCTTTTTTACCATACTTGTCACCTGAAGACAGTGGCAATGCTTCAAGTGAACTACATAATTTCACTTTTAAAATATGAAACTTCTAAATATTATATATATTAGAGAGTCAAAATTTTAAGAACTAAAACTAGTTTCCTAATGCTTCTCTAGTGAAGCTATTCTTGAAGAAGTTGGGGTTCCACCCTAAAACCAATTGCCAATATGGGGAGAGCCCAACTACTTATAAGCACATGCAAGGTCCCTCCTCTCATCAATGTGGGATTCATTCTCAACACACCCCCTCACGTGTGGTGAATTTCCAAGCCTAACACATGGACAACACAACTCAGGTGACATGGAGCACATGTGGCCATTTGACTTCACACGTGGGACAGCCTGCTCTGATACCATGAAGAAGTTGAGGATCCACTATAAAACCAACTGGCAATATAGGGAGTAGCCCAACACATGATTCATAAAGGTTCTTGAATTCATAGGCTTATTACTCAAACACATAATGTTAAGAGTTGAAATCCATTGGAAAACTCACCTGTGCTTTCTGCAAAGGAGAAACTCGACAGCAAACAACTGAGTTACAATTCAAGCTCAAGTTGAGTAGCGTCACTCGTAGACTGGGGTCTAAGGCATACATCAAGCACTTCCCATCTATTACAAGTGCTAGTTTTGGTGCAGACACACTGTGAAGATAGTTTTGCGCTTCCTCGAGGCACCTCTTTAGGTCTTTTTTGACTTGTTCTTTAATGACACGTGCAATTTCCACTTGGTCTCCCTAACGCCAGAATCAGAATGTATTATGCAAATGGCAAATATCGTGGCTGATAGTGATTTTTAATGTATGTACAGGCTAAACATGCAAGCTATATATTTTTTGCTTACCCTGTCCTCAACTTCTCTAATCACATCAGTTTCTGAACTGATAATAAACTGTTTCATTTCATTGTTGATCAAATTGCATGCTGCAGCAAATTTAAGAAAACAAAAGATAATGTTATCACAGAGAGAGAGAGAGAGAGAGAGAGAGAGAGAGAGAGAATGTGAAGGGAATAAAGAAGCCCCAACTCTCATAAGATACCACTCACCATAAGCTATATTTATTGCAGTTTCCATCTTGTCCCCTGTTAGCACCCAAATCTTAATACCAGCTCTTGATAGAGTCTCTATGCAATTTGGGACTCCTTCTTGAAGCTTATCTTCGATGGCAGTGCATCCAATCAAAATGAGATCCTTCTCTATGATTTCTGCCACCTTCATTGATTTCAAAATAATTTTGCAATGATTTAATATCAACATCACTAAAAATAAACAATGAAAGAGAGAGGAGGGGGCAGGGGTTGGTAAAACAAAAACGAAATGGATGCATAGAAGAATAAAACAGAAAACAACTCGAAGTAATAAAGCTAATGAAGTTATAACAGTTCACACCAAATCTAGAAAGTCACACCCCTTTACTACCAAAACCAGATTCAACAGAACATACCTCATCCAACTTCTTTTCACGGTCCCGTAGTGAGGATTTAGCCTGAATAAACTTCTCATTCCAGCTTTCATATGTATCAGGACTTAAATCTCTATAGGCCAAGCAAAGAGTACGTAATCCAGCAGATCCAAATAATTCCAAGTGTTCCCTAGATACTTTTTTCAAATCATCTTGTCCATCAGCCAATCTCTCGTAGATTACATTATCAGCACCCTATCAATAACAGGTTCCTGACTTAATGTCAATTTATTTGCCAACTGCTCAGCAATTTCATCGAATATAAAAGCCCAATAAGCTATTACCTTGCAGTACAAAACAAGCCTGCCATCTGTGTAACGGCATACAACAGACTGACGCTTCCTTGTACTAGTTAAGCAACAGATATGTAATAAATGTTAGTCAATCAACCATGAAATTATAAAAGTACCATGGCCCAAAAAATACAAGTGAACAAATGTGCTCAAGGACATAACCCACCTATTAAATTCAAGCACATTGAGAATCTCGTAAGACACACCTTGAACTGTACCAATTTTCTCAGTGTGAGATTCACGAACATATATCATCGTTGGTGTACGTCTGAGAAAAAAAGGAAGATATCAACCTTAAATAAGCTGGACTAATTGATAACAGCTCTCTCAAGGCACTTCTAGCAGAACCAGAAAAAAGAACGGAAAGCAACATTATTAGCACAAAAAAAATAAGAGACCCAATTCAAACAGTTGAAATATAGATCAGATGGAAACAAATTCATGGATCAAATAAAAATAGTTCGGTGTTATCTGATGTGACCAAACTGAACCTCCCTTCACACATCTGTCACTATGTGGTTTAAAAGTATGACAAATAGCAATCCCAGTCAATAGGACAGAAACGAGAAGTGTATACCTGTGAAAGAAGAAGCCGAAGTTCTTTGCAGCAATTACCAAAGCAGACTCATCAGGGGATGCAGCTTGATATGTGATTTTTTCTGGGGACTCTTCACCCTCAGGAAGCACTGTGTGACATATAGCAAGGCATCTGAAGAATTCCTACCAATAGAACAAAAACTATCAATAAAAGTATCAAAGCTAAGAATTTATGATATGCCTTCATGGTATGTCAGAGAATCAGAGATACACTAATTCAGTTGTCGTAAGAATAATTCTGTATGGAATTCCCTCAAAGAAAATAAACTTCCATAGACCCTAAAGACCATAAAACAAGATGGCAAGGAGAAAAACTACAACAGAGCGAAAACAGCTATCATAATCCCCCAAAACGAAAGGAGAAAAAGAACTTCCAACATTGAGCATGCTGCATGTAGCTCCACACCACGGTAATGATGAAGATATTTAAATATACTTCTAGCAAATAAAAAAATCTACCTTACAAAGATCAGGATTAGGCTCATTCCTCCAACCTCCTCGCATAAGCTTAGGATCATCAAAGTTGAATCCCTTCTCATGGGCTGCATTGCCTGAATTGTAACCCTGTAGTGAAATCATAACTCCATTAAGAGGAAGATTTTTTCATTTAATATCTAACATAATTATATCATTTATACACACACACACACACACACACACATACATACATGTGTGTATGTATGTATGCATGTACTACACACAGAAAGAGTGAAATATACCTCAACAAGTTTTATACCATTCCGCTCTGCTATTCCCCTTTCAATTTCAGTGATACCAGTTCCATAGACCTCCCCTCCAATTGAACACTTAAAGAACTCCATCAAGTTTCTTGTTAGAGTTCCAGTTTTATCAGAAAAGATGTATTCCACCTGACCAAAGAATAGACTGTCACGGTGTCACCATCAACAAAAGCATTATAAGAGCAGAGATTTCAATAAAAACATTCCTCTGGGATACTAAAACAATGTAAATCTTTTCTAATTAGTAAATTGGTGTATACAACTACATCGTATTTTAAAAAAAAATTCCTTTTTTCGAACACCTATTAATGATTCGTTGAATTGCACGTTTTTTTAAACTCCAACGTATAATACATGTATAATACATGCATGTACGTACTTTTCATGGTTAAACCACGTTATTTTCACACATTTTTCAATAATACATATAAAATTCACGTATTCTACCGTACTTTTAAAATATTTTTTAATAGAAAAAAGTAAATAAATAAATTTAAAATTTAAAAATTGGCCCAATTTTTAAATAATAAAGTTGCCTAATAATACAATTATGTTCTTTTCACGTACTATACCCGTTCCGTATTTTACTAACTATGATAAATAGTAATATTAGAATATAAAGTAAACGAAAATAGTAACAAATAATTGTTTTTCCTAGAATAAATTAGCGAGAAAAAAACCTTGTGCTCCACAATTAAAATGCCAATATGGGATTAACTTACCTGTCCAAGTTCTTCATTCAAATTTGACGTCCTAGCCAAGGCAGGGGTATTGCTTTCAAAATGGTACATACGCAAGTCATTATTGATATATTGGGTAGACTGGATAAATTTGATCATCTGCAATGGATAAAATAATTTTAATAGAATTTTCAACCCATCAAAAAAGTATTAAATAGCAAGCAGATGCAGTGTCGAGTGAAGAAACTTGCCTCGATGGAAACATAAAGAGAAATAGGGATTATTGTTGAGTACAGAGTAATGAGGGTAAACATCGTCAGAATGATAACCTATAAGACCAATAAACGACATAAGCAAAAAGAAATAGTACAACATGAATCAATCTCTACAGCAAATGTTCTGCTGAAGCTAGAATGTTACCAGAAAACGGTTATTAGGGTCAAACGAGCTGTATGCCATTGCCGAGTCGCCGCTCTTTTTTCCCCAGAGACCTAAGTAGTAGTACTTGTGGTTGATGAATACACCACTATAGAATTACATAAACCAGAAACATCATCATGATGCGGAAAAATTATGTAAAGAATTTGAGTGGTAATATAAATTCCAAAGGAAAATACACAATCAAATTACTGGATAGCATATTCTCGCACCTGCCGATAGCTCCAATCAAACACAATGTAAAGAGAAAAGCAAAAAGCGCGAGTATAAGTTTGTCAAGTTTCCTCTCCAGTGTACTTCTTTTCGAAGGAACATTCATGGCATTCATCATAACCTGCAATAACCAAAATAGAAAATTATCAATAGTTCACAAGTATGGACAGAAAATACAAAAACAAGAGGGAGGTACCAATAGAATAAGAGGAATGGGACAAGTAAAAGAAGCATGTGTAAGACAATAGCACCAAAGTACTTTTTCTGAAAGAGAATCCAAGTCACAAACATCTACTGAAGTAAGAACACTGACGGACAAAGAAGGCAACTAATCCAAGAATTCATGTTTACTACACTCTACATATGTAAAAATAAAGGGTGGGAGTTAAAAATAGAGGCATTTAATTTACTCCACTTCATGACAACATACCTTGGTTTCATGACCTGTAAATATAACAGTCGCAAAAATGTACTCAGTATTCCTGAGACTGCAACCCTGTAAAAACATAGCAAAGTCCCAATTCCAATGAGTTTCCCAGGTCAGTTTCACAAGTGGATACGAGAGTCGAAATCAGATCAAATAAACAATACAAGACCATTATGGATCAATAACACAAAGATTAACATAATTCACAATTCTATAACTATTAGTGAAGCAAAAAAATTCATGCAGACCAACTAGTTCCATAGAAAATTGAAATGCAAGATAGTAATACATAGACCATTTTTATCAGCTGCAAGAGTAACTTTACATAAATAAAAAATGGGCGCAAAATCCAAGGGAAAATATTAAAATCACGTTCTAAAATAAATTCCAATACTGAGAAACAAAAAGACATCATACTCGTAGCAGAATTTGGTTTGGAGATAGAGGTAATGTCTGCTTGTCAATAATGAGATTTCCAGTGTAGGTGTACAATGAATTGTTAGGTTGTTCACACTGCACTTCTCCTGCAATGAATTAAATGTTCATCACAACCGCAACAAATGACTCGTCAATTTAGCAATCAAATTTCATACCCATCGCATTTAACAAGATTACTTGGATCATTGTTTGAAGCACACTCAAGTATATGAATGTACAATTCTAAAGACTTGCCGAACGGCAGGTTAACAGGAAATACTAAACCTTTGAATTCAGATGCTTTCTCAGGAGTCGAGTAATCCCAAGTCTTTTCTAATGCTTTTCTGATCTTCAAATTAGTTTCCCCATCCAAATTTGCAGTCTGTTACAAAAACAAAAACAAAAATAGGAAAAGATTTTTCTTATTATTTAGTTCAAAAAAGGGTGACTCCATCCATGTCAAACATGCATGACTGAATATTCAAAAACTAAAAGATATGAAAGAATCAAGAACCTCAATGTAGCAGACACCATCTGGGTTTGTACCAGCAAGAAAAAGCAGATCTGCAGGGAAATATCCGTTCTGCTTAATCTAAAACCAATACAAAACATCAGCTTCTAGGTAATGCCAGATAACATTCTTTTTTTAATGGAAACAACATGCAAATGTACGACAGAACAACTCAAACGTTTAAAAGAAAGACAGCAAACATCCAAGACAGTATGAATCAATTATCTTCTGATTGCTACAAAAAAATCATCATGACCATATAAAGCATTACTCAATTCCATGTTTCTAAAACTTTGGACAGCAAGGGGGGAGAAATGAAAGTTACTAGTAATGGGAATTTCCAACCTTCTTAGCCATCACAAGACCAAGTTTATTTAAACACGTCATCACAATGAAGAGTTACCATTCAAGAGAACTTCCAACCAATTCAACTATCGTATGATCATGTTTGGACACATCATCAACATGACAATACCTCTCCAATAGCAACAATCTCTATTCTGCTGTAGTGCCCATTCAACTATTGCATAATTATTTACACACACATCATCAACATGCCAACAAGACCATGCATCGGCTGGATGACAGCACTTAGTAGTTTCTATCTCCCACCACCCTTGTTGCCACAAAGAAGAATCAACTCCCACAGAGCTGGGTTGTCAAAAGCGCCAATAGTCATGGAGACTTGTTTATCCATAGAAAAATCTCAAAACATAATATGACATAGCAAAACCTCCCAATACAAAGCAAAGTCTTTAATGAAGGAAGCTCGGATACGATAATTCACAAGCCTTTAAAGTTCTATCACAATGGCAGGCAAATGAGCCATAAACAATGATGGGAATAGAAGATAAATGAATAATATGACAAACTCGAGAAAAATAATCAGCAGAAAATAAATAGATGCACCATAAGGTGAAAACGACATGATGCTCAAATGCTTATATGATAAATGGGAATTTTTTTTCCTGCCCCAGGGTTGGGTGGGTAAGGTTTTATAACATACAACAACCATCATCATCCACAGGAGTTACAACCAATATCCATGTTACAGCATAACACAATAACCTTATAGAAGTGCCTATATCATATTATGGCACATCAAATGCATATCCGTAAGGAAACATAAGTAAGCAGTACACTCACCCTGACAATATCTCCAACCTGCAACTTTTTCCAGGGAATACTTTCCCATTTCTGATCTTGCAAGACATCCACAGAAGCATTATTTATGGTCATATCATTCTGGAAGCGCTTCTGTTTAACATAAATTCAAAATAAAAAGCTACATAGTTATTCATTCGTCCTCGCTTTCATACTTAACTGCATAAATGATAGATAAAACTTCACACCGCAGCTATCACAGAGAGAAAAGGTTGATATTGGCAATACAGAAAAACAAAAAAGGCTATACTAAAAATCAAGGTTGCATGATATAATAGGCAGACTGGTACTCACCCAATCCTCAAATGCTTCCTTAACAAGAGAAACAAAAAGCACCAAACTCAGAGGGACCACATTGGTTACAGGATGCACAGGACTGCAATATTAGACACACTTGAAAACGTTATGCTTAGAATTGTAACAATTATTAATATTATAAATTAATTTATTACAGGTGAATCAATTAGTCAGTACCCTTTCATATTCAGAGATGCCAAAGCAAATTTGTAAGCAATATTTCCAAAGTGCACGTAAGTGTGTTAATAACAAAACAAAGAACCCAAACTGAAGAAAAATAGGGTGCACACATCGCTCTTTTTATTTTCAGAAACTTAAACAAACTTCCACTTAAAAATGTGTGTAACCGAATGCGAAAAATAAACAAATAACATTGGCATCTCCTCTACTGAGGTCCATTTTCCACTTCATACACGTTTTCCTGTTAAGACGTTATAAAACAAGTACCAAACCAAATAAAGTTAACATACCTGATTGGCGTTGTTGATAGAATTGAGATCGTCAGAAAGTAGAGGTTAGCTACCCTCCTGAACTGTCAGTGTAAACACAATTTCTCAGGACCATGACAAAATAAAATCATAGGTATTGGCAACTCTAGTCAAGTTGTTTATGCATAACCCATAGCAAAATGATATTCCTACACTTCATCACAAAAAAAAAGAAGAAGATAAGCTTCGAACTGCATCAGCAAGCAGGCTGATTGAAAACTAAAATCAAATTCATTGAAATTGCCCTTCATTTTAAGATTTCCAACTTTATCTACCAAGGGAATGCATCTCCTATAAACTTTTCTCATCCATCCAGTCTAATTTTCAGTACTTAAAAACAACCATAATAAGATTTAGAACACAAGCTCTGGTTCCAACTTGTCATTAGGTTGGGTCAGAAATTGCCGCACCGAATCATATCATAATTTTAAATTCTAATATAATCATATTCATCTACGTAGTTTGGAGGCACGTGAATTACCTGTTCAAAGAGTCCTTTCGGCAAAAATGTAATGAAGTTGTACTTTGTAGTCGATATGGAATTCCCCTGGAACAATTGAACGCATAATAATTAAAACCAAATACAAACAAAATGAAGTAAGATTTAAAGTGGCAGATAACAGGACATAGATTACATATCCTATATGTTTATACTCATAAACCTGTCGATGGCACATGGTGGAGGTAAAACAAAATCCTGACAACATCCACTGTGCTAGAAACATATTCTAAATTCTGAGAAGGCCATATCCTAATCTTCTGTTCTACGATCCAGATGAAAAGTGGGCAGCTAACAATCTACAAAGCATAACACTACGACTCAATCGACAACAATGAGTTTACCCACATTGATGCTTCTATACAGGCTGATAATCTTTCTCGCGTATTTATATTCCTTTTTGTTGTTAGCAAATTTTAAGAGTTGAATTAATTAATTAAAAAAGCACGAACAATCGAAGGAGCTTAAATTTACTTCCACAACAGCATTGTGATTTGTATGAACATGGGTCATTCCTTGGAACCATGAGGAAGCTTCATTAAGCATAAAAAGCATTTTTATTGAATTTTTTTTCCGTTACAGAAACCCTAATCTCTTCAATTCCACACTATCCATAAAAAACCAACAATAATTAACCACAACTAATTCAACAGAAAAAAAAAAATAACGAAGGTAAAGAAACGGACGTTATCGAACTACGTCAGTGAAGTTCCAATATTCCTGGAGGATAAATTAACAATCCAACATTTCAATTCCAATGATCATTCTAAATTCCGCCATATTTTCTCAGCAACCAAACAGAAAAATAAAAAAATGAGTAAACGGAGAATAAGACGACAAAAAGTAGAAAAATTCGGGTCACCAACCGGGAATCTGACGGGAATGTTAGCCTCGCGATCGTTGCAGAAAATCGTGCGGTGACCCGGCGCCTGTGGCTGGACTCTTCCGAGTCGAACGGTCGACGTGCGCCCGGGCGGCAAACTCGAATTGCGACCACCGCCCAGCCTCGCTCCTCTGGAGGACCGATTCCATCCACTCATCTTCGGCCCGATCGGAACTCAAACGACGAGTCGCTTCCAACGAACACTCTCCGATCGGCCCCTCAATCGTCTCCTCCCCTATTTCTCGACGGTAAACGGTGGTTCAAAACGCTTCGTCGTACGGAGCCAGAGGAAGTGCATGCGGTATTCAACGGCCTTTCAAACATGCTTTCATTTTTACTCCCTTTTTTTCTTTTTCTTTTTTCTTTTTCTTTTTTCTTTTTCTTGTAGACCGCGAATTGAGTAATTTCCTCAGCGCGAGTACTCTCTGCGCGTATGGCGAGATCTGGCATATGGTGACCGGTGGGGAAACAAGAAGAGGGACTGTGACTTGACGCGCGAGTGAGAGCGTGGTGTTTGGAGGGTCAATACTCAAAATCGCAAAGCGGGACCTGGTTCGGATTATACCGGATATATTTCTATGCGGCGTCGTTTGGTTCGCCGTGGGTGAATGTAACGGTCACTGGAGAGTCGAGAGAAGACGCGCGTCGTGGCGGTCTGGGGGCCGTTGACAGACTTTTAAACTGCCTCCTGGACGTTAGATTTTATGGGGCACATTTTAGGATTTAATATCATTTTTAATAAGAAGCTTTAATACCTTTTTTCACCCTTTTTATTTTTGTCTCTATTACACAATTAAATTCTTTTTTTTTTTTTTGTCCCTATTACAATTTTTTTCTTCGAAAGATCGAAATTTATTTAAATTTATATATAAAATGTCACATATGTATCTTTTGCTAAAATATTAAAAAGAAATTCTGAACTTAATTCATCACAGCTAAATCTCTTGTTATACTTAACTCCAACCTAATATTACATTTAGTAAACTTACTATTTAGTATAATTTTCTACTCATGTTCATTTGACTTGACTGAAAATGTCAAGGAAACCATTACGTTGGGTATGGTTATTTTTGTCTACAATTTGTTACGAAAACCTTATCTTAAATTTCATGAAACCTCAATTAAATAAAAGCATTCATTTTTGCATTCGGTTATAAGAAGATTACTGTAGATGTGTTGGTGTTTAACGGTAGTTCGGGAACATACGGGGGTGTTCTTAGAAAAAAATTAATTTTTATAATAATATTATTACTAGCTTATTCTGAGGTTAAACTTACTCTTTTTGTTTAGTATAGATATTATTGTTTGTTAAAAAAAAAAAAAACAATATATAGATAAAAGTGGCGAATCCATGGCACCACTTTTTTACACAGCTTTTGGCACACGTTTTGTGAGGCCCACTCTGAAATGTACTCTTAACAATCTGAACCGTCTTTCTTGCAAAAAATTAGACAAATCCAAAATCATTAAGACATTCATTTGTAGTGAAGAAAATTGACGAATATGATTTTACTTAAAAAAACCCTAAACCCATTATTTAACAGTCAGATGGTTTCAGATTTGATGATTTTTTGTAGACATGATTTTTAAGAAAATACATAAAAATATAAACAGTTCAAATTGTTGAAATACATTACGAAGTGAATTCCATAAAAAAGTATGCCAAAAATTCTGTAAAAAAATAGTGACATTGATCCGTCCCCATAGATAAAAATTGAGATGACCTTAAATAAGAAGTGGGGTTCAAATTGACACTCTTCCCTTTTATTTGTAACGAGGCCAACTTCTTTGTGCAACTCTTGTTTTGTTGGGCTTTGGGCCTAACAAATGTCTCCATTTTCTTTCTTAACAGGCCCAACAAATGTATTTGCATCGAAATGAAGGATGGTAGCTAAAGTTGTAAACTTCATCAAAACATTAAAGCCTAGCAAGAAAATGGACGTCCAGAGAGCAGAGGCTTAATTAATTTTATTTAATTAATGTAGTTTCAGCTTAATAACAAATCATCAATGTTCTAACAACGTTTAAACAAGACGTGGGAGCATAAGAAATATAGAACAAGCATCATTCTTTTACAAGAACGTCACTAATTGCCCCCGGGGTATTCGCTTAGGTATTTATACGGAGAAGAATGTGTATCCTGCTATAGGGATGATATACGATGTTCGAAGTTCGATTTTCCGACACACGAACAGATGGAGATGTTCGTTGATTTAACATAATGCAGTATACTTCTTCGACAGCTACTGAAGGAGGAAGCGTTCCCTTTGCGCTTTTATTCCCAATTTGAAGACGAGTTTTCTAGGCTATGTTGCTCTATCGAAACCACCACCAACCTGCATATGCAACCACTCGGGTGAATTGCCGCGGCTATAATCCCTTGGAGGCTGTGTACCGAAAGCCATTGAAGCAGCATCGAATGTTTGTTGACCGAACTGAAACAATACAAATTGATCCGTTATGAGAATGACAGTTCATAAAATAGAGGAATGAAACAAATCCCACCAACACATCTGAATTTTTCATCTTTTGTTTCTTAACTCATGGATTCCTATTTTAATCGACACGCGTAGCTTCATCAAAGAGAAATGCGTGTGGATCTCAAGATTCTCAACGAAGTTCTGATGAAAGAGTACGAAAACCGTGGTCTTCAAAACACAGAAATGTGGTCTTCCCTCGTTAAAACAGACAACGATGGATAACAACACAGACGCACAACCTCACATCAAGTAAAGAAGTACTTGAGGAACTTTTGGCTGTCCTCTTGCTTCGGTTTTACTTTACCGATTTTCAAATAAGACTAAACATAGAACATCAGCTGACATGTATATGTTCAGCATGATGAATTTCATGTGTGCAATAATACATGGCACATGGAAAAAAGTTGCAAAAAGAAAACAAGAAGGTACTATATAATGAAGCGTTCGAAGAAAGAAAAAAGCGACGTGAAAGTGATTCTAAACTCCAACAACTGCACATAATCTTATGGACTTACCTCTTTAGAAGGAAACGCCTCAATGCCGGGGTTCATTCTTGTATTAACTGCTTCAAGCTTCATCGACAGGAACTGCAACATCCCAAACATTGATAGTGCTCGAGCATAAGTTCACATGTTGAAAAATTCATCGTAAAAATGAAGAAAAACTGCAAGATTCATACCTCAACCTGACGCTGTAGCGATTGGACGTAATTAATTATCTCATCAAGCACCAGTGCTTTTCCAATAACCTGAATCAGATAACATACTGTAATCAGCAGTTTTCTACCATGTTAATCCAAGGCTCAAAAAAAACTCAATAGTACTGATGCAAACTAGGAGATAAATTTACGCAAAAACACGAAAAAATTCAACTCAGTAAAAAATAAAAATTGAAAAAAATCCATGAGGCGATTTCTAACACATTGAGATGCAACTGGGTATTGACTAGTAGATGAATATATGAAAAGTATGGGTACACCATACCGTACCGTACCTTATTACAACCAGGGACCAGATCCTGGAGAATTTTCATCCTCTCGCTTATCTTCTCTCTTCTAGCCTGTCCACCACATATTTCCAAATTTTCATTCAGTACTTATCATTTAATAGCTCAAGAAGATTGTTCGAAAATTCATCAAAAATCGACGATGAAGTAATGTGAACAAAAGGTAATTATTATGGATTATACATGCTTGATTTGTGTCCCGTTTCTCGAATTATATCCCTTAATATAAGTTAGCTGAAAATAACAGCGCTAGAGTTTAATCTCCGGCCTGTAAATTAGAGTAGTTTAAAATATTATTCGAAAATAAAGGACTTGGACAATTGACGTAAATTACTCTTTCTGCAAGACTGTGGCTATCAGTAGCTTGACCCCTTCTAGCTCGGACATGTATGTAGTCCTGCTTAGGCGGATCAGGCGGCTGAGCATTTGGCTCCGCCGGCTTGCCTGAACTGGTTTCCGCTTCGGCTTTCGACTCACGGGCACTCTCATCTCTGCATCTAGGCGATGCTTTAAGCCGTTTCCCATCACAATCACTCTGCCAAAACAAAATTTGGACCAAAAATATGCAGATTTAGAAATTGTTCAATTAAAGAAATGGCCTATTTCCAATCACAGATGTGCAGATTTAGAAATTTCAAATAAAATCATTAGAAATTTCAAAGAAAATCACTTTAGAAAAAACAGTAAACAGAAATAGTTTGCTATAATTAGCAAAAAGCTAATCCGAGTTTAAGCAATTATACAATTGAATTATATATTGAATGAAGGAAAAATATAAATACCGCGCCAATATCGCCACTGCTTTTGGGAGACTCGGCGTCGGCGTCACGCCTTTTCCTCGAGGCACCGCCATGTCCGCCGCCGTGGTTGCCTCGGTGGTCCAAGCTCATCGTATTCGGATCACTATCGGCCAAGACGTCCCGAATCGCGCCCGAGACGTCCCCAAACTGCGCGAAACTCTGCGAGAAGTTCGGCCCCCGCAGCCCCAACGCTCCTCCGGAATCTCCGGCGCTCGCGCCGCTTCCGTTCATCGGGAACTCCCAGATCTCCGAGAGATTAAACGACGTCGCATTGGCGTTAGGGAACGAGCACTCGTTGACGAGCGTCGGCGGATCCATTTTCACACTCCGATACGGTTCAAGTTCGGGTTTGGATTCGGATTAACGTTCGCATTCGCCGGATTCAAATAGTAAGTTCAAACAAATCTCAAAGTCGAAAGGGAGGTCGCAATAAGTAGAGAGATATGTAGAGAGAGAAAGTGTTTGGTGCTGTGCGTGAACTCCTTGGACAGTGGAGGTCGTTGGTGCGCACTGCGCCTACTGCGTACTGGAGAGTTTTACTCTTTCTTTTCTCTTTCCACTGCGCCTCTCCTCGTCTTCCTCCACGCAAAGAACTTGTTTTTTCATCGACAGCGGCCTCGGGAGCTGCGAAACGAAGTCGCTTACGGTGAGAGCTTTTCTCGCAGCCTCCAGCGTTTCTCTGTCCCTTTCTTCTCTCTCACTATTCTTTATGTAAACCTTCACTTCCCTTCTCCACCGTCCGATCAAAGTGCAATCCCAGTCAATCACACTGACGGTGGGGAGACATTGGATCAATAATCACGGTCACGTACACGAATGCATTGTCTTACTGTTGATACTACGATGCCACGTACTCATTGAAACGGAATATTACAATAACCGTGAATCTTAAGCTGTCTCACTATTGTTAGGTTGTTAGTCACGTATTACAATAAAAATGGACGGCGAAATTAAATGTCACTAATGTACGTATTCAAGTTGAGGGATTTTGGTACGAAATTAAAGTGTTGATTTAAATGCTCTAGATGGCTTGTGTTACAATACTCTTACAACTGATGTATGATATTACTAAATAAATTCACGTATTATAAGATGAACTAATCGTTAATATCCACTAATAATGTAATAACTGCATTGAAAAACTTCTTGATGCAGGGAAAATGCGTATCTTTTTAAGAGCAATTTACATATGAGTAAAAACTTTATATAAAGTATTGCATTATTAGATTGAAACACCACTGTGAATAAAAATTTACACATAAGATGTTTTTGTAACTCGTAAAATAACACGTTAATCACAATGTAATCTTGTGAATTTTGTAACCTTCTTAGTAAATCTTGTAGTGTTTTTTTATTTTCAATAATATTTGTAGTGTTATAATCTGTTTGTTCGTTCATCGTTGCGTTTACTCTGATTTTCAACTAGGAGTCAAGCTCCAGTTTTCTCCGGCTACGTCCAAGTATAAGTTCAATGTAGTCTCTTGTTTGAGGTCTCGGGTCACGACATGTTGATTATTATGTGCATGGATTAGGCTTGTTTAATGCTTTATTAACGTAGCTCATGATCCCCTAAAAGGTGGGTTAGTGGGTTTTCTATAGTTTAATCATTGTTATGATTATGATGTGTGTTAAAGGTGTAATTAATATTAAAGAATTGACTAATCTATAATTTTAGATTTGGTTAGAGGAGAATTGGACCAATTTTGGAAGCTTGGGCAGCATGGAGGCCCAGCCTTCGCTGGCCTATCACCATCATCATTGTTTCCCAAAAAGGAAATATAGTTCTTAAAAAATAAAATTAGATGCTTTTTTTTTTTTTTAAATTAATCTCGAACTCAATCTTTAACCAAATATTTACATCAGGAATATCCAATCACAATATTTGATGTAATTGTTTAGTTGTTTTAAATGATAGACGTACGTAGAATTTGAACATAAGAACTTCCTTCAATATCATAAAAATTATGTGTCTCTAGATCAAATGTCCATTTGTAAAGTGTGTCACATATTTTACCAAATGATGTCCCATATTTACCAATTATATACTATAAAACACTTATTAATAATGAGCTTTTGGAAAAGCTTCAAGTGCTTTATGACGATTAACAACGTTTATTATCACATTTGACAAAAAAAATTAAAAGCGTTTCATGTTAAAATTTTCAATTTTTCCTATAAAATTTATCATGTTATAATAACTTATGAGCCAAACATCCCAATTTATCTCAATCGGGTTGAAATTCTATTCCAAACCAACTTTCACAGAGAATTTACCTCTCTAGAGGAAAATAATCAGTAACAGTGACTTTAGCACTCGCCAAAAAAGCTTCCCTTTGCTTTGACTGAAAAAATATCCCTTGTATGCATGATCATGTATAAGGTGCATACATGCACGCGAATGATGATCTTAACCGTTGATGCATGTAACTTATAATTTATTGATATTTAAGATCCTTTTTTGCATACGTGGATGACAATCAGCATCGATCCTTGCACACACAGGCAACTAATGGTAGTATTCTTTTATCCCAATTTAGTATTTGAAATAAAAAATAAGAGGCTTCAAAAAGGCTATTGTACGCATGAGTACCCATAAACAACCGTCATACGGTCAATCTTGCATGCTTGTGAGTTGATATTGGCCGTTTATGCATCTAAAGCTCACAATGCATCAATGATCAAAATCAACGCGTGTGTGACTATCTGTAGCATAAGTAAACGCGTGAATTTGAAGCCAGCTATTGGGTTGTATTACACGTACTTATCATTTAACAACTATTGGGTAAAGAAAAAACTGAAGTACAAAGGTTGTGTCATTGGCCTGACTTAGTTTGGTACATGCAACACTCATTTGTCAAAACTCATCGGACAGTATTGATGGTTATGGGATTGCTTCGAGTACAAGTCGTGCCGAACCTTTGCCTCTTTCTATACCAGTTCTGGTTAGGCACACACAGTCGCCGGAAAGGATATGCTGCCCTTGCTCCAAATAAACACACCTTGGATCAAGAAATTCAACTCGTGCAGTTAATCTATTTCATCATGTGTGCTGATTGCGATACTGGTCCTTTTTTGTCGTCTGTGTTCAATCCGATGCGATTGATATAGCTACCAGCAAAGCCAGGGGAAAAGAGCTTGGTAACTCTGCCTTTCTAAAGATTAAATGTACTTCTGTTGTCGTCATCATCATCAATAATGATATTTCGACACACTGAATTAACATTTACAACTTCGCGTCTGGATTTGTCATGAGTGTAATATTGAGATTGATTGATCGGGAAGGTTTTACTATCATATTATGTGGCATGCATGGTTGTTCTTCATATCGATATCTCTTACAATTATGAATACGTGATAAATGAAGGACTATTTTCAGTGTTTATTGCATAAACATTGTAACATTTTTTATTTAATTTTAGAATTTTGTGTTGCATTTTCTTCTTTTTGAAAACCAAAATACAGAAGTTTATTGTTACATCAAGGAATTAATTCAATTCGGCCTGCCATGTGGGAAAAATACTATAAGAGGGTAAGGAAATCACCATACCACATTTTATGCCAGATGCTTCGGTACTCTGGAATTTCTGTCGACTTTTTTTCTCTTTTGGGTGGATGTAGCAGTATTATACAGTAACTAGACAGACGGTTGGCACCGTACGATGCGATACTACTCTCAAATCTCTGCTTTGTTGTAATTAAAATTCAAATTTCATAAACGATAATTGTATAAAAAGAAGAAGATAAAACTCTTGATAAAAATATCAATTTCTACGTAACTAGGTGATCGTTTAAAAATAACATACCAATTAACGACTCGTATTTAGATCAACAAAGAATTGGATCACCTAACTGGCCTTGGATGATAATTGAAGTGTTTGATAAGTGTAGATGTAAGAACAATTTTATGGAATTAATATGAACTTATAGATTGTCAGTTTTCAATTAAATTTAATCTGATCTGCCCTAATGGTCGGTCCCTACTTAATAATGGATAATGATGGATTTTTCAATGCTGAAAAAAGTAGTTGTTTGGGGCTTATTACCAGCCGGTGTTCTTAATGGAGGAGGATTCTCTCCCACCTCCTAATCTTTCTCTCATTGTCTCATCTCCTATTTAAATCACGTCAACATTTTATATATATATTTTTTTATAAAGACAATAAGACAAAAAATAATGTGTGAGAGAAGAAGAGAGAAGGGGATGAGAATAGAAAGGAAGAAAATCCTACCCTGTTCTTAATTGGTGAGTGATAATAAATTATGGAAAAAGAAAAATTTGATGAGATTTGACAAATTGCATGCATAAAGCATGTGTTTTACATGATACAATCTTTAGGCATGTTTGAGATTAATTTCATAAGATGCATTTTTTTCTTTCATAAAACGCTTTAACTAGAAGCACAACAAGTTTTTATATATATAATATTTAAGTACTTTATAACTCATAAACATTTAAAACTTCTTAAAAGCCAAAAGCGTTATTGGTTAAAGCATATTTTTTCGGTTCCAAATTGTTTGTTGAAATTATCAATGAGACGAACTAGCAATGGCTAAGCAATTTGTAGTTTATATGAGCATTTGCAATTACACTACTTAGTATTATGATCTAGGGTATTCTTCTTCATTAGTAAATGAGAGGTCTTAGGTTTTTTTTTTTTTGCCGAAGGCAAATTTGAACTACATTGTTATGGCTCGCCCATTGTAAGGTTTAGCTTATTCTCTCACCCCTTAGTTAGATAATATCGCTTGTTAAAAAAAAAAATTATTTGTTGAAAATATTCTTAATTGAAAATGCTCATACAAACTTCGAATTGCTTAGCCATTGCTAGTTTGTCTCATAGATATCCTTTAATTTATTACATGGTCCCATAATGTCTAAGCAATTCATAGTTTATAAGAGCATATGCAACTAAGAATTTTTTCAACAAACAATTTTAGAGGAATAAAAATGCTTTCATAAAATCAATAACGCTTTTGGTAATATTTTAAGAATTTTAAAATGATTATGGGTAATATGAGTACTTAAATATTTTGTAAAAAAAATTATTCTGCTTTTAGTTAAAGCGTGTTATGAAAAAAATGCATCTTATGAGATCAATCTCAAACATAAGTCACATAAAACGCATGCTTTATGGATGCAATTTGTCAAATTTCATCGAGTTTTCCTTTTTCCAAAATCAAGATTTTGGAATGAAAATATATTTTGAATAACATGAAGATGATAGTTTGTTGTTATGGTAAAGGAAACAAAAGAAAAATTTAACAAATTTATTTATTTTTAAATTGAAAATGAAGGATCGGTAATAATGTAGCGATTATTATGGGTAAATGTCGCTCTAACGCTAGCAACGTCCCTCCAAATGATTGTTGCTAGAATGGTACCGAACCTCTTGGCTTAGTGTCGCTATCTTTCTAACGACATACTCTAAATAAAATCGCTATCTTCTTACCGATCCTTCATTTTCAAATTTTTAATTAATTTTTGATAAAATTTTCTCTGGTTTTCCATACCATAACAACAAATTATCACTGTTCATTTTCTTCAAAATGTATTTTCTGTGCAAAATCTTAATTATGGGAAAAGGAAAAATTGATGAAATTTGACAAGTTCCATGCATAAAGCATGTGTTACAATCTTAGGGTATGTTTGGGAATTTGATTTAGTTTTTTGAAAGCGTTTTTATTCGTTCCAAATTGTTTGTTGAAAATATTCTTACGAAATGTATAAACGTTGCTAGGTCTTCTCATAGATATCCTTGGTCCAGTCTTATGCTGATAAATGCTTTTTGGGCTTCTTATTGTAAACATGTAAAAGTTTCTATTAGAAATCAAAGTATTTCTTGAAAATCTACTTGAAACACTTAATAAGTGATTTTCAGAAAGCACTTCTACCACCGACAACTGTTTTCAGGTGTTATGCCAAACGTAGTTCTTTCTTGGTCAAAAGTAACAATAAACACTTTTAGATTGTATAAAATACTTTTGACAATTTCATAAACAATCTTAACACGCCCTTGTATCATTTTGGTAATCGGTTCATTAAGGGTAGGAAAAATTTCTCTTGACATCAACAAAAAAGAGAAAAATTAATCTGTGCTATGTAACATTAAATGCTACAACTATTGAATGACCTAAATTGATTTGAATTTTTACTTTTATTTTTATACCTTGAATTCACACTGTCCAATTCTTGTACGATAGAATTGAATTCTTTAAAAAAGAAAAAATGAAAAAAAAAAAAAAACAAGAGAATAAAACAGCTCGTGCTTAGCTGCACTACATTAACAATTTGGACTTTAGTTGGTTGAGGGCATACATGATACATATCACAGTTGCAGTGTCGTCTGGAATGAAAGTACATAAACTGGAGTCCTGAATTCGACCATATTTTTTTAAGCCCACTGAAATGATGTGTGGCCCACGAGACACCTGGCTAATAATAATTGGAAGATAGATAGTAGGTAGTGGGGAAATGAAGTAGGATTATCTACCTTATCTTTTTTTCTCACCTTCTATTTAAATGGTAACGGTTAAACTACGTCAACATCTTATATTAATTTTTTTTTATAGAAAGAGAAAGACAAAATAAAGAATGTGAGAGGAGGAGATTGAAGGAAATGGAAAGAGAATGGGAGTGAATCCTAGTCCTGAGGAAATTGGACATATCTCACTTTTTGGAGCCAATGAGTAGACAATTCGGATCACTGAAATTAAATCTGATGGTTTCTATTAATTCATTTAGCTGACCACCTTACGTAAACTAAGAATTTAGCTTTTTCTTTCATACAAACGAAATGCTCGAATTTCTTGATCCTTAGATTCCGATACTAACATCTGAACAGGATCCAAATTCGGAAGAATTAGGATCCAAAATATCCAGTCCAATTGGTAACCCTTTTTATCCACCAATTAAAAAAACATGCATATTTTCTAGATTCTTATGAATTATTAATTTTGTGTTTGAAATGAGAGCTGTAAATCCTGCTTATTTGAAAGATAAATTAAATCAAATGGAGGAATGCCAGACAGCCCAACTGGAGAAGCAGATGGGGAACATATGTGATAAGTTTTTGAATTCTTCTCTCAACATGTTTTCATCATCTTTGCGACCCTATTTGGACACTAATTTCAGACACAACTGTCAAACGTGTCCAGTATTTTATCTGGTGCTAGGTAGCTGTACACTACGTAAACATTCAAAGCAGTCGACGATAAGATTAATTGGCCAAATTGATCGAGGGTTGAAAGTATAAACATTCAAATCACCCAATCCATTTTCTGCAAAAAAATCATTCAATTTCAAAATCTTTTAGTCATCCGTACATGTTAAGACAATTAACGATTTTGGTATCAAGTAGCATCCCTATAAGCGGTCAATTTGTTTTATGCATCTGAATGACTAAAAAATTTTCGAGATGAATAATTTTTTTACATATGTAATCTTTAGATGATAATAAAGAGTGAATAATTTCAATTATTTATCAAGTAAGTTTGCCATGAAAGATGCATGCATTATTATTATTTTTGTAATAATTATCTAGATATCTAAATATTAATAAAATTTTCATTGTCGACTAAAAGCCCATGAAATTATCATCCTAACCCTCTAAGTAAAACTGAACATAAATAGGAAATGTGGATAATAATGTAATTTCACACAACCAACACTTTGCATATTTATTTATTTATTTATTTCAATACCTCGCCTACACGGCTACACGTGATTCTAACACAATTTTAATTAAAAAATAAATAAAAGAGTAAATTGTAGCAATAATCCATCAACTAAAAATCTATTACCATTGATCCCTCAACTCATCAAATCGTGCATCTATGATCATTTTGTCAACTCCGTTAAAACTTCTGTCAAATGAGTTATGTGTTATGCACGTGAGGCTAAATCAAGAAGCAAATATGAAAAATTGTATCAATGGTCCCTCAACTTTAATTCAACTAAAGAAATGGTACTTCAACTTTAATCCAATTGGAGCAATGATCTCTTAATTTTAACACAATTGTAGCAGTGGTCATTCCAACATAACTCATTTTGATAGAATTTTAACGGAATTGACGAAAGGGACCATAGCTACATGTTTTGATGAGTTGAGAGACCAATGGTAAGAGATTTTTAGTTGAGAGACCATTGCTCCAATTTGATTAAAGTTGAAAGACAATTACTACAATTTACTCACCAAAAGCAAAGCTCTCTCCCCACTCTTCCCATCCCACGGTCTCTCTCCCTCACTTCCTCTCTCCTTCCATTTAAAAAACAAAAATACAAAATTATGACACACATTGACATTTGTGTGTGGCCATATGTTGGTTTAATATATAAAAGAAGAGAGAGTTCACACTTCAACCAATTTTTCAATAAGGTAATTAATTAAAACTTGGATTATTTTTAACAGTTAGATGATTTTTAAAAGTTAAATTTCGCGTCATTTGAGAGGTAAAACGAAAAAACCGTAAAAAAAAAAAAAAAAAGACGCGAAATTCCAGTGGCGGGAAAATCAAATGCGAATTAAAAGCGGTGAAGGCCATTTTTCCGGCGGCCATCCAAACAATTTTATTATTTTACACTAGACGGAAATGGAGTTGCTGAAATTCTCCAAATTCAAGCTCCAGCTTCAAACTCTGATCTCCGAAGTCCGAGAACTCCGAGTAAGATTTCTCATCGCCGCCACCTCCATTATCTCCCTTTCCCTCACCATTCTTTGTGAATTCACACTTTCAGGAAAGGGAACGCTCCGCCGCCGAACAGCTCCGTCTTCTTATTCAGGTTTCCCTTTAAAATCAATCGCTGCTCTCCGATTGCAATTTGAGTTTACTTGTTCGTATTGACGGAGTGTTTGGATGCAGAAACAAAAGCAAACCGAGGAAGAATGCGGCAGAAAGTTGCAGGAATTGCTGGCGGAATTGGCTTCCTCCAATGAGCTGCGACAGAAACTCGAAAGAGAGGTTTGTCGGATTATGTAATTGTTTATGTTTGCGGTGAAGGTGTTTGTTGAAATGCTTGTTAGAGATCACAGCCAAATTTGGTTTTAATTGAGCTGTTTTTTGTTTTTCGAATCTTGTTCTTGCAGGTGAGTTACCTTCAGAGTGACAATTCTATGCTAGAGAACAGGCAAAAGGAGTTGAAGGGAACGATTCATAACCTACTCCAGTCCAGGGAATATTTCGTCAACACTTGTCAGGTTCGTTGGAATTATGACATCGAGAGATTACCATGCAATGTTGTCAGTGTTTTTTGATCCCACGATGAATTTGTATCGAACCTATTTAACCGAAATATGACTCACTGGTGTCAGGTTCATGTTTAGGAATCCACTTGTGAAATGAAACGCTTGATTCAATGCAGGGACAGAAAGCTTGCTTTCCTATCTGAGAAGATAAAATCTCATCTTTTGCTATTCGATTCAATAGAAAAGGAGGCAATTTTGGTAAAGAAAGTCGTGGATAATGTGCAACGCGTTGTTAGTGAGAAAGAGGAAGTAGGCAAGCAACATTTTAAATTTTTACTGTATGCTTATATTCCATTTGAAGTTGCAGCGTCAGATCCCTCCTAACTCACTGCTTTGTTCACAGTGGCAGGCTTAAAGAGCAAATTGGATACTGTTTCCACATTAGAGAAAGTATTTATTGGTAACTCCAAGTTATCATTATATATCAATTCTTCGATGTTGTAAATTACGTTATTAAATTGTTGAAGGAAAGGTTAAATTTGAAACCACTAATAATTTATTGACCATGTACTAATTTATGCGGAAAAGATCAGTGACCTGGAAAACAAACTAAAAAATTATGAAGACGAGACTCGGAGAAAGGATAAAGCCATCTCAGAACTAGAAGCTCAGATGGAGGCAGCAAAAATTTGTAATACAAGCCACACACAAATAGAAGATATATCCATGCATCAGAGATTCATTTGTTCGATTGATTCGTAAAACTAGTCTACTGTTTTAGCCAAAAATTTTCTCATCCTTACCTTCAGAAAGTTATATCAGCAAAGGATGCGGTCATACAGAATTTGATTTCAGAAAAACAGGTCTAAATTTCATATTGTTTTTGTTTTTGTTTAGACCTTACCAAGTTCTGCTATTGACTTCTAAACTTACTTGATGAACTCCATGATCAGGCATTGCATTTTGAAGTTGGAAGTTTGGGGATTATCTTAAGGAGGATTCAAGACACTGTTAAAAGTATGAATGAAGAGGTAGAAAAAGTTTCAGTTTGGTTTTAAAAGTTTCAGTTTAGGTTTAACCTGCCATGCTTTCACTCAATGAATTCACATTCAAAGTTTTATTGAACGCCACATTTCCAATTGGTCAATTAACAATTTAACATATAATGTATATGGATACATGGTGTGATTTCTTAAGTTTTATGGTTTTGCCTCTTGTGATGCATTTAGAACTTTCCCCAACATCTTCTGATTGATCTTCCAGTGAAGACACTCATTGCTTCCTTGTGGGAACTGTCGTCAATTTATTTTTCAGGACAAAGGGGTATTTTCCTCAATTCTGGAACACCAAGGAGGATGCAATATGATTTTGACAAAGGAAGATAATAGGTAGTGCTCATACTCTTACCATCTATGCATAAGTTGTAGAAAACAGGAATGCTTGATTGCAGAGATACGTTCTTATCAGAGATCATAAACAAATGCAATGATGCACAGTGGGTGGTTTTTCATTAATTTTTACTTAACATTGTTATTAACTTTCCAGGATTGAAGATGCAGTCCAGAAATATACAGGAAAATCTCAAGAAAAGGCTTACGGGTCTGGCGATGGAAGAAATACAGGTTTGTCATGAAAACCTTTCTGCTTCTAGAACCTCATGTATCAGAAAATGATACACTCACTGTGAGTGAAGATGTTGTCTCACTTCAAATACCATGTTCGATGCAAACAATTTTGCTTCCGAGGGTTGCTTTACTTCACTTATTCTTTCTAAGAGAAAGAAAGTTGAGAGTTGAAGTATACATGTACTCCACTTATATGGACATTTCAAAAACTTGCAGCTTCACATCTATCTCAAAAGTGCAAGTCAGCTGGGAACAACTTACAAGAGAACAATAACTTGGACTCATGCGTGTCAGAGGCAAGTGAATTTTACTGGTTGTAAATTGAAAAACTCATCGATTGGTCATTCTGCATTGAATAATCTTGTTTAACATTGCACTGGCAGTTTAACTGTTGTTCCCCACAGTCGGCTTCCTCAAAACCTCAATTGGAAGCTACTGTTCTAAGTATCTCAGTAAGTGATAGAAAGGTACGGAGTTGACCTACAATCTGTTTTCTCAGTGAAACTTGTGATAATTAGTAATCTTGTCTAATTCTTCTAATGCATTAGCAATCAGCTCAAACGGATTGATCGATTTCTTTCTTGCGTAATCTAATGGTCAGGATAATTGCACAATATCAATGCGTATAGATTCAGAGTGCTCAACAACCCAAGATGAAGCCTCACATGCTCCGAATTAGGTTCGTCTAGACTCCCACCTTATCATTTTAACCATTTGATTAAAGTTTACAAGCATATAAGTAGGAGGATGCAAGAGACTAAAGCATAATCTTAAAATCTCAAGGATTACCAAGATTTGGGAGTTGCAATTGGAGCATGCTGTATATTGTTCTGCTCACACTGATCCTTCCACCACACAGCTTCTTCAGCAAATAGGTAAATTTTATATAACCATCTTGGGAGAGAAACTTAGGTAGGCCCTGAACTCGTGTCGGGCACTCCTCAAGTTTTTCTCCCAACGTCGACGCGTTTTCTTCTTAAAATGTTCATGTTGTAGATGTAGAACAGGTTGGACCATGGTGGCTTCAGCCCACCTTGATTAATTTTTGGGCTGACCATGCAATGTCAAGTGCTTCAACTATTTCTTCTTTAGTTTTTTTTCTTTCCATTTTTTATATATATATTTTTATATTATTATTAGTTTCAAATTCAAATCCTAATCTATGAGCTCAGCGATACTATTATAAAATCCAAGCCTAGGAAGTTATATATTTTAAACTCCAGTTGTCTGGTTTTCCTTGGAGACAACAATGTTAAGTTGAATTTGATGACCATTGTCACAAAATTCATTAGGGATACCCAACCTTACAAATTGTGACTAAGAGCATGTTAATATGTACACATCAGCTATAATAGTAAAAAAAAACATACTAATATTCTCCAACTGAAGTGCCAAATCATATGTGGCAATGACATGAATTGGCATCAAAAGAGGTTGCTGTCAAATTTGACAGCAACTTCAAATGTTTTTTTTATTAATTATTAAATGTATTTTATTAAATTTTAATTAGTTTAATCATTTTTTATAATTAATGTTGAGCTGACCGATGTAATTATCCTACTTTTTTCTCCTTTTCAATCTAGGAAGGTAAACAGATTATTGATTAAACTTTAAATGTTTTTTATTAAATTTTAATTAATTTAATAATTTATTTTATAAAATAATAATTTAATAATTTAATTTGACATATCATTTGAAGAACAAAACTTTAAAAGATGTCAAAGTGACACATAAGTTGTCAAAATTTAAATTTTATGTTCAAAATTTGAAATCTCCTTTGGAAATGGTCTAAGACGTTAAGGTGATGATATCGAAGATACCAAAAATTCATGTAGTAGAGCAAATAATTCATTTTTAAAGAGGACTTACATGTAACTAAGATGTTAGAGTGATGTTATTACAAATTAATTGCATGCTGTTACGTGTACATATTAAAGTATATAATTATCCGTGATAAACTTAAATATTGCTACGTTAAAATTGCATTTAGGTTTCTCGTCCTCCCTCCGAAGGTATTAGTAAATCATATGTTGATGAAATGATGGGTTCATGTTCATGGGCGATGTATGAAGTGTGAAGATTATTGGATCGGTGTTTGTAATAAGACGTACAGAAAGTAAAACCTAGATGCAACATAAGTTGTTGTTATGGTAAAGGAAACAAAAGAAAAATTTAACAAATTTATTTATTTTTAAATTGAAAATGAAGGATCGGTAATAATTTAGCGATTGTCACGGTCGGAGGTCGCTTTAACGCTAGCAACGTCCCTGCAATTGATTGTTGCTAGAATCATACCGAACCTCTCGGCGTATCTTCGCTATCTTTCTAACGATATACTCTTATTAAAATCGCTATCTTCTTACCGATCCTTCATTTTCAAATTTTTAATTAATTTTTGATAAAATTTTCTCTGGTTTTCCATACCATAACAACAAATTATCACTGTTCATGTTATTCAAAATGTATTTTCTGTGCAAAATCTTAATTATGGGAAAAGGAAAAATTGATGAAATTTGACAAGTTCCATGCATAAAGCATGTGTTACAATCTTAGGGTATGTTTGGGAATTTGATTTAGTTTTTTGAAAGCGTTTTTATTCGTTCCAAATTTTTTGTTGAAAATATTCTTACGAAATGTATAAACGTTGCTAGGTCTTCTCATAGATGTCCTTGGTCCAGTCTTATGCTGATAAATGCTTTTTGGGCTTCTTATTGTAAACATGTAAAAGTTTCTATTAGAAATCAAAGTATTTCTTGAAAATCTATTTGAAACACTTAATAAGTGATTTTTCAGAAAGCACTTCTACCACCGACAACTGTTTTCAGGTGTTATGCCAAACGTAGTTCTTTCTTGGTCAAAAGTAACAAGAAACACTTTTAGATTGTACAAAATACTTTTGACAATTTCATAAACAATCTTAACACACCCTTGTATCATTTTGGTAATCGGTTCATTAAGGGTAAGAAAAATTTCTCTTGACATTAACAAAAGGGAGAAAAATTAATCTGTGCTATGAAACATTAAATGCTACAACTATTGAATGACCTAAATTGATTTGAATTTTTACTTTTATTGTTATACCTTGAATTCACACTGTCCAATTCTTGTACGATAGTATTGAATTCTTTAAAAAAAGAAATGAAAAAAAATGAAAAAAATGAAAAAAAAAGAAGAAAACAGCTCGTGCTTAGCTGCACTACATTAACGTTTTTTCATCATCTTTGCGACCCTATTTGGACACTAATTTCAGACACAACTGTCAAATGTGTCCAGTATTTTATCTGGTGCTAGGTAGCTGTGCACTACAAAAACATTCAAAGCAGTCGACGATAAGATTAATTGGCCAAATTGATCGAGGGTTGAGAGTATAAACATTCAAATTACCCAATCCATTTTCTGCAAAAAAATCATTCAATTTCAAAATCTTTTAGTCATCCGTACATGTTAAGACAATTAACGATTTTGGTATCAAGTAGCATCCCTATAATGAGCGGTCAATTTGTTTTATGCATCTGAATGACTAAAAAATTTTCGAGGTGAATAATTTTTTACATATGTAATCTTTAGATGATAATAAAGAGTAAATAATTTCGATTATTTATCAAGTAAGTTTGCCATGAAAGATGCATGCATTATTATTATTTTTGTAATAATTATCTAGATATCTAAATATTAATAAAATTTTCATTGTCGACTAAAAGCCCATGAAATTATCATCCTAACCCTCTAAGTAAAATTGAACATAAATAGGAACTGTGGGCAATAATGTAATTTCACACAACCAACATTTTGCTTATTTATTTATTTATTTATTTCAATACCTCACCTACACGGCTACACGTGATTCTAACACATTTTTAATTAAAAAAAAATAAAAGAGTAAATTGTAGCAATAATCCATCAACTAAAAATCTATTACCATTGATCCCTCAATTCATCAAATCGTGCATCTATGATCATTTTGTCAACTCTGTTAAAACTTCTGTCAAATGAGTCATGTGTCATGCACGTGAGGCTAAATCAAGAAGCAAATATGAAAAATTGTATCAATGGTCTCTCAACTTTAATTCAACTAAAGAAATGGTCCTTCAACTTTAATCCAATTGGAGCAATGGTCTCTTAATTTTAACACAATTGTAACAGTGGTCATTCCAACATAACTCATTTTGATAGAATTTTGATGGAGTTGACGAAATGGACCATAGCTACACATTTTGATGAGTTGAGAGACCAACGGTAAGAGATTTTTAGTTGAGAGGTCATTGCTCCAATTTAATTAAAGTTAAAAGACAATTACTACAATTTACTCACCAAAAGCAATGCTCTCTCCCCACTCTTCCCATCCCTCTCTCCCTCTCCCTCCCTCTCTCCTTCCATTTAAAAAACAAAAATACAAAATTATGACACACATTTTGTGTGTGCCCATATGTTGGTTTAATATATAAAAGAAGAGAGAGAGTTCACACTTCAACTAATTTTTCAATAAGGTAATTAATTAAAACTTGGATTATTTTTAACAGTTAGATGATTTTTAAAAGTTAAATTTCGCGTCAAATGAGAGGTAAAACGAAAAAACCGTAAAAAAAAAAAAAAAAAAAGACGCGAAATTTCAGTGGCGGGAAAATCAAATGCGAATTAAAAGCGGTGAAGGCCATTTTTCCGGCGGCCATCCAAACAATTTTATTATTTTACACTAGACGGAAATGGAGTTGCTGAAATTCTCCAAATTCAAGCTCCAGCTTCAAACTCTGATCTCCGATGTCCAAGAACTCCGAGTAAGATTTCTCATCGCCGCCACCTCCATTATCTCCCTTTCCCTCACCGTTCTTTATGAATTCACACATTCAGGAAAGGGAACGCTCCGCCGCCGAACAGCTCTGTCTTCTTATTCAGGTTTCCCTTTAAAAACAATCGCTGCTCTCCGATTGCAATTTGAGTTTACTTGTTCGTATTGACGGAGTGTTTGGATACAGAAACAAAAGCAAACCGAGGAAGAATGCGGCAGGAAGTTGCAGGAATTGCTGGCGGAATTGGCTTACTCCAATGAGCTGCGACAGAAACTCGAAAGAGAGGTTTGTGGGATTATGTAATTGTTTATGTTTGCGGTGAAGGTGTTTGTTGAAATGCTTGTTAGAGATCACAGCCAAATTTGGTTTTAATTGAGCTGTTTTTTGTATTTCGAATCTTGTTCTTGCAGGTGAGTTATCTTCAGAGTGACAATTCTATGCTCGAGAACAGGCAAAAGGAGTTGAAGGGAACGATTCATAACCTACTGCAGTCCAGGGAAAATTTTGTCAACGCTTATCAGGTTCGTGGGAATTATGACATCGAGAGAGATTACCATGCAATGTTGTCAGTGGTTTTTGATCCCACGATGAATTTGTATCGAACCTATTTAACCGAAATATGACTCACTGGTGTCATGTTCATGTTTAGGAATCCACTTGTGAAATGAAACGCTCGATTCAATGCAGGGACAGAAAGCTTGCTTTCGTATCTGAGAAGATAAAATCTCATCTTTTGCTATTCGATTCAATAGAAAAGGAGGCAATTTTGGTAAAGAAAGTCGTGGATAATGTGCAACGCGTTGTTAGTGAGAAAGAGGAAGTAGGCAAGCAACATTTTAAATTGTTACTGTATGCTTATATTCCATTTGAAGTTGCAGCGTCAGATTCCTCCTAACTCACTGCTTTGTTCACAGTGGCAGGCTTAAAGAGCAAATTGGATACTGTTTCCACGTTAGAGCAAGTATTTATTGGTAACTCCAAGTTATCATTATATATCAATTCTTCGATGTTGTAAATTACGTTATTAAATTGTTGAAGGAAAGGTTAAATTTGAAACCACTAATAATTTATTGACCATGTACTAATTTATGCAGAAAAGATCAGTGACCTGGAAAACAAACTAAAAAATTATGAAGACGAGACTAGGAGAAAGGATAAAGCCATCTCAGAACTAGAAGCTCAGATGGAGGCAGCAAAAATTTGTAATACAAGCCACACACAAATAGAAGATATATCCATGCATCAGAGATTCATTTGTTCGATTGATTCGTAAAACTAGTCTACTGTTTTAGCCAAAAATTTTCTTATCAATGTCTTCTTAACCACCCTTACCTTCAGAAAGTTATATCAGCAAAGGATGCGGTCATACAGAATTTGATTTCAGAAAAACAGGTCTAAATTTCATATTGTTTTTGTTTTTGTCTAGACCTTACCGAGTTCTGCTATTGACTTCTAAACTTACTTGATGAACTCCATGATCAGGCATTGCATTTTGAAGTTGGAAGTTTGGGGATTATCTTAAGGAGGATTCAAGACACTGTTAAAAGTATGAATGAAGAGGTAGAAAAAGTTTAATTTTAGGTTTAACCTGCCATGCTTTCACTTGATGAATTCACATTCAAAGTTTTATTGAACGCCACATTTCCAATTGGTCAATTAACAATTTAACATATAATGTATATGGATACATGGTGTGACTTCTTAAGTTTTATGGTTTTGCCTCTTGTGATGCATGTAGAACTTTCCCCAACATCTTCTGATTGATCTTCTAGTGAAGACACTCATTGCTTCCTTGTGGGTGCTGTCGTCAATTTATTTTTCAGGGCAAAGGGGTATTTTCCTCAATTCTGGAACACCAAGGAGGATGCAATATGATTTTGACAAAGGAAGATAATAGGTAGTGCTCATACTCTTACCATCTACGCATAAGTTGTAGAAAACAGGAATGCTTGATTGCAGAGATATGTTCTTATCGGAGATCATAAACAAATGCAATGATGCACAATGGGTGGTTTTTCATTAATTTTTACTTAACATTGTTATTAACTTTCCAGGATTGAAGATGCAGTCCAGAAATATACAGGAAAATCTCAAGAAAAGGCTTACGGGTCTGGCGACGGAGGAAATACAGGTTTGTCATGAAAACCTTTCTGCTTCTAGAATCTCATGTATCAGAAAATGATACACTTGCTTATCAAAAAAGAAAATGATACACTCACTGTGAGTGAAGATATTGTCTCACTTCAAATACCATGTTCGATGCAAACAAATTTGCTTCCGAGGGCTGCTTTACTTCACTTATTCTTTCTAAGAGAAAGAAAGTTGAGAGTTGATGTTTACATGTACTCTACTTATATGGACATTTTAAAAACTTGCAGCTTCACATCTATCTCAAAAGTGCAAGTCAGCTGGGAACAACTTACAAGAGAACAATAACTTGGACTCATGCGTGTCAGAGGCAAGTGAATTTTACTGGTTGTAAATTGAAAAACTCATCGATTGGTCATTCTGCATTGAATAATCTTGTTTAACATTGCACTGGCAGTTTAACTGTTGTTCCCCACAGTCGGCTTCCTCAAAACCTCAATTGGAAGCTACTGTTCTAGGTATCTCAGTAAGTGATAGAAAGTTACGGAGTTGGCCTACAATCTGTTTTCTCAGTGAATACTTGTGATGATTAGTAATCTTGTCTAATTCTTCTAATGCATTAGCAATCAGCTCAAACGGATTGATCGATTTCTTTCTTGCGTAATCTAATGATCAGGATAATTGCACAATATCAATGCATATAGATTCAGAGTGCTCAACAACCCAAGATGAAGCCTTACACATTCCGAATTAGGTTCGTCTACACTCCCACGGTGGGAGTCCCACCTTATCATTTTAAACATTTGACTAAAGTTTACAAGCATACAAGTACGAGCATGCAAGAGACTAAAGCATAATCTTAAAATCTCAAGGATTACCAAGATTTGGGCGTTGCAATTGGAGCATGCTGTATATTGTTCTGCTTACACTGATCCTCCCACCACACAGCTTCTTCAGCAAATAGGTAATCGTCAAGTTTTTCTCCTAACGTCGACGCATTTTCTTCTTAAAATGTTCATGTTGTAGATGTAGAACAGGTTGGACCATGGTGGCTTCAGCCCACCTTGATTAATTTTCGGGCTGACCATGTATTTCTTCTTTGGTTTTTTTTTCCTTTCCATTTTTTAAAATATTTTTTATATTATTATTAGTTTCAAATTCAAATCCTAATCTATGAGCTCGGCGATAATGTTATAAAATCCAAGCCTAGGAAGTTATATATTTTAAACTCCAGTTGTCTGGTTTTCCTTGGAGACAACAATGTTAAGTTGAATTTGATGACCATTGTTACAAAATTCATTAGGGATACCCAACCTTACAAATTGTGACTAAGAGCATGCTAAAATGTACACATTAGCTATAACAGTAAAAAAAGACGATACTAATATTCTTTAACCGAAGTACCAAATCTTATGTGACGATGACATGGATTGACATCAAAAGAGGTTGCCGTCAAATTTGACAGCAGCTTCAAATGTAATTTTTAATTAATTATTAAATTTTAATTAGTTTAATCATTTATTATAATTAATGTTGAGTTGACTTATACAATTATCCTACTTTTTTCTTCTTTTCAATTAAGGAGGATGAACATATTACTGATTAAACTTTAAAAGTTCTTTATTAAATTTTAATTAGTTTAATAATTTATTTTATAAAATAATAAAATAATAATTTAATTTGATATCTTGGTTGGAGAACAAAACTTTAAAAGATATGAAAGTGCCACATAAGATGTCAAAATTTAAATTTTATGTTCAAAATTCGACATCTCCTTTGAAGATGGTCTAAGACGTTAGGGTGATGATATTGAAGATACCAGAAATTCATGTAGTTGAGCAATTAACTCGTTTAAAGAGGACTTAGATGTAACTAAGATATTAAAGTGATGATATTACAAATTTATTGCATGATGTTACGTGTACAGATTAAAATACATAACTATATGTGATAAGTTTAAATATTGCTATGTTAAAATTGCATTTAGGTTTCTCTCGTCCTCCCTCCGAAGGTATTAGTAAATCATATGTTGATGAAATGATGGGTTCATGGGCGATGTACGAAGTGTGAAGATTGTTGGATCGGTGTTTGTAATAAGACGTACCGAAAGTAAAACCTAGATGCAACATAAGTTGGCGTGCAGATTTACCTGGACGGCACGTGAATCAACGACTTAACTACTTCCCAGATGACAATTAATGGCCCCTCCCCTAACTTTAACATTGGTCAACTTTGGTTTGGCCATATGAATGTGATACGGCCATTCCCTTTGAACTTTCACTTGTTTTCTTATCTCTTTGGTTGTAGAGATTTTATTCCTTTCTTTTACTTTGGTTGTGGAGATTTGGATACATTACATACCCACGCATAAATCATGTGTAAAAGTCGTAAGAGATTGAGGTCGATTCTTGTTTAAAATTGCTTTTGAAAAGATTAAATGGTTTTCTAACAACAATAGAATAATCCGTTCTAAATACGTTAAAATAACTTGATTCTATGTTTAGGTTGGTAGGAATTATGTAAATTGTATGTCCAAATATTAATTTTCAATTTCCGTGCTTCCATAAATTTCGAATCCGTGTAAGACTAAAAAAAAGTTGATCCCAAAGGATAAAGTAGATGGAAGCAAACAAAATGTTCAGGCTTTATCCAGCTTGTCGTCGATGGGGCAGATAGACCCACCTAAATCTTTTGGAGTAACGCGCACTCCAATATTATTTTCAATGGAAATGCTATTCTGACTCTTATGAATTTTTACGAACTATTTGTTACATCATAATTTAATATTTATTATCATGTTAATATTATAAAAAATATGAAGTGACATAAAATGTTTTAAATTTGCGACCTGTGTGATATATTTTACTGCATTTGCATAATAGAATTTAAAAATCAATATAATGATTTTCTTAAACATTGAATTCTGGTTCCGTCATTACATGAAACAAAAGCTAATTTCTCTCACTAAATTCAATTTTCAAAGGTGTGGGAATTGATTGATGAAATAGTTGTGGCAAGCAAAGCATTTGAAGGACGTGCAGGGCATTCCCAGTCCCAATCCCCACCACCTAAGGCAAAGGTCCCATATATCCTGTGTCAAATATCTTCTTGTTGTTCATCTTCTAGAAAAATTGATGATACAGTATCATTATGACCTTTTTTTGGAAATATCTTTAAAATAATTGAATACATTTTTAGTGAAAATGCTTTTCGGTCTTAGAAGTAGTTCAAGCATTTTTTGTAAAAAACACCGGTTATGTGTTTTTTTTTAGGAAGGATTTCAAGTGATTTTATATAATATATTTGAATTTTTATTGAAAATTGACTTTAAAATCACTTTCACAAAAAACATTTTCAGTTATTTTTAAAATACTGCCGAATAAACATTTCAAGTTTTTAAAGCTGTTGCTATCCGGGACATGCACGAACGTTCATCATGGAGTTTACTAATTTTAGTGTTTCGTGTCGACCTTTGTAATTCATTATTTGATTATTTGCTTATTGGTTTAAAACTCTCTTCACAGCTGCCACGTGGGCCCCCGCCACGTCACCCACGCCACAATATATGGCAGTAGACTAGTCTTCCATCCAACATGTCCTTTTATGAATAATGCTAGAGGTTAAATTTACAAATTAAATGATGTGTAACTAATTGAAATAAACACATTTATCAACGTTTAAGTAATAAATCAATCATCAACTTTTATGTTTTTTAATTTCTAAAACTTTATATACAAATTTAATTTCTTTAGCATTACATGTCCTTTTATATTTGTATCTTGTTTTTATTTTTTATTTTTCAATGCACATGTTTTTTATTTATTTTATTAAAAAATATTTAATTTAGTACCAAACTCGAAAGTGAAATGTGTATTATATGACTGGTAATTTAGATATTTTATCAGTGCATATAATACATTTAAAATGAGTGACATGGGTTGTACTTTTCAAGATTAATTATTCAATTTTTTTTTTGTCAAATTATACATTTTGTTAAATTAGAGGTTATATTAGCTATATATGAGATTCAAATTCATGCTGTCATGCAAGAGCTCAGTTCATTTACTACAGTGGTAAAAGACCACTTGCAATTATTCAATTTTTTTTTATATAAAACAAAAAAGTTAAAACGAAAACTTTTCGAATAAAAGAAGATAAACAATCTTAATGCCGTTGTTAATATTATTTATGATACAAAAGTTTATTCAACTAAAAATTTATATTGAACAATTTGACCTTGAATAATAAATAAAGAATTAATGGTTTGGTACAATAAAATTTAAAATTAATGTCTTGGTACAATAAACTAAAATATTACAATAATTTTTCTTCACCGTGCAAATTACATTTTTGCTCTGCATGCTCACAAATATAAAGAACAAAATTGTATAAGTGAGCATAATATTAGATTGTGTTATCTACACATTTTTTTACCTTTTACACAATGTCTTGTTTAATTTTATCCTTTGATCCTCTCTAGTTTATTTGATTCGAAAGTTGGAAATTATGAAAGATATGTAAAAATTAAAATGTAATGTGTGGATAACACCGCTATAATATTATACAATTGCAAACATAAAATAAAACGATAAAAGCATGGATTTTATTTTAATTTATATTTTATTTATCGAGTATCAAAAGCAAATCTTTCATCTTTTAGAGGAGGGAAAAAATCAATTTTGATAGGTGAAGAATGAGTGGACAAAACAAAACAAAAGGTTAAAATATTAAAATGGGTTTCCGTTTTTGTTTGTTTCTCCTTTATCTATTTTTCTTTCTCTTTTCCTATGTTATTAAGAGATGATAATAATATTATTTATAATTAAAATAACAAATGATTTTTTTTTTAATTTTTTCTAATAATATTATTATTTATGATTTAAGATGACAAATGATGCTGGTAGATACAGGACAGCCGACCTTAGGGTAATTGTCGAGGAACTGTAGCACAACTATATATTATCTATGAGACTACGACGTTTCGTTGGACTCGTTATTAGAGCGGAAAGGAAAAAAAAATCAAATGGAACAAAGAATACTGCTTCAATCCTTACCGTTAAAAATAATTTATTTTTATAGTTAGATATTTATGTTTACGTATAAATTATAAGACGTTATTATACGTGGCATGCACTATTGAGTGACAAGATTTAAGGGCTACTTATAGTCAGATGGGATCAAAATAAATAATCTTATACTTGTATATGAGATGTGGTTGAAGAGAGACCTAATCAAGTTATTGTAACGTGTTTCTTTTAATACAACGATATGAGGAAGCGATACTTAAAACTAATTTCCACATTAATTCAGTTATAAATAAATCAAACTCGTTATTTACGTGAGTTCAACATCACAACGTTCAACGTAAAATTACGGGACAACGTAAGCTGAACGGCAGCGTCGAAACACACACAGAGATCCCACAGAGACGGTGAATACCCACACGTTCCCGGGTCAGGTAAAACCACATAGCGCCACGTGTCAAATCATTTTGGTCGCGGGTCCCGCCCCCAACCCCACCACCCACCTGTTTAGAGATGCCTTAACGCCGTCGCTCGCTGCCTCCCTCCCACCTTTGTCCTTCCTTTTATTTGACTCTGCCCGCCATTAAACCTTCCGCCTCAACCTTTTGCTTCCAACAAACAAAAAAACCAACAACCAACAAACAAACGATAACTCCTTCCAGCTCACTTTCTTTCTCTCTCTTGTTTCTCTCTCTCTCTCTCTCTATAATTATGTTATGGTGAATTGGCGACGGTTGTTTTGTTGATATCTGAGCCGGAGAGTGAGGGAGGGAAGGGGTTATGGGGGCGTGCGTGTCGAAGCCGGAGGGGTGCGTCGGAGGGAGACTGAGCTCGTCGAAGCGGAAGAGGACCCGGAAGAGGAGGAGAGACGGGCGGGCTAAACAGTCTCCGGGTCGGGCCGGTCGATTTTCGGAGGGATCGCCGGACAAGTTTGATCGGTCCGTCCCGCCTGATCGCTCCACGTTCAACAACCCCACTTTCCAAGGTCCATTTTTTCATCTCTCTCTAGAATGCTCTGTTATTAGAAGTTGTAAAATGATGAAATTTTGGACCTTTTTGTTTGGAACTGAGTTATTTTCTGGAATTTAGTTCTGGGATTTTCTTGTTTGGCTGAATTGTATTGTTTATGGGAAAATTTGAGCTTTCTTGAGAGTAATTTTCTTGATAATTAAAATAATGTGAGTAATTAAGATACTAATTAAGAACCTCATAATTGAGATAGAGCAATTGACCGCAGAACAAGCTATAATTTTCTTTGAGAACCACCAATTTTTTAATTTAAGCTATGATTTTCTGGAAAAGGTAGAGTCTTTATGTGAATCCGTCTCCGAAAATCTGTCTTGGAGTTGGTTGATGCTTGATATGCAGCAAGAAGCAATTGCTTGTGCATTTGTTGCTGCTGAAAATTGTGTTGTCTTAGTTTTTTAGTGACAAACTAGTCAGGGTTTTGGTGGCATTTTTGTTTTTCTTAACACTGTAATTCTCAAATTGCATTGTACTGTAATTTCCTCTATGTCCATAGTTTCTGATTATCGTTAAAAATATGATGGCGTCCGCAGAAAGTAGTGAGGACGCATGGTTTGATCCGGTTGCAATATTTGAGTCCGAAGAATGCGATGAAGATTTCCATAGTGTTCAGGATGGTAAAGTTTTACCGATGTCTAATTTCAGTGATATTGTATTGTTTTTCAATTTTTTTCTTAATTTGATGTCTTTAGGTTTGAATTACTAAAATATCTTTATTTGCAGAGGTGTTATCTCTAAATGGATTTGAACGCGTGTCCGTATCAAGCAATTCGTCAGTAAGAGATGCCAATTGTGAACAGTATAATGTTAATGACCTGCATGCCTCCTCTACTGATCAGATACATAAACCAGGGGATTCTGCAAACAACCCTGTCAGTGTGGTTTCTCAAAAGAGCAATAATCATATCGTGAATGCTAATAATGTTGATGGACATTCGACAACTGAAGCAAATCAACCTGTGTTCCTCGATGAAATATCCTCCTCTGTCGATGAATCTTCTCCCAAGGAGGAAGGAATATTGGACAATTGTGGGATTCTTCCAAGCACCTGTCTGCCTTTTCTTGCTTCAACTGTTCCCCCTGTTGAAAAGAGAAGGTCACTGAGTTCTAGCCCACCAAGTGCAAGGAAAAAAGCTGCCATAAAACTTCCCTTTAAATGGAAAGAAGGACATCCCAATGCAAGTTTATGTAAGAACTAGAACTATCTTTTGATAAGCTAATATGGCATGCAAATGGTAAACAAGCATGGGATTCATTTCTTTGCCATCATTATTATTTTGAGTGTGCATTTTCTTTAGTCTTTAGCCGCAGCCTTGTTATTCATGAAACCTGTCCTTGCGCCGCTTATTCCTTTAAGATTTACTGTCATCTACAGCAACCATATAATCTTGTAGTAAATTTTCGTTATTCTCATCATCCTACTTTGTTGAGTAGTATCTCTCTTGGTTATTCCCTAAATTGGTCGTAGATTGTTAGTTAAGTAAATGTTATATTGTTTGATGGTAGTTCTTAGCGTTCATACATTGTAAGCATTCCGACTCTTTAGTCTAGTGTAAACATATCCAATTGTAATTCCTTTAACCTTTTGTTTTTTTACGCATATTTCCAGTTTCCTCGAAGATGCTTCTGCAAAGACCAATAGCAGGTTCTCAAGTTCCTTTTTGCCCTATAGATAAGAAAATGTTTGATTCCTGGTCACATATTGAGCCAAATTCTTTCAAAGTTCGGGGGCCGAATTACTTTAGGTAAGATTCGCAGAGTAAAGTGTTCATTTAGTTTGAGAACTTGTACATGTACATATGTACATTCATATAGGGCTACATTCACACTTTTTTATATTAAAATAATCAGTAGTAAAATATTGATCGTAATTGGCATCCATTAACATATAAGATTCACTATATTCAAAATTTGAGATTTACCTGTGTATTGCAGGGACAGAAAGAAGGAGCATGCTCCCAGCTATGCTGCATATTATCCATTTGGTCTTGATGTATTTTTATCTCAGCGAAAAATAGATCATATAGCTCGCTTTGTGGAACTGCCTGTTGTTAATTCTTCTGGAGATCTTCCTGCTGTTCTTGTTGTAAATGTACAGGTAAGTTTGATCTCTCTCTCCTCCCCCCGCCTCTCTCCTTTCGTATTGCTCTCTGTCTGCACAGTTGTCCATCTTTAAATTTGTCAGGTAATATAATTTTTAAGCGCCTACGACAACTTAACTCCTTGTGCGGATTCAGACTATCCAGCTCGGATTCAGAATATAAGTTGAATAATAACCAATAAGGTGTAACGGTTGAGGACTTGTACCCTGCCACCTGTGACAACAATTTTCAGGCTAGGTCTCAAATTGAGTTCAAGATGAGTAGTTAGTTTAGATACCTTCTGGCTAGTTAATGAGATTCAGTTGATATTGCTTTCTAGATATGTGTAAAACTTATTCAGATGTTAAAAAATGTCCTTCTCATTGATTCTACAGGTACCCTTGTATCCTGCCGCAATTTTTCAGGGTGAGACGGATGGAGAAGGAATGAATTTTGTTTTGTACTTTAAGGTTAACGATATGTACGTTAAAGAACTTCCACCTAATTTTCAAGAAAATATCAGAGTAAGATGGAGCCTTTTGAAGTTTTTGTTGTAGTCCCATTTCATACCGAACCTTTTGTTTTGGAAATATCTTTTCCATCAGAGATGATGCTGGGTGATTCATCCCAGCAGATTGCGTAAACTTTTTTTTAATTCACGCTCATGCCTATTTTCATGCCAGAGGGTAATTGACGATGAAGTAGAAAAGGTCAAAGGTTTTCCTGTGGACACAATTGCATCCTTTCGAGAACGGTTGAAAATTTTGGGACGTGTTGCTAATGTGGAAGATCTTCACTTGAGTGCACCAGAGCGGAAACTTATGCAGGCTTACAATGAAAAGCCGGTTCTTTCTCGTCCTCAACATGAATTTTACATGGTGAGCCTGTCTGGATTACTTTAATTTTTGACTTCAGTCTTCAAAATTCGCCTTCGATTTATATGGCTTCTTAAGTGTTTCTTTTCTTGCTAACTGTAATGGATTTCAGGGAGAAAACTACCTCGAGATTGATTTGGATATGCACAGATTTAGTTATATCTCTAGGAAAGGGTTTGAAGCGTTCCTAGATAGACTGAAGCACTGCATTTTGGATGTCGGGCTCACGATTCAGGTAATTTTTCCCAGTAGCAAGTTAAACTTCCATTATCAATCCCTTAATTCTTTCTTTTGCTGGCCTTTTGGAGTTGTTCATCTATATCTTATATTTGCATTTCGAAACAGGGAAACAAACCCGAAGAGTTGCCGGAGCAGATCTTATGTTGTATACGATTAAACGGAATTGACTACATGAACTACCACCGACTAGGGTTGATCCAAGATCCCCTTTGACACCCTGTAAATGATGGGACAATGTAAATCTCGTATTTAACCATTAATACACTTCAAATCAAGAAGAAATTGTGTCATCTTTTGTGTAGTTTTATAGACTCATAATCTCCAGTGAACTGAGGCAACAAGCATCCTTCAGTTTTCTAACTACTTAAATGCCGATGCTTAATATTTAACGTACCATAAACCTGAGCATGAACGAAAGAAAAGTTATTTAGTTACGTAGATAGGAGGCCTTCAAGTCTTCTTACAGGGAGGGAGAGGCTTTCCGCATAAGCCTTTGTTTCCGGAGTAGGAGCTTTTCGGGAAGTCACTGTATGGTTTGCCTTCCGGGATTTTCCCCTCCAGAAGATTGTCCGATACATCAAATTTCCACAAATCCTTCAGCTTCAAAAACTTGTTTGGAATTGTTCCGGAAAACTGGTTTTGCTGCAGCTCGAGCTTGGTCAGCTTGATCAGATTTCCCAACGCCTCTGGTAAGTTGGAAGATAGTTTGTTGGCGTGAAGGTCAAGCCATATCAACCTTTTCAAGTTTCCAATTGACTCGGGGATGTTTGAAACGAGTGCGTTCTTGGATAGGTTCAATGAGAAGAGCATTTGAAAGTTTTCATCTCCAAAGCGTGTAGGAATGCTTCCGGTGAGATTGTTGACTGATAAGTCCAATTCTTGTATTGCACTTGGAAAGAGCTCTGGAATTTCTCCCTGGATTTCGCACCCCGCCAAGAAAATCCGAAGAAGTGACGGTAACTCTGGGAGCCATTTCGGGATGGCAGAGAGCCTCAATGGGTTGAAAGAAACATCGAGTGTTTCGAGATGTTTAAGAGAAGACATCTCAGAAGGGAGTGGTCCTTCAATCATATTCCGAGAAAGGAGGAGGTGTTCAAGCTGTGGGAGTTGGCCAATGAATTTTGGAATTTTTCCAGTAAGACTATTATCCTGCAGCCTTATAAGCCGGAGATGAGACATTTTCGGAGAGATCGACAGAAATGTAATTGGCCCCTCAAGAAAATTAGAGTCCAACCCTAGATTTCTAATGGCAGACAGATTAGCCATGGAAGAGGGAAGTTTACCAGACAAAAAATTGTTTGAAAAATCAAGGTCTTGCAAGACTTGCAATTGACCAATTCCCTGCGGTATGTGACCACTCAGAGAGTTGTTATGAAGATCCAGACTTACTAAACGCGTCAAGCTTGCAATTGAATCAGGCACAGGTCCATAGAAACTGTTTGAATAGAGGTAAAGCCTTTGGAGGTTCGGAAGGATGAGTTCTGGGATGTTTCCGGTGAGGTCAGAGTTCTCACCAAGATTCAGGACTTCAAGGAATGAAATGAGATTTATTGAAGGAGAGAGAGTGCCTACCATACGGGCGAGGAAAGGTTCATCATCTTTTGTGATCCACCCTGGAAGGCTGATTCCAATCACTCTGCCGGTCCTGTTGTCACAAGTAATGCCTTGTCACTCGCAGCAACCGCCGCCAACCCACATCGCTAGGCGGCCGGAGGTGTCGATGGGAATCCCAGCCTTGAAATTGCTTAGGCCTTTGAGGTCGTTGGGGTTGCATGCTTGGTTGGGGGTTGTGTTTCCCTCCCCAAGTGCAGAAAGGGTGATGAGTAGTACAACCCAAAGAAACTTCATCAGTATTCTGTTTGCTTAATTGATTTGGGATTTTAGGAGAATGCGTGTTCAGCTTGTATCTTAGGGCTTAATATTTATAGACACCGTCAGACTAGTGCATGGTAGTGCATGGTAATCATGTGCATGTAATCCTAGAAAAACCGGAAAAGTATTTTTTAATATAATATGAAAGACTTAGATCGACCAAGTACACCATAATGACCCGATCTAATAGTAGAATGTCATTTGGAGTGATATTCACACGTAGCGTCCAATTCAGTCAAATTAAGTTGTCATTTAGTATACATTGACGTCAGATTAATTCTCGTCCATCATGCAAAAAGTTTGTAAGTTTGTATTGTATAATGTAGTATTACATGAGATAGTAACGTATTTTTTTAATACTAGGTTAAACTGTATATTAAACCAAAGCTGGTGACCCAAGAAATGATCTATAGGATTTCTATCTCGAGTGACGACTTCCAATCTTTAATCTGTATCCAATCAATCTAATTTGTTCTCTAGTACACATTAATGTCAGACTAATTCCCATCAATCATACAAAAAGTTTGTAAATTTTTATTATATAACGTGGTATTACATGAGACAGTTGGGTACTCGAGTTAACTGTATATTAAATCAAAGCGGTGACCCAAGAAATGATCCTTAGGACTTCTATCTCGAGTGAGGACTTCCAATCTTTAATCTGTTTAAGACAATTAACATACGTAAATTATTGGGTTAGGTGTGTTGCTTATTGCAGTACATCTCTCCCTTTATTATCAACTTTTGCCAAAATTAACTCTTACACATCGAAAACTTCCTCCAAGAAAAAGAGAGAATGATAAGCCCATGTCAACAAATATAAACCGTGAAATTATGCTCTCTTTTAGACTTTGGTAACGTGGAAAGTTTTACATTGCCATGTTTGAATGTGAATACAGGTACAGGTCCATAGTTTTGACAACTTAATGAAAAATAACATTAATTACCCTATAAATAACCATCCATATTGAATAATTGATACACTTCAAATTAAAGAAATAATATATAAGGCAAAATACCTTATTTGCTCTACCATGTTTATTATAATTTTTTTTTATCCCAAGTGAAAACTGTACATCAAAGCAAAGTCGGTGATCTAAAAAATAATCCGTGGGACTTCTAGGCTTCCAACCTTTACAAATATTTGTAAACTTGTCTTACACCTTGAGAGTAATTTTTTTGTATTATTTTTGGTATGTTTAAAAACTTAACCCATTTTGGTCTTTGCATTAAGGTGCCAATATAATTTAATTAATTTGCACTCTAGTAGTATGGACAGCCATGAGAAATCAAGATTAGAATTGGGAAAGTACATATTGTGTTTTATTTGTGAACCTGTCTTTGTACTTTAGGAGTTGATTTTTGAGTATTATTTGTGATCGCAAATTTTTATGTATTATTTGTGATCGTAAAAGTCTTGTGTGTATAAAGAAAATCATGTATGTATCGTGTGATTGTTTAATGTAGGATTAGGGCTTAGGGAAAGGAAACACGATAATTAAAAAAAATTAGTATCTGATTAGGGCAAGAAGCAAATTCACAGAAAAAATGGACTAGGTCAAAAAAGCTTGATAATTAATTAGAACTTAGAACTGGCCTTATTTTCTATTTTATTTTGTTTCTTTTCGTTTTACAGTGTATGGTGCTTAAAAGCATATCAGTGTCTGCACATGATAGACAGCCCTCCATGTGATGGCTTGCTTATTTTGGTCCAATAAATCAGAAAAATGGAAAAGTTCTCCTTCTTCTAGTAAATTAAAGGGTATTTTGGTTTTATTTTCCAGCCATGTTCTCTAATCTATACCAATTCACATGTGCTTCCATTTCCCATTTAATCTCTATAAGACAATTAACATACGTGAATTATTGAGTTAGGTGTGTTGCTTATTGCAGTATATTAATTTTTGCCAGAATTAACTCTTACACATTGAAAACTTCCTCCAACAAAAAGAGAGAGTACAATAAGCCTCTTATTACACGGTCACAAGGAATTACAACATTAGGGTTAGGAGACGTTGAAGCTATGGAGCAATTGAGTTTGGATTTCCCTTGAGGCAAGATACGGGCACATTAGTGTCAGTGCAAGTTCCTTTTGCATGTTTGCAGGTTGCATAAACCTTCTTCCCAGGAACCGCAGAGGTGATGCTAACATGTTCAATAACGATGTTTTGACAGCCTGAAATCTGGCTGCAGTTCAACACAATCGCCTCCTCGTTACCACATGTTCCTTCAAAACCAATGTATCTCACATTGCTCACCGACACAGCTGATAAGGTCTGTGGTAATCATCAACATTCGGAACAAGTCAAGCCCGTGTCAACAAATATAAACCTTGAATTTTTCTCTTATTAGACTATGTATGTAATTGTTTAATGTAGGATTAGGGCACTGGTGTAGCACTAGGGAAAAGAAGCATGATAATTAATTAGGGCAGAAAAATGTAGGATTAGGTCAAAAAAGCAGGATTAGAACTTAGACCTTGCATTATTTTCTCGTCTACTTTGTTTCTTTTCATTTTACAGTGTGCGGAAGCATATAGTGTCTACACAATGATACTAATAACATGTTTAAATATGTTAACCTGGTAAAAATATCCGTGAAAATATTTTATCTTATTAGACTATGTGGTAATTAACGTGGAATGTTTTACATGCACAGGTTCACAGTTTTGATTATTGAACCAACACTTCAAATTAAAGAAAGAATATTTAAAGCAAAATACCTTATTTGTGCAACCGTGTTTATCATCACAATCAAATTGGTCGATGATGATGGGGTTTTTAGCTGCAGTAAGTGTGATGTCCTCAAAAGTTATATTCTTGACATACCCAGATCCTCCCTGTGAAAATTAACAAGGATGATATCTCAGTGAATCGATCAAACACAGAAAACGAGTAAAATGTATGTTAATTTAATTAGAGACTGAAATTATATTTACTAACTACACACACACACACACACACACACTGGAATTCTTTTCGATTACATAGTTGTAATTAATTTTACCGGCCATGTCCTGATTCTTGCTCCGTTTTGAGTTCTGTTGAAACTAGAACCTTTCACGTAAATATTTCCCACGGCTTCATAAGCCCCGTGCGATTCTAAGCTTCCCACACTGTTCATAAAAAGAATTTTAACTTAATTTTTAGATGCTCAACATCTAATTAGTACGTTGTCAATAAAATTCACATAACATTCTCTTCTGTGGTTATTCTGGATAAACCTAATTCCATGGCCTGGTCCGCATGCAATGTTGGTAATGTTGACATCGGAAGAGCCAGTGTGGATAGCTATACAGTCAGCTCCTGTTAACAAAATGCAAAGAAATTGATTTGGCTACATGCTTGCTTACAAAATAAATCAAATTTAAATTAATTACCAGTTCCAATATAAGTGTCGTGAATATTGACATGGGTAGAGTTTGAGATGTCAATTCCATCAGTGTTTGGACTATCTTCAGGTGCACTTATAGTAAGATGGTGGATATCGATGTTGTTGCACTGGTTTATACCAATATGAGCTCCTGGGCTATTTACATGAGTAAGTAGATTTAACTCAAGATTATCACATTTGTGAAAGTTTATACCCTGCAGTAATTGTAATAAATCAAAATTTAATTGAGTAATATAAAATTATAATAAAAAGATACAAACAAATTCATGTGCTATCATGTACGAGTAATGATTTTATTTGATACAAGCAACACTAGGGTAGGAGAATCGAAACATAGGAAACTGAGCATAGAGGGGGGTATGCTCTTACCACTTGCAATAAGAGTAATGTTATTAGACACACGAAATTAATATATTTACTTGTATACACTAGCGGATCCAATGAGGGGGCATTGGCATCCCTTGACCCTAATAACCTTGTCAAGTTATCCCTTTGAAAATTTTATGAACCTGTATAGCAGCACTGCAACAGCAGCATTGCAGCAGCACGCTGCCTTGTAAACTTATCCTTTTCTAAACTTATCCCTAAAAAGTAAAAAATAATTTTTAATTAATACGTTTTTAATTTAACAAAGCTATGTCGTTTGCATAATGAGTTTTCTGTATTGAAAGGAATTAGTAGCTTTGCACAAAAGTTGGTGGAGACAAAGAGGAACAGATAATATCCCTTGGTGTACTTGCTAGTGAAATTAGTACTGATTTTAACTGTTGCGACTGCTTCAATTGAAAAAGTTTTTTCGGTGATGAAAATTATGAAGAATCCACATCTTAATAAGATGGGTGATTAATGGTTGAATGATAGATTGATTGTGTACATTAAGAAAGATGTATTTGATTCCATTGATAATAATGTTGTGATACGATGTTTCCAAAGTATGAGAACACGTCGTGGACAATTATAAATGAAAGTATGATGAATTTTTTAAAACTATATTTTGACCCCATCGCTTTAAATTCCTGGCTCCGCCGCTGCTTGTATACTTTTTAATATAAGGTCTATAACGGTGGGTATGCGCACATCACAAAATGTGTCGATAAGTGTCAATTTTGTGTATTTAAATGATTAAATAATGAATTTCAACCACCTATTTGGTCCGTAAATTGGCGAAATCAACTAACCTTTGGTCTTTTGCAGTTCTTCTCATTCCTCCACCAAGCTGAACCCTGGCCGTCGATTGTTCCTGAACCATTGATTATGAGATTGGTCACACCTACAAATTCGAGCCAGCCATGTGCACTCCTTCCATGCATCCAGCGTTTTGGGTGCCACCACATTCCCCAGGACCTATTCCCCGCAACCAATACGAAATCAAGGAAAATTTACACCATTTTCAAAAATTTTAGTCCTGACTCCTGGATGCAATGGTCAGTAATAACAGTAATACGACTTTCACGTAGTTAAAGGTCATTAGCCACGGATGATGAAAAAGAAGCAACAAATGGAAATTAAAAGATGAAGAAATAGCATGTCCTTGTTAGGTGTACCACAAAATGCATTGTCTTAGAAGTGCAAGGGCCTGCAAATATCACAGGCTGCAATGAGAATGTTTCTGGAGGTACAATGAGTGTTGTTAAGTCACCAGCTTCAGCTGTTCCGCATGCAGCTTTCCATGCTTTTACAAAAGCCTATATCAAGTAGAACAATGGTCCATAATTAGGTTCAGTTTTCCCTAACTAAAGGAGTAAGAGAATGTAAAATGAAAAAATAAAATAAAATTATCATTGGCATTTTCGTTCCGCAATACTTATATCGCCAGAGACTATTCACTAAGAAGTTATTTTTTGCGTAAAACTTATAGTCTGAATTAGTAGTGTGGTGATTTTAGCATGGGTGCGTTACCAAAATTCATGAACCATTCAAGGAGACTAAAAACAAGAGAATATGTGTTGCATTACCTCGTATCATTCCATTAAAAATACACAACCCCTTCCAATACTTTATGAAGAGAACCATACAAAAACATATATAACTATAAAACATATACGAATGTGAAAAGAAAGTAACAAGAGAAGTTACCTCGGAATCATCCGTTTGGCCATCTCCAATTGCACCATAATCAAGAACATTATATCTTGTTTCACTATATCCAATATCAATCAACTGAGACAATGCAACACTAATCATCAAAAGGCTAACCAATACTTCCTGCATTTTTTACCAAAGGATGGAAAAATTAAACCACAAATTTTGATAACAATATGAATGGTTTGAGAAATACACTAGACTATATAACAATATATCTATATATATGGATAACAAATTCTCATAAAAGTAAATCATAAAATTGAGATCCTCTTTTTCTCAATTTCCATGTATTTCCTCACGATTGTGATTTTCTTTTTCCAAGTTAAACGTCTACGATTCCAGATACAAAAATAGCATTATTCCAAGAGAGAAAATTAGTAATTACCTAGATATCACAGGAAACTCAGTAGCCACATATATAAAACATTTTTGTAATTTTTATTTCAATAAATTACTAGTCATCCTATTAGTTTAATTCATATACTATTTCAGAAAACTTTCTCAATAAATTCCTTTTTTTTTTTTAAGAGAGGTTTTTTTTTTGGTCAACAACAAGGGAGATTTGAAATTGATTGCATTTGGACACAAGTGGCAATAAATCATAGAAATTAATTGAATATTTATGAGGGCTAAGCCTCACAATAGGCTTATTATGGTTCAAATTCACATTTGGCGAAAATCGAACCTAAAACCTCTCATTTACAAGTAAAGAGAAATACCACTAGACCATAGTATTAAGTGGCATCTTAAATCCTAATTGAATATACGTTGAATTTAAGATAATCACTTAAAATCTTGATTGAATACCTTAAAAGAATTACAATCTCTCAAATTTTCAATTAAATACATCCTGACGTCCAAACTACATGTACAGTTGATTACTCTCCCAAAAATCACATGGAGCAAGATAAATCCATTAGAGTTCATTTAGTTGAGCCTTTAAGAGCCATGCGAAAGCAATATCATGAATGTACGAAAGGAAGATGAACATGATCGAAGTAGGCTTCTTTCTTTACTTCTTATATCTTATAATTATAGTAGCTCTATGGATCCGCCATTCGAGAGATGGTATAGTATTCCGTTGCTTTCAAGTCTCACGTAGTCTGGCAACCTATTGAAAATTTTCTGCTACTTTATCCATCTAATGTTCTTTTCCACACCTAAAGCTTGTTTGAAAGGGCCATAATCGTTTATGAGAAAACTAATTTGGTAAATTTATTAGTAAATGTTGAGTTTTATCAAAAAAAAAACTTTAATGATATTAGAAGTGAAATCTCTCACATCTTAACTGTATATCTTTTGTCATATTCCCGATGTAGGTTTTTATTCTCCAACGCCTTCAAATCGGTAAACATCATAAGATGTGTTAATTGGAAAAATGACCACCAATAAAATAATAAAAAAGATCTGTTTTATTGTTGTTAATGTAGAATCTGAATGAATATAATTACTCTCTGTAGTGCTGAGAAAAACCGGTCTCACTTCCATGAGAAGATCTTGCAGATTGATTAGGGCTCGTGACATCTTGTTCCACGTTCGAGAAGTTGGCCTTCCCTGTCAGCATCTTTATTGCTATTTGAGCTACTTCGGCAAACCAGTCATCTTCCGGCAAAACACTGCCCAAAAGAAATAGTTTTATCGTTAGGGTTACACTGACCAATGCTAATTTACAATGGTGCCATTTGATTCCAAGTCCCTAAAGAGATTCCGAGGTGTCACCTGTTGTTTACAACTATATGCCTATCAATCTCGCCGCAAATAAGATTATGTTCAACTTTTCTCATCAGACGATGTAATTATATAGATAGCCAGTTTGTTTAGAATCTTTCTCTTATGCATACCTGTATGGATCTATTCCGGTAGCAGTCACTGCATCGATGGCTCGAGCAATGATGTTCTTTATAACTTGATGCAGATTTCGGGAAAGGTACCGGCCTTGCGATGTGAAAAGCAACACAAACTCCATATCCAAATAGAACTGCATACAAATTAAATAAAGAATTGTTCACAAGCGATATTGGGGGAAGAGGGAATCAAACTTGGGACTTAGGTGAGGGGCTGAACACTCTTAGTCAATTAAGCTACTTTTGTTCTCATGTATGTTTATACCTGTTGAAGGCCGAGAGGGCCTAATGGCTTTGGCCCTTCAATTTCTGCCCAGAAGTTCTGGTCATCTGAAAGCCACAAGATCACAGTCTCAGTCAGTCTCATTAGTAGGATAGTCGCAAACCTTTCCCTCCCCACAAAAATATCCGTTGCAAGGTTCGCCAAGTTTGTCAATTTTGCGAAAAGTTCCTGAAGTATCGGAGATGGGAACCATTCGGGGTCTAGGTTTCCGTCCATGCTAGTATACATTTGCGCGTTGAGACGCGTGTCCCCATCTTCTGTGAAGATGAGATCAAGGGCATGTAGTCTGCAGAAGCTGTCTCTCAATTGCTCGACCGAGCGCTGAAGCCTCCTCTTCCATTCCCTACTAGGTTCTGGGACACGATTTCCTCTGTCCGAAGATCTTTTAGGGGTTTCCATTGGTTTATTAGCCTGCTGACCCTGCTGCAGGGGCAAAAGCTTCATAGCAGCTCGTGGTAGCAACTCGTCTGCTAACAATGATGCGTTTGCTAGCAAAGCTAGCTGTTGAGCTTCTGTCTCCGCCATCCTAACAAGTTTATGTCCTGATCCTTCCAAGTTCTCCTCAGTCTCCGCTGAACCAGGCACTGCATTCATCAGTATAGTTACATACGAGTTGAACGCTTGTAAAATGCCTTCTAATGCCGGACCATCCAACTGCAGGGTCTCAAGCGGCACCACATCCTCAAGAAGTTCCTAAATCCATTAGATATTATTAGCACAAATTAGTAGTTCAGAAGCTATCTGCATAGCCAAAATTATGCCATCCCGTTTTCCTAACGCCGTGATAGTGACAAATTGAATTAAGTTGGAAATCTCAGAAGAAGTATTAAAGTAAAAGTGAGATAAATGATCACCTGAACCATTGAACTGAATCTGTGAGCACTGCTTGAAAGCTTTGGCTGGTTTTGGCTCATAGTAGTAAGAGATGAAGTCGAACCCATAAGGCGTGAGCCTACCGGTGGATAAAGAAGCATCCAATCATCAGCAGCAGCTAATGCAGCACTGCTCTGTTCAATTCTTTTCAAGTTGGAGTACAATGCCTGCTCAAGGAATGGCCTAAAGTGTTTCAATAAGACAGGAGAGAGGCACAACCCGCGATCCTCTAATAGCGAACAGTGTCCCAAACATATATGAACACATTCTGCGGCAACTCTTAGACTCCCGGCAGCTGCTGATGAAGCCAGAACATGCCTTTTGAGGAGCTGAGCAAAAGCCTCGGTCTGTTTGACTGCCCAAGTGACAAGTTCAGATGTATAAGCGGGCTCCTCACTGAAAACTGCCAGGGAGTCACTTGCCGCTTGGGCAATGCTTGAGAAGACCAGTTGAGAAAGCGCAGCGATATATGCTCCTCCATATGAAGTGCTAGATAAGCTAAGACCTTGCATATTAGACTTCAACTTTTGATGGTGAGCATTGAGCAGCAACGTGTGTGAACGGGGACCATCCCCGAGCTTTTTGAGAGCTAGAACAGCTGGGCGAAGCTCAACGATGCGCGTGGAAGGTTGGCTCATTGTCTCCGCCAGCTGATCCATCAATTTTTGCCTCTGTTCAGTGATGGTAGTCTGCAGTGACAAGAATGCAGCTGGGGTCAATTTATTCCTGTCTTTAGCTTGTTGCACTACGCGTTCCCCTTCGTCCAAGGCAGTTAACGCTTCATCCACTCTTCTTTCAGCCAATAGAACCTCGAGGGTGTCCTCGAATTCTCCTGACCAGTTCTCAATCTCAGAAAGTTCCTTACTTTCTACTAATATGTCTTCGTCGTTTAAATCTTCGTTGCCAGTGGACAATGAATCAACTCGAGTTCCATCAGATAAACCATGAACTAAAGTTGCCTGACTAGAAAGTAGATTTCTCATGGAAAGGAGTTGTCCCTCAAGTTCAGTGATTTCCCTTGATGTACTGCAAATGAACCAATACAAACACTTTCATGGTGTAATATGTTATGAAAATTCTAAAGTTCCAATATAAGGGTTGAGGAAATTGGAAATACCCTCATGATTAAGCAACTGGCCTAATTCACGTCTACTAAAAAATCATCGTCATTACATTCAAAGAAAATTATGCTCACTCACCGGATAAATGCCGGATAATTAGCGTAAACACTTTTACGCATTTCTTCTGCAGACGCCTTCTTTAGGTCAACAAGGTAAGAGTGAAGATGCTTTATTTCCTGTCATCATCTCCAACCCAGAAACTGTAAGACCCTGTTTGTTGTGCTGTAGGATTTGGTCTTAGGTGGAACGTGTTCACCGCTACCACAGCGTCCCAAACCACTAATACACTCCACATATACAAATGGTTTTGAACGCTATGGTGCCGATGAACCCATTTCATGTAAGTCCATCTCATTAGGCAAATAGTTCCGTAAATGAATTATAACTAGCTCTAAATTCTTCGCCATGCATCACTAAAACTATTAGTGAACACGATTAAATGCATAATTACGAAAATCCCATTTTGTTTTTCCTAATTTGTGAAGATTCCCGTGCATTATTTTCTTGAAAAATATGAAAATCAAGAGAGGGAGAGAGGGAGAGAGATTGGGGACCTTCTCACTCATGGTGTGGCATTTGGTGGTGACGTAGACATTGGGGTCGAACTGGTTGGTTTTAAAGGCCTTGAGGCGATCTTTGAGCGGAAGATTGCCTTCAAGTTCCCACGAGTCTCCGATGCTCGACGAAATCGATCCGTGTGAAAGATGTGAAATCGTCGTCGAGTCCATTGTTAATTATGATTAACTAATTCTTCTTCGACGCTTAATTAAGTTGGAAACAAAATCAATGCGAGGATTTCATGATTTTGATCGCAGAGGGAGAGAGAGAGAGGGAGAGATTGAAGTGGGAGGAGGAAGAGGAAGAGGAAGAGGAAGAGGAGGGAGACAGATGCGGGGAAACAATATGCTCATGCTTTGCAACCATTTTACAAACACGTAGGACTCGCTTAGTCTGTTTTAGATCTATTGTGACCATTCGTTGGCCTGTAGATTGAATCTATCATAGTCATTGGATCTTCACTTACATATTTTAGTCTTTTCATTTTTAAAGGGATGGTGTTATTGACGTATAAAATAATATTTGTACAAGAATTTTTTTTAGTACTAATAACAACACCTCTAATGTCGAAATTGTATATGTTTGAAAGTGTCAGAATGACTAATTGTAAGCGTTGTTAGAGCGTTTGACAGAAAAATTAAAAAGTACTTGAATTTAAAATGAAATTTTGACGAACTTTTTTCTTATTCAAAAGATATCACCGGTGGGGGAATTTCAACTTGATTTTGATAAATGTTCTTTTGGGAAGCATTTTGTAGGTGTTTTATTTTTTCAATAAAAATTTTAGTATGCTTCTAACAATTTTTTTTTTTTAAGTAAGAAATATTTCATTAATTGATATTATTCTAAACAAAGAATAGGGAAATACAAATACATAATTTCTTCTTGATAAACATTCTACTTTTCCCATGCCATGTATTTCTACATAAACATTTAACCAGGCTAGAAAAAGTATACTTAAATAAGGCTTTTCCCCAAATATAAGCTAAGTTAATCAAAGTTCTAAAAACTTTAGAAAAATAATTCCCAAAATATAAAGCTAGCAGCCCATGACTTTACTGGGGTGAAGCAACGGCTTCTTAGTCACGGTCCCATCATTTCCGGCAAGAGCCCAGTACTTATCCTTCCTGGTGAACCCGGTGTATTCATACGAAAGGTTGGCCGCTATAACCCTATGTATATAATTCACCACCTCATGGCTCGACTTCCCGGCCCCACACGTCAGCTCCGCCGGCAGCTTGTTCAGAAACGTCACCTCGTACGCCGGGCTCGGGTTCATGAAGAAGTAGAATGAATCCATCCCCTTCCACCCACATGCGGTGGTCCCGTGAAACATGTTCATTTTGTTGACTATCGCCACCGGGACCAGCTCGTCCGTCAGCTCCGCGAAAAGTGCGGAGAATCTCAGGAGGAAGGGTTCCCGGCACGTGGTGCCTTCCGGACAGATTGACAGGTCACCCTCTTCTAGAAGCTTCTTGATCATGGCGGCATCGAGGGCCCGGTCGCGGTTGAGGCGGACGGTCTTGATTAGGGAGATGAACTCGGAGAGGCGGGAGACGGACTAGGTGACGGCGAGAATGGGGCGGCCGAGGGCGGTGGAGAGGAAGATGGGATCGAGGAAGATGCGGTGAGAGCAGATGTAGAGGACGTCGGTGTGGCCCGTGGATTTTTGGGGGGCTGGTGGTGGGGTGCCCTTAACTGTGACGCGAACACCGAGGGCCCAGAAGGCATGGTAGACAAGCGACATGGGGATGAGTGCCCTGGCTGAGATACGGAGGCAGGCGAGGAAGAAGCCGATGGGGAGCCAGAGGAGGGTCTGGAGCGCCACGAGAGGTGTTGGCTTTTGGACAAGACGGCCGTCGTGGAAGATTATGGGCTTTGGTAGCTTGTCATTTGTTACTGCTTCCACTTCTGGTTTTGCTGGCACCATGTAACCCTCCTGCAACAATTTTTCATGTTTACATGTTTTAATTAAATTTAGTTAGATGACTCTAATTAAAATAAAAAATAGTATAATTGTATAAATGTCTTATTGCATGCAATATCTTAGAATATATTAGTGAATTTGCATATATGATTGAGAGTTAAAATTAAAACAAAAATAGTATTAATTAAAACGAAAAGCTAGCATGAAAATTGTCGAACCTTGCATAATTTCATGAAAGGAATGTCAGTGTGCTTATCACCAAGCGCAATCTCTGGCTGGACATCTCCAAAAGCCTTCTTAAGAGCATCTGCCTTCTTCTTTCCCACAAGCACACCAGGTGGGGAAACAAACCCAGTAGCCTTACCCTTATAAGTCGCCACTTCCGTCCCCAGAACCGTGTCGAATCCAAGAAAATCCTTCAAGAAAGGCTCCACCATGATCCTCGGATTTGCAGTAAGAATACATCTCTTTTCGCATGCAGAGAGAACGCGCCAAGACTTGGGGTGCAAATCGCTCGAATAAAACTTAGGCAGCACGGCTCTGGCCACGGACTCGATCTCTGAAACCCTAACGCCGGCAAACGTTGCAAATATGAGAACTTAGATTCCGGCTGATTCCGAGACAAAGTAGTAGAGGAGTCCGGCTAGTGGTGTAACTAAAAGCAAGAATAGGAGCCTCAGAATCCCACCAACTTCAAAGGCAATAAGAGCAAAGTAAGGGAAGGAGCTTCGGCCTCTAAGCAAAGTCCCGTCCATGTCGGCAACCACCGTGTGCTTTTCCAGTCCATCTGACGTGCACTGATCAACCGTCGGGAACTTCGCCATAATCATATCGTAACAAATCTTTTTGTTGTTAAAAAGTAAGTTAGAGATAGCGGATATTGGAACTCTAAGACTTTGTTGATACAAAATATGAAAGATGGTTCGAACTATGATTTCTAAAACTAGGGTTTAGAGTACTCTTTAGCTGATTTTTTTTGTTTCAAAAAAATAGAAGTTGTACATGCTAGGTATATATAGAGAGAATCGCATGTGTGTGAAAGTTATAAAATTTAATGCCAGGGTGTGCATTAAAAGACAAATTTTTTTTTTTTTAATGTGCTCAGAATAAGAGTGTTATACGCCATATGTTATTATACAAGTGAAGTGAAGTATGACTCATTTAGAACTGCTTTAAATAACTAAACTGTTTTTTGTGAAAATATTTTTAGAACTAATATTTAGTAAAAATGTAAGTAAATTCTAAAGAAAATAAAAACACTTGAAGCATTTCTTACAAGAAGCACATAATTGGTGTTTCTTGCATGAAACACTTTAAGTGCTTATGTAACCCAGAAACATTTTTTATGAAAGCACTTTTAGTAATTTTAAAAGCACATTGAAACGAACCTGTATTTTTTTTTTTTCAAAGTGTTTATCCACTTATATAATGACATATATAACGTATGTGCCCGTTTTTCGAGCACACTGAAAAATCTTTCGTATTAGAAGGGACAAATTTGGATTATGATTTAATTAATTTATTAGAACAATGAGAAAAAGGTGGCATTGATGAGAGGGAACTTGGTTATGCATGGAAGATCCAAGGTTAGGAGAGCCTTGTTTTTGGAGTAGAATCAATTGTGTGCGCAGCAATTTGCTGCTGTCTTTATTTGTTTCCACGGCCAACTTCCTCGTCTTTGTGTAGTTGCAGACATATTACTACGTATACTAATCTGGTTTAAAAGCGAAGTGCGACTTTCTTACCAGATAACTGCTAACGTACATAATCAATTTAATTAATTTTTCGCTACTCAACATGTAGTACGCGTGACTTAAATCCAAAAGAATAATTTACTCGATTGTGACTCTCATCGATTCATCATTGACATGAATTTTAAGCCAAGGGAGCAAATTCGACTTAATTAATTACGTGCACGATGCTGAAAAACTTTTGGTTGACAAAGTGCAAGTGGTGGTTGACGGACCTGTCACCTGTGAATTCTTATGAGTATTTGAAAGTAGTGTTGTAGGTATGTTGTAAATTATGGAATAGGATCCTCTCCGGTGGCATCCATCCGGATCCTTCTTCTTCCTTCTTCTTCAAAGTCCGGTCGGCATCATGACTTACTCGGAGCTGGTTATCGGCAAAAGCATAGGTGTCATCGAAGTTGGCAATGTCGTAACAACGTACTACAACTCGTGGTTTTGAAATTGTGCTATTTTCGACTGCGAAAAAACTTACAGATTAACTGAAGTCCGCATCGGGCATTGAATTGAAACCGAAAATGAGAAAAGTAGCAAAGGAATTACCTGGAATTGGGAGAGGAATTCAGCTGGGCGGGTGAGATCCGGATAAGATCATCTTCTGTAAATTGTAATAGAGTGCAAGTTACATGAGTAAGCAGATTTAACTCAAGATTATCACATTTGTGAAAGTTTATACCCTGCAGTAATTGTAATAAATCAAAATTTAATTGAGTAATATAAAATAATAATAAAAAGATACAAACAAATTCATATGCTATCATGTACGAGTAATGTTTTTGTTTGATACAAGCAACACTAGGGTAGGAGAATCGAAACATAGGAAACTGAGCATAGAGGGAGGTATGCTCTTACCACTTGCAATAAGAGTAATGTTATTAGACACACGAAATTAATATATTTACTTGTATACACTAGCGGATCTAATGAGGGGGCATTGGCATCCCTTGACCCCAATAACCTTGTCAAGTTATCCCTTTGAAAATTTTATGAACCTGTATAGCAGCACTGCAACAGCAGCATTGCAGCAGCACGCTGCCTTGTAAACTTACTTGTAAACTTATCCCTAAAAAAGTAAAAAATAATTTTTAATTAATACGTTTTTAATTCAACAAAGCTATGTCGTTTGCATAATGAGTTTTCTGTATTGAAAGGAATTAGTAGCTTTGCACAAAAGTTGGTGGAGACAAAGAGGAACAGCCAGTATCCCTTGGTGTACTTGCTAGTGAAATTAGCACTAATTTTAACTGTTGCGATTGCTTCAATTGAAAAAGTTTTTTCGGTGATAAAAATTATGAAGAATTCACATCTTAATAAGATGGGTGATTAATGGTTGAATGATAGATTGGTTGTGTACATTAAGAAATATGTATTTGATTCCATTGATAATAATGTTGTGATACGATGTTTCCAAAATATAAGAACACGTCGTGGACAATTATAAATGAAAGTATGATGGATTTTTTAAAACTATATTTTGACCCCATCGCTTTAAATTCCTGGCTCCGCCGCTGCTTGTATACTTTTTAATATAAGGTCTATAACGGTGGGTATGCGCACATCACAAAGTGTGTCGATAAGTGTCAATTTTGTGCATTTAAACGATTAAATAATGAATTTCAACCATCTATTTGGTCTGTAAATTGGCGAAATCAACTAACCTTTGGTCTTTTGCAGTTGTTCTCATTCCTCCACCAAGCTGAACCCTGGCCGTCGATTGTTCCTGAACCATTGATTATGAGATTGGTCACACCTACAAATTCGAGCCAGCCATGTGATGGGCACTTCTTCCATGCATCCAGCGTTTTGGGTGCCACCACATTCCCCAGGACCTATTCCCCGCAACCAATACGAAATCAAGGAAAATTTACACCATTTTCAAAAATTTTAGTCCTGACTCCTGGATGCAATGGTCAGTAATAACAATAATACGACTTTCACGTAGTTAAAGGTCATTAGCCACGGATGATGAAAAAGAAGCAACAAATGGAAATTAAAAGATGAAGAAATAACATGTCCTTGTTAGGTGTACCACAAAATGCATTGTCTTAGAAGTGCAAGGGCCTGCAAATATCACAGGCTGCAATGAGAATGTTTCTGGAGGTACAATGAGTGTTGTTAAGTCACCAGCTTCAGCTGTTCCGCATGCAGCTTTCCATGCTTTTACAAAAGCCTATATCAAGTAGAACAATGGTCCATAATTAGGTTCAGTTTTCCCTAACTAAAGGAGTAAGAGAATGTAAAATGAAAAAAGAAAATAAAATTATCACAGCATTTTCGTTCCGCAATACTTATGTCGCCAGAGACTATTCACCAAGAAGTTATTTTTTGAGTAAAACTTATAGTCTGAATGTGGCGATTTTAGTATGAGTGCGTTACCAAAATTCATGAACCATTCAAGGAAACTAAAAACAAAAGAATATGTGTTGCATTACCTCGTATCATTCCATTAAAAATACACAACCCCTTCCAATACTTTATGAAGAGAACCATACAAAAACATAACTATAAAATATATACGAATGTGAAAAGAAAGTAACAAGAGAAGTTACCTCGGAATCATCCGTTTGGCCATCTCCAATTGCACCATAATCAAGAACATTATATCTTGTTTCACTGTATCCAATATCAATCAACTGAGACAATGCAACACTAATAATCAAAAGGCTAACCAATCCTTCCTGCATTTTTTACCAAAGGATGGAAAAATTAAACCACAAATTTTGATAACAATATGAATGGTTTGAGAAATACACTAGACTATATAACAATATATCTATATATATGGATAACAAATTCTCATAAAAGTAAATCATAAAATTGAGATCCTCTTTTTCTCAATTTTCATGTATTTCCTCACGATTGTGATTTTCTTTTTCCAAGTTAAACGTCTACGAATCCAGATACAAAAATAGCATTATTTCAAGAGAGAAAATTAGTATTTACCTAGATATCACAGGAAACTCAGTAGCCACATATATAAAACATTTTTGTAATTTTTATTTCAATAAATTACTAGTCATCTTATTAGTTTAATTCAAATACTATTTCAGAAAACTTTCTCAATAAATTCCTTTTTTTTTTTATAAGAGAGTTTTTTTTTTTGGTCAACAACAAGGGAGATTTGAAATTGATTGCATTTGGACACAAGTGGCAATAAATCATAGAAATTAATTGAATATTTATGAGGGCTAAGCCTCATAATAGGCTTATTGTGGTTCAAATTCGCCTTTGGCGAGAATCGAACCTAAAACCTCTAATTTACAAGTAAAGAGAAATACCACTAGACCATAGTACTAAGTGGCATCTTAAATCCTAATTGAATATACGTTGAATTTAAGATAATCACTTAAAATCTTGATTAAATACCCGTAAATTCATTAAAAGAATTAAAATCTCTCAAATTTTCAATTAAATACATCCTGACGTCCAAACTACGTGCACAGTTGATTACTCTCCCAAAAATCACATGGAGCAAGATAAATCCATTAGAGTTCATTTAGTTGAGCCTTTAAGAGCCATGCGAAAGCAATATCATGAACGTACGAAAGGAAGATGAACATGATCTAAGTAGGCTTCTTTCTTTACTTCTTATATCTTATAATTATAGTAGCTCTGTGGATCTGCCATTCGAGAGATGGTACAGTATTCCTTTGCTTTCAAGTCTCACGTAATCTGGCAACCTATTGAAAATTTTCTGGTACTTTATCCATCTAATGTTCTTTTCCACTCCTAAAGTTTGTTTGGGAAGGGCCATAATCGTTTATGAGAAAACTAATTTGGTAAATTTATTATTAAGTGTTGAGTTTTATCACAAAAAACTTTGGTGATATTAGAAGTGAAATCTCTCACATCTTAACTGTATATCTTTTGTCATATTCCCGAGGTAGGTTTTTATTCTCCAACGCCTTCAAATCGGTAAACATCATAAGATGTGTTAATTGGAAAAATGACCACCAACAAAATAATAAAAAAAATCTGTTTTATTGTTGTTAATGTAGAATCTGAATGAATATAATTACTCTCTGTAGTGCTGAGAAAAACCGGTCTCACTTCCATGAGAAGATCTTGCAGATTGATTAGGGCTCGTGACATCTTGTTCCACGTTCGAGAAGTTGGCCTTCCCTGTCAGCATCTTTATTGCTATTTGAGCTACTTCGGCAAACCAGTCATCTTCCGGCAAAACACTGCCCAAAAGAAATAGTTTTATCGTTAGGGTTACACTGACCAATGCTAATTTACAATGGTGCCATTTGATTCCAAGTCCCTAAAGAGATTCCGAGGTGTCACATGTTGTTTACAACTATATGCCTATCATTCTCGTCGCAAATAAGATTATGTTCAACTTTTCTCATCAGACGATGTAATTATATAGATAGCCAGTTTGTTTAGAATCTTTCTCTTATGCATACCTGTATGGATCTATTCCGGTAGCAGTCACTGCATCGATGGCTCGAGCAATGATGTTCTTTATAACTTGATGCAGATTTCGGGAAAGGTACCGGCCTTGCGATGTGAAAAGCAACACAAACTCCATATCCAAATAGAACTGCATACAAATTAAATAAAGAATTTTCACAAGCGATATTGGGGGAAGAGGGAATCAAACTTGGGACTTAGGTGAGGGGCTGAACACTCTTAGTCAATTAAGCTACTTTTGTTCTCATGTATGTTTATACCTGTTGAAGGCCGAGAGGGCCTAATGGCTTTGGCCCTTCAATTTCTGCCCAGAAGTTCTGGTCATCTGAAAGCCACAGGATCACAGTCTCAGTCAGTCTCATTAGTAGGATAGTCGCAAACCTTTCCCTCCCCACAAAAATATCCGTTGCAAGGTTCGCCAAGGTTGTCAATTTTGCGAAAAGTTCCTGAAGTATCGGAGATGGGAACCATTCGGGGTCTAGGTTTCCGTCCATGCTAGTATACATTTGCGCGTTGAGACGCGTGTCCCCATCTTCTGTGAAGATGAGATCAAGGGCATGTAGTCTGCAGAAGCTGTCTCTCAATTGCTCGACCGAGCGCTGAAGCCTCCTCTTCCATTCCCTGCTAGGTTCCGGGACACGATTTCCCCTGTCCGAAGATCTTTTAGGGGTTTCCATTGGTTTATTAGCCTGCTGACCCTGCTGCAGGGGCAAAAGCTTCATAGCAGCTCGTGGTAGCAACTCGTCTGCTAACAATGATGCGTTTGCTAGCAAAGCTAGCTGTTGAGCTTCTGTCTCCGCCATCCTAACAAGTTTATGTCCTGATCCTTCCAAGTTCTCCTCAGTCTCCGCTGAACCAGGCACTGCATTCATCAGTATAGTTACATACGAGTTGAACGCTTGTAAAATGCCTTCTAATGCCGGACCATCCAACTGCAGGGTCTCAAGCGGCACCACATCCTCAAGAAGTTCCTAAATCCATTAGATATTATTAGCACAAATTAGTAGTTCAGAAGCTATCTGCATAGTCAAAATTATGCCATCCCGTTTTCCTAACGCCGTGATAGTGACAAATTGAATTAAATTAGAAATCTCAGAAGAAGTATTAAAGTAAAAGTGAGATAAATGATCACCTGAACCATTGAACTGAATCTGTGAGCACTGCTTGAAAGCTTTGGCTGGTTTTGGCTCATAGTAGTAAGAGATGAAGTCGAACCCATAAGGCGTGAGCCTACCGGTGGATAAAGAAGCATCCAATCATCAGCAGCAGCTAATGCAGCACTGCTCTGTTCAATTCTTTTCAAGTTGGAGTACAATGCCTGCTCAAGGAATGGCCTAAAGTGTTTCAATAAGACAGGAGAGAGGCACAACCCGCGATCTTCTAACAGCGAACAGTGTCCCAAACATATATGAACACATTCTGCGGCAACTCTTAGACTCCCGGCAGCTGCTGATGAAGCCAAAACATGCCTTTTTAGGAGCTGAGCAAAAGCCTCGGTCTGTTTGACTGCCCAAGTGACAAGTTCAGATGTATAAGCGGGCTCCTCACTGAAAACTGCCAGGGAGTCACTTGCCGCTTGGGCAATGCTTGAGAAGACCAGTTGAGAAAGCGCAGCGATATATGCTCCTCCATATGAAGTGCTAGATAAGCTAAGACCTTGCATATTAGACTTCAACTTTTGATGGTGAGCATTGAGCAGCAACGTGTGTGAACGGGGACCATCCCCGAGCTTTTTGAGAGCTAGAACAGCTGGGCGAAGCTCAACGATGCGTGTGGAAGGTTGGCTCATTGTCTCCGCCAGCTGATCCATCAATTTTTGCCTCTGTTCAGTGATGGTAGTCTGCAGTGACAAGAATGCAGCTGGGGTCAATTTATTCCTGTCTTTAGCTTGTTGCACTACGCGTTCCCCTTCGTCCAAGGCAGTTAACGCTTCATCCACTCTTCTTTCAGCCAATAGAACCTCGAGGGTGTCCTCGAATTCTCCTGACCAGTTCTCAATCTCAGAAAGTTCCTTACTTTCTACTAATATGTCCTCATCGTTTAAATCTTCGTTGCCAGTGGACAATGAATCAACTCGAGTTCCATCAGATAAACCATGAACTAAAGTTGCCTGACTAGAAAGTAGATTTCTCATGGAAAGGAGTTGTCCCTCAAGTTCAGTGATTTCCCTCGATGTACTGCAAATGAACCAATACAAACACTTTCATGGTGTAATATGTTATGAAAATTCTAAAGTTCCAATATAAGGGTTGAGGAAATTGGAAATACCCTCATGATTAAGCAACTGGCCTAATTCACGTCTACTAAAAAATCATCGTCATTACATTCAAAGAAAATTATGCTCACTCACCGGATAAATGCCGGATAATTAGCGTAAACACTTTTACGCATTTCTTCTGCAGACGCCTTTTTTAGGTCAACAAGGTAAGAGTGAAGATGCTTTATTTCCTGTCATCATCTCCAACCCATAAACTGTAAGACCCTGTTTGTTGTGCTGTAGGATTTGGACTTAGGTGGAACGTGTTCACCGCTACCACAGCGTCCCAAACCACTAATACACTCCACATATACAAATGGTTTTGAACGCTATGGTGCCAATGAACCCATTTCATGTAAGTCTATCTCATTAGGCAAATAGTTCCGTAAATAAATTATTGAGAACTAGCTCTAAATTCTTCACCATGCATCACTAAAACTATTAGTGAACACGATTAAATGCATAATTACGAAAATCCCATTTTGTTTTTCCTAATTTGTGAAGATTCCCGTGCATTATTTTCTTGAAAAATATGAAAATCAAGAGAGGGAGAGAGGGAGAGAGATTGGGGACCTTCTCACTCATGGTGTGGCATTTGGTGGTGACGTAGACATTGGGGTCGAACTGGTTGGTTTTAAAGGCCTTGAGGCGATCTTTGAGCGGAAGATTGCCTTCAAGTTCCCACGAGTCTCCGATGCTCGACGAAATCGATCCGTGTGAAAGATGTGAAATCGTCGTCGAGTCCATTGTTAATTATGATTAACTAATTCTTCTTCGACGCTTAATTAAGTTGGAAACAAAATCAATGCGAGGATTTCATGATTTTGATCGCAGAGGGAGAGAGAGAGAGGGAGAGATTGAAGTGGGGGGAGGAAGAGGAGGGAGACAGATGCGGGGAAACAATATGCTCATGCTTTGCAACCATTTTACAAACACGTAGGACTCGCTTAGTCTGTTTTAGATCTATTGTGACCATTCGTTGGCCTGTAGATTGAATCTATCAGTCATTGGATCTTCGCTTACATATTTTAGTCTTTTCATTTTTAAAAGGATGGTGTTATTGACGTATAAGATAATATTTGTACAAGAATTTTTTTTAGTACTAATAACAACACCTCTAATGTCGAAATTGTATATATTTGAAAGTGTCAAAATGACTAATTGTAAGCGTTGTTAGAGCGTTTGACAGAAAAATTAAAAAGTACTTGAATTTAAAATGAAATTTTGACGTACTTTTTTCTTATTCAAAAGATATCGCCGGTGGGGGAATTTCAACTTGATTTTGATAAATGTTCTTTTGGGAAGCATTTTGCAGGTGTTTCATTTTTTCAATAAAAATTTTAGTATGCTTCTAACAATTTTTTTTTTTAAGTAAGAAATATTTCATTAATTGATATTATTCTAAACAAAGAATAGGGAAATACAAATACATAATTTCTTCTTGATAAACATTCTACTTTTCCCATGCCATGTATTTCTACATAAACATTTAACCAGGCTAGAAAAAGTATACTTAAATAAGGCTTTTCCCCAAATATAAGCTAAGTTAATCAAAGTTCTAAAAACTTTAGAAAAATAATTCCCAAAATATAAAGCTAGCAGCCCATGACTTTACTGGGGTGAAGCAACGGCTTCTTAGTCACGGTCCCATCATTTCCGGCAAGAGCCAGTACTTATCCTTCCTGGTGAACCCGGTGTATTCATACGAAAGGTTGGCCGCTATAACCCTATGTATATAATTCACCACCTCATGGCTCGACTTCCCGGCCCCACACGTCAGCTCCGCCGGCAGCTTGTTCAGAAACGTCACCTCGTACGCCGGGCTCGGGTTCATGAAGAAGTAGAATGAATCCATCCCCTTCCACCCACATGCGGTGGTCCCGTGAAACATGTTCATTTTGTTGACTATCGCCACCGGGACCAGCTCGTCCGTCAGCTCCGCGAAAAGTGCGGAGAATCTCAGGAGGAAGGGTTCCCGGCACGTGGTGCCTTCCGGACAGATTGACAGGTCACCTTCTTCTAGAAGCTTCTTGATCATGGCGGCATCGAGGGCCCGGTCGCGGTTGAGGCGGACGGTCTTGATTAGGGAGATGAACTCGGAGAGGCGGGAGACGGAGTAGGTGACGGCGAGAATGGGGCGGCCGAGGGCGGCGGAGAGGAAGATGGGATCGAGGAAGATGCGGTGAGAGCAGATGTAGAGGACGTCGGTGTGGCCCGTGGATTTTTGGGGGGCTGGTGGTGGGGTGCCCTTAACTGTGACGCGAACACCGAGGGCCCAGAAGGCATGGTAGACAAGCGACATGGGGATGAGTGCCCTGGCTGAGATACGGAGGCAGGCGAGGAAGAAGCCGATGGGGAGCCAGAGGAGGGTCTGGAGCGCCACGAGAGGTGTTGGCTTTTGGACAAGACGGCCGTCGTGGAAGATTATGGGCTTTGGTAGCTTGTCATTTGTTACTGCTTCCACTTCTGGTTTTGCTGGCACCATGTAACCCTCCTGCAACAATTTTTCATGTTTACATGTTTTAATTAAATTTAGTTAGATGACTCTAATTAAAATAAAAAATAGTATAATTGTATAAATGTCTTATTACATGCAATATCTTAGAATATATTAGTGAATTTGCATATATGATTGAGAGTTAAAATTAAAACAAAAATAGCATTAATTAAAACGAAAGGCTAGCATGAAAATTGTCGAACCTTGCATAATTTCATGAAAGGAATGTCAGTGTGCTTATCACCAAGCGCAATCCCTGGCTGGACATCTCCAAAAGCCTTCTTAAGAGCATCTGCCTTCTTCTTTCCCACAAGCACACCAGGTGGGAAAACAAACCCAGTAGCCTTACCCTTATAAGTCGCCACTTCCGTCCCCAGAACCGTGTCGAATCCAAGAAAATCCTTCAAGAAAGGCTCCACCATGATCCTCGGATTTGCAGTAAGAATACATCTCTTTTCGCATGCAGAGAGAAAGCGCCAAGAATTGGGGTGCAAATCGCTCGAATAAAACTTAGGCAGCACGGCTCTGGCCACGGACTCGATCTCTGAAACCCTAACGCCGGCAAACGTTGCAAATATGAGAACTTAGATTCCGGCTGATTCCGAGACAAAGTAGTAGAGGAGTCCGGCTAGTGGTGTAACAAAAAGCAAGAATAGGAGCCTCAGAATCCCACCAACTTCAAAGGCAATAAGAGCAAAGTAAGGGAAGGAGCTTCGGCCTCTAAGCAAAGTCCCGTCCATGTCGGCAACCACCGTGTGCTTTTCCAGTCCATCTGACGTGCACTGATCAACCGTCGGGAACTTCGCCATAATCATATCGTAACAAATCTTTTTGTTGTTAAAAAGTAAGTTAGAGATAGCGGATATTGGAACTCTAAGACTTTGTTGATACAAAATATGAAAGATGGTTCGAACTATGATTTCTAAAACTAGGGTTTAGAGTACTCTTTAGCTGATTTTTTTTGTTTTTTGAAATAGAAGTTGTACATGCTAGGTATATATAGAGAGAATCGCATGTGTGTGAAAGTTATAAAATTTAATGCCAGGGTGTGCATTAAAAGACAATTTTTTTTTTTAATGTGCTCAGAATAAGAGTGTTATACGCCATATGTTATTATACAAGTGAAGTGAAGTAGGACTCATTTAGAACTGCTTTAAATAACTAAACTGTTTTTTGTGAAAATATTTTTAGAACTAATATTTAGTAAAAATGTAAGTAAATTCTAAAGAAAAAAAAAACACTTGAAGCATTTCTTACAAGAAGCACATAATTGGTGTTTCTTGCATGAAACACTTTAAGTGCTTATGTAACCCATAAACATTTTTTATGAAAGCACTTTTAGTAATTTTAAAAGCACATTGAAACGAACCTGTATTTTTTTTTTCAAAATGTTTATCCACTTATATAATGACATATATGACGTATGTGCCCGTTTTTCGAGCACACTGAAAAATCTCTCGTATTAGAAGGGACAAATTTGGATTATGATTTAATTAATTTATTAGAACAATGAGAAAAATGTGGCATTGATGAGAGGGAACTTGGTTATGCATGGAAGATCCAAGGGTAGGAGAGCCTTGTTTTTGGAGTAGAATCAATTGTGTGCGCAGCAATTTGCTGCTGTCTTTATTTGTTTCCACGGCCAACTTCCTCGTCTTTGTGTAGTTGCAGACATATTACTACGTATACTAATCTGGTTTAAAAGCGAAGTGCGACTTTCTTACCAGATAACTGCTAACGTACATAATCAATTTAATTAATTTTTCGCTACTCAACATGTAGTACGCGTGACTTAAATCCAAAAGAATAATTTACTCGATTGTGACTCTCGTCGATTCATCATTGACATGAATTTTAAGCCAAGGGAACAAATTCGACTTAATTAATTACGTGCATGATGCTGAAAAATTTTTGGTTGACAAAGTGCAAGTGGTGGTTGACGGACCTGTCACCTGTGAATTCTTATGAGTATTTGAAAGTAGTGTTGTAGGTATGTTGTAAATTATGGAATAGGATCCTCTCCGGTGGCATCCATCCGGATCCTTCTTCTTCCTTCTTCTTCAAAGTCCGGTCGGCATCATGACTTACTCGGAGCTGGTTATCGGCAAAAGCATAGGTGTCATCGAAGTTGGCAATGTCGTAACAACGTACTACAACTCGTGGTTTTGAAATTGTGCTATTTTCGACTGCGAAAAAACTTACAGATTAACTGAAGTCCACATCGGGCATTGAATTGAAACCGAAAATGAGAAAAGTAGCAAAGGAATTACCTGGAATTGGGAGAGGAATTCAGCTGGGCGGGTGAGATCCGGATAAGATCATCTTCTGTAAATTGTAATAGAGTGCAAGTTGTAGAGCCGACTCATAAAAACGCATTACAATATAAGTGGATTGTAATGTCATGTGACAGTATAAGGGTTATACCAAAAAGAAAAGAAAAGAAAATTGTGAGGGATTTGCATGGTACATATTGGCCTTGAATTACCCAAAACCAAAGCCGAGCCAATATTTGACAATTTGGTTTGGGCAGTTTGGGCCTAATAAGCTTGATTTTTATTTTATCTTTCTTAGCATCTTATCAACCTTGTTAGCCTAAGTGCATGAAAAAATGTCATGTAACTTGCGACATATATAAGTTTATTTCTGAGCAGTTTAGCACGAACTATCATAAAATTCAGCCATTGCGAGTTGTGTCATTCGATTAGTTGGTTCGATCGAATTGGTTCTTTAGAGCATTTACAATCATATTTTCTATTTTAAAGTCAAATTTTAGTTAATGACATACCATTACCGCTTCGACTCATTGTCATTCTTAAGAGAGATTTTTCAGTATGCAGGAAATATGGTCTGGTACACCAAATGTTATAATACAAGTAATGGGTACTTAAAAAAAAAATTTCAACCACTTATATTATAACACTTGATGTATTGAACTGTTTTCCTAGTACAATAAAAAATTTATCCATTCTTTTAGCTCTTACTCTTATCTTTTATGTTTATATTCATTTGTTTGTTAGTTTTTTTTTATGGTACGAGCATTTTATTTAAGGTAGTGCTGTCTACACAATCATTGTTACTTTTTACACGTACTTTATTAATTTATATTATTTGATCATTTTCAATTCAATTGATCTGGCCACTGAAATTGAAATGTGAAAAAGATTATAAAAAAAAAGTGTGGAAAACATCACTCTTTAAATAAATAAATAAATACATAACTAACTGACTTGGCCCCATTAGTAAATTAGTGGACGCTGATGACATAAATTGTCGGTCGCACGGGCTTTGTCCTTTCTTATCTTTTTTTGTTTGTTATTTTCTGTTTATTTTCTTGTTTGTTTTGGACAGTTTTCAGTTTTCACACTCATGCCCGAAATGAAAATAATTGGAAAGTTCAAACTTTACAGCAAATAATAGCATAATTCAGGCTGTAATAATTTGGTGCTAATTTAATCGTTTTTTTGTGTGGTAATTATACAACTAATTTAGATCTGGCAAATAGTTATACAATTGCAACTAAAAAGGCAACAGTATTCATGCTTATTGCAGTTCCATATGGCTAACTTCTAATCGAAATTATCAATGCATGTGAATATGATTAGGCTATCTTATTGCTTAATTAATCAAGTGTAATAAAATTTTTTGGCCCCCTTGGAATATGATACCTGGAAGGACAAAGACATGCCAAGATGTCGCAGTCACGAAAACGATATCAGCCCATCATTTATCATGAATCAAATTCGAGACCTTGAATGCACGAGAAGAATGTTTTAAATTATACACTACTCGTATAATGCAATTTTTATTGGATTATCTTTGGGCATTTTAGTTAAAATTGGTATCTGAGATGTGTATAACTCTTCACTTTGATCACTGAGATTTAAAATCAATAGAAGTGGTCCCTAAATTTGTCCACCGTGAATCATTTTTGTATTTCGTGAAAAATCCCTGTTAAATAAGGACCAAAATGATAAAAATACTCTCAATTTAATAAACAATAAGCCAATATAATTTGACAAAAAATTAAGGTTATATTGTCATTTTCTCCTTATTTAATAAAAAGCATTTGTAGAATAGCCAAAATAATTGATGGTAGACAAACTCATGGACCGATTCTAACAATTTTTAAATCTCCAGGATCAAGTGAGGATTTATGCCAATCTCAGCTATCATTTTAGCTAAAAAGCCTTATCTTGCTAAAATCAAAATACTATTCTTAAGTAAATTATGCAAATGGATTGTTGGAAAATAAAAACATTTTTGCTCGATTCATAACTGGACATTGAAATGGAAAAAATAGTATCCTCTCGCTTTTATTTCTCAGCATATTCCAACACTAAAATGAAAGTTTTACATTCCATCGACCAACATGCTTATAAATAATAAGATATATTGAAGGAAATTCGCTCAAATTTACATAATCTATGAAAAATATATAACTCCTTTACAATCTTTCAAAATTTCAATTGAACTTCCGATATATATTTTCTTAATACTCTCTTAATTTTATTTGGAACTAAATTTAGGAGACAAGTGGCACAAAAACAAGTTGGTACAAGTGGCGCGCACTGAGGAATAGGACGCACCACCAACGGACCAACCAAACTGCGTGACTGTTGTACATCTTTGTTCAACTTCAAATCCCACGGGTGAGTAGCGGCCCCCACCCGTTCAAATCACGTCCTCAACGGTCTCACAAGCCCAACAGGATCATCTCCGGATTCTTTTGATGAGGATTTTGAAGATCCGTAAATCATGTTCATTCATCGTATATCAAGCGGTCAGTTTTTATCAAATATTAATTATGTTTATTTTTAAATGAAAATATTTAAAATAATTTTTGACTGCACAATGTATGATTAACGGACACAATTCACTGATTTTTGAAATCCGCACAAAGAGGATCCGGGGGGATCCGGACTCCTTACAAGTCACACCCCTTCAATTAGTCAAGTTAATTTTGAACAAGAAGAAACATTTTTGACATTTTCCCTTTCAAAAGCTACATAATCAAGTTAATTTACAAAAATTCTTATGAAATTATATTTGCTAAATCATTTTTATAAGGGTATTCGAGAGTCTGATTATACTGTTCTTATCTATAACATAAAGGAAGATAACAAAAATCGTTGTTATGAATAAAAGAAAGAATAAAACTTCTATTTCTAAAATTAGAAAACGGCCTACAATTTCAACGTATATCTTTTTTTTTTAACAAACGATATTATATACGCTAAAGGATGAGGAAATGGACTAAACCTCATAATGGACTAGCAATAATATGATTCAAATTTACCTTTAATGATAAGGAATCTAAAATTTCTCACTCACAAATAAATATGAATACTCCTAAATCTTAGTGCTAAATGACGGTTTACTTTTTATTTTATATTAACCTCCTTTTAATATTGTTTTTTATTATTTTACATTTTTATTATACAATAGGAACAAATCTCAAAAAGAGAAGAAAAGTTGACCAAGAGTTGAAGAATATGTGTTGAGTATGAACCACCTCATCGTATTCTTTCTTCATTACAAAATTTGAGTAATGAATATATTCAGTTAAAAAATTACGATAAATAATAAATTAATTACCAAAAAAATACTCTAACCACGTGCCGACGCCACCGCGGAATTATTTTGGAAGCTAGAGCTAGTTACGCAAAACGGCGCCGTTACAATCGTGGAGCGTGTGAAAACAAATAATATTTGGTTTCCCTTTACGGCATAGAAATTGAAAGGCGTCAAATTTGCCAAGGACAAATGTCTGAAAAATTCAAGATTTCTCTCTGAAAAATATTATTTAAAAATCTACATCTGCATATTTATGAAAATAAATTCAAGCTTTAACTCTGTAAGCTTTAACTCTGTCACTGTGAGTGCGAATTAACCTGTGATTTTCCCCAATTTCTTCGAATCTAGGGTTTGCAGGAAGCAGGGGCAGCAGAGCAAACCCACTGATACAGTGATCGTTCTATGCCCATTGTCCGAAACAAGCAGAAATTTTGAGGGGCATTGCGGGAATAAAGTACCCAGATGAAGCGAGGCAAGTTCGACTCGTTGCTGCCGCCGAGTCGACTCAGAATGATTCAGGTTTTTATTGGGGCAGTGATCGTCTACCTGCTCCTGATCAGCTTCGAAATCCCCCACGTTTTGAAATCCGGGTTTGAGTCTTCGGGTTTGGACGACGGGCTGTTCGAGACGCTGGAGGACGCATTTCCCAGGACGTTTTGGCTCGAGAGCGAGGAGGAAATGGGCGAGAGGGACGCCCCGAGTAGGCCGGCGGAGGATGCGTTTCGGGTCGCCGGCGGCTCGCCGAACCGGACCCCCCAGCGGCATATGCGGGAGGTCAAGAAAGTTTCCGGCTTGGTGTTCGAGGACACTCTGTTCGGCGGCAATGTCAGTAAGGACCAAGTCTCCGAGCTTCATAGAACCGCCAAGAGCGCTTGGGTAGCTGGGAAGAAGCTCTGGGCGGAGCTCGAGGCCGGAAGGCTCGAGTCTGACCTGAAGACCAAGCCCGAGAACCGCTCTGAGCCGTGCCCGTACTCGTTTTTGCTGTCCGGGTCGGAATTCGAGTCCCGGAAACGGGTCATGGTTCTTCCCTGCGGGATGACTCTGGGGTCTCACATAACGGTGGTGGGCACGCCGAGGTGGGCCCACTCGGAGTACGATCCGAAGATTGCGGTGTTGAAGGAGGGAGACGAGGCGGTGATGGTCTCGCAGTTTATGATGGAGTTGCAGGGTTTGAAGAATGTGGAGGGGGAGGACCCGCCGAGGATACTGCATTTCAATCCGAGGTTGAAGGGGGATTGGAGTGGGAAACCGGTGATCGAGCAGAACACTTGTTACCGGATGCAATGGGGCTCGGCACTCCGCTGCGAGGGGTGGAGGTCCCTGGCTGATGAAGATACTGGTAGGTGGCTTCATTGTGTTCTAATTGCGTTGCTTAATGAATTGAGAAATAGGGGTCTTTGTGCTGCATTTAACTAAATGCTAGTTTGGTAGGTAAATAGTATATTTTATTAGATGTGTCTAGCTAATCTAAATAAAGCGGTTGTGATTCGATTATTCAATGTTCTGATGCCATATTGTGTTTCTTTTTCGAATTATTAGCAATGTCCTTTTTCTAAGCGAAGCTTTGAAGAGTTTCATGTAACCTTGGTGAGTTTGTATGCTTTTTCTGATTCTTTTGTTTTGCGAAGTTGATGGACAGGTGAAATGTGAGAAGTGGATTCGTGATGATGACAATAAGACGGAAGAATCAAAGGCCACATGGTGGTTGAACAGGCTGATTGGACGAACGAAGAAGGTGACCATAGACTGGCCATACCCTTTTGCAGAGGGAAAGCTGTTTGTTCTTACCGTAAGTGCCGGTTTGGAAGGTTTCCATATCAATGTCGATGGGAGGCATGTCACTGCTTTCCCTTATCGCACGGTGAGTACCCTTTTGTTGTGATATTGGCCTATACTGTAAGGAATGCGGAATATCGTAAAATTTTATTCGTGGGTGACAGGGATTTGTTCTTGAGGATGCTACCGGACTCTCTGTAAATGGAGACATTGATGTGCACTCTGTGCTTGCAGCCTCCTTGCCCACATCACATCCTAGTTTTTCACCCCAGATGCACCTCGAAATGGTGACTAAGTGGAAAGCTCCGTTTCTTCCCTATGGGCATGTAGAGTTGTTCATTGGCATTCTGTCCGCTGGGAACCATTTTGCAGAGCGTATGGCCGTGAGAAAGTCTTGGATGCAGCATAAATTAATCAAATCTTCGCGTGTTGTGGCTCGTTTTTTTGTAGCACTGGTAAGGAATGTAGAATTTGTGTTTTGTGCTTTGATAAACCACTCGTGCATTAGTTCTATGTCAATTATTTACAGTATTCGGAATTATATTTTGACAGCATGGAAGAAAGGAAGTGAATATGGAACTAATGAAAGAAGTAGATTATTTTGGGGACATTGTTATAGTTCCTTATATGGATAACTATGATCTGGTAGTATTGAAGACTGTTGCAATCTGCGAATATGGGGTAAGCTTCATAACAAGACTTCAATTGTCTTATACTTATTATTACCTTGTGGATAATACTTAACATCGATGTATGTGGTTGTTTACAGGTTCGCACGGTGCCTGCAAGGTATATCATGAAGTGCGATGATGACACATTTATCAGGGTGGATGCTGTGCTCAGGGAAGCACGGAAAGTTCGTGGATATAGAAGCTTCTATATTGGAAATATGAACTACCACCACAAGCCTCTTCGCCATGGTAAATGGGCAGTGACGTATGAGGTATGCATTATTCTGCTCTTCTCCAATGATTCTAAAAGACAATGTACACAAACTTGAGATTGATATACATCTTCTACTGTTTATAAGTCCTTTCTGGTCTTCTCTAAATCATTGGGTAATTCTGATTTTCTCAAGTTGTATACGTCCGATTAACATTCTCTTATCTGATTTTAAGGGCAATGCATACAACTTTTGATTTTTTATTTTTACTAGTTTTTCTTCTAACGCTTAGCTTTGATCTTTTGCCTCATGTTTTCTGGTAAATTCTGTTTGTGACGCCTCTTAGTTGAGTGTTGATGCTTTGGATTAGAGTAATATTTTTTACTTCAAGGTGTTTAGAGATGATGTGTTTGTACTTTGTAGCAATCAAGAGATGGAGGAACAAATTTTTACTTAAAAAAGGAGATAGAGGAACCACTATTTAGAAATTTGACAGCCTTAGTATTTGTACCAAACTCTAGCTTTTATCGTGAATATATCATTCGGTTTTCTTATCTACCTAATTGTCATTTGCCTCATCGCATATGATGACGTATGCGATTGTGACTGGTGATAAGAATTAGATAGTATTTACTATTTAGCTTCTGGCAGTCAATATGTAGTTTAATGTTGTCACTTTTTAGTTCACATTCATATAGAATTGATATATGGGTTGTGTCATGAACAATCTCTCATCCTTCATTTTCTTCCTTGGTGAGCTCCAGGAATGGCCAGAAGAAGATTATCCACCCTATGCAAATGGTCCAGGATACATAATCTCCTCTGACATAGCAAGGTCCCTCGTATCCGAGTTTGAAAAGCACAAATTGCGAGTATGTGATGAAAATACTGTTTTTTCCTTGTTCGCATGTGTAGTCCGTGTGCAGGTCTCCATATCGTTAAATTCATGTGTTGTGCAGTTGTTCAAGATGGAAGATGTGAGCATGGGAATGTGGGTAGAGCAATTCAACAAATCTAAACCGGTGGAGTATGTGCATAGCTGGAAGTTCTGCCAGTTTGGGTGCATCAACGACTATTACACCGCGCATTACCAATCTCCGAGACAAATGATATGCATGTGGGACAAATTGCAACAACAAGGGAAACCCCGGTGCTGCAATATGCGATGACCAGGAATGATGCATTGATCAAACATTTTTTTGCTTACAGTGTAGAGAATGTGAAAAGAAGAATACAGAGAAACAAGTTTTGCAGTCACAGTATACCGCTGTAAATATCCGGTGGGGGTTAACTCTGTCAAAAATTTCGCACCTATTTTGCTTTCTCGGTCCCTCATTTACCGTCTTTACAATTGTAAAGAAGCTAGATGGAGAAAGTTACTGTTCTGTTCTTTAGAATCTAGTTAACCATATATGGTGATGGAACAGTGGATTGCATTCTGGAGCTTATCTGTAAAGTGTTGATACAGAAAGAGCCTTTGTAATGAAAGTTTATTCTTTCTTAGTGGTGATGGTGCTACAAAAAGAAGGAACCAAATTCCCTGACCTTTCTTATATGCCAATTCCTTTGGGTTTTTGAGTTCTTTATTTTATTTTTTATATGATATCAGGGCAAGAGGACAGGCGTAGTGGCACATTGCCTAAATTAACTGACTTAACCCAGTATTGTTACGAATATTGGGGAGAAACCTCAACACTTTATAACAAAAAAAAGTTGAATCTCAACATACTTCATATGATTTATGGAAAGGTCAAACCTCTAACTTGCATTTGATTAGAACTCTAAAATTCATCCATGAAATTTCACAAGCTACAATACCAAAACCAATAGCCAAGCCAAGCAATAGATTAACCAAGTCCCTGCCAAAAAAAAGATAAATAAAAAATTAAACATACTTAAACGTAGCTAAGTTGATTACAATAGTGGACTTCCTGTTCTTTCCTCCGAGTGTGAATAAAAAAATGAAACACAAAACCACATAAAGGAAAAAGGAGAGAATGAAGACGTACCAATCTGCGACGATCGAAGCCTTGAACCATAGTTATAAGAAGCTCCAAAGAAGCAATCATTGGTAGTGTTGATCCCATTCGGACAATTACATATAAACGAGTTGTAATTACCATAATACCCACAAACCCCATTACTCCTCTCACAATTAACACACGAGTCCGGATACTCGTTGTTCACACTGAACTTGTACTTGAGGGCAATCCCGTAGTTCCAACTATTTGGGTCAGACTCATGTTCGTTGAAGCTGTAAAACCCTGAGTAAGAACTGCACTGCAGCTTCTCCAAATCCATCTCGAAAGCCGGCCCGAGATCCACCGGCGTGTAAACGCAACACGTGGATATCGGGAGGTTGATCGTGCTGATCGCCTGGCACGAGTACAAGAAGCTGCAAATCGGGGCACCTTGGTTGTCACATAGGGACACTTTAGAGTTGTTTTTTTGGTCTGTGTATAAGGACTTTTGCTGGAAGACTGGAGAGTTGGAAAGCGAGCAGTCGAGTAGGGCAAAAACGTTGTCGTCTTGGAAACTGAAGGGTGCGTCCCAGTCTAGGGAAAAACCTTTGGATTGTTGGTTGCATGAACATGTTGACATGGAGGGGTCTGAGATGTACATAACTTTCTTTGTGTAGTCTATGTTGGTGATGGGGTAGGATCCGGTGTGGGTTGTGAAGATAGGGTTTCCCTGGCTGCATGACACGTGGGGGTTGAAGCCCGGGTTGCCGCAGCCGGGGTCGCTGCCGAATGGGAACTTGAGGGGGAGTTTGCCGCAGGATCTTTGGCAGATTTGGGAGGAGATGAAGGTGAGTTGGAGGAGGAAGGTGGAGAGGAAGATGATGGAGAGAGTTGATGTTGAAGGAGAGCTAAACTTCATATTGTTGTGAGTTTGGAGAGGAGAAAATGATAAGGTGTGAAGTGTGTGAAGTGAGGCCTTGGTGTATGTGTGTGTATATATATATATTATGAAGTGGAAGAAGAAAGTTTAGAGAGGTCACACTTTTGGGGCGGGGGTTTTTCGATAAATAAAACTACTTGTATCATCTTAACTGACATCTAATTACCCTAATATATATTCAACAAATAGTATGCTAGACGATCAGGTGCGATGATACAAATATTAATATTTTGATGATGGTAAAGGAGCATGTAGTTTGTGATCTCATCAACACTTTCAATTTTTGGCTGGCAATAGCTTGTTTTTTGTTTTTGTTTTATTTTCTTTAGCGAAGCGGAGAAAGTACATAATCGAACTCAATACCTTAAAATGCAAAAATAAATGCTCATAACCACTTAAACTAGAATACTAGCTAGCTTTTGATCTTGTTTGATTCTCTTTTCCCTACTAGCAGATGCCTTTGTTCCCCCTGCCTAGCATTGAATTGATTATCTCCCTCTTTATAAATCTCTTGGGATTTTGTTTAGATTCAATTCCCAACATATATTACCAAGGAAGTTTTACACTCCTCGAATCATCCTTTTGGTTATATATAAGAACACACGTTTATATCTTTTTGCCTGCTGAAGGGGCTGCACATTTTTCACTATTTATCCATGCATGCATCTGATACCACGTACATAAAAAAAAATATAATTCGTATCTATACATCGAGTCACGTCCATTATTTTAAGAGACTCCGCAAGAGATCTTGAACAATAATTTTTAATTAATCAAGACATGAAGTAATAAGTTAATAACCATTTCCTTGGTCGACTTGCTTATAAGTGAATAACTATTGACTTGCTTCTCGTATCAATCACTTATGTTGAAAGCATTTTATAAAAAATATCAAGAATAGCTTTTAGAATTCAAAAACATTTTTTGTTTTTACGTCAAACACCGCATTAAGCGTCTGAAATCAATTTTAACTCTTTTAAAAGCATTCTGAAACAGAATATGGATTTTTTGTGTGTTTGAGATCCCAATACGGCTACCTACCTACCATACCCTTTCGTCCCCAAAACAAGCGAAGCCCCAGCTTTCTATATATTTTTTGAATTTCCATTCACAAACTCAACTTTTTGATTGGAGCAATGAGTATATATTCCTACCGCCACCACTTTCAGTCCCAAATCAGGAAAAGAGATCAAAAGCATAATTTTATGGAATGAAAAAAATGGGGTTTGAAAATGAAGCAATGATGATCTTTCCTTCATTTATTGAACTTTCCAATTATTTAATCATCATCATCGAAATTATTTGTTGATAACGAACTTTAATCTTAATTAATCTCCAATAATATATGTAACTGGGGCATAGTTCTGTTGGTAGGGTATCCAAATTCAAATGGTTAAGGACGAGTGGTGAGTTACCCTAACGGATATGACTTTCTACTGCTGTGTTTTGGATTCATATTTTTCTTTTCTTTTTTCAAATATAAATTAGTATAAAATATCACTTCGAAATAAATAAATAAACAAACCAAATTGTTAAGGTGTTGTAACTAATTAAAAAGGAATTTCACATTAAACTTGTAATCATTCATTAATTATAATCCCCCTCAACAATTCATGCGCATATTCCACCAAGCACTGCTTCAATTCATGTGCCAAAAAATTTCCCCATATTTATTTATCATTTTGTTACTGACTATAATCAGATCCAGCACAAACTTGATTTTTAAATAAATAGTTTGAGAATATTAAATGACCTGATTAGAACTGAAGTCAACTTAGACGGTGAAGAACAATTCTTTCCAACGCTTTGGCTTGAGACATAGCCAGACCTCTGTTTGCTAGAAAAAACTGAAGGCATCTAACATGTGGGACTTTACATGTGAGATGGTGAACTCATCGTGGAGATAACTTACATTCAATCAGAACGTTATAGTGACGATATTATGAGTTTATCACACGATATTATTTGTCTACATGTTTTTATTTTTGGTACGGTGATATTCTACCCTAAGAGTAAAAGGGCTAGAATCAAAGTTAATTCAATGACTTTGCCACAATATTTAGGTATCAAACTTGCCATTCCAGTTAGCCAAACTTGAGACCTCCCGTATACAATTAGAGAAAATTGGCATTTTATCAAGCCTTGATAGGCCTGAGGTCATTTGCCAAGTCATATTACACGGCTGTCGACAAATACTAACTTTCAAGTGAGGAAGGTGACTTATGGTAATAGTTTTTGAGTCAACATGTCGATAGATGCCAAAATATGTCAAGTAAGCTTATAAAAAAAATGCCCATAGCAACACATAGTCCAAAGGAATAAGGCTAGCAGATACCTTGCTCAGTGCCCACAGGAATAATTCGTCGAGCAATTGAATGACAACTTTCAAAAGCATCTCAGACTTCAAATGACAACCAACAACTCCGATGTAAAGGATTTCTACATCCATCTTTTGCTCATGTTGAAACACACAACAACTAGCAGTATAAACTCACTTATCATTTTGGGCCCGGGCCAAGTCTTTTAGTAAGTAGCATACATTGGTGCCATTTAGTTAACCCAAACATATAAGCCCAATAAAATATCTTTATCCAACATTGTCTCTCTCGCTTGAACACCTGTGCTCTTCTGCCGGAGGAGGAGAGTGGAGGCCGAATGAAACTCGAGATACCTACCGGCAACAGCCATCCTCCCGAAATCCGAAACAAGTTTTTGGAAGTTTGAAGCTTTCGAGCTTTTCACAGTCAATCGCTTTTAAGGTAACACCTCTCATGTTTCCCAGCTTCGAAAGCTTGTCACTCTTTGTCAGCGTGTTGCATTTTATTTTTCGGTTTTAAGTACTTTTTATTGATTGCTTGCCAAGTGTTTGATAGAATGCGTGAACCACTTTTAATTTGTTTTAGTTGGTGACAGATTGTGGGTGTGAGTGTGATTAATTTTAGAAAGTTTTATTGGTTTCAGAATCAATGTAAATAGTAGCAACTTGAATGGTTTTATTGGTTTTGCAAACAGAATTTGTTCATTGTTCAAATACAAAATTGCAAGCGTTTGCCATGCAGGTGTTCTACTTTCGTACCGCTGTGTATTCATATTCCAGCAGTATATATAGAAGATTGGAAGAAAGTTGATTAAGAAATGTATGCTTTGGTGTATAGGCAGTATACTTTACAAAGTTTTTATACGTTGAGTGTTTGTGTTTAATGGTTACTTTACAGGTCATGTGATGAAGCAACCTCGTTGCTTTGGTTCTTCTAAATGGAGGAGAGCTGCTGCATTAATAGAAATGGGTTCCCAAAATTTTTCTTGATGGGTTCCTCTGATAGACATGAAGAGGTGCGCCATTTTGTCAGTCTATTGTTTTCAGATCTCCTGTCATCGTCCCCGCTTAAATATTGCTGTAAATTCTTCTCTATTCGTCTTTAGGAGGTTTTTAAGTCATGGAATTTCTTTAGGATCAAAAGATACAAGGCCCTTTCCTGACTATTCACCCAAGAAACCTACCATCAAAGATGCCGAACTTTTAAATCGCATCTTCACCACAATTAAGCTTCGCTGCTCTGAGCCTTTTCGCAGTATTCTGAAGCCTTATGAATCTAATTTCAGGTCTGACCATCTTATTTGGGTTCTCATGAATATTAAGAATGACTATAAACTAGTTCTGGATTTCTTTGACTGGGCATGCTTACGAAAGGACCCATCATTAGAAGCCTGTTGTGTCGTTGTACAAATTGCTGCAGCATCAAAGGATCTTAAAACAGCGCATGAGCTCATTCATAATTTTTGGGCAAAACCCAAGTTAGATGTTGGTCTTTCATTCGCTCACTTTTCTGATCGGTTGATATACACTTACAAGGATTGGGGTTCAGATACCCATGTGTTTGATGTTTTCTTCCGGGTCCTTGTTGAAACTGAGATGCTCAATGAAGCAAGAAAGCTTTTTGAGAAATTGTTGAGCTATGGGTTGGTTATCTCTGTTGATTCCTGTAATTTATTTCTTACTCGGCTATCAAGCACCTTTGATGGGATTGAGATGGCAATAAAATTCTTCATCGAATACCCTGAAGTGGGTATTCATTGGAACACCACATCATACAATATTATCATTCATTGTCTTTGTCGATTAGGGAAAATAAAAGAGGCCCACCATTTACTCCTGCAAATGGAGTTGAGGGGCTGTGTACCTGATGTTGTAAGTTATAGTACTTTAATCAGCAGATATTGTTATGTTGGAGAACTGCAGAAGGTTTTGAAGCTCATAGAGGAAATGAAAATAAAAGGATTGAAGCAAAATTCCTATACATATAACGGCATAATACTCTTTCTGTGTAAAACAGGTAAACTATCTGAAGCAGAAGGGTTACTGAGGGAGATGATGGTTCTGGGAGTACTTCCTGATAATGTCGTCTACACTACTCTAATTGATGGATTCTGTAAGTTGGGTAATATTCCTGCTGCATATAGGCTATTTGACGAAATGCGGGATAGGAAAATAATCCCTGATTATATTACATATACTGCTATTATTCATGGATTTTTATTGTCAAATAGGGAAGATGACAGAAGCAGATAAGCTCTTCCATGAAATGGTTAGCAGAGGATTAGAACCAGATGAAGTTACTTATACAGCCCTTATTGATGGTTATTGCAAAACAGGCGAGATAAAAGAGGCGTTTTCGCTTCACAACCAGATGGTTAATATGGGGCTTACCCCAAATGTTGTCACTTATACGGCATTGGCTGATGGCCTTTGTAAAAGAGGGGAGGTAGATGTAGCAAATGAACTTCTTCATGAGGTGTGCAGGAAGGGCCTTCAACTTAATGTCTTCACTTACAACTCAATTGTTAACGGCCTTTGTAAGTCGGGAAACATAGTGGAGGCAGAAAAATTGGTGGAACAAATGGAGGGTGCAGGGCCCTGTCCTGACACTATTACTTGTACCACTCTGATGGATGCATATTGTAAGATGAGGGATATGGCTAAGGCTCAGAAGGTCCTGCGTGAGATGCTCGATAGAGGGCTTCAACCTACAGTTGTTACATTCAATGTGCTTATGAATGGATTTTGTATGTCAGGAATGGTGGAAGATGCTGAGAGGCTACTTAAGTGGATGTTGGAGAAGGGTATAGTGCCTAATGCGGCAACCTACAATTCTCTCATGAAGCAGTACTGCATTAGAAATAATATGCGTACTACAGCGGAAATTTATAGGAGCATGTGTGCTGGTGGGGTGATTCTAAGGCAAGGAATATGAAAGAGCCTTGGTTTTTGCATAAAGAAATGGCAGGAAAGGGATTTATTCCGACGGCAAGTTGTTACAGTGCACTTATTAAGGGTTTTTTCAAGAGAAGGAAATTTGCGGAGGCAAGGGAACTATTTGAAGAAATGAGGAGACATGGTGTGGTTGCAGATAGAGAAACATACAACGTTTTTGTCGATATGAACTATGAAGAAGGGAAGATGGACATTACTCTAGATCTTTGCGACGAAATTATAGAGAATTGTCTTGTTGGCAAGCCCAAGAATGAAAAAACTAGCTGAACTGCTCTCTTGGAGATCCAAGGATATTGCACAGCCTTTCTGAAATGATAATGTTGAAATGGTAGTAAGTTCTTAATGGCATCATTTCTAGACTTTTTCCTTTTACAAGATGAATCTATCTGTGCACGTTGTGAGCTATAACTCTTTTGTTACCCAGGGACCTACGTATGTACCTGGCTATCGAACATTTGATATGAAATCAAAGATAGATGAAGCCAGGCCCTAAGGAATAAGATGTCCCGTAAACAGATCCAAGCAATCTCAAGATGGCTATTTCACTCAAAAGTTCATCTGTTGGATTTCATCACTGCCCAAATATTGTGTAAACACACCCCTCCTGGTATGTGTGAATTTTTCTTCTTTCATGATTTGGCATGAAACCGTTGGATGCAGCTTAGAAGTGTTATGTCGGCACTCTTCTGATCTTAACTAGTTTGACTGGGTGCAGCAGTCTTGGTAGAGTCGGAGGGTGTAAAAGCAGAGAAGATGCAAAAGTGCTTGCATTCCGGAAAATGAGCAAAGAAAAAGGTTAAGCTGATACAACCGCTTCAAGGACCAACGTAAGACCAAAGAGACCGAGTGAGAATGAAAGACTCGGAAGTCGGAAGAATTTGCAAATGTCGGGCTGCCCCGAGAGAGTTTCTGGTCTCAACGAGTCATGCCATTGCTTTGAACCCCGATAGAGCTGTAACGTGACTGTTTTTGCAAAGATTTCTTCTGTTACTTGTATGCTTCCAAAGGAAAGCAACAAATCAATACAAAAGAAGCAACTTTGAAGAGATCCTGGAATTTCGAATTCCATTTTCTATATGCTTGTGAATTCTGAAAGCTTCACACACAGCAAGTAATAAGAGCATCCCCAATGGGGGCTCAGTCGTCATGAATTTACTATATTTCAAACCTTAACGAGAAATTTCATCTCCAATAAGTCGAAAAATGGGGCTAGATCCGTCATTGAGGCTAGCAACTCAGTTTATTCAAAATTTAAAAAACATATGCACCAGCCGGGAATCGAACCCGGGTCTGTACCGTGGCAGGGTACTATTCTACCACTAGACCACTGGTGCTTCTGCTCTACTTTTCCAGAAGTAGCATCTTCATATACAACTGTCACTCACCTTCACAGCTATCAGCTCCGTCCTCCTGTCTCCTAGGGAAAGGAATCCTTTCTCCTAATCTACCAAGTTCGGAGATTCGGATCATTGAAATTTAATTCAACCGTTACAAACAGAGGTCTACTTTAAAAATTATAATAACTTTAATAGTTGGATCAAATTTTAACAGTTCGAATTTTCAAATTTGATAAATTAGAAAGAAGAGATCCGAAAAAGATCCATTTCCGTCTCCTAGGAGTGATGTCAGAGACTGTAAAAGGTGTATTGTGGAAAAGAATGCACGCAATATGGTGGCAGAATAAGACCATGCGCCTGCAGTTCAAAGCCTACAGACTTCAAATGTGTTCACACGTACGAACAAGAAAAGTACCCGCGAAGCATAAATGACTGAATGCCATGTAAGCCACGCTGTTCCAAAGCCTACCCACTTCAAATTTGCTCATACGTGCTCCAATCTCCACCGCACGACACACCAACAACATCCTATTGCCTATCTGAACACAAAGACGAACCAAAACTAGGTTCAAGTTGAAAACGTTGAACCTGAAACACCGTTCAAATACGGTATCGCAAACAGATCACGACATCTCAAGCGGGTAAGTTAAAGGACATGACAGCAAATAATAGGTTCGATTCATTGTCAACTTAGCTCTCGATTGTATTAAGTTTCTCTCAACTGTCCAGACTTGATAGCATCATTAGTAAATAATATCCAATGTTATGTGTTTTAACGTTCCCATTGTATTATTGACTCGGAACACTTCATTATCGTCTTGAAAAGTGCATGCAAGTCTCTTTCCAACCACACAGTGCACGAATTATGGACTCGGAACACAGGGCATTAAATTTTTTTTTTCCTACGTTTCAAACCTTTCCCCACTGCCACACCTATTGTCATTACGTTCACACCCATTATCCAAACCTCCTCATAAATCCTCCTGCTTTCACCTTTCATGCACATTCATAAATAACAGGAACCCCAAAACACAGATTTTGCATTTGCATTTCGACAGCTTTTCGAGTTTGATAGAGAATCTGAATCATTGATCATGGCGAAGAGCGACGTAAAGGTTTTGGGAGCGTGGCCGAGCCCATACGTGATGAGGGCTCGGATCGCGCTCAATATCAAGTCAGTGGAGTATGAGCTTCTTGAGGAGACGTTCGCACCCAAAAGCCAGCTTCTTCTCCAGTCCAATCCAGTCCACAAGAAAATCCCAGTTCTCATTCATGGTGATAAGCCCGTCTGTGAGTCTCTCATCATTGTGGAGTACATCGATGAGGTTTGGGCCTCAGGCCCGTCGATTCTCCCTTCTGACCCGTTGGATCGCGCTACTGCAAGATTTTGGGCTGCCTACGTCGATGAGAAGGTAAGTGCACGGTTTTTGTTCGTGTCCTTAATTTTAATTTTTGTAGGCTAATTTCGTTAATTTATTAAATTTTATTTGGATTAACCAGTTAAATGTGAGGGATTATGTTCCTCTTTGTTTCTTTTCTATTGTTTTTCCATTACTTAATAAAATATGCTTAAAGGGGTTTGTTGATAGTCTATCTCCTTAATATGGCTCAAATAACATCTGTTTGGAATTGCTGATAGAATGATTAATAGTGTTTTTAGAAAGGGACGTTTTGATATAGGCACCTCGTTTTTCTATTTCGTTGTTTAAACATTTGTTTCTTTTAAGAATTTGATTGAACATTTGTTTCTTTTAAGAATTTGATTGAACATTTTTTTTCTACAATTTTATAATAGATGCGTTTTTATTTTGGTCAAATTGTAGGTGTGTTTGATTATCTATAATATTGGTACATTTGATTTTAGGTAATATTTGGATTTCTAGTACATTTTGTTTCTTGGTACATTTAAATTCTAAACGTACTAAAAGTTGGTTCGTTTATTTTCAAATGTACTGTGAGTTTTAAATACGAATTTAAAATTCATAGATTGTAGGAAATTAGTTGTTATCTAGTTTAAGTAGATATATATATATATATATATATATATATTAAATAAGTAGAAAATTGTTGAGTTGGTAATTGATCAAAGCTTCTTAATCTAATTTTGTTAAAAAAAAAATAGTGTTTAATCTAAACAAGTTGAAAAAAAATGTGGGGATTCTAATTACTTTTTTTAGAAACACAAAAGCATATCTGCATTCTTACTTGTACAAAAGAATTTCCCGAACAAGCCCTAAAATATGTTCACTTTTGTAGATATTGTTGAATATCTTTTGTAGAAATGGTTTTTTTTGTTTGTTTAAACAAACTATATTATCTACCCTAAAGGGAAGGGGGTAAGCTCACAATAGGCTAGCAATAATATGGTTCAAACTCACTTTTGGCGAGATTCGAACCTAACATCTTTCACTTACAAGTGCAGAGAAATACCACTTGACCGTAGTACTAAGTGGTGTAGAAATGGTATTGAGTGGTAATAGTTTAGTTGAAATGAAACAAAGAGAGAGAGAGTCCTATGAATTATTTTTTATACCACTTTTTTTTTATTTCTCGTTACATCGTGAGTGTGATTAGGGAAATAGAAAAAAAGAAAAAGAAAAGAGATATACAACATGAGACGTGCAAATTTTTGTCGAAAAACATTTGGTATAGTGCACTACTGTACACGTCGTTGTACATTTATTCGTTTAATCAAGTAACGGATTCAAATGGGTGCAGTGGTTTCCGTCGCTGAGAGGCATTGGTGCCGCTCAAGAAGACGAGGCAAGGAAGGCAGCAGTCGAGCAAGTTGCAGAAGGGCTGGCTCAAATGGAGGAAGCCTTTCAAAAGACCAGCAAAGGCAAGGACTTCTTCAGTGGAGACAAAATTGGGTACCTGGACATTGCATTCGGGTGCTTCTTGGGGTGGCTCAGAGTCACAGAGAAAATGAATGGGGTCAAATTTCTGGACGAAGCAAAGATCCCAGGGCTGGTCAAATGGGCTGAGAAGTTCAGTGCAGATCCTGCTGTGAAGGATGTTATGCCGGAGACTGACAAGTTGGCTGAGGTTGCAAAGATTATTATGGCCAGATTGAGAGCTGCAGGTGCTTCCAAGTGATTAATTAGTGAAACAAATCAATGGATCTTGTTGTTTAAACTAGTGACTAAGAAATTAAGTCGGATGTATTAGACACAATGCTGTAGTTTGGTAAATTATTAAGTCGGATGTATTAGACGATGCTGTAGTTTGGTAAACTCATGGACTTTGTTTTATTTTGTGTCTGGTTTTTATGTTTATTTGATAGTGAAATAAATCATTTACGTGCATCTACTAGTTCAATAGATGTCTTTTATATAAATTCGTCCTGATTATAATATGGATAACGGTATAGTTGAAAAGAACAATTGTATAGATAGTTCTCATATAGTTGAAAGAAACAATTGTATAACTAGTTGTCAACTATTGATCGTTGTGTGATTCACTTGTGCCACTTCCGTCTTGTGCACAGGGGCTCAAAACATTTCAATCCTACGGTTCATTTTTTGGAATGAATCGAAAAACTTCACTAAAAAAAGTCAAGGTTTGCAATTTTTTTTTTTGGCACAGGTCTGGAAAATCTCAAACCCCTAATTTAATGATTTTGGAATTGTATTATCACTAAGGCCATTAGATCAAGTGATCTGGACCTTTCAAATTTCATCCAACAGTAAAAAATTATTATAGCTTTTAAGGGGTCAAAATAGGCGGTCAAAAATTATTACAACTTTTAAGGGATCAAAATAGATGAGCTGTTAGATGAAATTTAAAAGACACGGATCAGTAAATCCGATGACCTTAATGGAAGAAATCTGTCGTATTATTAAGCCGAGAATGCCACAATAGTATACTAGGTATAAGTAAGTCGTTCTTTTGATTTTGATTCAATGACTTTTTTTTTAATTAAAACAAACTTTGAATGTTGCCTACCCTTCAAAGTTGAAACGTGCGTCCAACAACCAAATGCACCAGACTAATGCCAGTAGGCTCATTGATACCAAACACTTTCTTCTTCCTACTTAATCCTTGTGTTTCCTTGTTTAGATCCACCCAACACGCACATACACTAAACCCTGCAGAACTCATCAGTGTTTGAATTAGATCACTAGTTGAGTGCTAAGCTAATTAGTCGAGGATTAATTATGGGCAACAGCGACGTCAAAGTTCTGGGAATGTGGCCGAGTCCGTTCGTGATGAGGGCTCGCATTGCCCTTAACCTCAAATCCGTCGACTACGAGTTTCTTCAGGAGACATTCGGATCTAAAAGCCAGCTTCTTCTTCAGTCCAATCCAGTCCACAAGAAAGTGCCAGTTCTCATTCATGGTGACAAACCAGTTTGTGAATCTCTCATCATTGTTGAGTACATTGACGAAGTTTGGGCATCTGGTCCGTCTATCCTCCCTTCTGACCCCTACGATCGCGCTACTGCACGATTTTGGGCTGCCTATATCAGCGAGAAGGTAATGATTTATTATGGTCATGCGTAAAACACTTCTTCTCATAAACGTCTAACTTGCTAATAGAAACGCTTTTATTAGAAGCATAGCAAGTTTTTATTCAAAGCCCAAGCACAACGTCTTTCTTTGTTGCTAGCTTAAGCTTTTGGTACAATTAATCCACGTTACTAATTTATGTCTCATTCAATTGAAATGGTTGTAGTGGTATCCATCCATGAAGGGCATTGGTTTTGCACAAGGAGAGGAGGCAAAGAAGGCAGTAATCGAACAAGTGACAGAAGGGCTGGCGCTGCTGGAGGAAGCCTTTGAGAAATCCAGCAAAGGCAACGTATTTTTCGGCGGAGATGAGATCGGATACTTGGACATTGCGTTCGGGTGCTTCTTGGGGTGGCTCAGAGTAAACGAGAAGCTGCATGGAATCAAACTGCTCGACCAAACGAAAACGCCGGGGCTGGTAAAATGGGCTGACAAGTTCTGTGCACATACTGCTGTGAAGGATGTTATGCCTGCGACTGACAAGCTTGTTGAGATTGCTAAGATTCTTGCTGCCAAAGCAAGAGCTGCAGCCGCTCCTCCTCCGTCTAATTAGGCGAGAAACTTACATGTATCTAAGACGTCATAGTGATAGTATGCAGGCGAGACATATGTTCACGATAGTTTGACAAAACTTATAGCCTGGCCTGTTTTTATGTCTGTGAGTACTCACAACGGAGGTTTTCTAAGTCTAGGTCGTAGGGATTTGGTGGTCTGGACTCCGAAATTTCTCCCCGAAAAATGGTGTATTCATGTGGTTTAATTTTCTTTCTCCAATGCAAAGACTCTAGTTTATAATCATCTTCTTCCAAGTTGTCAATAACAAGATTGCATTTTCTTCAGTTCGAGAGTACTTCGGCCTTTCACATAACGAGATAGCATTTTCTTCCGTTCGAGACTTAAAGGCTGATAAAAGTGAGTGTGATACTAATATATTAAATTTATATATGAATCATATACTTACAGTGAACCAATACTCACAAGTTCAATATATTGAACTCATAACTATGATACTTATAAACTAACATGTTTTAAGTATGAAGCTCATTGTTACTTAAACTTAACATAGTGTAGCGGTAGTGATATTTAACCTACAAAGAAAATTATAAACTGAAATGACACCTGGTGCTCATGTATAGGATATTTATTTTTCTTGATCAAAATAATAAACTCAACCACACCTGGTTACTGATGCATTAAATATGGGAACGAGGATTCTCTCCGAATCCTTTTTGTAAGGATCCGAAGATCTTGCAATTACATCCGTTTATCGTCTATGATATGGTTAGTTTTTCTTGAGTACTGAGAACGATCTTCCTAGTTCCTCAACTATTTTCACACTGATTTTCCAATTTACTGTTTGAAATTTTGAGTAGAAATTTTATTGTCTCACATCCCGATATGTTTTCACTAGGGTAAGTTCAAGTCCAAAAGACACTTCATCGGATGCATCTCATGTCTATTCTCTCTCTGTTTTAGGCAGCCTTGTCATACATTTGCATTCAAATGTGGGGTAGTTGTTGGAGTTTGAATGAAATTTCAACTCAAATGTGGGGTATTGTTGGAAATTTTGAGTAGAAATTTCATTGTCTCACATTGGTCATTCCCAAAAGGTTTCCTCACTTTATAAGGGTTTGTCCCTTATAGAAAATGATTTGAGTGATAGGCCTTGGAGACTAAAATTGGGCTCACCCTTGAGTTGGGCTTTGGGTATACTAATTAATTGGTAATTAATATATATATATATAATTAATTATCAAAATATGGATCTTGGGGCTCTTGGGCTCTAATAATTAAATTAATTAATTATTTTCGGATTTAAGTAATTAGTTTTAATTAATTTCGAATTTAATTAATTATTTATTTTTTTACCAACCTACTTATCTTTTCAGATGAAGTCTAAAGTGTGAAAAAACGCAAAAAGAAAACACCCTCTGAGAAGATGTCTCCCAACAGATGCATCCCTTCCTCATACCTGTTGTGAACAGGCATAATCATATTATATATACATCCATCTGCATGACATTTAGAACACAGAAAAAACAATTCTTCTTCTATAATCCAAAACATCCTTACTCAGAGAACCACATAGAAATTCGTCAGAAGTCAATTTTTTCGGTGCTGGAATTCTAACTTGATCGTTGAATTCTGATGAAGCAGACGTCTGTAGAATTACAAGCACTGAGTATGGACGAAATTTCTGTTTCAAGAACATTGCGGTACACAAATCTCGATCTTCAATATTTCTATTTAATATTATTCATACTTTGTTAATTTCTTATTTACATTTATTATTTATTAGCATATATAATTTTATCTTGACTTATATCCAATGTTTACAGCCAAAAGAAAACAAAACCCAGTTTTAGTTGGGGTCGCTGGCACTGTTCTTAGCAAAAAGCTCTGTTCTTTGATCGCCGGGGAGTAGAGTGGCAGCCTCAGCTAGCTACTGAGAGTTGGAAAATGGAGGGAGAGTTAAAAGTTGATAAATTTGGATACGAGGTGAGGACCTCTTCCGACGCCTGCATCTCCGCCATCAACGCCTTCTACGACCAGGTGGGTCCCGACAATTTATTTCTCTCTTTCAGTGTTTCTCGATTGCTCTCTTGTTTTCGTATGCGAAAATCCGAGATGGGTTTGAGGTTTTTCATTTTTGATGAGTGAATGAAGGTTTTAAACTATCGGCGGCGGTGGTCGGTGATATTGGAGGCGGCGGCGCACGACGACCAGTGCGTGCTTGCTAACATTCTGGCTGCTTACTTCCTCTCATCCGATCCTTCCCGAGCTCCTTCTCATCTCCAAGCCGCCAAGTCCCGGCTGGTAAGTTTTTTCGATTAGTTTTTACCTTTTTGGGTTGATTAATCTTTGGATATTTACTTTTTGTGGAGTTATGAGAAATTTGTCGTGCGAAGGAACAAGCTACCCCGTACGAGAAAGCAGTGTTTGATGCTGTCAATTTTTTTATTTCTAAGGATAGAGACGATGATGTTGCTTTCGAGTTGCATTCAAAGGTGGGCCAGTTCCTCTTTATCGGGTTTTTATTGCTATCTACTTGGTTTCCTTAGCTTTTAATTTTTGGTTTATTCACAATTTTAACCAGCTCGTTAGTAACTATTTGGTCAGTCATGCTGGTATAGCAGATGATCCAGTGCGACTCTACTTCTACAGTTATATGTACAAACGTTGAGGAAATTCGATTGAAAAACGTTGTGGAAATAGGCCTCAAACTACAAACTTTTTTCACTTCAAATTCCAATTTTATGGTAAAGAGTTCACTGCCCTTACGATTTGGAGGCATCTTCTCTGGTTTGCATAACCGATATATGATATATCATCCCGAATCCAAGACATAAATGGGTGTTAACGAAGCGTAATGTTGCTCGGATGTTTTTGACAATGTTTCCAATTGCTTGGTTCCCCTTGTTCGTCTATATTAGTGAAACTGAATGGTCCATGGGCGAGTGGCAGATATGGTAGGAGAAACTGTGTGGTTTAAGTATTTTGTATGAGCATGACAACCCTTCAACATAAGTTTAGTGTTTGCAATGGCTTTGTTGGTTAAATGACGACTGAAATTGTTTTTATATGAAACAAAAATGTAGCCCAGCTAACTCATGGCATGATACCACGTGGTAATCAATCAAGTTATTAAGAAATATGTTGGTGTGATCTTAACACCGTCATGTGGTATTATGACTAACTCATAATGTTATTTCATTATATTTTGCAGCTCCTGAAAAGTTTTCCTAGAGATTTGGCTTCTCTGCAAAGGGCCCAAGTGCTCTGCTTCTACATGGCTCGACCTGACCTTTCGTTGGATCTTGTTCAACAGGTTCATTTTTGCACCATCGCCATATGAAGTTTTATTTTCGTTAAACAATGTTGACGCAGTGGAAGATAATTTTTTAGCTGTTATTTTTCGAGCATCTTGCATGAGCATTGAGCAATTTCAACCAAAGAATTGTAGTTTATGACTTAAGATATAGGAATTAGGAGAGCACATTTGTCTGTGGTTTCAAGAATTTTAAATAAACTTCTTACGTTTTCTTCATTGCTTCGTAACAATTTTCTAACAGGTTCTACCCAGCAATGAACAAGAAGATTTTGTATATGGCATGCTTGCTTTTCCTTTATTGGAGCTTGGACGAATGGAAGACGCTGAGAAAGCTGCGAAAAAGGGATATGAAATCAACAAGCGTGACTGCTGGGTGCAACATACTGCGAGCTATAATCATTTACTTTATTTCGTATCACCGTCTGTTAGTTGTCGCAAGAAGTTTCAAATGCTTAAGTTCTTGATGTTGTAATTCACGCATTCTAACTTCTTATGCAGATGTGCCATGTTCTTCAGTATAATTGCCGCTTTAAAGAAGCAGTAGAGTTCATGGAAGAATGCTCACCTTCATGGGATTTGTGTTCGTCATTCATGTATGAGTATTGAATTAGTTTATAGTTTGATTTTTTTTTTCACTTGGTAATTAGATGCTAGTAAGTGTTACGATCATCAGGTTCACACACAATTGGTGGCATGTAGCTCTTTGTTATTTAGAAGGTCATGCTCAAATCCAAAGAATCCGAGATTTATATGACCATTTTATCTGGAAGGAGTTGGAGAGACCTGATGCTCCACGTCCAGAGGTTTGTTGAAAGTATTTTTCAGATCACCCTGCTCTTTTGCATCTTCCATTCCTAACGTCTTTTGCAATTAGGTCTACTTGAATGCCCTTGGGTTGTTGTTACGGGTGCATGTTCGGGGTGAAATGGATGCCTTTAAGGACCATTTGAAGACCTTAGCGAATTGTGTGACAGATGAAGTAAGTTGAACCTTGGGTTCATTTCGTCTCAAGAGGTGTGCTCGTTTATGCAGCAAAGAGTAGAACATAATAAGAATGGCTTGTATAAATGTGTTGACGGAGAATATTTATTAAATTTTTCGATCGCTAGGACTATAATATAGGAAAGAATGATATGAACTGGTAGCCCATATCGCGATTGTTATTTTACTGGGTGATGTGCATTCCATGCTTCGTGTGCTTGAATTGTTGTCATACACTTAATCTAGTTCTGTTGTCCGAATTTGTTCCACTTTGTTCAGGCCAACTGGTATTTAGATTGGCAGTTTGACATATTAGTTTTATGGGCGTTGGCTTATACTGGTGAAATTTCAAGGGCAGAAGAATTGCTCAAGGGCTTGAAATCCAGGTGAAAGGAACCTCCCACTCTCACTCAATGGCACTCTATCTACCATTATCTTTCAATGTTTGATTCCTACTTTCTTCCTCATGTAGAATTACTAAGATGAACGAAAAGAAGCAACAGTTCATGCAGAACGCAATACTGGTTTGTTCTGATCGCTACCTTCCCCAATTTTGAAACTGTGTTGCCAATAAGAAATAAGCACGTTAATCAACGCTTAGTAATAATCTAATCATCAATAGCCACATCATTTTTACTCAGGCCTTTTTCTTCCATACTATCAGCAAGAGAATGAATTTAGAAGATAATCACTGTTACGGTTTGGTTTGTCATTATAAATAACAGGACCATATCTTCGTTATCAGCTTGCAGAAGCCACGTACGAGTATGGGAAGGGTAACGAAAAACAAGCATTAGAATTGCTTGGTCACGACTTTGATGCAGATAACTACAAGGTATTAACATTGAGAACTGATTTCCTTGCCTTGTTCTTCTCTATTTCTACATAGAGAGGCGCTAAAGAATTCTTATGTGCTATCATCCAAGATGATCGGAGCATCGGGTGAACAGATTGATATATTCAATGAGGTCTGGTACTGTATGCTGCTTAACAATGGACAAGCTGCAAAAGGTATGATACACACTATTCTTTCGCCATCAAACCCCACCGGTGATTTTCTTCTGACTTGTTCAGTTGTGTGTGGATTTCAGCAATTGGAGTGCTTAAGAAGCGGATCAAATCAAGAGAGGGTATCCCTTTCCTTTGGCGCCTGCTGGTATACTTTAGCTTTGTAACACTCGATTTGAATATGAGCAGTAGGACCGATATCATTCAGAAGAGTTTCATGTAGTGGTGTATGTCTTGCTTGCAGGAGAGAGGCTATAAACTGACAGGCAGGGATGAGGAGGCGGCAACTGCAAGCGAGGAGGCCAAGCGTTTGGAGAACGCATATTTCCCGTAACCAGGTGTTGTATGTGTTCTCTGTACTATATGTATTATCTTTACACATTACATAACTTCAAATGTATTATCTACATGGGATACTCGTGGAACATGAACAAATATGTACTTTTGGTTTCAAATAAAAGAAGAACCTAATTTCCTACCTTGGAAACAGCCGGTTGATGTTTCTTTCTTTTCGCAATTCTGTGTTTACAACTGGGAGAACGGAGAAACGTGTGTAGAACAGCCTAATCAGCTTGATGGTTACGCATTCTCACAGGGACAGGCTCCAATGTATTTGAGTACGACTTGGACACTCACAGGTCCATACGTTTTAAAGGTGGCATGGCATACCTAACTTGAACATGTCCGCCTCTCTTGTCCCCTTAACTTGGGGGGTATCTAGTACCGAGATAGCTAATATTCTCCACACAAATTAGCTGAGCAACTATTCCCACCAAAATTGGAAATTTAGAAACCACATTTATTTACAATGCTTCGATATATGACACACACCGAAGCAATGAAGGACATGATCGTCGATCGAATTGGAACTGATAAATTAGCAGATGCCGAAATTTGATTTGGAAGGAGACGAGAGAGAGAGAGAGAAGAGAAAAAAACCAGAAGCAGGGGAAAAGCACAGGGGAGATCCAAAGTTAACCAAACGCAAATCTATTCACATTCGTTCCACCACCGCCATCTCTGACTTCCCCCTCCCTCACTCTTTCACTTATCAGTCAAACCCCGCACATGCACACCAGACCCCACTCCCTCCCCCCACGGGCCCCACCGTCTGTGATCATCCCTTTGTCACGTCGTCGCCAATCACATTCGAACTCGAAACCCGGGACACCCCACGAGTGCGGCTTCTGATCCGCTTCAGCTCCTCCACCACTTCCTTGGCGTCCGGCCTGTCGTCCTTATCCGCCGCAACGCACCTGAACGCCAGCTCAGCCGCCGCATCCACGCCGTCGGATACGTCACCGTCGACGACCAGAACCGGGTCTACTACCTGGTGGAGCAGGCCCATCTGGATTTTCGACACCACCAAATCCGCCAGCGCCAGCTCCCGCTTGTCCCTCCGCTGGTCCACCGCCTTCAGCCCCGAAATCAGCTCCAGTAAAACGACACCGAAACTGTACACGTCACTCTTGTCGGTCAGCCTGAACGACCGGTGGTAATCCGGGTCCAAGTAACCGGGCGTCCCCTGCGGACCGGTCCAAACGTACCCGGAGCTGGACGACGTCGTTTCGGGGAATACCAACAGCCTGGAAAGCCCAAAGTCCCCGACTTTAACCCGCATATCTTTCTCGATGAAGATATTCGACGACGTTATGTCTCTATGGACCACCGGCGGCACCACCGAGAAGTGCAGGTACTCCATAACCATGGCCGTTTGCAGAGCAATGTCGACCCTCACCTGCCACGTCATCGACCCATTCCGATGGAGGCTCTTGGGGCCGTGGAGATGGTCGGCGAGGGTGCCGTTGGGAACGTAGTCGTAGACTAGAAGGAGGCCTCTCGGGTCGCTGCAGTAGCCGTGGAGTTTGACTAAATTTGGGTGGTCAATGGAGGAGAGGATTAGGATTTCGTTGCAGAAGCATTTGTTGGAGAAGGCTTTCCCGGATGCGGTGGCGCCGCGGATGGGTTTGTGGAGGTATTTTACGGCAACAACTCTGCCATCGTAGAGCTGACCCAGATAGACAGACCCGAACCCGCCGTCCCCGATTTTGCGTTTCGGGTCGAAGTGGTTTGTTGAGGATTCGAGCTCTTCGTATGTGAAAACTGGCGGGAGGAGGTTGGCGGGGCGGTGGCGGTGGAGGAACAGAGTTGTTGGGTCTTCCTCTGTTGCGGCCGAGCTTAATCTTTTGGACCTGAAGACGGCTATGATAACAGAGGCGACGAGTAGGAAGCAAGTTAATGTGAACACAGAGGACAAGATGGCGATTCGATTCGGGTTGTCTTTGCTGATCAATGGCGGCGTAAGGTGAGGTTCGGCGTGAAAACAGAGGAATTGCTTATTTGGGTCGGAGGAGTTAAAGCCGCAGAAGCCATTGTTGGACTTGCAAGCTCTGCATCTGGAAAAGTAAGAGTCCTGAGCTTCGTCCCACTCCAGCTCGATCCCAATTTTGAGAAAATCGTCGAGAAAGCTCAAAACGTCGGCGTGGCAGCCCTGGTGGGTGACAGGGGGGTGCGGAGATCCGCAGTCGTGGAGAAGCTTGAGTGGGTCTTTGATGAGCTTGCATTCCCAAGGGCAGTGGCTGCAGTTGGGAAGATTCGGCGGGGAACAAGGCTTGAGAACTGAGAGGCGGGAGCAGGAGCCGTCGGATATTCGAAATGGGGAGGCGGAGATGTTGATGGATCGGCTGGGGATGGAAGAATAGTGAGAGGATGAGCAATTTGTGGCAGTTAAGTTGGTGGTGTGGGGAGAGAGAAGGAGTGAAGAGGCGTTGGCATCGTAGCTGATGAGAGAGAAAGTGAGGTTATTGATGGAGATGGTGGAGTGGGGGGCAGAGCATTGGATTTGGAAAGAAGGGTGGCCGCAGCCTGGTGAAGAAGAGAAGGGGAACGGCGGCGGCGAAGTGAATGGTGGACAGGAAAATGTGGAGGAGGACGATGGTTTTGGGAAACATGAGTGGGCGGCGGTGGTAGCTGAGTAGAGTGTTAGGAGGATCAGGGCTGAGAGTGCGACGGAGTGTGGTGGAGGCATGGATGTGGATGGGAATGGGTGTTAGGAGGGGAGTGTAAAGAGTGAAGTTTTAGGAGTCACGAATGATAAAAACGAGATCTTGAACCTGAGGGTCACGTGGAGTGAGGTCGAGATCTAGAGAGAAGACAATAAAACTCGAAAGTTATTGGTGGCCCAGTGGCCCAGTGGCCCTCGTGGGTGATTTTTTTTTTTTTTTTTATTAACTTTTTTTTTATAAATAATGAGTTTGCAATTAATTTTTTTTTTTTTTTTTTAGAATTCCTGTTTTTTATTAAGAATTCCTGCATTTAAGTGATGAGGTCTCTCCCTTCAAAATGATTGCCATTATTGCTTGATTAATTCAATTATGACACAATTTTGCTTCATATATGCAAGATTTCTTATCTATCGCACAACCTAACACGTATGTAAATAAAATTAATTAAAATAAGAGAGAAAAATAAGTTCTATCACGCGTCGTCGCATAATTTGTTTGTAAAATTGAATAATTCTTTTATGCAAAAGGGTACCACTATTTTTTAATAGATTTTTTTTTTTTTTTTTTTTTTTGAAATGTCATATGTACACATGCACTCCTTTTAATTGATCATATAAACTAATTTTCAACAATTTATCATACCAATTTTTCAAAATCATTATTTTGTCATCTCATTTTAGCTTCGGTAAGTTTTCTATCCAAAATAAGTTTACACATGATTTGCATTCAGAGTTATTTTGACATTTTAACATTTCACTCCCTTTCTAATAAGTTGCCTTTAGCAAAAATAATTCTAGAGTTTATTTAAAAAGTACATAAATAGGGTTTATCTTGTATACTAGGGTATGAGAGTTTGTTGTTCCTAGAAGGGGAACGACTTGCACTTGTTCCTCTTTATTACGAGGTGAAAATGACTCAAAATGGTAGTTACTAGAGACGCTTCATCTATGGAAAAGTTTGATGATATTTTTTACGTTGAAATGTCCGAAATAACAATAAACACTAGATGAAAATTTTAACGGAGTTAAGGTGAGATGACAAATTAATAATTTCAAAAAGTTAATATGATAATGCACTTTAAATTTTTCGTTCGCGTAACAAAATAAAAAAGTATGAAAATTTATATGACATTTCAAATATTTTCTTTTTCTTTTGAAATCTAGTGATATTCTTGTTTACTTGTAAGTAAGAGGTTTTAACTTTGATTCTCGTCTAAAATAATTTAAACTACATTATTGTAACTTATTGTAAGGGAAGTGTTATTAGCACTCTAAAAATCTCTTTCTACATTCCTCATAAGTTTATTTTTCTTTTCAAATATAAAAAGTTTGAAGTGTAAAATGAGATTTTTGGAATGTCGATAATAATTTTCTATTATAAAACTAAGCTCATCTTTCCTATTACGGTAGATAATAACGTTTCTTTAAAAAATAAGAGAAAGAAAAAAGGAAATTGAACAATAAAGTTGTGATTTAGTTTTCTTCCATTGACTGCGGTTGACAAACTGTAGTGAATAGCATATTAGGCTTTTTGACCTCTTTTTTTTCTCATGGTAGGGGTCCACGGACATAGGCCCCCGAGAGGCAAGAACCAAGAAGGCTCAAAAGCACCTCGATTTCTGTGAAATTATTAAAATAAAATAAAAAGCCTTTCTGTGCTTGGTTACAGCGTCCGGGTGCAATTTTTTACCTTGAGCACGTCGTCCACTATTGCTGCACACATTTTTAACCTATTTTTTTGATAAAGTTAAAATACGAAACGGAAAACAATTATGTCTACGGACGATGTTCATGTATGTAAGTTATTGTTTAAAAAAAAGGCGTTAGAATACGAAGCAAAAAACAATTATGTCTACGTACGATGTTCATGTATGTAAGTTATTGTTTAAAAAAAAGGCGTTAGAATACGAAGCAAAAAACAATTATGTCCACGTACGATGTTCACACATGTAAGTTATTGTTTAAAAAAAAAGGCGGGAGAGTTCCACTTATTTGACCACAAGCAGAAGGTGGGCCCACGTCTGGATGCATATGTGGATGTTATTGTTGAAAGCCCATCTCGTTACTATTGGCCCTATAATTTACCTTCCTTGAGACAAGACTGCATGGCCCATACAAGTTTAAACTCTCTCAACTCATTTGTATACATCATTTTGTAATTTAAAAAAAAAATTATTTAAATTGTTAGGTTGCTTAAGCCCCAATCAGTTAGAACTTGTGTACACACATTTGATGTATACATTTTTGTAGCTGAAATTGTGACTACAGCAATCAAAATTCAGAATAAAATCCAAGTGTACCATCTCATGTATTACTTGTAGTGTTCAAAAAATTTTCGTCTAGGCGTTGTTCGTCATTGCCAAAATTAATTAGGCTTTTACATAATATAAAAGGACGTCTAGATATGCCTAAGCGCCCTCTTAGATCCGTCTAAATCATCTAGGTCGCGACTCTCACATAGATAGAAAATAAGTAATTTCCATTTTTCTTTTTTTTTTAATAAATTGTAAGAGACTTGTTGGATACTTGATAAGCACTAATTATATATTTATTTCCAATGTTTTCAATATGTTATTGTACTTTATAATTTATATATCATTCTGTTTTGTAATTTATGTATCCTAATATAATTATGTATTTTTAAGTATAAGTAGACATTATGATAAGTTATATAATAAATTTAATTAAAAATAAAAAAAGAAACACTAGCCCCTGGATGCCTAGGCTAGGCCCATGCTCGCCGTTTGACTAGAACCTAACGGTTGGCGCATTTTAAAGCATTAATATGAGTGACACATGGAAGGAAATGGAGCATTATATTAATACAATATAATATGAGCAAGAAATGTCAACGGCTTAACAGACCATGTCAATCAAGTATTTATATTAGAATATAATTGGAGAGTTATTGCCCCTTTTCACACTCTTTGTCGTTGTTCATATTTCAATGAAAAAAAAACACGCAGAAATGGACTTCAATTTCTCGCATTAAAATGCTCTTAATAGTGCATCTTAATAATGTTTTAAATGTCTTAATGTAAATGTCTTAATTTAAATTCAATGATTTATAAAATAATGGACAATTTAAGGAAACACTAAATGGCTTTTTAGCCAAATGGTCCATAGACTGTCATAGTTCCTTATTTTGATAATTGAGATTTAAAATCCATAAAAATGATATATGAGATTGTCTATCTTCAATTATTTTGATCATTTCATAAAAAAATTTCGTTGAACTAATCAAATCATGAGTTCAATTCTCAAAAATAATCAAAATAATAGAGAGCAGATATATCAAAAAAATTTCTATCGATTTTAAACCGTCAAAATTAAAATGAGAAATTATTTTACTTCGGCTAATTGATACAGTAGATTGAATTATTTTGAGACTCAAACTTAGAAATGCATGAATCTTTCTAAAATAATCTCATCGGTCCACGGATATGACCTTCTAGAATATACGACAATCAACCCCGTACGGCTTAGCCGTACCAAGACAAAACCAGTCCCTGGGCATCAAGAGTCACGATTCCTTTACATAACCCAAACAGCTTCCACTCGTCAATGAACTGTTGCCGCCGGGAAACTTCTTCCTCCATCACCAAAGTACCTAATCGTCATTTTCTTCCCATCTTCTGCTTTCGCGATCCAAATGCTTGACCATAATAATCTTCTAATTAAGTTTTTGTTTTTGTTTTTTTTAAGGTCTAAAAGTTTGTTTTCTCAGGCAAATTTGAATTTGAATTTAGTTAGTGTATCTTGTGCTCAACTATAGGTTCATTTGAAAATTATTTTAAAATGACTGAAAACATTTTTGATGAAAGCGTTTTTGAAACCAATCCTTAGTGAAAATGTAAGTGAATCCTAAAAAAACACTTGAACGAATCCAAAAGCTTGACTATAACAATCTTCTAGTCAAGTATCTTGTTTCTATTTTTTTAAGGTCTAAATGTTCCTTTTCTCAAACAAATATGGATTCAAAAATGTTACACTTACCTTATATTTATAACATCATTTGTATTATTTCTCTAATAGAAACAATGCATACATGTATTGGTGTGCCCTACTTTTATTAAAAAGGTGTTAAAAATGTTGGTATCAATATGTGGTAAGGCTTAGCCGAACTTCTCTTAAAAATATTAATGTACTAAAAAAATGTGGTAAATGTAGTGTTACTCATTTAAATTTGAATTTAATTATGTTATCTTGTGCTCAACTATATCTATCAATGTATTCAATTTAGATAAATTTAGTGTAACTGTCATTTGTCTAAAATTAAAAAATAAAAACAATTTCGATTGTGTACCGAACAAAATAATAAAAAGCGTTTTTGAGAAAATGTATTTGCTATCCAACCGCTTGTTTCACCGTGTTTGTCTTCAAAATATTTCTAGCAAAAACACTTTTATCTTCGGATCTCTTCCACTAAATTCACAAAGTTTATCAATCCGAACCTTTGAAATTTGATTCAATGGCTACAATTATTATAACTTTTAAAATGAACTCATGTTTGTAACTGTTGGATCAAATTTTAAGGATCCGAATTGATGAATTTTGTGGATTTGATGGAAGGAATCCCGAGGATTCATTTCCAACACTTTCTAGGTAGTGTCCATCCCAAACGAGCCTAAGAGTTATTCTAATATAAACAACCTATAAAAGCAGTTTAATACCAACAAGCAAAACCCAACACACCCAGCCTTTTCCCAAAACCCCAATCTTCCTAATTTTTTAAAGTACGGTCTCGTTTTTTGATCATCAACCATGGACTTCTTCAACACCGCCAGGGCGGTGAAGCTGCGGAGCCACCTCGACAAGTACCTTGTCGCCGACGACAACAAAGAGTCCGTCCGCCAGAGCCGCAACGGCACCTCCCGAAAGGCCCGGTGGACGGTCGAGCTCGTCGAGAAAAAATCCCACTTCATCCGCCTCAAGAGCTGCCACGGGCTCTACCTCACCGCCACCGACCTCCCTTTCCTTCTTGGCATGACCGGCAATAAAGTCATCCAGGCGGAGTTAGACAACCTCGTCGACTGGAAGTTCGAGTGGGAGCCCATACGTGACGGGTTTCAGGTCAAGCTGCGAACGTGGTGCGGCACTTACTTGCGCGCCAATGGTGGGCCGCCGCCGTGGCGAAACTCGCTCACTCATGACGACCCCACCACGTCATCGACCCAGAACTGGATTCTGTGGGACGTTCTGGAGACGGAGGTTCCGGCGTCAGAGTCGTTGCTGTGGCAGCAGTCGAGTTTTTCGTCGTTTTCCGACGAGCTTTACTCGTCGGAGTACGGGTCGCCCATTTCGGTATTTTCAACCAAGTCGCCTAATTCCGAGCCGTCGTCGGGAAAGCTGGCTAAGTCTCCGAAGGCGTCGTCGAAAAATCTGGCTAAGCAGGTATGTTCAGTTTTTGCTTAATTAATTTTAGTTAATTAGGCTTGTTAATTGTCATTAAATTTTAATCAAGCATCTTAGTTTGATCATGACATACGGTACCGTGTTGATTGTTCAATTGATTTAACTTCCTTCTTCTTGGGGCAAACGGAATTGTGGTTTATAGACCCATTTTTACACTCATTTTTTTGGTTTAGGTTGTTAATTAATTTTCAATTTATTAAAAAATTAATAGATGCGTAATAAAAATAAATAAAATTGCAAAAATCACTTCTCTTAATTAATCACAAGATGAATTATCAATTATTCCTAACCACGAACTGATAACTCAGTAGCAAAAGTAGAGTATGAAGCTTCCTTCAACCACTACAAAAAATGTGTGGAGGTCTCGGGTTTGGAACCCGTTGCTGTTGTGGAAGCCATACTTGTGGTCAGAAGGAGACTGAAATGCCTTTGTGAGTCTTCACCGGAAGGAGTGGATAACCGTGGCTTGCCACTCATTGTCCTTTTTTTAAAGAAAAAAAATTATTAATTGTTCCTCAAAATGCTTAGCAGTTGCATTAAATTTCGAAAAATATTAAGGAGATTCTCTAAGAGTGAAATTTTTCATGAACTCGCCAATACCTCATATATTTTTATACAATGTTTTATAACATTAGCACAAAAATTGTGTCAAATATATAAGGTGATTTAGAATCCATGGAGAGTCTCCTTAGTATTTATCTTAAATTTTTACGTGGTCATGCATTTAGCCAATGAAATGTTATAATGTTTGGTGATTATACACGATACTGCATGTGATTCAATATCCTAGTGAATAAGATGTTGGATTTTCACTTAAGCGTTATGTCTTTGAACCTTCTCATTCTCTTGAAATATTTAAACATTTTCGATTCCCCTCTCTTCTCTTTAATAATGATAAAATTAAAAAGAAAAAATGGATATTGCATTGGTTGGACATGCCAGTACGTTTCCAATTGAGTGAGGAATCTTACATTTTATTTTGTCAAATACAAAAATATGGTACTAGAGCCGACTGATTTGTTTCCACAAGAAATCTCTAGGATCCAAACTATAAAAGACTTAATAAAACAAGAGGCAAACTTAAATGTCACGAGTTCTACACACTTAAGTTATTTCCCAGTATTGGATGCATGTGTACTCGGTATTTAAATAGCTGCATAACACACTAGTTGCAATTTTATATTCTAACCATGGAATTTAGTTCCCTAATTTGACTATTCATTAGATTTCAGACATATAATTGTTTGCAAATTGCGATATAACCTCCCATTGAGAAATGGTAAGGAGAATTTCTCAAAGTGAGACTTTCTATGCATCATTTGTCATCTTATATTTTAACGTCAATTTCCATGCCAACATATAAAATAATGTGCTAAAAATACAAAATGACAGAAAATACATAAATAATTGCACTTTTGAGAGTCTCCGTAGCATTTTCTCCTCTAGAAAATGCACACCAACTCGTCTGCACCACAACTTAATGGGTGGGCCGTAGGAGGACACGAAAGTCGCACTAGTTTATAAACACATTTACATTTGGAAAGGGATCCTCTTCGGATCCCTTACATCTAATCCTACTTATTAAACAATCCGGGTCTTTAAACTTTGATTCAACGGCTAAAGTTATTATAACTTTTAGAGTAGATCCTTGTTTTTAGCCGTTTGATCAAATTTCAAGAATCCAAATTATTTGATGAGTAGAATTATGTGGAAGGGATCCGGAGATGTTCTCTTCCCTTTACATTTGGTCAAGTTTTCACTCCTCTCAATCGCCTCATGGTGCCATTTTCAGATTAGCGATTGACGTAGTTGTACATCTGTCATGAAATAGACATTACACTATTATAATTTATAGTGTAAGTGGACAATCCTACCCTTATCTACAAAAATATATTAAAAGGAAAACCCTACCTGGATCTTACCTATGATAAATTTCTTATTTTTAGGTATGCTTACAATAAATGTGATGTTTTTGGGCTGGTTAGGGCCTGCAACCTTAAACTAGAAAAAATATATCTTTCACTAATATCTTAACCATTAACATGATCTCATTACTACACGGATTTTAGTCAACTCAATTCGTTGTGAATGACCTCGTGACAACGCAAATCTAGTAAATTTTTATTTAAGTGAACATTTTTTTTAATTTATCCATAAGGGAATATGTTAATATCGAGAACATATTCTCTTATAGGGAGAAATTTTTTGAAATGTCTAGTATCTAAGCGAGGATTTCATTGTATTATAACATGTGGAGGGATGCAAATCATTTCTTCTACTTTTGTTATAACATATGAAATACTGTTTAAACAATCAATACTTGAAAAAATCTTTTCCCCATAGGAACCCCCATTTCCCATATAGTCCGTGTGTTAAACGTGGCTTTAGGCTTTGTAGTGCTTGGTGAACCCATGTGCAATGTGTTTGTGATGCATTCTAAATTAGGTCTTATTTGGAAGTGCTATTTAAATGATTAAAAACGCTTTAAGAAAAAGTATTTTTGAGTTCTAATAACACTTTTAAAGTATTTTTTGAAAAAAAAACCATATATGATGCTTTTGTATAATTTACTTGCGCTTTACTAAAAGTTAGTTCAAAAATATTTTCATTAGAAACTCTTTTAATTATTTTAAAAACACTTTTAAACAAGCCATCAATCTAATCTCTGCTAATTAATGAAACTCTCTTTGTCTACCAAAAGAGAGTAAAAAGACAAATTAGTCTTTTATTACACAAAAAAAATGATGGGCAATAATATAATTTCGCAAGTTCAAATTTTACTCTTTTTTATTGAAACCTCACCTACAGATGATGTTAAAATACCTTCAATATTTATAAAAAATAAAAAAACCAAAAATACACATAAAATGTGTAGGCAAATTCTAGTCGATATGAACTCGATAAAAGAATGTCGCCCCCCAACAGCCTCTCCCACACGGAACCCACAAAGAGATGAGGCCACGTACACACAACCGCGTGGTGCCACGCTCTAAGTTACGGGCGCTGACTGGGAACTTGTCGTTTTTTGACCAATACAAATATCATAACTTCAATGCATACGCTCCATATTTTCAGAAACCGAGAATATCCATCAAGTTCCGATTTTTTAATCCGAAACCATTTCTCCGCAGACGAAATCCAACAAGTTCCGAATCGGAATGGACTTCTTCCACAAGGCCAAGTCGGTGCGCCTCCGCAGCCACCATGACAAGTACCTCCTAGCGGAGGAGGACGAGGAGTCCGTCGCCCAGGAACGAAACGGGTCGTCCACGAGGGCACGGTGGACCGTCGAGGTCGTACCCGAAACCGACAACATCATCCGACTCAAGAGCTGCTTCGGCAAGTACCTCACCGCCTCCAACCAGCCTTACCTCCTTGGCATGACCGGCCGGAAAGTGCTCCAGACTCTGCCTCGGCGGCTCGACTCCTCCGTCGAGTGGGAGCCCGTCAGGGATGGCAAGCAGGTCCGGCTCAAGACCCGGTACGGCAACTTCCTCCGAGCAAATGGAGGACTCCCGCCGTGGCGGAACTCGGTGACCCATGATATTCCTCACAGAACCGCAACGCAGGATTGGGTTCTGTGGGATGTCGATGTTGTGGAGATTCAAATCAACTCTCCGGCTGCTAAGCCGTCCGGCCCGCCGCCGCTTCCCCACTCCGATTCTCTGGACTTCGAATCCAGCTCCCCATCAGCCGGTTCCGTCAGATCCAGCCATTTGTCAAGACAAGAGGTTTGTTTCTGAATTTGGTTTTTATAATTCGTATTTCGATCTGAATTTTGTTCGATTTAATCTAATTGAATTTGATGATTTTAAATTGCAGTCGAGTGATTCATATGTGGCGTCGCCGCCGAAGTCGGAAGGGAGGACTATATATTACCATATAGCTGAAGATAACGGCGATGTGGATGATGAGGCAGTGCAGGGCTACTCTATGACTTTCAAAGGAAATGGGGTTGATGAGTTGACTCGTAAGCTCGAGGAGGAGACCGGGATTGAGGGGATCATCGTCTGCGCTCGAAGCCCTTTGAATCAGCAGCTCTTTCCACTTCGATTGCAGCTTCCACCAAACAATGTGACAATGCAGGTTGTCCTGGTGTTGCCAGATTCTAAAGGTGAGGGCTTGGCTTTTATTAATTTACTTTGTTTATGTTCAATGTACTAATTGTGATCAACTCTGCAATTTCCGATGCCGTTTAGCTGAAAATGTTAGTGAACTAACAAGTACAAACTCGATAGCATTGCCTTTTATCTATGAATATCTCATCTTGTAGTCTTATGATTAGCGAAATTTTGTATTCATAGAACGAAAAGTAGGGTTTCTAATTGAAGGGGGAAAAGAATATGGATGAGGAGATTTGAAATCTTATAACCATTTCTGATTTGAGTATTTATAGGAGACTGTAGTTCAGGTAACATTCAAGTTAAAAGGCAATTCTTTTCGAGTGTGATTCAATTCTATTGTCATTTTCTTATGGTCTCGGGGCTCGTTTGCGAAGTGCTTTTAAATGACTGAAAGCTTGTAGAGGAAATGCTTTGGGTTCCAACAGCACTTGGAAGTGCTTCATTTAAAAAGAACCAGTCATATGCTTCTTGTATGAAATGCTTCCCAAACGAGCCCTTAGTTGTTGTTTCAGATTTGGAATGGATCGGTTTGCTATCTTTTGCGGTGTTTCCCTTCGAGTTCATGTGGCTTATGTCTTTACCTTTCTTTTTTGGTTCTTGTTTTGGTGTATCAGCTGGAAGAGATCTTGCAAAACAAGGTTTGTTATAGGAGGCAACACCAAATAGAAATCAAAGTTTTGGTCCGGCTGCGTATATACACTCTCATAATGTTGTGTACATATTTAGATTTAAGACTTCATTGTGTGGCATACCAAGGTTTCGAATTACCGGATAACGCGAAGCCCCGCCTTCAGTCGATGTCATATGCAGAGTGTTTGAAGGACTTGTGTTCTTGTCCACTGTTTTTTGCTTGGGGCTTGCTTGAATCTGTAAAAAAGTTATGTTGTTCGTGTTAGCATTTCAGATGAACTGATGCCCTTGTTGTTCCTCCTGCTGCTGCTGCTAGTTCTTCCTGCGAGAATTTTCGGATTGCTTTTGGCTGTAGAATTATTTTGTGGATTTGTTTATTATTTAATTATTTTTGGAAAATGATGTTTTTTATTGATTTGGTGGGTCTTAGCTCTAGCATGTGCTTTTTGCCGGTTTAAACGCACGTCTACGTCTTGATCGGTGGCTTTTGGGAAACAGAGGAGAAGGTTCGGTGGATCCCAAACCAAATCAATACCAAACCCACCACCTAAATTATTTTTAATTTTTTCATGTCCCACAACGTGCGTAGACCGACGTGTGAACAATAAAAAAACAAAAGAATTATATATTGACTTTAGCGAAAAGTTACCAATAATCGAGAAGAGATCTCTCAGATCTTTATCGGGTTAAGTGATTTAGATCTTTTCAATTTTATCTAACGATTTAAAATTATTATAACTTTTAAGGAATTAAAATAGGTGGATGGATGGATGAAATTTGAAAGGTTTGAATCACTTAACTCGTTGATCTTGGTGAAAGAGGATCTCTTCTCCCAATAATCCATGACGTGTACACACTGCCATGCAGATTTGAACGTTATGGAGTTTTGGTGTTAGTGCCAAGCGCGTAAAATGTTTTACTTTATTCATCCAGGCTTTTTGCTGAACACTTTGTAGGTTTATTATCGTTAATCAAAACATATTGTGAACATGTCAACAAGAAACAACCTGACGAGTAATAATAAAAACACCCATAAAATTTGTCAAGTGTGTTGACGCAATCTGTCAAGATATGTATAATAGGCATTATATCAAATACTTGGTAGACACAAAAAGAACGCATACTAATATTTGAAGGATCTTGAGACGATTTTCACATGTATATTTTTTGAATTTTGAGTGGTCTTCAGAAATTTTTGTGTGACTTTCGAGTGGTCTAAAGAAATATTTGTGTACATAGTATTATTGACAGGATCAAGTTATTCACCTTTGATAAGCTCGTTAAGACCATATAAGCTTGACATCTCTACTCAAAAGTCAATTAGGGTTTGTAGTATAACGCTGAGATACTCAAATCCACTTCGGTGCGTTCTTGCCAATTAGTATGTTGTCTCGTAGTATGATACAACATTGGATTTGAGAATCTCAAAATATTGGAAGAATGCTAATGAAAGTGGGATTCTCCGAGGACTGTCTATCACCTCACAATTAACGTTAATTTTCTTGCTAACTTTACAAACCATTGTAATAAAAACATGAGGCGGCAAAGAGTTAAGAAGAGTACCACTTTTGAGCAAGTCTCCATAGCATTTTTCTATATACATGGCTGACTGGGGATACAATACAAGAGCAAAAAGCTACCAATAATCCATACAAGAGCAGACGCCATCTTTAAAGTGATGGAATCGAGCACGATCTCTCATGATAATCTCCACGTCAAATAATTCAGAAATTAATTTGGTCACCTTATGGCAATCGTTGCATATCCGCAGATTCTTAAATATACGTATGGGCACGCCAGGCTTCAAGTTCAACAGTCCAAAGGCAATGGCTATTCTCTCGCTGTGCAGCCCAACACCAACCGATTGCCATCGTTTTTCATCAATCAAATCTCCTTGGGAACATTCCGGCGCATACCCTACTGCCTCCAGCTTCTCTTTGATCGTATCAAGGACCCGAAAAATTTCTCTACTGCGAGGATGCGATGTATCTCCAGCAAAAAACTCGTGGGTTATACCATCAATCTCTATCAAACTACACCCCGGCTCTTTTGTTATGCCGTCCTCCGCCATTAGTTTCCTAATTGATCCGACGTCATTCCAACGGCTAGCCGAGGCGTAGATTCTTGACAAGAGCACATAAACACCGCTAGAAACATCCCCTTCTGAGGACTCGAGGATCTGCCTGGCCACTTCTTCGCTTAGCTCAATGCTAGCTTCGTGTTGCTTGCTACAAGCATCGAGAAGACTCCTCCATATTACAGTGTCGGGTTTAACAGGCATTGTTGTTACCAAATTCAAAGCTTCGTCGATGAAACCTGCACGTGCCAGAAGATCAACTAGGCATCCGTAGTGTTCTAGCCTTGGTTCAATCCTGTAGTCCTTTACCATCATATCAAAAAACCTACGGCCTTCTTCAACCATTCCTCTGTGATTACATGCACTCAGAACTCCGACAAATGTGATAGAATTGGGCGCAAAGCTTTCCGTTTCAACCAAACAATCAAAACACTTCAAAGCTGCCTCAGCTTGCCCGTGCAGGGCGAGCCCTAGAATCATATAATTCCACAAAGTCACATCGCGTTTAGGCATCCTATCGAATACTTGCTGAGCAAGTTTCAAGGACCCGCATTTGCAATACATATCAACCAACGAAGAATTGATCAAAACATCGCTAGCTACACTACTGTCGCACTTCCTTAACACATAACCATGAGCCCACATCCCCAAATACAAAGCCCCTAACCCAGCGCAAGCATTTATAACGCTTTGCATTGTGTACCCATCAGGCTCAAACACCTTCCGCATTTCACCAAACACCTTCAGCGCAGTCTCAAACTCCCCAACCCGAACATACGAGTCAATCATAACATTCCACGACACAATGCTTCTTCTTTCGCGCATTTCCTCAAACACCTTCTCTGCCAACTCCAAACACCCACAAGACGCATACAGATGAATCAAACTGTTGCTTACATACACATCCGAATCAAACCCAAGTTTCACAGCGTTTCCATGCGCTTGTTTCCCTTCAGACAAGGCAAACAAGTACGCACAAGCTCTGAGAACAAACGGGAAAGTATATTCGTCGGGAAAAACATCCCCTTCTTCCAGCATTTTGCAGTAAAACAGTATTGCCTGCTCTTCGCGCTCGGAGCTTCGAGCGCAGGCCCGGAGGAGAGTGTTCCACATAAACGAATTGGGTTTTTCGATCTGGTCGAAAACCCGAAACGCGTAGTTGATGTCAGCGAGGGAGGAGAAATGCAGGATTCGGCTGTGGAGGAAGAGGGTGTGGGGGTTGGTGGGCGATGTGGTGCGCAATGTGTGGGCGTGGATTTGCTTGAGCTGTGACATGTCCGTGCATTCGTTCAGCAGGCGGAGGAGATGGGCGTGGTGGTGGGTGCGGGAGTCTCCATTGTTGGTGTTGGGGAGAGGGAGATGATGAGGACGTGGGGTTGGTGTGGTTGCCAGAACCATTGCCGCGCTGCCGAATCTTTACAACGCCGCCAAATCATAAGCAGATCGAAATCGGTTTTATCGTCTTTTTTATTTTTATTTATTTTTTGCCAAAACTTGTTTTCGTGTGGTTGCTAGAAACATTTGTGAGTGGCAGCAAATTACCTCGAATGGATGTCGTGGTAGATGGAATAAGTTCATCGTCACGTAAACTTATCACATATAAAATTTATATATAATATTATATTATTAAATTAAGATGTTACGTAGTGATGATCTTATACAAATTTATGGAGTTTTCGTAAAATTTCACTATAGTCAGCATATTTAGTCGATTTTTTATGCAAACAATATCGGGGCATCAAATTATTTGAGCTAGGTTTTCAACCTTAAAGGCTATGTTTGTCAAGTGAGGAAGGAATCCACTACAGAACATTTAGTAACCATGGTGTAATTTTAAGCCCTCGTATCAACATTTTGTAACTCATTTTTTATCCTATTTAGTTCATATTCATTTTTGACAGGTTTATCTTCAATAGTGCGGACAAATAAGTAGTTTGATTTTTTATCTATTAGATTGATAAGTTGAAAAAAAAAATATTAACTTAATTCAATTATAACCGTTTATTTCTCGAACTAACTAGTCTGAATTATTAAAGAAATAATAAAGCACTATATTAAAGAAACCCTAGTTCTTATCTTATCTTCCATGCGAATGCTTAGACTTTTGGCATTCCCCTTTAAATAGATGACACTTTGCTTTGGCGTTCCTCTTTTATCATCACGGAAAAAGCAAAATTAAAGACAACTTGACAATCACTTAAAGAGAAAGCATTTCGTAATTGAAAACTGAAAACTGTTCATCTTTCCATGCTTTCTTCACGTCGGTTAGAGAAAAGTAGCTTTACCGCCATCGTCATATCACCACTGGGCCATTGGATTTGGACGTGGATGATGACTTCTTTCGCGGCATCAAACAAACTTCCACTTGTAAACTTATAACCAATATCGTGCAAAGGGATTTTATCCGGATCTCTTCATTCTAATTCATCAAGTTTGGGAATTCAGTCTGTTAAAATTTAATTCAACGGCTAAAGTTATTATAACTTTTAAAGTGGACCCCTATTTGTAGCCATTGGATCAAATTTCAACGGTCCGGATCCCCAGACTTGATGGATTAGGTGAAGGGATCCAGAGATGATCCCTTTCCCAATATCTAACCCATATGAATAGTCTGTCACTATTATATTGATCTAATACACTATATGATGAATCACTTGTAAATAATCAATCTTAATAAGGTTTTTTGTATCGTAGAATGACAAATAATATTTTACGAAGAATGATATTATAACCCTCCATTCTTTATACTACTAAATAGTCTGGATTATTAGAAGAAAATACAAGCACAGAAAAGCCCTAGCCATCGGCCCTAGCATGTACTTTGGGTGCCGGTGGCAGTTTGGGCTTCATGCCCCATCCTCGGCGTTCATCGCCACTTCTCCATTGTCAAATTTCTCTGTCTTATGTTCTTTAGTTTTTCACTCAGTTGTCTTCTCTAATGCTGTTGTCTTGGTGGCTGCTGGGAAGACGTTCGTGGCAGCGGCGGCGGCAGGAGCTGCTCTTTGCGTATGGAAGATAAAAATTAAGATTTTAGTTTTTGATTGTTTGCTTATTGGGCTGAGCTTTTATGTTTATAATTTCCCCCAATGTGTTTTGATTATTCTGCCTTCCTTCTGAATGTTACTTTTCGAAATATTAAATCTAATTTACCCTTTATCATTTCGTTACACTCATGGTTGCAAGTAGCATCGACAACAACTCCTTGTCCCATAAGCAAGCAAATAATATGTCATTGCCTACTTTCATAAGTCAATTCGCCGGCCAGCTGCTTTTTTACGATTCTTGCTCATTACAATTATTGAATGCTCCGAAGCATGTCGGACGCCAAATTACAGCTTCACAAGATACACTGACAATTTAATATTCACAATGTCACATATTTAAAGAAGAAAGGCCGGCGTATTAATCACTATTTTCAACTTAAACGAGGGTAAAAAAGCACCAAAACGATGTCGTGTTACGCAAAGATTACGTATAAAGCGGCCACCCAAATATCACTCATCTGGCTCTGCAACGTGGACCAACATTAGGATGTATTCAGACTTTACGGATTTAAGATTCTAACATTGTGGGTATTAGTGTTAAAGATTTAAGTTTTTAAAACAAAGCAAGCGCGAAGCAAGTAATACAATTTCAGTTTATTTGCCCATACATTTTATCAAACACTTGTTGGACTTCTTGTCGTCAAATGAACTGTGTTGAGCACATATGAAACAGATATCGAGATATATCGAAGGAATCTGATAAGTGCTATCGAGAGAATTTGTCAAGTGCTCTTAACGCAACATGCCAAGTGTTGCCGAGATGTGCAGAGCAGATATTACATCAAATATTTTGTGGGCACAAAGACACCCATGCCAAACATTAGAAGGGTACTCAGAAGACTTTCACATGTGTATTTTTCGAACTTTGTGTGGTTTGAAATCACCTTGTTCCCAATATACATCCAACACAATAGACAAAGTCGCATAATATTACCATTTCAAGTATAACACGTAGAATTTTTTTATTAATGTATAAAACTATAATACATCATTTTATATCATTCAATTTTCTTATAACACGAATAATAATACATCAAATCACTTATATTTTCAGCACCTATAAAAAATTTGCAATACCAACGACCTACCAGAATCTGTGCAACTGTAACTACAAATATATTTCCTTAAAAAATAAAAAATAAAACAAAGTCTACAAAGATGCTTCAAGTCTGCTAGGCTCCCACCTCACTGCACGTTCTGCTACAGATTTGATTTATTTAAAATCCCCGCAGTGTCCCTCACTCCAATACCCCCACCACCGCTCCATTGACGAAACGCGCACCAAACACTGAAAATTATAACTCCAAACGCCAAATTTAAAACCGCGTTTGCTGTCTGCTGGATAACCACTTTTCCACATCCGGCTTTTCTCTCCGACTATCCCCTATCAAATCAGAGCCGTTGATAATTTCGATCAGAGCAATCACATGGGTGTGGATTTCTACAACGTGCTGAGAGTGAACCGGAACGCGACCCAGGAGGACCTGAAGAAGGCGTACAAGCGCCTGGCGATGAGGTGGCACCCCGACAAGAACCTGGTCGACAACGAGGAAGCGGAGGCCAAGTTCAAGCAGGTGTGCCAGGCGTACGATGTTCTCAGCGACCCGCAGCGGCGCCAGATCTACGACATCTACGGCGAGGAGGGGCTCAACTGCGGCGACCCGGATGACATTTTCGCCGAGTTTTTCGGCGGATCTGGCGGCGTTGGGGACAAGGTGTTCAAGAAGAGCAGTGTGAATGGCGAAGGGCGTAATGGTAATTTGAAGAGTAAGAAGGCTGCGGCGACAGAGAGCAAGTTGGTGTGCAGTTTGGAGGATCTTTACAGGGGGGCGAGGAGGAAGATGAGGATTTCGAGAACTGTTCCTGACGGGTTCGGGTGAGTACTCTGTTTCTGTTTGTTTTCTGGTTGGTTTTTTTTTTTTTTTTTTTTTAATATGTCGGAATTGCTGCAAAGTTTGTTTCTTTTTTTTTTTTTTTTTTTTTTCTGTTAACTGAGATTTTGATTTTCGGGAAGTGATGTGTTTGTATGGTTTGTTAATTGAGAGTTCTGCGTCTGTTGACTTGTTTAGTTGACTTTGATTAAGGCATGATAAGCTGGGGGATTACTGTTAATATGGTTAAAATTGGATTAAATTGCCGTTTTTAGGTAGGTGATCTTGACATTTAATTCAACCTAAAATTGAATAAGAAACATTTGAAATGGATTTTGGATTAGGTTTCTCTCAGGTTCATGATCTTTCTTAACTTGATATTACCCAAATAATGTGTTCTTAATTTGTGTGTAATTGGGTAGACGTTGATATTACGTTAGTTGGTCAGGGCAATATGTTAGACGCGAGTTATACCAGTTGGCCAGAACAATGCGTTCCGCCCTTGTGAAACGCATTTTCTATTCCAGAAGATTTTTGCCCTCTGTTGTAGCTCTTTTTTGCCTTATAACGTTGAAGCAACAACTCTGTTGCAGTAAGCCAAAAACTATTGAGGAAATCCTAAAGATAGACGTCAAGCCTGGCTGGAAGAAGGGTACAAAGATCACATTCCCAGAGAGAGGAAACCAAGAGCCGGGCTTCTCTCCGGCTGATCTCATCTTCGTCATCGACGAGAAACCCCACCCTCATTTCAAGAGGGATGGGAATGACCTTGTGGTCACTCAGAAATTATCCCTACTAGAGGCTCTCACCGCGGCGGTCGTCAATCTGACAACGTTGGACGGAAGGGTTCTCAAGATCCCGGTGAGAGACATAATCAAACCTGGCCATGAGGAGGTGGTTGCTAATGAGGGAATGCCCATCTCTAAAGATCCGACCAAGAAAGGAAACCTTAGGGTCAAGTTCGACGTCGTCTTTCCGGCGAAGCTCAGTGCAGAACAGAAGGATGGTCTGAGGAGAGTGCTGGGTGGAGGTGATACCTGAAGGCTATGAGAATTCATATGCTTGGGATAAAAACCAAATCTATTTAACCCTAATTGTCAATGTAAGATCATGTAAATATTTTATCTTTCCACGGTGCAATTGTGCATACTAGGAACTCTAATTTGAATGTTTGGAATCCAATATTGTAAGAAATGCTAATGGGGCTCCATAAATTGTGAGATTAATTTCTAATGGTGTATCATAATATTTTTCTTTGATGCTCATGTCAAAGTTCCTGCAAAAACTCAAAAATTGTGTTTTTCAAAAAGAATTTTACTTACGATGTTTAATGGGTTTTCTGAAGATAAAAAAATTATCATAAATTATATTCTCGTGGAACTTTTGTCACACTTCAAACTTTTTAAATTTCATGCAGGATATACTAGAGATGTTCAGATGTTCAGATGGATAGAACTACGTTATGGCTAAATTTTATGCCCTGCTGGAATACTTATGTCACTCAGTTGCTGACCATATTTCCAAATGTATTATAACGTTGTTCCTAATGTATACACAAAAAGATCTTGCCAAAACTCTACAAATTAAATCACGATTGTTAATTGGTTTGCAATTCTAGTGAAATTTTCGCCGCACCAAAAATTTCTTAAAATTCTAGAATATTTCGTTATAGTGCAGCGAAATTCCACAAAATTGGTTTACGATGATTTAACAAAGCAAATTAATAAAAAAGAAAGCAATACAAAGTGATAATTGATACATTGCTCATAATTTATCAATAAAAAGTGAACTAACACTCAATTACAAGCATTATAGATAATCATGAAAATTAAAGAACACATAATCAATCTTATTCACCCCCTGCACCTTATATATCTTTCCTATATTCTTTCTTTTTTCACTTTATTTCTTCCACTCTCACACGTAGGTCTGAATGTCCTTAATGTTAACTACATTGCAAAAGATGAAGAATTGGTAGAGATGAAGAGGAAGATGATAGAGAGAAACAAGAGAGACTGTATTGTTTGATTGGAGAAAATGTATACAATTGAACTTATAGGAAATGAAAGCTATACAATCCCTTATATAGCCATATACCCAATTACAGTAATACCCTTCTAACTATATTTATGTTATATCAGTTATTACTCTCCCCTCAAACTAAACTTGGAGTATCCAAGTGAAGTTTGAACTAGCCAGGTATTTGAGACTGATCTGGAACTACAAGATTAAGATGTCTGCAATGCTTCAAGAACAATGGATTGTGCAATCCTTTTGTAAATACATCTGCAATTACTATTATGAAGCTAAACGCTGTAGAAAACCCCAAACCCCTGTCTTTTGCAGTTTGGAGTAGTGTATGATAGTTTGGACAACCTTGCTATCTCGAAAATATAAAGTGATTTGAATGTTCAGTCCCACATCTTTGATACAAGTTCCACTTTTGATGCTGATAGTAACAATTTCGAATAAAGTTGATGATCCAACATTGTAGCACTTTTAACTACATCAACTTTGGAATAACCTAACAGTAAGCTTGTTGGAACAATTACAAGTAACCATTTTACTACTGTTGAAGCTAAACCGTAGTCCTATGAAGGCTGATAGGATGGTAAGAGCTGCTGCATTTTGCTGCTGGGGCACGTGTTGCTTTTCCTTCGGATGCTGCATCACTTCTCAAGGTTGCTCATGTAAAGAATGTTGTCCATATCATGCCTACAATTGGTTCTTCTACCCAATTAGTTAAACCTGGTGGCATGTCTACCCACTCAGAACTTCCTCCTAATGTACATAACTGCTGACCAAAAGATTACTAAGAGCTTTTGTAGCTTCTTGAAGATTTGAGACACAAACCAAAACCTCTGCTCACTCCATTATCATCACACAAAACTACAACTTTAGCCGTTGGTGAAGCCATGATGAAAAACACAAGTACAATCCAAAAATCAAAACAGATAAATTCTTCTAGGCAGCAAGAGAATAACACTCTTGACACAAATGCTAAGGCAACAAGAGAATGACACTCTTCACAAATTCTAAAGCAACAAGAGAATGATACTCTTGACAAATTCTATGGAATCAAAGAAAGAATGATACTTTCCTATCCATCAAGAAAGAATGACACTTTCTTAAAATCTTGTAATCCAACCAAATCACTGAATGAAACAATAGTTTATCTTAGATAATTCATCCAAAAAACATCAAAACAACTTGACAAACATGTGTCTTCACCAACTTCACAAAACAACTTGAGCTGTGCATTTCTTCAAACATGTGGACTGCACAAAGTTGAGAAATTTTCTCCATAATAGAGAACAGAACATGGATCAAAGTGGCAGATATAGAACACAGATAGCATAATTTGAATAACCATCAACAAAAAATTATCTTGGCAAACAATTAAGAAACTATATTTCATCATTCTTCAACTAATGTCAATGGCCTTCACAATTAATCAGGTATAAAATCTCACACTTTATCTTCTGCAGCAATTCCACAAACACCATATATGCATAAAGAAGAGGATAGATACAAGTAACAACCTGACAGAGTCCAAGATCCCACTTTCCAATCAGCAACGAAGAAGAGAAATTCCCAGACGAATAACAGAAAGAATCACCACCGAATTGAGATTTGCACAGTAGAAAGAAGATGGATCTTGGCACCGTAATCTTTTGACCGACACTCTCTGTTCATAGACTAAATCTCTCTCAAATCCCTAATTTCTTTCGAATTTCATATCCCCAAGTTCTGAAACTATGCAGTCTTCATGAAAACCCTAACCCCTACGAATTTTAGCTATCCTCCCCTCTCTCCACCGCCGATTTAGCAGAAGCCCTGAACGCCACTGTTTCGTGTTCATGATGACACTCTACCTGTTCTATGAATCAGCTTCAGTTTACTCTCTGTTCCTGGCTCAGAGGTACAACACCGGAATCGAACTGCCGGAGAAGGGGTTTAAGACTGATAATATCAAGGCGGAGATGAAGAATGGCATGCTGAAGGTGGTTGTTCCAAAGGTGAAGGAAGAGGAAAGGGCCGACGTCTTCCATGTGAAGGTCAAGTAGTGGTGCCGTGTTGGTCTCACCGGCTTCATCTTGAAACCCAGAGGAAAAACCCCAAAACTAAACACAAAACCCTCGGCGGAAAAATCCAGAGACCAAAAATAAGAACTATGAATATGGAAGCATAAACGATCAAATACGCGGAAACAAAAGAAAGTAATGAAGAAGGTTAGAAAGTAATGAGAGAAGAGGAATCGATCACCAAGATCCATGGCGTGAGCCTTGGTGCTCTCAGACTATATTAACTACATTACAAAAGATGAAGAATTGGTACAGATGAAGAGGAAGATGATAGAGAGAAACAAGAGAGATTGTATTGATTGATTGGAGAAAATGTATACAATTGAACTTTAGGAAATGAAATTACAATAATACCCTTCTAACTATATTTCTGTTATATCAGTTATTACTTAAACAATTGAATTACAAAGCCTACAAACTCTTTAAAAAGCTTAATTATAATTACTTACAAGTTTATTGCTGTCTTTGGAGGCAGCGAAGTGGGTGTTCCATTGATGCTTGGAATGGAAGGCAACGACGCGAGACTTGTGTTCATGTGAAGATTCGTCGTCTTGAATGTGAGATATGTTGCCTCCCGTTTTTTCTTCTTCTTCTCTGTCTCTAAGAGATGATGATAAAACTAAATAATAAGCTTAATTATTTTCTTCCAGTCGACTGCGTTTGGCGTGGATATTTGGTGTTGGTGGGAAGGGGTTTATATGGTGGTTTTGGGCAAGGGCAAAAGTTCTGTGATGAAATATAAGAATGGGATTCGTTTCGCCTCTTTGTACTATGCCACTGAACTTAATTCGGAAGAATTTTAAGGCAGCTAAGATTTGATATTAATAATTAGAAAAAGGATATATATATATTTTTATATATAAACTCATTCCCTTGCATAGTGCACGTTTGATTCATCATTCGCAGTTCGTACCCCTACATTTTGTAGAAAAATTGACGGCGTAAAAGATTGATAGAGGGCAGGAGTAGGATTCTCTCATATATTTTTTTTCTCTTTCCTATGAAAATAAGAGATGTGAGAATTCTAGTCCAGAGGGCAAAGTAAGATTTAATTTGAGGACTACATAAGCCAATATTCAAATTTATGGATGAAATGTTTTCAAAATAATAATTCAACGACTATTACTATAAATAAAGTATTTATAACATATTTGTTGATCATATTGTGAATTATATCTCCAATTAAGACGACATTAGTTCTAATGATATGTTCACGAAGAGGTAGATATAGCAATTTTTTTCCACTTCTATGGATATTTTTAGGACGTTATAGTAGTTTTAGGAGTTTCTGCACACTCTTTCCTTACAAGCCTACTTTTAAAATGATAAATTGTTCGGTTTAAGAGTTATTGCATATAGAAGAGTGGTGTAATGTTATTACTCAATTGTCCCCATATCAAAAAATAACATATGATAGAGTTGTTTAAAAGATTTTGGGCACCTTTCTCTTACAAGTCGGTTTTATAGGTCAAGTTCTATCCATATGTTCTTAGCAGATGAATCCAAGACGTTTCTTTTTTTATTTTAAAAAATTTCTTTTATTAGCGAGAGGGGGAAGGGGGGGGTGTTCGAACTTGAAATTATGGTTAGAAACACAATACTCTATTAAACCACATACAAATGAATCCAAGACATTTATTAAGTCAGAATGACAAACGGTGAGAGGTGGTGTTTCCGGAGTTGGGATCTCTTATTAAAAGTCAATTCAACCATTTATCATGTTCTAATTGAAGGTAAATGCTGGGATTACACCAATTAGAGTGTAAAGAGGAGTTGGCTGTTGTTAATGTCAACGGGCAAGTTTTGTCACATGACGTAAAAAAACAAAGAGAATTGCATATATTCACCTTAAGCAGCTTCCAAAACCAAAACTAAAACTAAAAGTCAGCTTAATCACATGACCAAATGGAATTTCTTTTATGTTTCAGATTACGTTATATTTTAAAATATTTGATCATTAGATTCTTAATCAATAATACGGTGATTAAAATTTAACAATTAAAGCTTTTAAATATAATATACTTCAGAATCTAATAAGCTGGGGGATTACTGTTACATTGGATAAAATTGCCGTTTTGGGTGGATGATCTTGACTTTTAATTCAATCTAAAATTGAATAATTAAGAAACATTTAAAATGGATTTTGGATTAGATTTCTTTTAGGCTTCATGATCTTTCTTACCTTGTTATTACCCAAATGATGTGTTATTAATTTGTGTGTAATTAGGTAGACGTGGATTATCTCAGTTGGTTAGGTCAATATGTTGGCCCATGTCATTTTAGTTTGATCACACGCAAGTTATACTAGTTGGATGTAACAATACGTTCCTCCCTTCTAAAACGCATTTTCTTTTCCAGAAGATTTTTGCCCCACCCTAGTAGTTGTTTTTTTTTTTTTTTTTGGCATTATAATGTTGAAATAACGTCTCTGTTGCAGTAAGCCAAAGACTATTGAGGAAATACTAGAGATAGACATCAAGCCTGGCTGGAAGAAGGGTTCTCATGATCCCGGTGAGAGACATAATCAAACCTGGCCATGAGGAGGTGGTTGCTAATGAGGTAATGGCGTAATGCCCATCTCTAAAGATCCGGTCAAGAAAGGGAAACCTTAGGATCAAGTTCGACGTGGTCTTTCCAGCGAAGCTCAGTGCAGAACAGAAGGATGGTCTGAGGAGAGTGCTGGGTGGAGGTGATACCTTGAACGTTGGAATCCAAAAATTGGTAGGCTAGAGGACTTGGTTTACAAGTCATTAGACGTTCAAGGACTCTCGGTGCCCTAAATGTAGTAGATATATTGGAGTCTTAACCATAAGCAATCTATTAGGACCCTTATTAGCTAAACACAAAGATATAGAATCATGATGGGACTTTAATTGATTTAGTAGAGTATGGGCTGAAATTCTGTCCGATAATAGGCTGGATTTGATGAAAACCCTAGCTATAAAACAAGGTAGCAGTCCCTGCTTCCATACCAGTCGAATCTCGCAAAAGCTACAAACCTATTTCGTTAGTAGAGTTCATATAAGTACTGGAAGTAGAAGATTACTTCTGTTTGCACCAAGAATGGCCATGCCCATGCATGCGTGTGATATACTTATTGCGTATCTCCTGTATAACTGTTAAAGATCTTAGCACTTTTTTCTTACACTTTTTTTTTCTTTGATGCTCATGTTAAAGATCTTGCAAAAACTCAAAATTGCACTTTTAAAATGGAATTTTACTCAAAATGTTTAATCGGTTTTCCAAAATTAAAGAAATGTCATAAGTTATATTTTCGAGGAAATTTTGCCACACCACAAACTTCTTAAAATTCGTATTATAGATGTACTAGAGATGTTCAAATAGACGGAACTACGTTATTGCTAAATTGTATGCCCAGTTGGAATTTTCTATTCATCTTTAAATTTTTTTTACTTGAAAAGGAAATACTTATGTCACTCAATTGATGACAATATTTCCAAATGTATTATAACATTGTCCTTAATATATACACAAAACATCTTGCGAAAATTCAACGAATTTTATTCACGATTGTTAACTGGTTTGCAAAATTCTAGTGGAATTTTCGCTGCTGCACAATTTCCTAAAAATCATGCAGAATATTTCATTATAGTGCAGCGAAATTCCCCAAATACGTTTATGAAGTTTTTATTTTATTTTATTTTTTTTAATTTTTTTTTTATACAAAGCCAATTAATCTAAAGAAAGCAATACAAGGCTCACAAATTAAGTGATAAATTTTATTGATACATAGCTCACAATTTACTAAAAAAAACACGTGAGAAATACAAACGTCATAGACAATCATGAAAATTAAAGAATACATGATCAATCTTATAGAGTAGGATTATCTTTCGCCCAAATTCCTTTTCCTCCCTTCCTCTTCTCTCTACTTTCCTCTTCAATATGGCTTAATTGTGACGATTCCAATAGTAAAAGACTGAGGGGAGGAGAATTTAAAAGGAGAGAATCCTACTCTACACCTTATTTATCTTTCCTATATTCTTTCTTTTTCCCTTTATTTCTTCAGCTCTCACACAGTGGTAGCACGTCATCGTCATTATATATTCCCAATCGAGCTTTAATAATTTATTCAAAGCATCAGTTAATTAATCCATACTTAATTATGATGTCCTGTGTTTCTCAATCTTCGTTTGCAGTTCATCTTTCCTGGTCCCCAAGATCCTATCAACCACCTCCCCTTTCTTCACATATACAAATGAAGGCATTACCTGCACACCAAACTCCATTGCCACATCCTGCATCCATCCACTCATAGTTAAATTTAAGATCACAACTTGACAAATTTTTTTTTTTTTTTCCATCATTAATGATATTATTTTCAAAGGTGAGTGACCATGTATTTCTTAATTACTTGGCAACTAAGATAACATTTATGATATTTGTATGTCACGTTCAATCACGAATCAAATCCATTTTTCAACAAGACGTTATTAATACTTCACAAAAGTCATTACATTTCCCTGCTTATGAATTCCATTTTATATTTTTGCGAGGAATCAATGTATAATAACTTTTTTGAAGTGTAACTAACAATTTTCTTGGTAATATATATGTAAAATTTAAGAAAAATATGAGGAGAAGTATTCATGCATAAATATATATACCGGTAGCTCGTCGACATCAAGCTTGACGAACTCAACGTCTGTGAATTTATCAGCGTACTCTCTGAAGATTGGCTCCATTGCTCTACAAGGTCCACACCATGTAGCCGTGAAATCAATCACCATCTGTTCATCTCCATCAAAACTAAATTAGTAATCAATTAAGCAACTTCATTAAAATAAATAGAGTATGGTAGAGTTGTATATCATATATAGAGCTTAATTATGGCTTTCCTTTTATATAAACAAGAGTGCAGGAAGGAGAATTCGAACTCGAGACTTTCATGGATGTCCTTAAGCAATTGAACTAAAAAGCCTGCAAATTCCTTAGGGAGCTTAAATATAATTAATTACCAGTTTATCGCTGTTTATGGAGGCAGCGAAGTGGGTGTTCCATTGATGCTTGGAATGGAAGGCCACGATGCGAGACTTGTGTCCATGTGAAGATTCATCCGAGTCTTGAATGTGTGACATGTTGCCTCCCATTTGCTCTTCTTCTTCTCTTTGTCTCTAAGAGGATGATGAAGCAAAATAATAAGCTTAATTAATTTCTTTTAATCGACTGCGTTTGGCTTGATATTTGGTGTGGTGGGAAGGCGTTTATATAGTGGTTTAGGACAATGGGCAAAAGTTGCGCGATGAACATTAAGAATCGGATTCGTCCTCTTTGATAGGACCATGCTACGCTCTAGATTGTACACCGCTGAACTTAATTTGGAAAAGATTCAAGGCACCTTAGGATTGATATTAATCATTATAGAAAGGACATTTTCTTTTAATATAAACTCATATTCCTTTCGCATAGTGTACGTTTGATTCTTCATTCGTACTCTTAAGTTTGGTAGAAAAAATTGACGGCGAAAAAAAAACTAATAAAGGTCAAAGCAAGATTTAATCTGGAGATTACAAAATCTAATATTCGAATTCATGGACGAAATGTTTTCAAAATCATAATTCAACGGGTATTGCTATAATTAAAGTGTGTTTACAACATATTTATTGATCAAATTGTAATTATATCTCCAACTGAGATGACACTGGTTCTAATGATACGTCTATGAAGAAGTACATCAAACATTTTTTTCTTCACTTTATTGGATATTTTTAGGACATTAATTATAGTAGTTTAAGAGTTTTTGCACACCCTTTTCTTACAAGTCGATTCTTACAATGGTCAATTTTTTGATTTAAGAGTTGTTGCGTACGGAAGCGCAGTGTAATCAAATGTTAGGACTCAATTGTCTCCATATCGAAAAATAGTATGTGCTAGTGTTGTTTAGAAGCTTTTGGGCACCTTTCTCTTACAAGCCGGTTTTTAAGGACAAATTCTATCCATATGCTCTTAGCAGAGACGTTCAAATGAACACCGCAAAAAGATGAAATAGAAAAAAAGTAGAAGTCCGAGAGACAGTGAGTGGTGGTGTTTCTGGAATTAGGATCCAAGTCAATTCACTCATTTTTCATTTTCTAATTAAAGGTAAACGCTGGGATGCCTAATTACATCAATCAGAGTGTAAAGAGGGTTGGCTGCTGTTAATGTCAGCGGCAAGTTTTGTCACATGACGTAAAAAAAGAGAATGGCATATGTTCACCATTAGTAGCATCCAAAATAAACTAAAAGTCAGCATAATCACATGACCAAACGGATTTTTTTTTTTTTTTTTTTTTTTTTTTTTATGTTTCGGAGTTCAATATATTTTAAGATATTTTATCATTAAACTCTTGATCAATGATACAATAATCTGAATCTAACCGTCAAAGTGTTTAAAATATAATGGTTTTTTAGTTAAAATGGTCTCTGAGATTTGCATAACTCCTCGCTTTGCTCCCTAAGATTTGAAATCGATAGAATTGGTCCCTAAGTTTGTTCACAATCAATTATTTTGATCATTCCGTGAAAAATCTCCATAAAATAAGGATAAAATGATAAAAATACCCTCAATTTTTGTTAAATCATCTTGGTATATTGTTTATTATATTGAGAGTAATTTTGTCATTTTGATCCTTATTTAACATAATTTTTCACCGAGGGACCAAAATGATTGATGGTGGACAATCTCAGGGACGACTTCTATTGATTTCAAATCTCAGGGACCAAGGTAAGGAGTTAGGCAAATCTTCGGGACCATTTTGGCTAAAAAGCCAAATATAATATATTTCATAACATAACATAGTTTTTGCTAAAACAACTTCAGAACATAACATTTACACATAATTTACAGTTCTGTGAATAAAATCCAAATTCATGAGCCCTGTGTACTGTGGAATCTAATTTAATTGAGAAAATTGTAGCAATTATCCTTCAATTTTAACTCAACTAAAGCAATGGTCCCTTAATTTATCAAAACACGTAGCTATGGTTCTTTTCTTCAACTCCGTTAGAATTTTGTTAAAATAAGTCATGTGCGCCAGGAATGACCATTGCTACAGTTGAATTAGTGTGAAAGGTCATTACTCCAATTGGGTTAAAATTGAGTTAGTGTAGAAAGACCTTTACTGAATTTAGTTAAATTGAGAGAACATTTCTCCAATTAGATTAAAGTTGAGGGACCATTGCCACAATTTTTCTCATTTGATTTTTCATATTTTCCCATTGATTCAGCCTCACGTGCGTGGCATGCGACTTTTGACAGAATTCTAACGAAGTTGACGAAAAAGACTGTAGTTAGACGTTTTGATGAGTTAAGGGACCAATAGTTTTTATTTGATGGACCATTACTCCAATTGAGTTAAAGTTGAGGGATCATTGCTACAATTTCCTCAATTTAATTAAGTAATTGAGGTTAACAAAAGGGTATCTCTATTTTGACCTTTACGGTGGTCCCAAATTTTGGCTTCCATCAAGTTGCGCACCACCCATGCAATGCACATAAGAGCACGTTCACCAGTTTTAGGAGCAAGGGCAAGACAAGGGAAAGGGCAATGAGATTGTGTTTACTATTACTTTAAATAGTCATTGCATTTGCGCAAGTCCACCCGTTTGGGAAAAGGGAGGGCAAAGGCAAATACGATTACTATTCACATATATAATTTTTTATTTTCTCTTTATGTTTTTTTGGTCTTATACTCCACGTGTCATTATTTCACAAATAAAGTCTAACTCTAGTAAATTATTTCAAATACAAGGGAAAACTATAACATTAAACAAACATAATTAATTTTAACTTAGGGAATAAAATTAGTATGACTCAGTTCGTCTTCCCTTGGAATGTATGGAATTTCCTCACCTTCCATAGAAAACCTTCTACTCATGACAAGTTATTTTTCACTTTTCCAAAAATGTTTTGAATTAGGGGACTCCTCGTCGAGGCGTCGGGACTAATCTCCTAATACTTCTTCTCTTACTGTTTTTGCCAATTTAACTCTCGTTCTCTCGCCCTTATTTCATCTCTAGCCTTGTCTTGTTGTGTTCATATGTTAACTTGTCTCGCTACATATTCAATGCATGTTGGCGAGCCAATTCATTAACTAATTTTGAGTAATTATTATTCAAAGAACTCCCTCTTGCAGCTTTTTTCTTAGTGACCTTCTTACCAATAAGCCTCGAGGTTTCTTTAGTTAGTGCGACCGATTCAATTAGGGTCTCCAATGGCGACTCTTCAATAGTTGATTTTTGCAGGGGAGTCTCTTCAACACAACTTCTGGACCGCTTGGTAGAACTTTGTACTTCGAAGTATGCTTTACAATGTTCCAACATTCGTGCCTTGTGAACGATTTCTGGTTGGCAACATGGAATCACATTTATGTTTGTAGTTGCTGAAAAATGAAATCTAAAACAACATAATAAATTACATAATCAAATTACTACTTTTAATTACCTAAATTATGTTTTAACATGACTTAACAATAAAATGTTATTACTTGGTTGGCTAGATTATCGCCACTTCGATAAATTCCTTCTGCTTTAGCAATGGCTTCATGCCAAGCTTTCAAATCTTTACGCAAATGTCTGTACGTACTCAATATAGATTGCTCACTCCAGGATGTGCCTTGAATTTGCTCGACAAATTGTACATGAATCTTATTCCACATGTGTTGCACACTCATCTCATTTCCCGTGATCAGGTCATAAATAACACCCAAGCCTTAAATAAAGACCAATTTGCCTTCTAATTAATTTTCAAAACTATTACCATTGGATGCCCCAAATCTTGCCATGTGGTAGCTGTAGAAAATTTGCAAACTTTTTACAGTTGGAAATCCAACCACCTAGACAAAAGGACCGTTGGAAATACTCACGTCATTCAATTGATGACGATATTTCCAAATGTATTATAACATTGTCCTTAATGTATACACAAAAGATCTCGCCAAAACTCAACACATTTTATTGTTAACTTGTTTGCGAAATAGTGAAATGTTGCCATTTTACACAGAACTTTTTAAAATTTATGAAGAATATTTCGTTATAGTGTAGCAATATTCCACAAAATAGGTTTACGATGTTTTTTAAAAGAAAGCAATACAAAGTGCTCCATTAAATTTAGGATAATTATATTTACACACACATTTTTACCTTCCACACATCTTTGTTAGTTTTGGTCATTGATCTTCTTCAATTCTTTCAATCCGATGACCAAAAATTAAGAGGAGTATGTGAAAAGTAAAATTAATTGTGTGAATAACACTACTCTAAATTTATTGATACATAGCTTACAATTTATCAAAAAGAGTCAAATAACAATTGAGAAATACTAACATCATAGACAATCATGAAAATTAGAGAATACATGATCAATCTTATTCACTCTACACCTTATTCAGCTTTCCTATATTCTTTCCTTTTCGCTTTATTTTTTTCACTCTCACATGTTGGTATCACGTTGTCATTATAATATATTATTGATCGAGCTTTAATTAGATAATACTTAGGTACTCACTAGTAAATACTTTATATATTTACTTTTTAGATTTGGCCCAATGTTATTTTAATACATGTTTTATTGTTTTAAAAAATAGTGTCATAATAACTTTTAAAAAACAAGAAACACGTGTTTGATTAGGCCAAACCAAAAAATAAGTATATATGGTACTCATAAGTGAGTACATAAGTACTATCCAAGAAACCACAGCATCAGTTAATTAATTCATTGATTACTAATTAAAACTTAATTATGATCTCTTGTGTTCCTCAATCTTCTTCTGGAAACTTAATTATGATCTCCTGTGTTTCTCAATCTTCTTCTGCAGTTCATCTTTCATGGCCCCCACGACCTTATCAACCACCTCCCCTTTCTTCACGAATACAAATGAAGGCATTGCCTGCACACTAAACTCCATTGCCACATCCTGCATCCATCCATAAACATTTATCAATTATAAACCATATATATAATATATATTTTAATAATCTCATTTTTTGTCATCTGTGATCGAGAATTTATGGTCACTCATATTTATATTTAAAATCACGGGTTGATAAAAAAAAAAAAAAAAAAAAAGTTCTTTTATTCTCCATTTTTGGTATCAAATTCAAAGGTAAGTGGCAATGTATTCCTTGGTCACTTGGTAATTAAGACAACATCTCTGATATATATATATACGTCATATTCAGTTATGGATCAAATCCATATTTCAAGAAGATGTTATTGATACTTTAAAAAAGTCATTACATTTTCCGGCTTGTGAGTTCCATTTTTATATTTTTTACAAGAAATCAGTGCATCATAACTTTTTTGAGGTGTAAATAACATCTTTCATTGGAAAACATCTTTCATTGGAACATATACATTAAGTTAAAGAAAAATATGAGTAGTATTCATGCATATATATACCGATAGCTCGTCGACATCAATCTTGACGAACTCAACATCGGTGAATTTATCAGCATACTCTCTGAAGATTGGCACCATGGCTCTACAAGGTCCACACCATTTAGCCGTGAAATCAATCACCATCTGTTCATCACCATCCAAACAAAATATTAATCAGTTAAGCAACTTCATTAAAATAAACAGAGTAGAGTATAATAGAGTTGATATATCATATATTAATCAGTTGGCTCCATGGCTTTCCTTTTATACAAACGATAGTACCGACAATGGAGAATTTGAACTCCAGACTTTCAACGTAAAAATGGATGTCCTTAAACAATTGAATTACATAGCCTACAAACTTCTTAAGGGCTTAAACATAATTAATTACCAGTTTATTGCTGTCTTTGACGGCAGCAAAGTGGGTGTTCCATTGGTCCTCGGAATGGAAGGCCACGATGCGAGACTTGTGTTCACGTGGAAATTCATCCGATTCATCCGAGTCTTCAAAGTGTGACGTGTTACCTCCCATTTCTTCTTCTTCTTCTTCTTCTCTTTGTCTCTGAGAGATGACGATAAAACACAATAATAAGCTTAATTTAAATAGTTAAGCTTAACTATTTTCTTCAAATCGACTGCGTTTGGCATGGATATTTGGTGTTGGTGGGAAGGGGTTTATATAGTGTAGGGCGAATGGCAAAAGTCGCGCGATCAACTTCAAGCATCGGATTCGTTCGCCTCTTTGATTGGACCATTTTTTTTATTACTTTTATTATTATTATTATTATTATTATTATTATTAAGCAGAATAGAGAAAGTTTGAAATTATTGTAATAATTTAAGAGATAAAGACACACTCTGACCTTAATCGAGGCATGATAGCCGCCACGAACGATCGGCGTCTAGAATAATTATCAAATCATGTCTTAGAATTCTTATCAATATAACATTCCCAGAAACAAAACCATGAGGGCGTGATCGGAATCCAAAGCAGACAATATCGTGCTACGGTGGAGTCGAGCCCGGGATATGGTGGGGGCCCGGGCCAAGATGTGACAGATAAGAAGTTTCAAATTCGGAACGCATGAGTAGAACTCGACACCTAATTCATTAAGATATTGAACCACATTTTGCTAAATGAATTGTACACCGCTGAACTTAATTAGGAAAAATTTAAGGCATCTAGGATTTGATATTAATCATTATTAAAAGGACATTTCATTTTTTATATAAACTTGTATTCCTTTTGCCTCGTGGACGTTTGATTCTTCATTTGTACCCCTACGTTTGGTAGAAAAAGTTCGACGGAGGACAAAGCAAGGTTTTATTTGGGGACTATAAAAACTAATATTTAAATTCATGAACGAAAATTTTTCAAAACCATAATTTAGCAACTATTGCTATAATTGAAGCGTATTTATAACATATTTATTGACCATATTGTGATTTATATGTCCAACTGACTCGGCACTAGTTTTAATGATACGTCCACGAAAAGGTATATATAGCATTTTCCCCCTTTTATGGATATTTTTAGGACGTTATAGTAGAGTTTAAGAGTATTTGTACACTCGTTCTTTACAAGCCAATTTTTAAATGATCAACCAATCCGTTTAAGAGTTATTGAGTACAGAAGTGCTGTGTAATGTTATAACTCAATTGTCCTCATATCGGAAAATAATAGATACTAGTGTTGTTTTAAAGGTTTTGGGCACCTTCCTCTTACAAACCAGTTTTTTTTTAAGGCAAACCATATCCATATACTCTTAGCAGATCGATCCTAGACGTTAATTAAGTCAAATAAACACCGCAAAAAGATTAAATAAATAAAAAAAAAAAGTAAAAGTCTGATAGTGGTGAGTGGTGTTGTTTGTGGAGTTGGGATCTAAGTCAATTCAATCATTTTTCACTTTCTACTTAAAAGGTAAATGCTGGGATCCCTAATTACACCAATTAGAGTGTAAAGAGGAGCACTTGGCTGCTGTTAATGTCAATGGGCAAGTTTTGTCACATGACGTAAAAACAAGGAGAATGGCATATATTCACCATTAGTAGCAATCCCAAACTATACCAAAAGTCAGGTTTTAATTACATGTCCAAATGAAAATTCTTTCTATGTATCGGATTACGTTATATTTTAAGATATTTGCTCATTAGATTCTTGATTAATAGTACAATGCTTAGAATTTAACGATTAAAATTTTTAAAATATAATATACTTCAAAAGATAATAGAATTCTTGCCGGAACAACTTTAAAATATAATTACAGCTATGTGAATAAAGTTCAAATCCATGAGCTCCTGTAATGCGGAAGCTAATTTAATGAATTAAGTGAGGCTAATAAAAGGGCATCTCTTTCTTGAACTTTCCTGTGGTCCCAAATTTTTGCTTCCATCCAAGTTGCGCACCACCGTGCAATGCACATAAACCCACTAAGTGGCTGATTCAGAAAAAAATTATTGAAGGATCAATAAAAATTGTGCAAGCAGCGTGCAAATATTTTTTGGATGGAATAATATACAAATTGATATTTCATCGAGTCTTGGTAGACTTGAAATCATTTGTCAAGTCATATTGCACGTCTGTCGACATATGTCAACATAGAGTGAGCATGTCAACTGTTGTCAATAGCTTTTGAGTGAGCAAGTCCACAAATGTCAACATATGCTAAGTGAGTCTATCAAAAGATGCCATAGCAACGCATACACGGCATGTAAGGCTAGCAGTTACCCTGTCCAATGCAATAGAGGCAATTTGTCGAACAATCGATGGACAACTTTCAAGAGCATTTCAGATTTTCAAAAGGCAACACTTAATTCTTCCTTGTCTTGTTGTGTTCATATGTTAACTTGTCTCGCTCCATATTCAATGCATGTTGGCGAGCCAATTCGTTAACTAATTTTGAGTAATTATTATTCAAAGAACTCCCTCTTGCAGCTTTTTTCTTAGTGACCTTCTTACCAATAAGCCTCGAGGTTTCTTTAGTTAGTGTGACCGATTCAATTAGGGTCTCCAATGGCGACTCTTCAATAGTTGATTTTTGCAGGGGAGTCTCTTCAACACAACTTCTGGACCGCTTGGTAGAACTTTGTACTTCAAAGTATGCTTTACAATGTTCCAACATTCGTGCCTTGTGAACGATTTATGGTTGGCAGCATGGAATCATATTTATGTTTGTAGTTGCTGAAAAATGAAATCTAAAACAACATAATCAAATTACTACTTTTAATTACCTAAATTATGTTTTAACATGACTTAACAATAAAATGTTATTACTTGGTTGGCTAGATTATCGCCACTTCGATAAATTCCTTCTGCTTTAGCAATGGCTTCATGCCAAGCTTTCAAATCTTTACACAAATGTCTGTACGTACTCAATATAGATTGCTCACTCCAGGATGTGCCTTGAATTTGCTCAACAAATTGTACGTGAATCTTATTCCACATGTGTTGCACACTCATCTCATTTCCCGTGATCGGGTCATAAATAACACCCAAGCCTTAAATAAAGACCAATTTGCCTTCTAATTAATTTTCAAAACTATTACCATTGGATGCCCCAAATCTTGCCATGTGGTAGCTGTAGAAAATTTGCAAACTTTTTACAGTTGGAAATCCAACCACCTAGACAAAAGGACCGTTGGAAATACTCACGTCATTCAATTGATGACGATATTTCCAAATGTATTATAACATTGTCCTTAATGTATACACAAAAGATCTCGCCAAAACTCAACACATTTTATTGTTAACTTGTTTGCGAAATAGTGAAATGTTGCCATTTTACACAGAACTTTTTAAAATTTAGGAAGAATATTTCGTTATAGTGTAGCAATATTCCACAAAATAGGTTTACGATGTTTTTTTTAAAGAATTTTACGAAGCCAATTAGTCAAAAGAAAGCAATACAAAGTGATCCATTAAATTTAGGATAATTATATTTACACACATTTTTACCTTCCACACATCTTTGTTAGTTTTGGTTATTGATCTTCTTCAATTCTTTCAATCCGATGACCAAAAATTAAGAGGAGTATGTGAAAAGTAAAATTAATTGTGTGAATAACACTACTCTAAATTTATTGATCCATAGCTTACAATTTATCAAAAAGAGTCAAATAACACTTGAGAAATACTAACATCATAGACAATCACGAAAATTAGAGAATACATGATCAATCTTATTCACTCTACACCTTATTCAGCTTTCCTATATTCTTTCCTTTTCGCTTTATTTTTTCCACTCTCACATGTTGGTATCACGTTGTCATTATAATATATTATTGATCGAGCTTTAATTAGATAATACTTAGGTACTCACTAGTAAATACTTTATATATGTACTTTTTAGATTTGGCCCAATGTTATTTTAATACATGTTTTATTGTTTTAAAAAATAGTGTCATAATAACCTTTAAAAAACAAGAAACACGTGTTTGATTAGGCCAAACCAAAAAATAAGTATATATGGTACTCATAAGTGAGTACATAAGTACTATCGAAGAAACCACAGCATCAGTTAATTAATTCATTGATTACTAATTAAAACTTAATTATGATCTCTTGTGTTCCTCAATCTTCTTCTGGAAACTTAATTATGATCTCCTGTGTTTCTCAATCTTCTTCTGCAGTTCATCTTTCATGGCCCCCACGACCTTATCAACCACCTCCCCTTTCTTCACGAATACAAATGAAGGCATTGCCTGCACACTAAACTCCATTGCCACATCCTGCATCCATCCATAAACATTTATCAATTATACACCATATATATAATATATATTTTAATAATCTCATTTTTTGTCATCTGTGATCGAGAATTTATGGTCACTCATATTTATATTTAAAATCACGGGTTGATAAAAATAAATAAAAAAAAAAGTTCTTTTATTCTCCATTTTTGGTATCAAATTCAAAGGTGAGTGACGATGTATTCCTTGGTCACTTGGTAATTAAGACAACATCTCTGATATATATATACGTCATGTTCAGTTATGGATCAAATCCATATTTCAAGAAGATGTTATTGATACTTTAAAAAAGTCATTACATTTTCCAGCTTGTGAGTTCCATTTTTATATTTTTTACAAGAAATCAGCGCATCATAACTTTTTTGAGGTGTAAATAACATCTTTCATTGGAATATATACATTAATTTAAAGAAAAATATGAGTAGTATTCATGCATGTATATACCGATAGCTCGTCGACATCAATCTTGACGAACTCAACATCGGTGAATTTATCAGCATACTCTCTGAAGATTGGCACCATGGCTCTACAAGGTCCACACCATTTAGCCGTGAAATCAATCACCATCTGTTCATCACCATCCAAACAAAATATTAATCAGTTAAGCAACTTCATTAAAATAAACAGAGTAGAGTATAATAGAGTTGATATATCATATATTAATCAGTTGGCTCCATGGCTTTCCTTTTATACAAACGATAGTACCGACAATGGAGAATTTGAACTCCAGACTTTCAACGTAAAAATGGATGTCCTTAAACAATTGAATTACATAGCCTACAAACTTCTTAAGGGCTTAAACATAATTAATTACCAGTTTATTGCTGTCTTTGACGGCAGCAAAGTGGGTGTTCCATTGGTCCTCGGAATGGAAGGCCACGATGCGAGACTTGTGTTCACGTGGAAATTCATCCGATTCATCCGAGTCTTCAAAGTGTGACGTGTTACCTCCCATTTCTTCTTCTTCTTCTTCTTCTCTTTGTCTCTGAGAGATGACGATAAAACACAATAATAAGCTTAATTTAAATAGTTAAGCTTAACTATTTTCTTCAAATCGACTGCGTTTGGCATGGATATTTGGTGTTGGTGGGAAGGGGTTTATATAGTGTAGGGCGAATGGCAAAAGTCGCGCGATCAACTTCAAGCATCGGATTCGTTCGCCTCTTTGATTGGACCATTTTTTTTATTACTTTTTTTATTATTATTATTATTATTATTATTATTATTAAGCAGAATAGAGAAAGTTTGAAATTATTGTAATAATTTAAGAGATAAAGACACACTCTGACCTTAATCGAGGCATGATAGCCGCCACGAACGATCGGCGTCTAGAATAATTATCAAATCATGTCTTAGAATTCTTATCAATATAACATTCCCAGAAACAAAACCGTGAGGGTGTAATCGGAATCCAAAGCAGACAATATCGTGCTACGGTGGAGTCGAGCCCGGGATATGGTGGGGGCCCGGGCCAAGATGTGACAGATAAGAAGTTTCAAATTCGGAACGCATGAGTAGAACTCGACACCTAATTCATTAAGATATTGAACCACATTTTGCTAAATGAATTGTACACCGCTGAACTTAATTAGGAAAAATTTAAGGCATCTAGGATTTGATATTAATCATTATTAAAAGGACATTTCATTTTTTATATAAACTTGTATTCCTTTTGCCTCGTGGACGTTTGATTCTTCATTTGTACCCCTACGTTTGGTAGAAAAAGTTCGACGGAGGACAAAGCAAGGTTTTATTTGGGGACTATAAAAACTAATATTTAAATTCATGAACGAAAATTTTTCAAAACCATAATTTAGCAACTATTGCTATAATTGAAGCGTATTTATAACATATTTATTGACCATATTGTGATTTATATGTCCAACTGACTCGGCACTAGTTTTAATGATACGTCCACGAAAAGGTATATATAGCATTTTCCCCCTTTTATGGATATTTTTAGGACGTTATAGTAGAGTTTAAGAGTATTTGTACACTCGTTCTTTACAAGCCAATTTTTAAATGATCAACCAATCCGTTTAAGAGTTATTGAGTACAGAAGTGCTGTGTAATGTTATAACTCAATTGTCCTCATATCGGAAAATAATAGATACTAGTGTTGTTTTAAAGGTTTTGGGCACCTTCCTCTTACAAACCAGTTTTTTTTTAAGGCAAACCATATCCATATACTCTTAGCAGATCGATCCTAGACGTTAATTAAGTCAAATAAACACCGCAAAAAGATTAAATAAATAAAAAAAAAAAAGTAAAAGTCTGATAGTGGTGAGTGGTGTTGTTTGTGGAGTTGGGATCTAAGTCAATTCAATCATTTTTCACTTTCTACTTAAAAGGTAAATGCTGGGATCCCTAATTACACCAATTAGAGTGTAAAGAGGAGCACTTGGCTGCTGTTAATGTCAATGGGCAAGTTTTGTCACATGACGTAAAAACAAGGAGAATGGCACATATTCACCATTAGTAGCAATCCCAAACTATACCAAAAGTCAGGTTTTAATTACATGTCCAAATGAAAATTCTTTCTATGTATCCGATTACGTTATATTTTAAGATATTTGCTCATTAGATTCTTGATTAATAGTACAATGCTTAGAATTTAACGATTAAAATTTTTAAAATATAATATACTTCAAAAGATAATAGAATTCTTGCCGGAACAACTTTAAAATATAATTACAGCTATGTGAATAAAGTTCAAATCCATGAGCTCCTGTAATGCGGAAGCTAATTTAATGAATTAAGTGAGGCTAATAAAAGGGCATCTCTTTCTTGAACTTTCCTGTGGTCCCAAATTTTTGCTTCCATCCAAGTTGCGCACCACCGTGCAATGCACATAAACCCACTAAGTGGCTGATTCAGAAAAAAATTATTGAAGGATCAATAAAAATTGTGCAAGCAGCGTGCAAATATTTTTTTGGATGGAATAGTATGCAAATTGATATTTCATCGAGTCTTGGTAGACTTGAAACCATTTGTCAAGTTATATTGCACGTCTGTCGACATATGCCAACATAGAGTGAGCATGTCAACTGATGTTAATAACTTTTGAGTGAGCAAGTCCACAAATGTCAACATATGCTAAGTGAGTATATCAAAAGATGTCATAGCAACGCATACACGGCATATGAGGCTAGCAATTACCCTGTCCAATGCCATAGAGGCAATTCGTCGAACAATTGATGGACAACTTTCAAGAGCATCTCAGATTTTTAAATGGCAACACTTAATTCTTCCATAGTGGACTTCAAAAAAAATATAGACGTGGGTTAAACTAACTAGTTAGTGCAGTGTGTCCACATCTTCAAATTTAGTTTGAACTATCCCTTCCTACACATTAAAATAATATAGAATGTCTTATTAAATCAAAAAAACAATACTAGTTTAAAAGATAACAATTATGAATGTAGCATATATCATATGCGAGCGTAGTCGCACTAATTAGAACATATGAGCTTCCAACTACGCACCCAAAATACGAATCTCTCTTTATATAATTTAGATTAGTTTGATGCTGCTCCTTGGAGGGACTAGAAAGCAAACAAAAAAAACCCCACTAAAACTTTATTCGTGGACCAGACAAACAGTGGGCTGATAGGGATCAATTTAAAAAAGAGAACTTTAACAAAAAAATTTCAGTACTGTTTATTTTAACGAAAAATTATATTTTTACACTAAAAAATCAATCATTATACTATTCACTTTACCCTTTATTTTGTTCTTATCGTTAAAACTCAAAGTTTTCAAATCACTTTCATTAATTTTTGTTTTAAAAAAAGACTTTGTCTTTGGGCTGGAGTAATAAAGAAAGGAATAGGATCTTCTCAGGATCCTCTTTGTGGGGATCCAGGAGATCAATCAATCGTATTCGTTCATTGTACATTGTATGGTTAGAAATCATTTAAATTTTAAAATTGAATATAAATAGTATTTAACGAAAACTGACCTTACGATGTACAATGAACGGACTCGATTGATTGCTCCCCCAAATCCCCACAAAGAAGATCCGGAGCGGATCCATGTCCATAAAGAAAAGGGGTATGATTCTATTCTCTTTCTTCTCCTTCTATTTAAATATCATACGTCAACAACTTGCACTTATTTCTTTATAGAAAAGGAAAGACAAAGAAAAAAGTGAGAGAGGAGGGGAGCAAATTTGGAAAGACAAAACATGTAAAGAAAAAAAAAATTTGATAGGCTAAACTGATATATTATTTAGGAAATAGATCCTGTCCGGATCCTTTCCTCCAAAGCTCAGGGATCAAGTGATACGGGCCTTTACAATTTGATCCAACGACTAAAAACAGAGAAGTTAGTAAAAACTTTTTAAAGCTATAATAATTTTTTACCATTTGATCAAATTTTAAAGGCCCGTATCACTTGATCCTTGGGTTTTGGGAGGAAAGATATAGAAATGATCTCTTTCCTATTATTTATACAAGGAATTGGAGAGAGAACATGTAAAGAAAGGAAAAAAAGAAAAGAAAAAAAGAGCTTTATATATAGAGACAAAAACTTTTATTATATTTCAAGTAACTCCACTAGTTTTTAAACATGTCAAGAAGAAACAAAAATATAAAAACAATTAAAGCCCAACCCAAAAACATGAAAACAATGTTTTAGAATACCAACTATACCCCTAAATCTTTAGGGCTGTTAATAGAACTCAACCCTCACAACTTCAACAAAATTAATATATATCATAAACTTAACCCATCATCGACTATTTCTATAGAATCAGTTCTGAAACTATATGCAGAATCAGTTCAACTTATCATTGACTATTTTTTGTGAATCAACTCAACCCGTTCTCGATCATTTTTGCATAATCAGTTCAACCCGTCCTTAACTATTTTTGTAGAATTAGTTCAATCTGTCCTCGACCATTTTGTAGAATCAGTTCAACCCATCCTTGACCATTTTTGCATAATCATTCAACCCGTCATCGATAATTTTTGCATAATCATTCAACCCGTCATCAATCATTTTTACATAATCAGTTTAACTCGTGGTCGACCATTTTTGCAGAATTGGTTCAACTCGCCTGCAGAATTAGTTTAACCCGTCATCGATCATTTTTGCAGAATCAGTTTAACACATCCTCGACTATTTTTACATAATCAATTAAACTCGTCTTCAACCATTTTTGCAGACCAAAAGAAACACATTTAATAGATTCATTTACAAACTCAGCTCCCTGTACAACCCAACGAAAATACAACAAAATTACAATACAAAGTAAACTATATTTCGCTAATCCTCGCATACAAATCTTTATTTGTTTCATCAGTAGATTTTGAACCTGAAAGCAAATAAGAAGAAGAAATAAAACATAAATTATAGTGATACTTTAAGCTCAGTAACTAGAAAATAAGTATGCTTTTGTTCAAATTAACAAAATAAAACTATATATGTTAGTTCAGAACTATAAAGATGTCACCCTATTTTTGTTACCATAATTTAATCGAGGTAAAGAAAAATAAATTTCAATGATGTTGTTCTTGTACAGATATCAGCTATTTTGGTACTGGCCTTCTAACTTATAGTAGAATTCAAATTAAGATCCACTTCAACATCTATAAATCTCTACAAAATTAGCAAACTAACTCATTTCTAAATGAAGAAATCTCTTCAAATATGGGAAGTCTCCTTTACCTTAGAGGATTTCAATGCTTCACCAAGTGGTCAAGCTCCCCGAGAAAAGCTTTTTTTTATATTTAAATATAAAGAGTTGGTAGACAAACCTACAAGTTAACATTGTTTTAGCTAGGGGTGGTTCGGTATGGGATACCATACCGAAACTAGTATCCCGAATCTCAAACCAAAATTTTTCGGGACGGGAATTTGAAGACCAATCCTAAACCAAATTTCAGGAATCCCGAAATATTTTCGGGATTTTGGGACAAATCGGGAATCCCAAATTGAAATATGAAATTATGAATTGTTCTTCAAATATATAATTCAAGAACACATTCATGAACTAGGAATTTCATTTCATTCACACTACCATTTAATTGAACACTGGCATGCCTGACTGTTTTTATCATAGTCAAAATTCAAATTAATTAAACCCTTTTTGCAATATGTTGAGAGACAAAAAAATCAAGCCTTCTAAAATCATCAGTCATGGCAGCATCAATAATAAAATCCACATGAATATCAAACAAAACATGAAAAATATGCAAGGTGTAGGGCATTCCAGGTTGCAGAGCATGAATTAGAAACTACTAGCATCAATTATAAAAGAATAATATATATATATATATATATAATAATTAATATTATATATTTTCGGTTCGGTATGGGATTCCCGAAATATCGAGAAGCCAATCCCGAATCCCATACCGAAATTTTGGGATCGGTTCGGGATAGCATCCCGAAAATTTCGGGAATTTCGGTTTGGGAAATTTTTGGTTTGGGATCGGGATTTTTTCGGTTCGGTTAGGGATTTTTGGGAATTTTTTCCACCCCTAGTTCTAGCTAGCTCCTGCAATATTTCCTCAGATCAAATTTTTTACTTGGGCTTGTTAAATTCTTGAAGATGACCTTGTGACAAATCGTGAAGAATGGTTTGTGCTTCGTCGTACCGTGTCTTCTTGATCAGGCACATGCATAAATTAAGATTTTATTGATGTATGGATCGATATTTGTTATTTGTTTACTGATGAAATGGGGAAAAGGAAGGGAGAGAGAGATTCGAGAAAAAAAGAGAGAGAGGGAGCATGAGAAAGAGGAAAAAAAAAAAAAGATAAGGGAACAGGAGAAAGAAGTGTGAACAAATGCAAAAGATAAAGGATATTTTTGTAACTTACACTCTAAAGAAAAGATAAAAAAGTAAATAATGTCATCTTTCACATGTATTAATTTTTCTCTCTCCTTAAAATATTTAAAAAGTGGTCTCGATGTGAAATTAAGTACTAAAAGTATATTTTATCTGTAATTTTTCCAAAAAAGAAATTCAATATACCAAACAGATATATTATTTATACAATTATATCTAGATATTTTAGCTAAAATAGTTTCTGAGATTGACATCTCCTCAGTTTGGTAATTGAGATTTGAAATAAATAGTAATGGTGAATGAGTTATTCCACCATCTCCCTCCATGAAGAATTTCTATTAAAAAAAAACAAAATTGACAAAAAAAAAAAAAAAAAACCTTCAATTTAATAAATAATATGTCAAAATATTTTGATTAAAATTAAGAGTATTTTTGTCATTTTATTTTTATTTAACGAAAAAATTTCACAGAAGAACTAAAATGATTGATAATGGACAAACTCAAAAATCAATTCTACAAATTTTAAATCTCAAGACCAAAGTAAAAAATTATGTTAATCTCAGATACTATTTTAACTAAAAAAAACCCTTATATTTTCATTTGTTCAAAACAGCACACTGTTCAAATAATCAAATACAAAATAACAACTTTAATTTCTCTGACAAACGGTATGAGCAACTGTAAACTATTTGCATACAGATTCGAGGGTCGAGACTCAACACGGATAAGTAAACCCAAACACGAACCATTTCCATCAATAAGTATAATAAATTGTAGTCGGACGAAGAAATTTAATCATCAGGCATCAGGCACCGCCGCACCGGGGTTAATTAAAGTCAAACAACGTCCCAAAAATACTTCAACATCTTTATATCTTTGGAGGTTTTCCAACACAAAACACATTAACTGAACGACAGACGACCAAAAACCATCCCAGATGGTGAGTCCGTCAACCACCCACATCGAAAAACCATGTTTCATGCAATGCGGCAAACGTCTCCACCCCACCGCCCCATACAAAAACTAGAAAGAAACATTCTACAGAGACTGAAAGTACCATTATGAAGCAACTCCAACGTTGGCCGAGGCATGACCCTCTTGAGCTGCACCTTGGTGGTTGTATGAGGACCCGCCACCCCTACCGCCCCTTCCCCTGTTGTTATAGTAGGGTCTTGGATAGTAACTTCCAGGCTGGTCGTAATACTGGTTGCGACCATTCTGGAAGGAACCACCTCCTCTGCCATTACCTCGACCTCCACGGCCATTAGTGTAACCTCTACGGCCACCTCCCCCACGACCACCTCTTTGGTTTTGGTATGGTCTGCGAGAAGCATGCTGTTGCTCGAATTCTACATCTCTCTGGTTGTAGTCTGCTTCTGTTTCTAGCTGAACCTGTTCTTGTTGAGCTGAGACAGCCTCCGACTGATTTTCTTTCACTACTTCATCCTGCAAAGAAAGAACCTCCCACATTCAATAAACTAGATGCAAATTCCAAAAAAAAAATTGACCTTAAAATGCTAAAATAAGAAGAACCAACTGTCGAATGCTATGCTGAGAGCACCTTCTGAAGTTCCTCTGTATGACTCGATTGGCTATCAACAGTATCATGTCCTTGAAAATTTGCAGTGTCTTCAACCTACAGAGCATTTAAAGAAAATTCAATGCGTATTGCTTGACCAAAATCTATCACTCAGTCAACAATAACAGGAAAAAAAATCAAATAATCATTTTACACTTACTTATAGTTGATTAAACAACTTTCATTAAGTTTGAAGATTTCATGCTAATAATTTCTTGTTCCTAACAACTTCAAACAAATATGGTGTAAAGCACGCACAAAGATAGCAGAAGTTGAGAAAGGGGGTGACTGAAAGATGGGACGGAGTGCGACTGTTAACAGCCCATATAGGGATGGATGCTAGTGCTAGTAAGATGAGGAGGTGTGTGACCAGAAAACAGCACAGCAATGAACTTGAAATAAAGAAAACGACGCCAAATGTATTGTCAAACGGAAACTAGTAAAAATTGCATTCTCACTTGTTTATCATTCACGCTCGGGTAAACCAAAAAATAAAGGAAAAGAAAGCCACAAAATTACCATACCTAATAGAAACTTCGAAAAGATAAAACAGAGCTTTAGTATATCTGGAGATATAATAACAAAGAGAAAGGTGGCCATGCATTAGATAATCTTGAATCCAATATTTAGATTGATCACGATGCACTTGTTTACATCACCCCGCACATGCAAAGAAGGCTGATGCTAAAACAGATGTTTCTTTATATTCTTTATTTATAAATTAACAACCACAAACACTTTTCTACCTCTGACCTTAAGAAGTAAAGAGAGTAAAATACTACACAGCCAGAAGGAGACACAGTACCTCTTTAACCATTGCCTAATCAAAGTTTTAGTTGTTGCATAGAAATTCAAGAATGTCAGTCACGTGGCCCCCAAAGTAGGCAAGCATAAATTATCCATACAAAGAAAATAGCATTTCCTATTGATTTGTCCCCTGGCTGAACTTATTCGGATTCTGAATTATTCGTCAATACACTGTTCCCAACAACTAGCAAAAGTGGACGAGTTCAAATACCTCCTTCACAAAGTCCGAAGTTGCATTACTTTACTATGCATAGTTCATCTGTGAAGGAGATAATGATGTTTTCATTTGCATTAATAACCAAAAAAAAAAGACTCCTATTAATCTCAAACCAAATACACCCGTGCATGTTGAAAGATTCTAATAATTATTAGGCATAGTGTTAAGAATAATTGTGATCCTTGTCCTACATATACGAAGCACATAAAAATTTCACGGATCATTGTTGGGAAGGGGAGGGCACATATTCCCATACACAATACACAGCAAGAATAAAAACTTCTGATGTCCAATAGATAAAACAAAATCTTTGTGAGACCTAATTATGCTTGCGGTTCAAACAATCTTAGTTTCATGTAGCACCAAATACCAATTTCATGTTGGTCAGTTTAAATAAAAAGCATCATTCACTATTTCATGGTTTCCCTAAACCCTTAACTTGCGTCTGGAAGGGTAGGTAGTAGCCAACAACTCATTCCTTCATAAGACTGTTAATACCGACTTCCAGTTTCCGGTCAAATTAAACCCTTTTTAAACTCGTGAAAGCTATTACTACACCTGAGAGTAATAGAGTTGAATCAGATCACTATATCTTAGAGTTCAAGGTTGGCATCACCCACAAGAGAAGCAGTAGCACGAATAAGAAAAGACAAAGCCAACAGTTCTTAAAACTTTCAAAATAAAAGAAAGTTCAGTACTCATGCTACATTGTCCACCTAACATGCATCTATGTTTAAGCGTTTTGACTGCCAGATTCAATAGCTTGCCACGTAACCAACCCAAATCCACCATTTTGGAGACTGTCTCTGCTTGCTTCAACGGCAACTATTTTTATGCAGTTATAAGCAGAGATGCTGAAATAGTCTTTACTTTTATTCTTTTATCATAAACACCAACAGCAACTCAGAAAAATATAAAACAATATCTCATAAGAAATACCACAATAATACAAATCATATGCCTCACAATCAAAACACCAAAACCATCATAATGAATTAAGCCCCAAATTGTTAATAGAACAACTCAAAGCATATCACAAATGACGAAAATTTACAACTAAATCAATAATACCTTCTGCTGGAAATCCAACTGGACAGGCACTTCAACAGGCAAGATAGGCTCATGTACCGGCACCTGAAATGGAGCATAGTTCCCTGCAGCTGCTGCGGCCGAAACTTCTTTCATTTGCGGCGTTGTGGTAAAGTAGTCCGAAGCCATAATCTTACTGAGCCTCTCTCTCAAGCCCGCATCTGCACACAAATTAAACCATTGATGTCAACGAAGAAGCCACATAGAAAACAGAATTTCAATCATTTACAAAAACCAACTAAATATTTCACAAAAAGATAGAAACTTTACATGTCACATTGGAATTCGGCTCAATGGGTTGCTCCGATTTAGCGAGCCAACGCTTGGCGTGTTCGAGGCATTGCTGCAACGCATTCTTATGCGACAAGCTGGAATCGCCGGGCCGCGAGATCAAAAATCCACCGAGAGACGAAATCAAATCCAAGTCCCTCGGGGCCAGCATCTCAGTGTCGTCGTCAGTGATGGTATCGTAGGTCAAGCAGCATTCTCTCTCGTGGGTCCTGGTTAGAATAATCCGGGTGAAGTCACTCTGCGACTTCACGTCGAACAAGGACCCAAAGTAGAGCAGATTCAGAAGCTCTTCGACGGCGGCAGCTTGGCAATCGTCCGATTCACTGGGCTGGACAACATTGGGCTTATCATCGGAGATAGGCTGGGTAGAGGCGGAGACCTGATGGCGCTGCACGGCGAGGCTTTGCTCTTCGGCGACGGCGTCAGCGAGAGGCTGTCGAAGCTTCTCAAGCTCTTCGATTAGGGCAAAGACGCCGGACTTGGATTTGAGGACGCCCTCCTGCTCCTTGTTGAGGACCTTGCCTTGGGCAAGAGACTCCTCCATCTGGATTATGCGGTTCTGCTTTTTGCGGAGGGCTCGGATGCGCTTGTTGATGAGGCTGAGGACTGGTCCGTCGGAGAGGTCCGAAGCCGCCGTGGCCTCCATTTCGGCTGCTGCGGAAGTTCTACGGTTTTGTAATTCGGGTTATCGGAGAAGCACCACCAGGCGGCGGCGTGGTGGTAAGGGTTTTGGAGATAACGAAGCGGCGGGAGGGAATTTGGGAAGGGAGAGAGGGAGAGAGAGAGAGAGGGGGAGAGGTGGAATGAAGGGTTTTTGGCCCTTTGGGAGATGGTTTGCCAAATATTAAATAGGAGGTGAAATGTATTAGGAAAATATGTTTTCATTTCAAAAATGAATAAAGTTATACTTTCAGTACATATAAAAGTTGTGTAGGCTAACTATGCCATAACAACTTTCTAACTAAGAGGAATCTTATTATAACAAATTAACAGTTTTCCTTAACCTCTAAGTATTATCCTTAGAATATGAGTTTACAATATTGCCCTTAATATCCTTCCTTAAAAGAAACTGCGAAACTGCGAAACTCGAAGTTGAAGTTTGTCTTGGAGAAACAGAAATCTGGACTTAGATAGAGATTTGGTACATATTAGCCACTTGATATTGGGTGCAGATGAAGTGAAGGCAGACTGGTTTGGCCAAGACCTTTTTCCGAATATAGTGATAGTTGGTCTCCACATGTTTCGTCCGAGCATGAAAGATAGGATTCTTGGCAAGAGATATAACAGAGATATTGTCACACCAAAGTTGAGGAGAACAAGGCAGACAATAGCCTATATCAGTAAGCAGTTTACAAATCCAAGTGATTTCAGAGGAAATGTTTGCAAGGGGCCGATACTCAGCCTCTGTTGAAGAACAAGCTACAGTTGGTTGCTTTTTAGCACTTCAACTGATAATGGAATTGCCCTGAAAGATGCAATAACCCCTAGTAGATCGCCTATCCAAAGTACAACCAGGCCAATCAGCATCTGAGAAAGCTGTGATATAAAGAGTGAAGAACATTTAGAAAACCAGAGGCCAAGGTCAATGGTTCCTTTGAGATACCTAAGTTTTCTCATAACAACTTGGAAATGAGAAACTCTGGGAGTATGCATGAACTGACACACAAGATTAACAGCAAAACTGAGATTGGGCGTGTCCAGGTTAGGTATTGGAGAGCACCAACCAAAGATCAATATTCAGAAACATTCTCAATAAGAGGAGAGTCATGATTAATATTGGAGGTGTTGAGTGGTGCGCTGCAAAATTTGGCTCTAACCATTTTGGCTTTAGTTAACAGATCCAAAATGTATTTCATTTAAGATAGGAAAATTCCAATAAAATACCGTTTGACCTCAATGCTAATAAAATAGTGCAAAGCTCCAAGATCTTTAATAGGAAACATAGTACTGAGCTGTTTGATCACAGTTTGACAAGCTGTAGAGGAAGTTCCAGTGACCAGAATATCGTCCACATAAACCATAATGAAAACCAAGGAATGATCATTTTTCACAAAGAGAGAATGATCACTTTGAGAGCCAATAAATCTGAGAGAATGAAGTGCAGCAAGTAACTTATCATACTAGGCTCAAGGAGCCTGTTTCAGGCTATCTAAGGATTTATGGAGCTGACACACATGATTTGGTTTGGTAGAGTCTTCAAATCCAGGAGGCTACTGTATAAAAACAGATTCAGAGAGAGTGTCATGCAAGAATGCATTGCTGACATCGAGTTGGCTCAAAAACCAGTCAAATTGAACATCCAGAGTGAGTAAGATTCGGATTGTCACATATTTAGCCACATGGCTAAGTGTAATCAAGACCTTCATGTTGGTGAAAACCTTTGGCAACAAGCCATGCCTTATATCGATCTATAGATACATCAGGATTCTGTTTGATCTGGAAAACCCATTTACAGCCAACAATGTTCTGAGAGGAATGCTAAGCAATAAGTAACCATGTGCCAGTATTGAGGAGAGCATTAAATTCCTTATGCATTGCATGACGCCAATGTGGATGCTTGGAGGCTTGTAGATAGGTTGTGGGAGTAATCTGGTGACAAATGAGAGGGTAGGGGATGTTAAGTTGTAGTGAGAGCTTTAGGCTTGTATATATCGGACTTAGATCAAGTTTGCATAGGATGGATGTTAAGTGGTGATGGGGAATGATCACTAGGTAAAGAATCTGATGAAGGTACAAGTGGGGAAGTGAGATTAGATTGAGGTGCAGATTGAGAGGAGGGTGAGGATGTTGCGGATAATATAGGTGGTGAAGATATGGTAGGAATGATTGATCATATGGCAGAAGATAGGATGAGAGGATGAGGTTAGAAAGTAGAGGAATAATGGTAAAGTTGATGGAATGGAAAGGTGCACTCATCAAATAGTATATGCCGAGAGATATAAATTCTCCTTATGATGGGATCAAGACATTTGTACCCCTTATGGTTGAGACTATAGCCCAAGAAAACACAAGACTTACTATTGGGATCCAACTTAGATGAGGTATAAGGCTTCAACCATGGGAAACATAGGCAACCAAAGACTTTCAGTGTGCCATAATTAGGCACTTTCTTGAAGAGAGACTCCTAAGGTGAACATCGAGAAATAGTAGGCAACCTGTTGATAAGATAGATGGCAGTTGCAAATGCTTCAACCCAATATAGGTGAGGAACTTTAGATGATGCCAAAAGGGTCAGTGCAATTTCCACAAGATGTGTGTGTTTACGTTCTGCACACTCATTTTGTTATAGGGTGTGTGGACAAGATAGTTGTGTTGTATACCATGCTTTGCCAAGAAATTAGAAAATAGAATGCTCATGAATTCACCACCAGAATCAGATCTCAAAGCAATAATCTTTGTGCACATAATATTTTCAACCATAGATTTATATTGCATGAATATGGATAGTACATCAGATTTATATCTCATAGGATAAAACCAACAATATCTGGTAAAATCATCCACAAATATGACATAGTACCTGAAACCATTATGAGACAATATAGGTGAGGGTCCCCAAACATTTGTATGAATGAGTTATAGTGGTTTCCTTATGGTACATGTAGTGGATACAAAGGGTAGTCTAGAACATTTTTCTAATGCACAATATAAGCAAAAGGATTTATTCGTATTCTGTAAAACTGAGATACAAGAATGAGAATCTAGTTTATTGATAATCTTGACTGAAGGGTGACCCAATCGTCTATGCCAAAGGTTCCTTGAAGCTTTCATGGTAGCAGTGAGTGTTGTATGCTTGTCATCAGTTTGAGAAGAGTGATGAAATGGATAGAAAACATGTTGGACATGACCTTTAAAACGCATCATCCGCGAAGAAAGATCATTCACAGTGAAGTGAAATGGATAAAGATGCATGAAACAGTGATTATCAATTAAAAATTGATTTGCAGAGAGTAAATTATGTTTCAAATCAGGCACATATAACACATTCTGAAGTGCAAAATTGCTATGTGAAGTGTTAATAGAAGAATAACCAGAGTGAGTGATAAGCAAACCTTTGCCATTACCAATGTACACTTGTTCAGGGCCTGTTAGATGAAAAATTAGACCGAGCTCCATGATTGTAACCCTGATTGTTGCCTCGATTGAAATTATTGAACCTCTTATTATTATTCAGCCTAAAATTTCCACGATTGTTGTGGTTGCCTCGATTGAAATTTCAATCCAGTCCACAACTTGGAGTGTTGAAAGAAGATGAATTATGAGCAACATATCCTTGAGAGGTAGAGTGAACATGTAACGGAAGAATACCAGTGGAGGTGTTGTAGGCCTGAAAGGATGACACCGGTGCACTTTGCTTGCGATTATTCAGTTGGATCTCTTTACTGAGAAACAAACCATGTAACTCATCAATTGTTGTGAAACCATGGCGAAACTGAATTGCATCCACAAAAGAGTCAAATTCTGGAGGTAAGCCGTGAAGAATCACAGAGATTAATTCAGAATCTTCAATTGGAGCACCAGTACTGGTAAGAGCATCATCGATTTCCTCAGTGCATTGAACATATTGAGCAGCAATGAGATTCCATTTAGTGAGACTGCGAAGGCGAGATCGGAGTTCGTGGATGTGAGAGTGTAAGGTGGCGGCAATATAGGGAACTAGGGATTCAGAGAGAGTTAAGTTGATCCAGATGAGAATGTTTTGATCATTCTCAAACCAAGCAATACGCCAGATTACGACTGCGTTTCCCTGAAGAATCAGTAGGAAATTGAGGCGGTGCAGGCAAAGAGCCATCAATCAAACCTGTGAGATTATACCGACGAAAGTGAAGAGAGCACTCCATGTCAGGTAATTGGTAGTGGTAAGCTTAATCGGAACCATAGAGCTGATGTTCTGAATTGTAATTGAAGCAGAGTTCGAAGAATTAGGATTTGAGGATGCAGTCGGAGGATGAATCTGAGAATTTGATGTCGATAAAGGAGAGGCGGAGGTCGCCATGGCCATAAAGACAAAGAGGAGAAGAACTCAGAGACGATCAAGATTGGAAATGAGACGATCAATCTACAAGAAAGCACAGAGATAAGCACACAAAGATAAGCAGGAAATTTTGGATCAAATAGAGAGAAGTTGTGTGACGTCGGCAGGTGATACCATATTAGAAAAATTATTTTTCATTTCACAAATGAATAAAGTTAACCTTTTAGTATATATACAAGTTGTGTAGGCTAACTATGTCATAGCAACTTTCTAACTAAGAGGAATCTTATAGTAACAAACTAACAGTTTTTCTTAACCTCTAAGTATTATCCCTAGAAGATGAGTTTACAATATTGCCCTTAATAAAATGTTTGGGGCACAATACAAACACAATTTTTATGGGTAAATACGTTGCTACTCCAAAAATTGTATACTTTTCAGCTATTTTTCGCTTTAAAAATATAGAATTAAAATTTTAAGAGAAATGTTAAGGAGATTCTCCTAACAGTAGGATTTTCTATAGACTTATTGTCAACTCAATATTTTGTACAATTTTTTACAATATTAGCATGAAAAATTAATGTTAAACTGTGTAGTAGGTGGAAGTTCATAAAGAGTTTCATTTCGACAAAAATCTCTTTCGTATTTTTCAAATTTTAAAATGTTAATAGTAATTTCTTTTAAATTTTCTTTTTGACAAAAGATAATGTTAGCAACCTAAATTATTAGTTGTAATGATTGTTTTCGCTAAAATACATAGACCTGTTATTTGTTTGACACTGCAGTAAAGTGTCATTCGCCTTTTAATGTGTTTTTGAATGTTTTCTGATTTGGATGAGCGAACGAGTGATTTGGGATTTGGTGGTTTGACGGTCTGGCACCGAATGTAACCGTTTTGAACTTCGTATTTGTGACTAGTTCTTCCCACTGATGATAAATGCCAGCAGTATACTCTCCGGATGAAGATTCTGGGATTTTCAAATCGTGTTTATTCATCGTATATCATGAAGTCAGTTTTTGTTAAATACTATTCATATTTAATTTTAAATAAAAATATTTAAAATGATTTCTGATCGCATGATGTACGATAAACAGACACAATTTGAGGATCCCCAGATCCGAATCCGGAGAGGATCCTCATTCTCATAGATCCGATCCTAATTGACGGACCATGGAGCCCTGAAAAACTTGCAACCGTTGTAGGCACTGGCTGTGCGTCCGCCGGAGCTTACAATCGTTGCAACCCAAAAACATGGGAATCTAAATCGGAAGACAAACATCATAAACATTACGATAACACGTCCATCAAATATAATTAGGGTTGGTTTCTTAAAGCTTGATAGTAGAGGTTTCGTTAACAGTGGCAGAGGATGATTTCCAGGGACTCGGAGCCTATAGAAAGCCAAAGTCTACAGACTAGAACAAAACTGGATCAATATTTTCCTACGTTTCTTCCTTCAAAACTTGTACGCGACTTAAATTAGTACCGCCCAATTTCGGTTCAAAATCAGCTGAACAAGGGCCTGGGGAAGTTTTGACGTCGGCGCTAACTAAGCACTGTCATTCCATTGGAATCGGACTACTAGGAAGAAGCAACACTTTGGTACATTTGCTTCATGGATCTACTTCTTCTGGAAACCTCGCTTTTCCTGAAAAGATATACTGTACTTCGTCCTTCCAAGTCTGCAAAAAGCGGATCATTCAGCATGAAAAAGTGGAAGGGGGAGGGAGGGAGGGATTTTGGAGTAGTTTAACCATAAACAGTTACCTCATGTCGAAAGGCAATCCTCGAATGGGGCACGTTTGACTTCTGCATATCGTTTCCTTCAGGTCCTCTCAGGAAGTACTTGCTACCAAGCCAATGAGCCTGCACGAGGAGAAAAAAGGAATTAATCACGGTGAAAGCCGTTTAGGGTATTAATTGGATGGTTCATATTTCTCAGGAACACAGAATTTTCCTTTGGTAAATTTCCTCACCTTTGCTACATGTGAAAATCCTGATTGATAGACAGAATTTCTAGCTATCTCGCAGAGGTCACAAGCACTGAGCTTCCATACCTGCATCACACTGATTTGATAAGATGCACATTACAGGGCCACGACTATGAAGACTGGCAAAGATCATAAATCAACAAACCTGTGCTGCAACACTATATTCTTCCACAAGTGGTTCTTTTGTCAAATGAATTTGGAGAGGATCATCACTTGAGAGTGAGACATTTAGACCACGTTGGAAGAACATAGGAAAGGGGTTGCGATGGTAATCCAAGAAAAGGGAATTGTTGCTCAAAGGTGACATTGCCAATCCAACCTGCAGTTAGAGGAGGTTACTAATTGTATTGATATCACATATAATGCAGAAGCAAAGGTCAATAGCAAACTGGAAATGAAACTAAATGGCATGGACAAATAAGCGAATCAAGTCACAAGAGCTAACCTGTGCCAGATAATACAGATACTGCAAAACAGGGGTTTTCCGAAGATTAATCCCATGAGAAATATTATGGCATACAAGGAATCCAGCAGCCAAATGGTCAACATCACCCGCCTGCATGACATATAAAAATCATGAGATCACAATCATCACTAAAGAGTAATACCTGTGTTTAGGCTGCAGACAATAACCTCTCCACAGTGAGGCCGAAATTTGATTGTTTGCATTCCTTTAGATTCACGCAGCTGAAACAAAGGAAAACAAGAGAGCGAAACCAATTTCAATATCACCCAACTATAATTGATCATCGATTTCATTTAAAAGGATATGGAGTTGCTAACCTTATTAAGAGTGTACAAGTTTGCATAGCAGTAATATGCATAATAAGAGTATGCAGGATTGAATTCATTAGTCCATTCAGATGGTGTTGGCATATGTTTAGTTGGACGGCGTTCTGGTTTACTTTCATCATCTACAACGTCAAAACCCACCACCTGTTTCAAATGGATTGCCACGTTAGCACATCTGGTATAATTATTGCAAAGCTACAAGTATTAAGATTCTCACCAGCTGGAAATTTATGGTGGATGACTTTAAGGGTATAGAAGGTTCATCCTTTATTGTAAATGATTGCTAGAAGTTATCACCTTCTACGTTGTAAAACTACAGACTGTCGATACTACGGACCTCTACCCAGTTTTTTGTATAATTCTTCACTTTGAGTATTTGGGAAAATGCATGTTCAAGCATAGGAAACATAATATTTTCTTGATTTAAGAGTCTTTTACCCAACTAAAACCATCATTTAAGTTATTTCAGGGGATTTGATCATGAAATTCTCTCGACACACAAAACTATCTAGCACAACTCTAAAATTGTATTTCTAATGGATAAGTGGCATCTATGTATCCAGAAGTTTGACCAACCTGCATCAGGAACAAATGTAGTTGAGGATGGGAGTTTGGATCAACTGTAGCTTCAAAGAGTGGCACGAACACGTTGTCTAAAATATTCTGGAAAGAGGTGACAATTCCCATCTTTTTGTAGATATTGTACAACCGTGGTAGCTGCAAATTTTGATTATTACTAAACATTGTGAGGTCATGTAAAATAGGTGCATATTGATGAGCCAAATTCCAACCACACATAGGCGCAGGCTATATCTAATGATATGAGCCCAGCGCAGTAAGAACAACGCCATCAATAGTACAAGATCCGCAGGGCAGACAAACAGTTGACCACTCACACAACAGAACAGAAAAAGATAAAGTAAGAAATATTTAGATACCTGTATTAACCAGACAGCATTCTCACTATAAATTTCATTGTTAACAAACCAACTAGCCAACTGATCCCACTCACTTTGTTTTCTTCCATAAACTGAAATCCTGTACTCTGCCATCTGAAAAAAAGATGAATGATATAAAAAGTTTACTAACAATCTTTCTTTTATAAATAACTCATACAAGTACAATATTTCCTGAAGTTTATGGGCATTCATCAAAACATACCATTACATGATAACCCACTTAGAGAAATACTTTACTAAAATTAGCACAGGGAGGAAGAGAGGGTAACACAGAGAGAGAGAGAGAGAGAGCCCTGAACAGATAATTTACATTTTCCAAGACCATATAAAGTAAATATAAAAGTTCAAATAAAAAACCTGGTATTTGCTGGCTTCAAGATCTGACAAAACTTCTTTTGTCACTTCTGCTAAAAACCGCCCTGCAATTTTTACAAATAATCAAACCAACTTTGTGAGACACGAGCAGAAGGAATAGAATAAGATTAAGAGAAAGGTGCAATATAGGTTGCGTTGCATTAGGATGCAGTTGATTTTGAGATGCACATCCTTCCCAGCAGAAAATAGTGTAGATGAAGTTACTGAAATCAAGGGCTTCACATTCATTGTGATCATACCTTGGATAAGATTGTCCTGCTTCAAGAATATTTCACGAAGTCTGCTCTGTCCACATGGATTATACTTTAGGTTGAATTTGTCAAATCGATGGAAAGTACTCTTATCCGCATGAACATCCAATAAGTCAACATTCAGGTCATGCCTAAAATGCAAAACACGTCAGTTACAGAGAGATAGAGTCTATAATTGACAGATACCTATAACACGATCAAGGTTAACCGTACCCTGTCAAGTCCAAACTCTCAAAAACTTCCTTAAGTGTAAGATATTTTCCATCTCTGAATATGACAACCTGCCCAGTTTAAGTTGAGCACCATAGTAAGGAAGTAAAATTTAACTGTTGTTGAGAAACCAAATGGCCATGGCTTCTCTTTAAAGTTTAAATCCATGACCAAAAATAACAGTGCTGAAACAAATATTCAAAGCAAGTTCAGTAAACGAACAACTATAAAGGGATATAGTATCTACCTCATCAGGTTCTTTTTTTAGCTTTGACTTGATGAATGAGAGGAGATGCTTCTGGTTCATGCAAGCAGAATGATGCACATGTGTATCAACTTTTCTAACATTGTAAAAATCACGGTGTGGTGCACTCTTCTGAGCTAAAAATTCCATATCCGCATTTAGCAACAGATGAACACGAAATTTCTGCATGATGTTCAGACAAGTCATAAATAGAGACCCAAAACATATGTCAAGACAAACACAAATTTAATGAACCAACCTCCTCAAGAAATCGCAACCTATGATGGCATGCAGAGCGAACATTTCCAATAGACATAACTTTTAGAAGATAATGCATGTCCGTGAAAAATTCCGTTGCACTTGCAACAGGGAATACATCTACAGGGTCTGCAGAAAATAAATTTTAGTAAAAGGTAAGGTCTTAGAAGGCAAGATTTCTTCGCTCAAGTAGCTAAAAATACTCACACAAGAGTAAGCCCATTTGACAAAGTCAGACACCTAATAATGTATCACTTATACTAAACTACAAATAAAATTTTAGTGCTTACCCTTTTCACTCGCATAAACATGTATGACACCATCTTCCATCCTAAAGCAATGCTGCAAGAAAAGTTTGAAGGAAATAGGAATTAAACAAAAACTTAATGACAATATAATTCAGTTGGACACTCCAAATCCCTACAGATTCTACATGCTGCAAGGAAGGAAGGAAACATTATAAATGAGCAGAAAATGACTCACAGTTGATGCTTCCACAGGATCAAAATGAAATGGGTCACTTTTCTTCTCTGATGCAATAGATTCTAGCCTAGCGACCATCCATGGAGCAACCTCTTCCTTGTAAAGATACCTCTTACGCAGATCCAAGCATTCTCGAATCATTTTATGTACTTCCTCTTCTTCTTTGCTTATTGACTCTGAACATAATTGTTTCGAAAAATCACAATGGAATCACAAGTTATTAGCCATCATTCAATGATATATTTCGTCATAGGTTATGACTAAATGTGTGTTTTAATTCACTTGCCACAAAAGCAGCCTTTCTATGATTACAAAGTCAGAATCGAATATGCTGCAACATTAATGAAGTCATTGGAATTACCACGCATTGATGAAGTCATTGGTGAAACTATGCTGGTAAAATTTAGATCCTTCTTCACCGAGTGTGCTGAAGCTGTATCTACCTTTCCATCACCTTGATGATCCACAACAGATTTTGCTTCACTTAATGTCATTTGATACATTTGACCTAGTATAAAATTCTTAACATCACTTTTATGTAGAAGTGCAGAAGAACCTTGAAGGTATGAATTTACATCCTGCAAATCCAATTACTAGTAAAATGGGTTGGTTCTAGATTCTTTTGTTTCATCAAGAGGGCCCTATACTACGCAAAGTAAACATGTATCATGTATAGAGAGATTCTTATGTGCTGTAGTACAATCTGTTGATATTTTAGCCATACACACGCAACAGTTCTCATTTCAAAAAAGGTTCCAGGCAATTTCTACATTTCTTACTTTATGATAAGTACAGTATTGGCATTCATTATAGGATGCTTATTTACAGTATCTATTTCGTCATTGTCAAGAATGGATTCTTTATGAACATGGCATGACCAGGTAATTGTCTGAATCTATTGGTTTGCATCATTGCTTTCAACCCTTCACATCTGTACCTTCATTTTGGTAAACTGACTGAAAACAAAAAACAAAATAAAAAACAATGATCATTTTCCAATAAGCATCAAGGCAAAGCATGGGAAAAAATAAGCTAGGATTAAAGGCACACGTACAGTTATGGAATTATCTAAAGCATCTGCATTCCCGTAGTTGAAAATATCGTCATCTTCATTTGCATACTCAGTTCCTTCCTCGTCGGAGTCTCCAATACTTTCGAGGGCATTTCCAGCCTGGGATCTCGGAGTCATTAACCTACCAATAGGTGTCCTTGTATTGGTACTAGAGTGAGTAGCAGACTGACCCTCTCCTACAAAAAGCAAGATGAAATAAAAACACAAAGCTAATTGGGATTGATCTAATCCATTTCTACCTACAATACTTTGAAAGTTGGCCTCCATTTCCAACCCTAGTCACATTTTACCAAAAAAAAAAGCAATTTTTCTGAAAATATCATTTCTTATGAAAAATGTCCGCAATTTAAGTTAAAATACTGAGAAATACAAGTAGAAGCTTAGAACGCAAACCGTTTCTCTGATCGGTCCGAAGAAGCGGAAGCCCGGAGGGAATGAAATTGAGCTTGTCCAACGAAGAAGAAACCCCTGGAGATCCAAAATTGCGTGGCCGATCGAACCTAGCTTCCTCTTCCACCCAATCGCCGCTCCTCATAGCCACATTGGGCAGCGAAGAAGATATCCTATACGAGTGAAGAGCCTTATCTTCCACCGACCTCGGCCGCATCTTCCGATCAATTGCCACGTCAGCGACCTCGCCGTCGGAATCAAACCCTCGCTCATCTTCGTCATCGTTGTAAACTTCTTCTTCTTCGGCTTCGACCGCGGCGCGGTTGCCGGAAACTCGATTAGGCTTGCAGCGGAACTCAATGAGGCGCTGGAGGACCTGATCGACGCTGCGCTTGTGAATGTAGAAGGCGGAGATGGCCATGAGGGAGGCGCCGACGAAGGCCGCCATGGCTAAGTGCACAGAGGAAGCCGAAGGAGCTGAGGATGCGGAGGACGAGTCCATCGGAACTCGGAACGCGGACTCTTGCGCGTTTTGTTCGATTAAAGCTTCTCAGGTGAGAGCTGACGACGGAGGAGTTGCGTACGGTGTTTGGTAGACTGGGCTTTTATAGGGAACCCGAGGGTTTAAGAGTGGGACCCAGGACTCTAGCCAATGTGTCGAAGAACCAGATGTTGGTGGGACCCATGTTCCACGTGGAGTGCATATGTTGTACCAACTGTTTAATATTTGAGTTAACATTTTCATCCAATGGTGGAAACTAAAAGTGGGCTTCGGACTGCTCCAACTCGGTCATAGGGCCGGGCCTTACTCGTCATATTTTTAAATACGAAACGTTTGGGCCTTGCATATTAGGCACTGGCCGAAGCTCATTCGGCCCAATATAAATAGATTTTATTAGGGGTGGGCATTTAGAACCACGAACCAAATTGAACCGTACCGAACGGTTTGGTTTTGCGGTTTTGAAGGTTTTGGTTTTGAAACTGAACCGCAACGTACAAAACGGTTTGGTTTTAGTTTTGGCTTTTGAAAACCAAATCAAAACCGAACCGCATCACAAATATTACTAAACATTTAATTAAATGTCCATATTAGATTTCATGTTTTAATTGGTTGTTTGTTGGAATCCATACATTTATAGTATGGACTCAACCACACTAGAATATCATCATTCATCACTTTCTTTCGTTCATTAACTTGAAGGACCTTTGTTCTTTTATACCATCACACACACACACATATATATGTAAAGGGTGGACTAATCTTGTTATCAAGAGTCGAACAATGATCTAAATGAAGTCCACTCAATTGAAGCATGATATAACATTTTCTACTATGAAAATTTTGCTCACGTTTAATGAATTGAAAGTTATTCAACTAGTTTTATACCTTGTACAGGACACCCTTTTGTTGCACAAACAGATTTTAACATCACAACTGCATGCAACATGCTAATTGTTTATATAACAAATATCTTTTTCCTGTTGCTGTTGTTGCAATACATGCATAGTAGCATTTGTTCTAATCAAACTTTTTGATGTTGCATGAATGATTTTATTTTTATTTATAATTTCAAGAAGGGGTAAGGACTAAATTAGAGTAGGGGAGGGACAGGTCGTGTAGTTGTCATTCGTAAATTGATTCAAAGAAATTATCGGTTCATATCATAAATTGTTACGTGTTAACTGTCGATGTGCTTAAGACATAAAGATGGCTAAATGATATTCAAACTAAACCAATGATTTCTTTATATGATATTAAAGCAAAACTTCCCTCTTTAATGTGAATGTGGCAAGTAATACATTTTCTTGGAAATAGTCTGTCGTTTCTCTTTCCCTCTTGATTCGCATCCCTCGGGGCATGATTGCCCGATGGTGCCCCCAGGACAAAGTGCTCGCGCACCCATCCGTGGGAGCGTTTCTGACTCATAGCGGTTGGAACTCGACGGTGGAGGGGATATGTGGAGGGGTGCCGATGCTTTGCTGGCCGTTTTTCGCGAAGCAGCAAGTGAACTGTAGGTATGCATGCACGACTTGGGGGGGTAGGGTTGGAGATCTATAGCGATGTGAAGAGGGAAGGGGGTGGAGGTTTTGGTGAGGGAGATGATGGAGGGGGAGAGTGGGAAGGTGACGAGGAACAAGGCGGTGGAGTGGAAGAAGAAATTGGATATTGCTTGTGCCGAAGGAGGAGGGTCCTATGAAGATTTTCAGAGGTTCGTTGAGTACCTTATGCAGTTGTCCACGTTCGGGGCTTAATGATAAGTCGGATCTTCATTGATCATTGTCATCAGAATAGCAGCCATGCACATATAAATGCTTGCTATGATCTAAGATTATCCGCTTAATTATATTGCTGAAGTTGGTATAATATAAGAATTAATTAAAATCATTGTGTATTGTTGTTGGAGTCGTAGAAAAATCCGACAACTCTTGAGTAAATGTCGATTTGTGAATGTACTATTTTAAGAATGTACATGTTAAAGCATGGAAGCTTAACGAAATTAAGTCTCTTTTATTTTGAATGACTTCGTTAGTAGTTGTATCATGATCTTTTATACAAAATTCTACAATTATTGAACTGTATAAGTGATTAAGTTAGAGATAGATTAATAGTGAAGCACTTAATTGTCTTTGACTTTACATTGCAAAAAAAGGTTTATTATTTCTGTCGCTTTGTAAAAAATAAAAAAATTTATCATTTGTTTTGAAACAAAAATCAATCAACCACCATTTTGCCCGGCTACAAGTATATGCCTGGCTTTCTCAAAAAGTCATTTGGTTTGGTTAAAATATTATATATGGACTATGAAACTCAATCTGTTTGGAATCCTAGAAACAATGAGCTCGCTGACCCTCCTCTTAGTTTCAACGGTTGATTTTAGCATTCTTCTTCTTAGTCGTGACGACGAACTCCGGCGAGCTCACCTTCCTCTCTTTTCACGCGACACCTTCTTCTCCATCTCCTTTCATCTTTGGTTCCTTCTCTCATCTCCTTTGTGGGGTTGTTGGTTTAAAGAGAGGCGAGTGGGTTGCACAAGTTCTGGGCAGTTGTCTACACAAACATTAGACAAGACTCACCAATTTATTCACTCTAATCCTAGCCAAGCCGGTCTGAAATACAAAGTCCGAGCCAATCCAGACCACCAACTGAGGCTTCAGTGACCCATAGTACAATTCGTTTTAATGGTTCAACTAAATTGGGCGATAACCAAGGAGTTTTTTGAGTGGATAACTTTGGACTTGGCTTGTTAGTAGTGGAGGGACAATTGGACCTTGTTATCTCAAGACTATAGTCCAACATTTGAGATTAGTTCATAATGATAGGTCGTGGGGCAAGAAAGTTTAGGACACTTAGATACAATGATATATTTTTACCAAGGGATGCGAAAATAAATTGGTTGCCAACTCTTCATTTTCGATATTCGAACTTAAGATTTTTCACTTAGAAGTAAATAAAAATACTATTACATCGTAGTACTAAGTGACATTGTCCAAATTTATTGAAATGATCATATCCGCACCGATTCCGTCAGTAACATTTTTCATGATGGAGCTGGATCAGGCACGAACTGAACCCATTTCATTGTTCTCTTCTCTCGCCCATTATTTCTTGTACGTTAAGTTATTAACCCATTTCTTCATGGACCTTCAATTAAACCTAGGAATCAAGTGTTTCATCCAAATCTAAGCCCAGATTTCTTTCACAGTTCCTCCCGATAATTTCTAACTTGACACGCCCACCCACCCACGGGAAATCACAACAATATCTCCATCGTCGTCGCTGTTTTTTTTTGTTGTTTCTGCTTAGGCATACCAGACTTTTGATAAAAAAAAATATTGGTTGTTTTTTCAACGGAGGAAAGAGATAAGTTTGTTTTTTTATGCGTGGCAACTGGAGCAGTTCGCACCACAATAATTTCGAGCTTAGCACACCCCTTTATCATCCTTCGTGAGAAAAGATAGACAACAACAAGCACTAAGCATCTTTACCTAAACTATCAAACCATTTATTTAAGGGTTTACTACATAATGTAGTTTAACAATTCAACCGTTTATTTGTAAAGTAATTTTTTAAGGATTATTATTTGAAATATTACTCAAATTCGAAAACCATATCACTATGGGATTGGATGGTAGTAACTTTATTGTTTATTTGTATAACTATATTCGTTTATTTTGTTTATTATAAATAGAAGTCTTAATTTTGAATTTGTTTATGTTTTGGTAAGGCTAGTTTATGAATGATAAATTCAAACATAGACTGTTCAGATCTTAGAAAAAAAAAAGTTTGAAAATGAGGAATACAAAAAGAAATGTCAAAATATGTGTTCTCCAATCTGACATATGTATAATTCAGTGAGTGCCAGGCTCTTTTGGGTACACGTATGCATGATACTGCACGAAGGTAGAAACGTGAAAGAGATTGATTCATCACGCATCACGCATCCAGGATCAAATGATTTTTCGATTTTGAAAGCTATTTCCACTGAGTGAGTTGATTTTAGGTTTATCAAAGAGATCTTTTTGCCAGTTACAGTCACTTACTAAAGTTACCGGCTCTCCAATTCGGAGGCAGATTGTATGCCCTCTCATTACCATACCGTTTTCATTCCTTTTTATATTGTGCGGTTATAGGTAAGTCATGTTAATATTTTATATTAATTTTTTAATAAAAATAATAAAATATAAAGTAATAAAAATATAAAATATTGATGTGACTTAACAATAATAATTATATAAATAAGAGATAATGGGATAGGCATGGTAAAAGGAGGCTAGACAATCCGTCTCCCTCCAATTCGTGGTTGTAGCGAACGACAATTGTTCGCATGTGGGAGAGAGGGCTTTCAAATTGACTAGCAGTTCATGAATTAAATGGTCCAAGATTCCAAGTGTCCCAATCAGTCGGCTAAAAAATTCGTCTGTATAGCCAGCACTCCAGATAAGGTGGGGATGGTGGTGTGCATGCGGTAGAAACAAGGTAGGACCCGAGTCATGCGTGCATGTATATGATTACTTTTTGGACCAAAAGTGAGGGAACAATTCCAGAAAATTTTAATTGTAATATTTTAATTGATTTAAAGAATATTTTAGGTAACTGAGTAGGCAATAATACAGCAAAGGTTTGATGAACCATCCAAGTAGAGTTAGAAAATTTTCACCGGATGGACTAGCTTAAGGGTTTAACTTTTTATAAACAGAAAAATTTGATACTATATTTTTGACAATAATAGTTAGCTTAAAAAAATTTCACAAGGTGAGCTAAGAATTTTCGTTATTCAAACAAATTCAAACTTGTACATGTACAAGAAGCGATGAGAAAAAAGATATGAGAAAGAGAGATAGTTTGTAAACTGTATTATATAATTAAATCGAGAGAATTTGAATCAGTCCCTAAATATATGGTGAGCTACATTCGAAAACCAATAAAAATTACATGAAAAATTTTATTTTCTATCAAAAGCTACGTGGGCTATAGCCCAGGATAGCTCTTAATGTGGCTCTGCCGGTGGAACCATGTAGGCAAAAATTTGTTCCAATAGTATAGACGTTAGACAATTAAGTAGGCAAATCTCTTTCCTACTTTCCCCAAATAGGTATCGCTACAATTTTTTTTTTTTAACAAACGATAATATTACACATTATAAGGGGGTGAGGAAATGAGATAAGCCTTACAATAGGCTTGCTATAATAATGTGGTTCAAATTCATATTCAGCGAGAATCGAATATAAGATCTCTCACTTATAAGTGAAGATAAATGTTACTAAACTGTAATATTAAGTGACGGTATTGTTACATATTTCAACATGAATAGGCAAATCTAAAAGTAAATGTTAAAATGATGCATAAACTTAATAAAGTATATTTTGTTTAGTTGATTGGCCTAAGTCATGAGTAAGCAATGTGTCCCATCAGCCGATCTAGTACAAATTTGCCTGACATGCTTTTTTTTTTTTTTTTTTTGGGGGCAAAAATGAAATAATTCTATGATATTGAACTCGTTATACATAAGAATTAAATTTAAAACATGTAACTTACAAATTGAAAAAAATACAACTAAACTATAATTCTAAACAGGAAACAACCACACCAAGAAGCCAAATCGAATTCTAAAATGGATTTCAAACCATCATCCCTTTTGGAACAGAATTCTAAATCAAATGGATTTCCATCAAATCCCTTCTGAGCAACGTTTTACTAGTGAAAGCATTAGTTTCAATCAATCAATCAGGCAATCTCCAATAATAAAGACAAATGCTGGGTACATATCAGTCAAAATATACTTTAGGGCTTCTCATCTATGCTCGTTTTGAATATCACACGTCTTAAAATCCACCACTTTTGCAATCAAATGTAAGAAATTTGAATATTGCATTTGAGATTAAAATATAAATATTGAGACTGAAAAATCTACTATACTCCGGAATGAGGATCTCCTCCGGATTTTCTTTGTGAGGATCCGGGAATCTTCAAATAGTATATATTTATCATACAGCGCGCAATTAGAAATGATTTTAAATTAAAATTAAATATGAATAGTACTTGATGAAAACTAGCTGCACGATATATGGTAAATGAACACTATTTGAAGATCTATAGGATCCTCATAAAAAGGATCCGGAGAGGATCCTCATGGTATACTCCCTAACTCCGGTCTATTTTATATAAATAAGATGCTGGTCCTGGTCTGTCCATGCATGCAGGTCGACTTCCCACCACACGGTAGCTTACTATGGCAAGGACTAGTAGATATGACAGTATTGTTAACATTGATTGGGACCAGAATCAAGTAGTTGTGCAGCGGTAACTAAAAGCTAACGTTAAATTTGAGCCACACACAGCACTTGCGCCCTGCAATCCTGTATATATTCAATTGAGAAATGTTAAGAAGACTCTTTTAAAAGTGTTAACTCTTTATGAATTATTTGTCATCTTCTATTTTTTGGCTCAATATTTTGTAATGTTAGCATATGAATTAACGTTACATTATAAAGTGGCAAAGAGTCTATAAATAGTCTCAGAGAGTCCCTTTATAATTCTCTATTGAATTTGATTAGACGACTTTATCCACACTATATACGACCATTCCGTGTCTCCTTCAGGGATTAATTAGGGCAAGCTAGCTGTAAGCCTGTAGACAGTAGATCGAGTACGTCGGAGATTCTGCTGGTGCATTAACATTCTAGAAGATCAGGATTAGCTCTTGTTAAAGTGATTTATAGTTTCTGATTTAATATCCCATCTCTCACATTTCACCTTTCTTTCTCCTCGTCCATTAAATCTCCAATAATTCTGCTTTCACTAACATTCCGTCGGTAAAGAAACTACAACCATAAATTCCAGAACAAGAGAAGGTTCCAGATTAGCAACAAAGCAATAAGACAATTTGGAAGAAACGTAGCTAGCTATGGCTCATATTTTCTCGTCTCGTCCACCTTGCAAATTGCAAAGCACCGACCGATCACTATCATTATTGAAAGCTCATATTCGCACATACTGGAAACCAACCAAGAAGCCACCAAACAAAGATCTCATCAGTAGTAATCTAGGCATGTTGCATGCGCGATCTCAGTAGTAGTCTTGTCCACCCAAACGTCCCACACTAGGACAGTGTCTGCATTTCATATATGTGCTGGTTGACGACAGTGCTTACATTTCATGTTTGAGCTGGTTGACGCCAGTGCCTCTTTCATGCAATGCCACAGATGTTAATTACGATGTGATGCGTTGGATTCTTTACTTAACTCGGCATGCTTAAATTTATTGGTACTACATATATGTATGTAGTACGTTTTCCCGTTTATGATTTTCAAAACGGATCAGGTTAAGTATGTTCATAAATGAAATGATTTTTGAAATTTTTAATTTTCGTCTGCTCACATTTTCTTGTTTTGCACCTACTCATGACTTTTTTACCAATTTGTGTCATGTTATGTGTTGCACAATAGTTAGTATTGGTTAGAAAATTAGGACAATACATATAGTTGGGCTACTAAAAAATCTTCATGATTATTTTTATGGGTTTTATATTTTAGTTATAATAAATACTATCGAATTAATATAAGGGTTTAGTATCATATTTATTTGTAAGTGAAAGATTTTATGTTTGAATCTTATGGATGTCGAGTTTAAAACCAATTTAATCCCTCACTATTGGTATAATATATTATAATTATCCACTTAAGATCATACATGTCCTTATTCTTGCAATTTTATTCATTAATTATATGAACATATCCATACAAAAAAGTTACAACTCCCATAATGTGAAAATTACACTAAATTTTTCTGGGGATATATCTAGTACTAAAGCAGGTTGATTCGATTTTATTTGCATATATACATAGCCATGTTTAAGCATTTGTTGAACCGAACTGCACATGATCAGTATCATATGGCTTCTCTTCAACGTTCACAGTTGTGGCCTTGTAATGATAACGTTGCGCACAAAACAGAAAGTAGGCAAAAGTCAGAACCCCAATCCCAGCCAATAGGAAGTAGAAGTAGTCCAATCTCCCAGCATTGAGGTCATTGGTCAACCAATCCGGGTGCTTCTCTGTCCCAGTCACATGGTGCACCACAGTCACCATGAAACTGCTCAAGTAGCTCGAACCAGCAAAGGAGCAAGACAGAAGGGCATTTCCGACGCTTCGCATGTGGTCGGGGAACTCCCGATTGAAAAACTCCAGTAGACCTATAATATTGAACGCTTCACAGAGCCCCATCAGAATAAGTTGTGGGGCTAGCCAGAGGAATGACACATGTGCGTCAGGGTGCAAATTTGCAAAATCCCTTCTCTCCTTTTCTATAACTCCGGCCACTGCCATGGACAGGACGGAGAATATAATCCCGATTCCACATCTCTGCAGGACTGTAATCCCACCTTCGACCTTTGTAATTTTTCTGAGGGACGGGACTATAATCCGGTCGTAGATTGGGAGCCAGAGGCCGATGGTGAGAAAGGAGAAGACGCTGATGGACCCAGCTGGGACTTCGAAGTTAGCGCCGAGATGACGGTCCATTTTTAGGGCTTGGGACACAGTAAATGTGCCCTGCTGTGTCATGGCGGTCAGGCTAACTATGGCCGTTGACCATATCGGGATTGTTTTTAATACGCATTTAAGTTCTTCCACTTGTTGCACGCTGCACAGCCTCCAGTTATCGACTGGACAACCATCAGGCTTCAGATCGTTATCCAATATTACAGCAGCCTTGTTCAAGAACCTAATGAAAATACAATGAACCAAAATAGTTAATTAACACGATGAACAAGTCAAAAATTAAAAGAAACACAGTTCATAGTAGACAAAATTTTGCCCCTACTTTTGTACTTGTAGTTAACTTAAGCAATTGAATTTGAATTCAACTAAAACATTTTACTATTAATTTTTTTTATGGTAAAACTTTACTATTATTTTTCATTGACACCGAAATGAAATATTATAATATTATAAACATATAAGTATGGACCCCGCCTTACAAATGTGACGGTGGTTAACGATGAGCTTATATTATGAATACTTATGTAATCTGATTCTTAATCTGATGCGATGATCGTTCAAAACAAAAAAATCTAATGTGATGTGATGATGGTTCTTGATTAGCTAATGATTATTTGTCAATTCAAATGGGCCAAACCAGTCAGTGGCTAGTCATAATAATTGGAATTTTTTTTTATCTGTAATAATTAGATATTTAATTAACTTGTCATTTGTGCAAGTCAAATAAAACCTCTCATCAATAAAAAGGAAAATTTATTACGAGTAATACAAAGAGGTTAGACAACACTCATTAAGTATTATTAATGAGTACTTATCAAATATAGTAAAAAATTTACCTTTAATTTTAAAAATATCACTTTTTATAAAATCATTCAAATATATCCAAAATTTTAACTAAATAGACACAAATACCCTCAAATTTAACAATTAAATAAATTAAAGCCTTTTTAGCCAAAATGATTCGTGATATTGACGTAACTCCTTAATCTGGTCCTTAACAATTAATGATAATCAATAGTAGTGTTCTTGAATTTGTCTATCGTGAATCATTTTAGTCTTTCTTTGAATTTGTCCATCGTGATCATTTTAGTTTTTTTTTTTTGTGAAAAATCTGTCAATTGTTATGTTAGTGTGATGATATGGCGCCATGTGGGTCTCACAAATACAATCATATAACAACATGCAGATTAACTTTAAAAACTATTTTTATACTTAAAACTAAAAATGATATTAGTAAGAAAAAAGGCTTTGAAGGCATGATTGAAATTCTGTTGCTTCCACTTGCGGTAATCGCGGTGGCGCTCAATGTCGGTGATGAGGGGGTCAAAAGGGATAGGGTCGTGGTGGTGGAGTGTAGAAGCGAAGGTGAAGTTGGACCGGAGCTTGAGGTGACAATAGCTAAAAAACCTTTAATTTATTTAATTGTTAAATTTGAGGGTATTTGTGTCTATTTAAGTGAAATTTTGGATATATTTGAAAGTTTTTATAAAAAGTGAAATTTTTGAAATTAAGAGTTAATTTTTGGCTATATTTGATAAATACTCATTATTAATTGTCACGATTCAAACACGTCCTCAAGAAACCTAATTAAACTTTACTTTGGCCACTCTAGATATGTTTGGAGAGTGAGGATCCTCGCCAGATCCTTTTTGTGAGATTTTCAAGGATCCTTAAATCACATCCGTTCATCGTACATCGTGCAGTCATAAATCATTGTAAATTTGTTTATTTAAAATTGAATATAAACAGTACCTGACGAAAATTGACCGCACAATGTACGACGAACGGATATGATTGGAGGATCCCCGGAATGCTCATCACAAAGAGAATTCAGCGAGGATCCTCTCTCATGTTTGGAAACCTAAAATCTATAATCAATAGATTAGGCCGGAGATGCCAACTTTACGCATATTAATACTTTCAAATCAATGCTTAATTAATGAATAAAGAACGGATCGATCTATCACAACAAAGATTTGTTACCTGATCTGGTTTGTGAGAGGGAGCTTAGAGGCGTAATGCCCCTTGAATATTGGAGGATCATAGAATTTGTCAACTTGTATAATTTCTGCTTCTTCCGAAAGCTTAACGTGGCGTTTCTTATGAGCAGCAACAAGTACTTGTGCAATCGCAGTGAACATACTGCCCTGTGGCTTTGCATGCACGTAAACCCTAGACCCGATAAGCAGAAGCAGGATAGAGCAAGCCATTAGCACCGTTGGGATCCCAAACCCTAAACTCCAGCTGACTTTGTCTTGAATGTAAACCACTACGGTTTGGGTGATCAACAAGACCACTGTGAACGTAGCATAGTACCAGTTGAAGAAGCTTTTCACTCCTTTCTTTCCTTCTTCGGTGGTTGGGTCAAACTGGTCAACGCCAAATGGGATGCTGCATGGCCTGATGCCACCTGAGCCTATGGACAGAAACCCTAGGCCCAGTAGCAGGAGACCGAGTTGAGCTCGGGTTGGACCGGTGCACTGACTCAGTGCTTGCTGTTGTGGGTTGCATGGCGGAGGATGCAGCTGCGGCAGCCACGCTGTTAAAGTAATTGTCGCCATTCCCTGTTTTTATATAAGTAATGTTACACAATAAATTAACTAATGGGTAAAAATTTAAAAAGGAGTTCCACAGAGAAAAATCTAATTGAACTTTTATTTACTTCAAAATTTGTAGCAAATTTTCTATTACAATTAAGAAAAAAATTAATACAAAGCAAAATTGCATACACAGTGAAAGTAATAATTTCTTGTAAAACTAATGAAAGTGACGCTAGGGATGACAACGAGGTGATTGGGTTCGGATGTGCATTTTCATAACAAAACTCGTTTATTTTCTCTAAACTCGGAACAATAGAATCCCTGAATGGGATTCACTGTGACCTAACCCGTCGAATAACAAATTACCAACGAGTAACGAGCCTTTCCATTATAATATTTATATTATTGATTGACTAGTAGATTTTAAATAAAGACAGGATTAAAAAGACCACTGTTATTCATCACGTAACTTTTCGCGTGTTTTCGAAATGTTGGCTAAGCTTTCCAAAACCGTATACCATATTGACTGGTAGCTCTAGCTTCAATTACTGGGTTTCCTTATTGGATTACCTATTATACTGGCAGTTCAACTTCAACCGATTTCTCTCATTCTCTAGTTGACGTGTTCAAACCAAAATTATATTTGATTTATTGCGCAACTTAACTCAAATTTCTAACTTAATAACGTCATGTAAAAAATTAAAATAAAACTTCAACTGTGCACAAAGGGTAGGTTTTGCTAAAACTCACTGGTACCTTTTCAAAGACTTTCTGAGATTTTACGTACAATAAGACAACAAAGTAAACTACAAGATCATCACCCGCGCTCTCCCACCTCTAAAAGTTAAACCCCACAACCATAGAGTACTAAAGCACGTGACACATGAAACAAATATTCATAATACCATGCACAAATTGTTGGTATTAATTAATGAAGAATGGCCCTAGAAGGGCCACAGATTTATAAATCACATATCTGAAAAGTATATACACGGCTTAGGAGTGATTAGTTGTTAAATTCAATATTTTATATCTATATACAGTATTTGATACATTATTAAGTGGATAATACTTGTGTTATTTTTTGGTGAATGAACTTATTTTCTGACTTGTTAATAATGTATCTTTACTTTGTTCAACAAAAAAAAAAATGTATATGAAAATTTAATAATTGAAACTGCTTAATTTCTTAGTTTTCATTTAAAGATCATCCATACAAAAACTCATTCAAAATTCGAATAGCAGTTCGTTTAGTCATTCGAATATATCAAAATAAATTGACGATTCATTATGAATATATTACTTGGTACCACAGTGTTAACTTATTCAATATATTTTTTTGAACGAAACTTATTCGATACTTTAGATGACTAAACAAACTTCGATTTAAATTTTTTTTTTTTATGAATTATCTTCAAATTTAGTCAAAGTAGTATTTAATAGTAACCAAATATTAACATATTAGGACAAACAGTTGCCAAACTAATGAAGTTGCCAAGATAAAACAAAGAAAGCATTGGCAAAAAAGTAAAATAAATATATAATTGAGAGAGAGAGAAGTTAGAAAGAGAGGTACCATGAGAGAAGAAATGGACGCAAAAGCAATAGTCCGAAAGCGGCCGACATAGGCGTCGGAGATGAAGGCACCGAGGAGAGGAGCAAAGTTGGTCAAACCAGACCAGACGTTGATAATGTTGGAAGCTGAAACCTGGTCTAGGTGTAGCATCCTCGTCAAGTACACCATAAAGTTTGCCAGCAACCCAAAAGCAGCCAACCTTTCGAACGTATCATTTCCTGCACCACCACCACCATTAAAAACGTTTTCCTTTTTTATCATCTTTTAATAAATTAGACTCTTTGATCGCAATGTAATGGATAAAGATGTATTAACACATCATGGAATGAGAGTAAACTGCCACCGATAGCATCCCGTGCTCGATCGTGTCGACAAAAAAACTTGCATATTTTTTCATCAATGACCTGGGACACAACGATTTCGGTGCAACATCCTCCATGAGAGAGAGAAAGAGAGAGGTTGAGAGAGAGAGAGAGAGAGAGAGAGAGAGAGAGAGACCTAAGATGAAAGGCATGGCCTTCCAACCACCAGGTTTTCTTGTGACATCACGTTTTCTATCAACTGGTTCTTTATCTGGGCTTAAAGGAAATTTGTGTGACAGCTCTGAGGAAGTGCTTTTCTGAAACCACTTTGTGACGTAGAGGCAGTGGCTTGATTGCTGCTGCTTCTGCTTCTTGCCTTCAGCCATCATCGCCATTATATATTTTGATCTGCTAATTCAGCTTATTAACATGCAAGAAGATTAAGCGGGCAGCGGGCACTACACTAGCTAGCTAAGCTTTGAGGAAGTGCTTTTCTCAAAGCACTGTATGAAGAATTTGAGTTTGAGGTAACATGCTTGGCTGGGGCAGACGTATATATAGGCAAGATGGCGAAAGAAGTCCCACATTGAAGCGTGCGCGGCCTCCATTAATTGTGGCTGACTTATCTCTAAAAGAAAAAAAAAAAAAGGAAAAAAAACAAAAAAAGACAGGCCCATTAGAAAAAAATTGAGGCCCAAGTTATGATCTTCTTTCTTTACCAATATGGCCCAATACATCATTTCCATATTTTTCCTTTTAGTCGTGCGAAATGTAGTCGCATTTTCTGGATATATCCGTTTTGCCGCGTGATTTTGATGCTTGGATTGCGGATCGACCATCTCGACTCACAATTTTTATGATTAGATTGATGATGAAGCATCTTCACTTGCTGACGCATTTGTTTACGATATTCGTCCATGCCGAATAATAACTCAAGCCAAATTATAGTTAGTCTATTAAGACACTTAGCCAACTTCCTAACCAATCAAATGTATTCAAAAGTTATGAATCCACCGATGACAATCCTACTTTCTTCTCCTAAATGTATGCTATTCAACTGCATTTCGACGTTAAAGTTTGTTCTTTCTAATGTGCTAAAAATATTCACATGATAATTTTACGAGACAAAAAGGTAAAAAATAGTCCAATCCTGCATTGATATCATTGTCCAACCAGTTGGGCTGACCATGCCTTCCTGTAACACTACTCAGAATGCACACCGCCACAGTACTCAGATAAGTAACCCCGGCCAAGCAAAGATAGGGCAGAGAATTCCCAATACTTCTCATCTTCTCAGAAAACTCTTTGTTGTAAAATTCAAGGAGCCCAACAACGCCCAACATCTCACAAATCGAGCAACATTTGCTGGGGAAATAGCCAAAAAACCGACGTGGCTACAACCCCGTTCGATGAAGCATTGTGATGTAGCCAAAGCTCTCCTTTGTTGCTCACTAAATGTGGTATCCCACCTTCACATTTAGTGAACTTTGTTAGGGCTCGTTGCAAGACACGGTCGCACAACGTGAGGGAAATCAAGAGCGTCATAATTGACATCATTTTCGCCGATGCAGCAGGAATTCCGAAATTCAGTCCAACGTGACGATCCATTTTCATGGCTTGTGATACGAGTACTACTACAACAGTTGGTTCTTGGGCAAGGGCCAGGCCAGCAAGCAGATGACACCGGAAACAAATACTGGGGAGGATTTTCATAACATGTATTACCTCTTCAACTTGTTGAATGCTACATAGCCTCGATGGAGTTGTACAAGATCCATCATCTTTTAGTTCATTGTCCACTTCTCTAGCAGCTTTCTTCAAGAAGCTGGGAACCAACAATTTAGAAATGAAAATTAGGCAGATAAATATCAGCAATGGAGGTACCAACGACTGTTAATAAACAGTAGGACAAATGTTAATTATACTGGCAGCAGTAACCTGCTCCATGTGATACTCCATACACATGGACGGAGGGTTGTAAGGCTGTTTGTGGGGAAGGGAGGGGGGGGGGGGTGACATGCCCCCTCTCACCCTTTTTTTTTCATTAAAAATTATTCTATTAATCATATTAAAATGGTGAAAAATCCTCTTTTAGTTTTTAAAATGCCCTCTCTTTTTTTTTTATCCTCACGCACTTAATGTCTAAACCTTGTTGAGTTGCATGTATTTGAGTAATTAGTACGAATAAGCATTAGATTGTCAATACAATAATCAAAGACAAAATTAGACAATAGAGTAATAAAATTAGGCATTTTATAACTAATTTTTTTAGCATTTGTGAAAAAACTAGCTTTACTTGTCCAAAAAGAAAAAGCTTAAATTTTTTAAGGTGCCTCCTCTTAGTTAAATTTATGGCTTCGTCCCTGCAAATACACCATAAAATTTGCTGCCATTCCAAATGTCGCCATCGTCGAAATTGATTCAGTACCTGCACACACACACAAAATAAAAATCATATATGAAAAAAAAAAAACATGCATATATATATATATATATATGTATAAAAGAAAATGATTCCTGCATATTTATTTTCCCCACTTGCAATTATTTTGAGATTTAGATTAAATAATTCAAAGAAGAATAAAAAAACACATATAAACATATATATGTACACCTAAGATGTGAGGCATGGGCTTCCACTCAGGCATTGTTTGGTCATGGTTTTGTGGCAATAATAATGGCTCGGAGGAAGGAGAGTTTTTTCATAAGAAGGGATTATTGATGTACCTTTCGGGGAGGAGAAGGACAAGAAAGAGCTGCTGCAACTTCTCTTCTTATCCCTCGCCATTTGTTCTCTCTCTCTCTCTCTCTCTCTCTCTCTCTCTCTGTGATGTTAATTTGGAGCGTGATGAAGGAAGCTAATATATGTGTAACAGGGAGAAATCCGGAGAAGAAGCCACCTACCTTGGACATAACGGACCCCCACCCAAAAAAAAAAAAAAAGCAATAAGGCATTTATCGTCCTTTTTTTCGTACTGAGTTGTCAAGCTCCTGAGGAGGAATGAGTTAACACGAGGAATCCAAGCCAAAGTACAATTATAAAAAAAAACAGAATAGGAAAAAAAGAAATGAGAGAGAGACATTGGAGCCAAATTAGGAGAAGTTCTTGGGCAGGAAAACTGGATTGGGGTTGGTTTGAGAGAGTGGGCGGGCCAAAATAAGGTAGGATTAGCATACCACATCAAGGTGTATGTAATGTTTTTTGTGTATCAAATCCACACAGATACGTGGTCTGGTGTCAGATCTCAAAATTTCTTTCAAATTAGGCATGTAAAAAGCGTTAAGTCCTAATGAGCGGGTTCGAGTTCGATTCTATTTTTTAGATTGTGGTTAATTTAGCCTGATTGTAAGATCGAACTTTATTTGGCTCATTTTAAAATAAATAGGACATGTGTCTTATATAGGTCCTGGACTGGCCATGAGTGTCATGATAAATTTTTTTATCATCGAAAATATATTGCATGTCACGAGATTATAATACTTATCACAATATTAATTATACGAGTTCTCTATACTTATAAATCCCCGATAACATGCATGTAAGAATTCATTGAGAAAGCGAGAAACGTACTACGGATATATGTAAGGCATGGCTTTCAACCCAGACTTTGTTTGAGTTGTGTTTGGATCCAGTAACTGATCTTCATCTCTTTTTTTTTTTTTTTTTTTTTTTCTTTTTTTGAGAACTAAGATCTTCATCCTTTTGTCTGATCTTTTCGTGCTTGAATGTAATGGTTGATTATTTTAGAGAGGGGACTCGTCTGTTGTCTCCCTCCTTCTTGTTCTGTTGTAATCAGCCCTTATTTTTTAAATGATATGCTATCGTCGCTCTTAAATAATAAATAAAATAAAATAAAAATAAAAAAAACACGAAGCCTAATTCATTTTGTTAGGGTACTATACTAACTAACATCCATGTTTAGTTGTAATTAATCCCATAACCTAACCCCTTTTACTTAATAAATTTTTGGATAGGAGCTTCCACGCCCAAGGATGACACACAAGGGAGGACCTTTTGAATTCAAGTTCCACATGAAACCATTTTGGTGGACACAAACGCTGGAGGTTTATATATCTCAAATCAAATGGACAAGTGATCTGACATAACTTAGTTAAAGAGAGACATTATCATGCAATTAGTAACATGGCAATGACAAAAGCATTTGAGAGCAATGACAAGTGTTTAAATAATAAACCACTAAAATTATTCATTATTTCAAAAGAGAATCTGATGTAGAACAAGATATGGGTCAATTATAACGGAGAAAGATGAAGAAAATAAATGTTTCAAATTCTGAAAAGAAGAATTGAAGTTGAGAAATTGGATTCAATCGATATGGCAACAAAATAGGCAGCGAAAAATATTCTGGTATCAGAATTGGATGCCTAAATATATCGTTTTTGAAGAGAATCATGAACAAACAAGACTCATAGTTATACTATGAGACCCTTCGTGTTTAAGGTCAACCAAGGTCAACTTCCAAAACTACAAAATGAAAATTGTAATATATTTCAAACATTTCAATTTTCATCCATATTCATGTTGTTTAATTTCCTAAGGCCCCTCAACTTCTTTAGGGTTGTGTTTATGTCATATATTTTAGACATTTCAATTTTCATCCATATCCATATTCATGCAACCAATCCGATTGTTGGATATGCATCAACGAATGAGATCAATTCGTCGGAGAGGATCTCGACAGAACTGATCCAGAGAGGATCTGAGTCCCTCTATGTCAAATGATATTAGTCCTAATGACAATCAATCGTGTAAGATACAAACCTCCCTTCAACATTAATTGCGAGAAAGAAGACTTACATTGGAGAATCTGTCTCATTCAACGGAATCCTTGGTCCTTTGGTCCTCTTATCGTATCCTCTTGCAACATGCATTAATTAATGACTAAAATATCAAACAATTGTTTTTTGGGAGTTTTAAACGCACGCTAAATTTCTATTCGTACACCTTCGCCTTTATTTCGCCTTTAATGCCCGTTTACGTGTCCCGGTGGTTTTGTTCGTTGCTTCGCTCCCCGTCCCTTCCTTTTTTACATTTCTCCGCCTTCCACCCCCATTTGTTCGTCGAAATGCCTGAGCCATGCTCTCTTCCACCACCGCCGCGAACCACCTGATCCTCCCGCCCTCCTCCTCCCCAGTTGTCGTCCCTCGCGCCTTTCCCTCGATTCTTTTCATCGGTAATTCAAGAGCAATAACCCGGCGGCTGCGGGGTCATCACCCGATGACCGGCTGTTCTTTGATTCTAGGGTTTTCAGAGTCGAGACAAGGGTACAATTACAACGGGTTGTATTGTGGGTTTTCTGGGTTTGCGAGGCGGTGTAAAGATTGGGATGGCGAGGGGGATGATTTCACCTTGGAAGCTGAGATTCTGGAGTTCATGAAGAGCTCCAAGAAGCCCCAGGCGTTTCCGAGCAAGAAGGAGCTGTTGGAAGCTGGGAGAGAAGATTTGGTCGATGCAATTACGAAGAAAGGCGGTTGGCTTTCGTTGGGTTGGGATTTGGAAGAAGAAGATAGAGCTCAAGAACGCAACTTTAGGAATTGGGATTCCACATTGGCATTCGACAGCGGTGCCTCCAGCGGCAATCAAACTGGGGTTTCCGGCGTGGGTTCTTCGATTCTTGGTGATTCTTCTCAAGCAGCATCGTCCTCTGGTCGATCACTGTGAGGATTCTGTTATAATTGAAACTTGTTCAAGTTTTTAGATTTGTTTTTTTTCCCTGGTATAATTATTCTTTTTGTTTTCTATGTCATTAATTTGGAAAGCGATGTGCAAACTGTGAAATTTTCATTGAATATTTGCACCATGGATATATATTGTGTGGATGAGATTTGCTATCTAAAATAAAAGGCGAGGACAAGATATTCATCGTTCATTGATACTCTATGTTTAACACTAGAATCGATGAATACTCTTGGGGAAAGGGATTCAACTCAACTGTTGTATATATGTATAGAGAAGCCGCTACAACAGAGGACGATACTGGAATTGCGGGTATATTGAATCGATTGGAGAAACAGAGAAATTTGACGCTTGGTTTTACTTTGAGAGAGAAAGAAGACTCAGCTGATGATGTAAGTTCGTTTAATTTACTTTGAAATATATTGTGTCTTTTGGTGGGGTGATATTCTAGGGGAAAGCATTATGCAAAGTCCTGAAATTTTTACTTGTTTCCAGTTTACATGCTTCTGTATACATTTATGGTGGTAAGCTGATGATATATATTTCAGAATCGAATTGCATTTTTGGTATATTTCTTGAGGATTGCATATGTCTAAAACAAAATGATTCTAATTTATCAGCAAATGTTAATGAAACTTATTTTGTTCTTTCCAGCATGAAGTTCATTTGAAACTTGAAAGAGAGGATACCTTTTATGTTGGCAGTCACAATGACAGCATCGGCATGAAAATAATTTGTTTTTAAGTGTTTGATGTGATTGTTTCCTTTGCATGTAGAAATTCTAGAACATAACGTGATGCATGTTGCATTGTAAAAGACAGTTGCTGGCCTTGACAAGCAGTGGACCTGCATCAGTAAACCCCACCAAAGCCATTCTTAACGATTCAAGAGACAGGTCTAACCACAACAGATCTCTTTCAAACATTGATGTGCTAAGAGACTCACCCAGACCTGACATGTGGAGAACTTGGAGCACCCAGAGGGCTGGAGTTTCGGATCTGGATTTTGAAGGTATTTTATAGTTACTTGTTTTCAGTTTTCACCAGATTGATGGTTCAATATTTGGTTCAAGTAACCTTTGATTGATGATATAATGTGTGTAATGTACAGCTGATGAATTTTCTTGTGATAAAACGGAAGTGTCAGAGGATGTTTCAAGAGATCGCATATTTCAACTAAGAGCAGGAGCTAATGAACCCGATCGAAGGATTGAACTGGATTCTAATCAGAAAGGGATCAATCACGAGCAAATACGTGGTCACATCAAGCACCTTGAATCAGAGCTCATCTCTGCACTTCGCTTGTTGAGGTCTAAAACTGATGAAGCTGCATCACAGGAGGTGGGTATGAACAGTCTTAATTACAAAAAATATTAAAATTATATCTAGTTTGAAAATTTTCACTCTAAAGTTTTAACTATGTATTTGCTTTCATTTTCTTTGCCATGGAATCCTTAAGTTCTGTTTGCATTCAGTTTCTCTTGGAAGCGTTCTCATACAGTTATAATGTTTCGAGAGGATTCATGTCATTATATTAAACACATTCTATATTTTTCATCAGGGTCATGAAAGCAACTCTGCAGATTTGCAGAACCTTGCTGATGCTTGGGAGTTTCAGGAAAATGAGATTATGCATGCCCGGGACAAATTGCGTTCAACACGTGCAAAGATAGCTGTTTTAGAAGGAAAGGTGGCAATGGCAATAATGTATGCACAATTTCTGTTAGTTTAAAAACAAGACTATGACTTACTTGACCATTGACATGTTACCCACCCATATCAGCGAAGCGCAAAAGATTGTGGAGGAGAAACAGAAGCGGATTGGTGATGCTCGCAAGGCCTTACGACTTCTTCGGACTGCTTGCATTGTTTGGCCAAATTCAGCCTCAGAAGTGCTCATTGCTGGATCATATGATGGTTGGACCACCCAGGTCTGATCTCCTCTTGAATTGATCAGTTAGGTTAGGCTTAAGTAATAAGAGTAGATGCATGTCCTCGTCCACTCATTCATTTATTTTCTTACTTTCCTTTCATTATTAGATGAAGAAATACTGCAAACGATTAATAAAAATAATAAGTTATTTTATCATGTGCATGTATTTTTTGTTTTGTGAGGTATTTATACTTGCATTTTACCCGCGTTTTCGAAATACCAGTACTACTACCATGTTTCTTAGCAGTGGTCTTCTACTTGCTTTTGTAATACAAATGTTGTTACCTGTGTTGGTTGCTTGCAGAGAAAGATGGAGAAGTCGAGACCAGGAGTCTTCTCTTTGTGCCTTCAATTGTATCCCGGCAGATACGAGGCAAGTAAAATTTGTTGTTATCCGGTTGAGCTTTTATATTTCCGGAACCCCATCGATTAATATCTTTTGTATCTTGCATTTCAGATTAAGTTCATTGCCGATGGTGAATGGCGGGTTGATCCCCTACGCCCAATTGTTCGCAACAACGGGTATGAAAACAACGTCCTGATCATAACATAACACATACAACTGAAGTCCCCTACAAGCATACGAAGGTATTCATCGAGCACAGACAGCAATTCTTCCCCAGATTCTTGAACATATAGGGTGTAGATATTAACTAATGTGATTCTTTTATGTCATGATTCATATGTAACATCACCGTTGGCGTCTTTTCTTCTAATCTTCTTCATGTAAAACCCGAATTTTCAAATTGTGACAAGTAACTCAATGGGAAAATTTCCGGAAAACTGTCACTTTTCTAGCTCTGATCGCAGACTATTTTAAGTTTGCGGCTTTTTGTTTCGAAAGTAAGGTTGGTTGTTTGAGGCTGTTTTCACGACTTGAACCCATGACATTTCAGTCCAAAAAACACGACCTTGTATAACTTATATATTTACACAGCATGAACTAGGTAAAGCTCAGGTAAATAGGTGGTTAATCAGTCTGAGAACGGCGACACGAAGTTCTTATGGCAACTGTGAACCCGCTGCCACAGTAAATCTTGATTGTGTCGGCTTCTTCCCGAAATTTGTGGCAGAAACTCACTTCTTGAGGACTCGTTTGGCATCTGTATTTCCCAAGCCAAGCTGACCATTTTCACCCCAACCCCATGTCTTAATCACTCCATCCTCTGCCATAATAGCAGAGTGCTCGGCTCCAGCTGCAATCTGCACACTTCTACTCTCACCGAGACCGGGGATTTTCTCAACGACAACTTCGTTTGATTCTGTTGACGTAAAGAATCACACACGCAATCAGCAGCAATCATAATTCGAGCCCGAAGATCATTCAGATACATTAAACTTACCAGAAATATCCAGTGTACTTTTCAGATCTGTACGATGAAATGCCTTGACCTGCTAAGTGCTTTACTGGAGTCATTTTTTCAGGATTACTAAGAACTCCATGGTGATTTCCACCAAGCATAAGAATTTCTGCACCTGTTTACGATGTATCCGAGGCAGGGCAGCTATTTAAAAACACGACATCTTTTCACCACAGATATGAATACACAGAACTAGTTAAAACATGAAATCAATGTACATACAAGCTAATACTAAAGCATGATTCCATCGGACAGCAACTCTGGTAAATGAGAACAACTTAGGTAAACGCTGTGAGCAGTGAGTGCTAAAAGTGCCACCAAACCCTCTTCCCCAAGTGTACAAATGCCCCTCAGCTGATGCCATAGACAACAAAGAAAACAACAGTTCAGGGAATCAATTGGTACTTTCTATGGGCTGCACCGGCTTCTTTACTATGTGGGAAACTATGGACCACGACTAGCAAGGAAGTTCGTCGATCTTTCGTGAACTGGAACATTTTTAAGCTGTATATTCGTATTACTAGCAATCAGCTTTATATCACCAATTCAAGAAAGGGGGATTTGCTGCACTCACCAGATAATGCTGCACTATGATCTCCATTTGCAGCGATGCTAGCAATTTTCACGCCTTCAAATCTGTAAGTTCGGTCAAGAAAGACTAATTAATTTGATCTTTATCTTTGGAGATACCCAGTTGATCACGCTTTCCAGAACCAAACCCATAAACTTCATCTCCTGAAACACCTGCAGCATATTGATCTCAGAAAACATCATACACTACGACAAATGGGTTATATCAAATAAAGGGAATGACTTCTTGTAGTTCAAAAAGCCAAAGCTTTAAGCATGTCAAGAAACATATACATCCACATAAATCAGCATCACTACATTTAAGAATTGCATCTGCCAGAATCATACAAGATCAACCCTACAATCTACCTTTCAGCAGAACAAGCGAATGGCGCATTCCGCATTCTATTTGCTCCACACGCTTATCAACAAAGAAGGAGACTTTGACAGGACGGCATTGTGACTGGAGATCACCATGCCCGAGCTGACCAAATGAGCCATCTCCACATGTGAAAAGATCCCCTGCATCTGAAAACAAGCAAGAAAAGTCCCAAATCCAGAAATAAGTTGAACATTCCCGGATTCCCCATGATTCAAGTTGCCATCAAGTTAAATACAAAGCAGTAAAACATGCAAAATTCAAGAACTGGGGTAAAATCTCAAATTGGTTTTTCGATTCCACACGGATAGAAATAGGCATAAAAGTGTCAAAGATTCATAAACATATTTCACCACATATATATATATATATATATATATATATATCAACTGCCTGAGCAGACGCACAAATAGCTGCATTGGCTAGAGCAGCGTCCTCCTATGCACCCGAGTTACACATTGGCTAGATTAGTTTGAAGTAGAATACCACCAGTGTAAACCATACAAACTGCCAGAATATACCTGAAACGAAACTGGAGTGGTTCCAACCAGCTGAACCATGAGTAATGAAGAAATTGTTCAAAGACATAACAAGCATGGGATCTGGGCTGTTGACCACATCACCATGACCTAGTCGACCGGATGTGCCCCTTCCCCACGTCAGCACCTTCCCACCTGCAAAAACGTGGTTTTTTTATTTTTCGTTCCTATGAAAAAAAGAAAAGAAAAATATAGTATTTTTGTAATATTTAGACGGAAGTAAGGAAGAGACCTGAGGTCAAGGCGAGAAGGTGAGCGCCGCCGCAGGCGAGGAAGGAGATGGGTCCGGCGGCAGAGGAGAGAGTAGGGAGGTGAAACAGTTAAGGGAGGTGCTCGTCCTGTAGCCTTCCCGTGCCCAGCTGCCCGTCCGCTCCTGCCCCCCAACTCCATATCTCTTGCTCGCTGCTTGCTTCTTCTTGCTGTACTCCTCTGCTTTCTTCATTCTCTTCCATTACAACAATTCTCTGATTGCTCTCTAGTCTCTGCTCTTTGTTTTCAATTACTTTGCTTTACAATTCTGTTCTATTAAACTGCTCGATCGTGGGCTCTTTGGGCTTAACATTTTCATAGCTTTTGAGATTTACATATATTTCTTGCAGTTGAGTTACAAATTTCCTCTGCCGCTTTCAAAGTTCTGATTTGAATATTTGATACAATCACCAAGATCTGCAGAGCTCCATTCATGTTTTTGGGCAGCTGCCGTGTCCTCTCCTACTCATTAAAATCTGGCACTTGCCTCCAAGGCCTGGTATAGGTCCGCAGCTTGAATCTAACCCAACAAACAGAATGCAATCACATTCACAATCAGAACAACTACATTGTTGAACAGTTGAAGGCTTGAAGCAAATATAGTACTGCATTACGTTATTCACAACATGGAGCAGCCTTATTCATTAAAATATAAAACAAAAGAGCATACAGATTCACAAACCAAACAAATGCAAAACATCGGATTCACGAACAAACATAAAAACATCAATCATCAATGATCTGAAAGCCAAACCTTTTATCTCTGCTAACTCAAGCAACTTCATACCCTCTCATATCTCTATGAACTAAAACCCATTGCTAATGTTACAAAACTAAACCCTCCAAATCCCAAAACGCAGCTGATAGTATTACAGGATATCATCATAAGCAACGATTTCTCTGGGTTTGGAAGGCGCATCCAACGCCGACGAAGAACTCTCAGCAGCAGTGGCAGGAGCAGCAGTCGTTGGAGCAGCAGCAGCAGCGCCGCCTCTGGGATTCACTATTGCCGAAGCAAGCTTGTTCCCTCTGCCGCGCCCCCTCAGCGGCACCCCCGCCCTCACAAGATTTGAACTTGCCGACGACCCGGCACCGGAATCTCTATTTTCAGCACCAGCTCCGACTCCCTTCCGCCATTGGGCAAGTGGGTCCGTCGCCCAAAGCACCTGCAACTGCGGCAAAACCCCAAATTTCAACAAAAATTCGAAACCCCAGAAATTAAATAGTAAAAAGAAAGCTTCTCTGGGTCAATTGAAGAGGAAAGATCAGTACTTTTTTGGATTCGATGGTGATACCGAATGATGGGTCGAGAGAGGCAGCGATGGCGGCTTGAGCGGAGTCGGCGGCACGGTAGGTGACGTAGCCGACCGCGTCGCGGTCAATGCGGATGCGGGAGATGGGTCCATAGATCTCGAACCGGGACTTGAGGTCTAGGACAGAGCAGTCGGGCGGGAGACCTGTTACGACCAGAGCCGGCGGCGGCGGTTGCTTGTAAGTGGGCTTGTCGAGCTCGGGTTCGGGTTCGGGTTCCGGATGTGGAGGCAGGGGACGACGGCGTTTCGATCCGGAGTAGGGGGCGTGGCGGGAGAAGTAGGGTTTGTCTCTCTTCCGGCTCATGGTGTTAGATGTTCGAGTTGACACTTCAGTTCCCGGCCTGTTCTTGTGATATAGTGCAAGTGTATGATATGCGAGTTTGGAGTTTGACCGTCAACGTGGGTTGATTATTGGTGGTATTGAACTGTAAAAAGTCATGGAATCCTTTTCTTTCTTCAAGTAGAAAATATCTTTCCTTCTTTTGGGTAAATATCTATCGGAAAAGGAATAGGAAACATATTTGTGTTGTTCACCAAAAATAAATAAAATGCATGACATGAGTTTATCCTTCGAGCTCGAGTACATAAAAATAGTGGATATATTCAAACAATTCTGACAATATTTGTTTTTCGTTTGTAGTCACCTTTCATCGTTTGGTACGATGTCGTATCGGATCATGACGAAGAATAATTAATTTACCATTATCACCTACTCTATCACTCACTTCTTACTTAAAATCACCAGGAAGCAGATTTAACCAAAAAAAAAAAAAAAAACAATTAGTTGCATAGTTGATTAAGGTAGCTCACGTTGAAGAAGAAGAAATAGGAGAAAAATTATATATTTCAAGGGAACCATACCATTTTTTTTAAAAAAAAGTTTTAAAGTTAGTTATTACTTCTTAAAATAATAAAAAGCCCATTAACTCTCTTACCTCCCGTCCATCTTATAAGTTTTACCTCATAATCCTATACTTACATGATTTAACTCTATGTTAAATATAACAAAGTGTGGGAATGTATGCTAAACACACAATATGTACGCGTTTACCTCCACAAAATGCCTCACTTAAAAATTTTGACGTTGTGCACAATGTTTTTCGGAATTTCACAAAGACTTCATCTACCACTACTTAGCTGTGTTTTAAAAATATTGTTCTAAAAATCTCTGCCTAGCTCCTCCTAGGCCTCGCTTAATGCATATGCGTTTGAAAATTAAGAAAGGGTGCCTAGACCTGTTGAGGTGCCCGCCCAGACCCGACTAGACACCTACTTAGGTTGCAACTCACTTGGATAGAAAATATATTACTTTCCTTTTGCATTTTATTGTTTCCAGTAAATTATAAGAGACTTATTGAACACTTAAATAAACACACATTATATGTTTACTCCCCATATTTTCATTATGTTCCAATACTTCATAATATATATGTCATTCTATTTTTTAGTTTATGATGAAATTATATATATTTTAAGTATAAACAGACACTTATTTACACGAAATGCAATAGATTTACTTAAATCCGTATAGACGCTAGGCCCCAACCCACCGTCCAACTAGTGCGTAATGTTTTTTAGAACCTTAAAAAAAAACTTTTTAGCTTCACCACTAGTACAAGTGTTATATTCTTATGCGAACTCATTCATGCAAAGGAGGGAAATTAAATGCAATTACAATCGTCTTTGTTGGGGTAAATTCCTTTCCCATCCTTACCATAACTTTAAACTCCACCAAAACCTTGTTAATTCCTCCACACTTGTTCTATTAGAGCAGTTCCACCGGGGAACCATTAGGCTGACAGTCAAATTATTGGCCTGGCGCCCAGCCAATCCACTCTACCCCAGCAAATAGGCTGGCACCCAGCCCAAGCTGGTCTCCAGGCCAACCCAGAATCGACAGAGCTATGGACCAGGCCATCTGACGTCATGCTGATGCTAGCGTGGAGTCATAGGGCACCTGCTTTTTTTTTTTTTTTTTTTTTTTGCGCCAAGAGGACCACCAATAGTCACTGATGAGATAGGTCGGGAGGGGAATTTGGGCCTGGCCCTCAATGTAGTCATTGAACTCGTCAAGTCAGGGAAGAACTAGCCCACGCATAACAACGTGTCGAATGGACCTGCCGCCGATTTGTTGACCTAGAACGAGTTAACTCAGTAAAATTAGAAATTAAAAACTAGTGGAGCTAGAAAAAGGATACAAAGGCAGAGGTAGAGGTAGAGAGAGATACCGAAACGACACGTTTGAAGAGCTGCTTGAGGTTGCTAGAAACGTCGTTGGAGAGCAGAATTTTGGGGGGAGCCATGAGTGAGAATGTTGACAGAAAGAGACGTGGTTGGCAGGTTGACGACGGACTGGGAGCTTCTAGTATTTTGGGCTTTCAAGGTCAGTGGTAGAGTGGCCCAATTTTTCAGTTCCTCATCGTTTATTAAAAATCAAATTATTATTTTATAATAAAAATTAATAATATTTTAATAAAATTGACTAGGGTATTTAGTTTTAGAGGTGGAAATACATTTTGCCAATTCAACTGTTCATGAGGTCTGTCACCAGCACATTTTTTAGGGGTGGATTTGCCCTTATGCCACTCAAGTTCAACCGTCGATGCTCATCTCTCCCCAACCTTGCCAAATCCGGAAGTTTCACTATAAAAACCAAAACTTTAAATAAAACAACCCTATAGTTTCCACCCACACTCCAACATTCTGATGGGTGTTCATAAATCCCTGCCTGGACGCAGTAAAATCCTCACTCAGAGAGCTTAACTCCCCAACAGAAACTTTGGGTTCTATCGCTCACCTAACTCTGCTGCAATGGCTGCATCTCTATCAGCATCCACATCACCATTGACGTCAAATTTGTCTCTCAGAAAAACCCACTTCGTATTTTCACCAGAAAATAGCCGTCCAATCATTACCCACATCAAACAATCCCCTTCCAGCCCCAATGCTGAGTTGAAGTTTCAAACTTTGCCCAATTTAAACCCCTCTATTGCAATTTCACCCCTCCCTCGCGCTGCATCAAGAGTTTCCTCACGTGGGTTTCTTGAAACAGACGAGGAAGATGAGCTTTTGCCTTTGTTTGAGGAGCGGCCGGTCAAATTTGCCCTTTGGGTTTTGGTCTGGGCATCTGTGTCGCTTGCTTTGTTCGCGGCTTCCGGAAATGCAAATGCTGCTGCTGCGGCGGCTGCGGATTCAATCAGGGCCTCCAACTTTGGCCTGAAGATTGCGACGGTGCTTCGAAGCTCCGGCTGGCCTGATGAGGCTGTGGTGTTTGCTCTGGCCACACTTCCGGTCATTGAGCTTCGTGGGGCCATTCCTGTTGGTTACTGGATGCAGCTTAAGCCTGTTCTGCTAACAGCTCTATCTGTTGTTGGGTTAGTCATTTTTCTCTACTATAGCCATTTTCGACATTCTACTTTATTTTTGTTGGGATTTTGTTTCACCAATGTTGTTTGACAGGTCTTTAATGATTGATTTGTGTCTGTTTGATAGAATGTGCCTGCTTATGGAAATATTTGTGCAAATGTGGTTCTTAACTTTTAAACAAATTCATACATTCAGCATTTTCCTTGTTGAAGAATGTAAAACGTCCCACGTCGGTAAATTGACAAAATGAAATACAGTACATACGTGTGATTAGTAGTGGGACGCTAGTATGTCTGTCTGAAATCCTAACGCTCGTAATGGCCTATTGGCTTTTGCCCATTTGATCAAAAGGGTGCTTCAAGTTTCAGCATTTTACCTTTATGCACTATCTATGCCATTTTCTTGTACAATGTGACATTTGTGATCCTAAGAAGAGTAGTTTAGTCAAATTTTTCATTGAAATTCACAAAGTTAGGGATTGACAGAGTTTGGGACTATGCATCTGTAGGAACATGGTTCCTGTGCCCTTCATCATACTTTACCTGAAGAGATTTGCATCTTTCCTTGCTGGAAAGAACAAGGCTGCAGCTCGGTTCCTTGACTTGCTGTTTGTGAGGGCTAAAGAGAAAGCTGGCCCTGTAGAGGAGTTCCAATGGCTTGGTCTGATGCTGTTTGTGGCTGTGCCTTTCCCGGGAACAGGAGCATGGACAGGGGCCATCATAGCTTCCATTCTCGACATGCCATTCTGGTCAGCGGTGTCTGCAAATTTCTTTGGTGTTGTGTTGGCTGGGCTTCTGGTAAATTTGTTGGTGAACCTTGGCCTCAAATATGCAGTTGTTACTGGTATTGTCCTCTTCTTTATTTCCACATTCATGTGGAGCATCCTTCGGAATCTTAAGAAGTCTTTACGTTCATCAAACTGACAAGAAATTTTAAATTTGTTACCGACGATTGAATTTTTGAGCTTGTATACTTCTCTATTCACTTCTACATGTTCATTTGTATCAAATTTTCAAAGCATAGTTTAACTCATTACACAACATGGTGGAGAAGTTCTATGAATACCCTCGTATTTTGTTACTAATATGATTTGTTCAGTTGTGGTTCGGGGCAATTAAAGCACATGTATCGGAACCGAGTTGCTACAATCTACGATATGCTTACCTTTCGATTGAGTTTTGTCTTGTCATTTGATGAATATCGCATTTTGTTTCTGTTAAACACAATGATTGGGAACATATGGGATAGCCTTAATCATCGATCGAAATCTATCCACTCTGCTTGTCTAAATCTATTTCTCAAGCACTAGTAAAGAATTCCAGAATGTGTTTAGCCTCTCTGAATATGAAGTGATTGTCCAACCCTTGATCTCAAGGACTAGTATCTTTGTCAATCTATGGTTATGGTACCCCGGCAATTTTAATAATGAACCATTCTGGCATTGGAGGGAATTTTCAATTTTCCCTACTCCTCGGGTTTGTACAATCATGTGTCTATCTTTGTCTATCTCCCGTCTTGGCACATGATGGAAGAGATTTGTGCATGCTTGTATATAACTGGTGACACACGAGAATCTCAAGGAGTTGGGAGTTGAGCATTCTTGTTTTGAAAGGAATGACTAGGTGTCAAGTGCCAACTCTTCTTATTGGGCTTTAGGATTGGATTGCTTTTGCTTGAGTGATTTGTAGGTATCTTAAGTGGCCCAATGTAAGGTTGAGCATGTGGGGACCAAAATCCTTCTAGCTTTATGCATGGGAGTGAAAATATTTAAAAGTGTTTTTGGTAAAAATATTTAAAAGTATTTTTTGTGAAAATAATTAAATTTGTTTGGAAGTGTTTTTAAAATGGTTAAAAATGTTTTTGGTGAAAATATATTTGGAACCAATTCTTAGTAAAAGTGTAAGTAAATTCTAGAAAAACACTTTAAGTGCTTTCGAGTGCAAAAATATTCTTTAAGCACTTTTAAATGAGCTTTAACCCTAAGCATAAAAGCGTCATTTACATGAAATGGGCTCACCCTTTCACTCCAACCATATAAATATGGGTAATGCTAGAGAAATCGAATGATATGGTCGTTGATGATTGATGTATTACTTAAGTGTTGATTAACATGCTTATTTCTTATTGGTAACATATCATTTGATTTGCAAATTTAATTTAAAATTTTGGTCTCTCTAGTATTATCCTATAAACATTATGTGAATCGAAACTTACACTTAACATTGCATGTCACATTGTATTATCAGACGAAGACGTTAATCATCTTGCCTAGCCACTGTCCTACTATGCATAGAACAAACCGAGAAGATATCATCTCCGGATCTCTCCCACCAAAGCCCACCAATCAATAAATCTGAATCCTTGAAATTTGATTCAACGGCTACAAATAGGGATCTTTTAAAAAGTTATAATAATTTTAATCGTTTGATCAAATTTCAAAAGTTCAGATTAATTGATTAGATGAATTTCGTGAGAGATATCCGGAGAGCTGTAGTCACTGGCCCACTTCCATCGTTGAATCAGCTCACGAGGTGTGGGTGGCCACGTGGGTAGAACCAACGAAAGAGACCGTATACGTGTGCCATCGCCGGGAGAGGAGTGTGGATGGTCCCGCAGGGACAGACCTGTCAATCAAACAAAACCCATATCATATCCCGGCCCACCCATTTGCTTTCTTGTCCTGCGCCTCTCCTGAAACAGACTACGGAAAGGGACCCTTGTGCAGTGGGCCCAGCCTTCGCTTTCTGAACCACCATAGCCTGCTTGCCACGTAGCAAGCTATTCATCCACGGCCCGAATGTGGGCCTGGCCCATTAAAGTGCCTATGGTGTTGTGCTGACGCAGTAGAAAGTTGCCACGTATATGGTGTACGTTCTAGCCCCTTCTGACACTTCTGGAGAAAGTGATTGTCTGCTTCGATATGATTGTGAGATCGTCGGTACTGTGTGGTGGTCTAATTGGAAAAAAAAAATAATAATAATCTAAAAGTTACAAAAACTGAAGTGGCCAACGGCTGTGTCCACGTGGCATAGTTGCCAACTATGAAATGGCTGTGTCCACGTGGCGTAGCTTGCCAACTCTGAACTACTTGCTGGGGAGATTTCTTGAGCCATTAGAAGTTGTAGTGTGATCATTGTTGGAGTTCTCACACCTCACACGGAACACATTGATGTGTGGTTGGGTTACAATTTGCAAGAAAAACTTGGATAGAACAATCTGATGATATGTATTGTTCATCCTATCTCACGAGCAGGGCCTTTCTATATGTTGATGGTTTTATTATCGATGTGATAAAAGCAATTCAAATATCGAAGTTTATCCCTATAGCTGAGAAGATGAACTAAACTGCTCCAAATGTAAAAGTTAAAAGTTTGCTTGAGTGGATTGATGCTTTCTTTTTCTATTATGTGTGATTGGGAATGTTTGTCGTGACAAAAACTCTCGCCAACCCTCTATTGAATTTGTTTTTTCCCAATTGAGTAGGGGATGTTTGGGAGGAGAAGTTTCCACTTTTCCATCCTACTGCTTCCCACAAGCAATCATTAGTCAGATTTAGAGTTAGATATATCATACAATGCAATAAGGTTCGCCTTAAAAATCGACAAAGTATCTAATAAAACTTCATAAACACGATTGAAAAGTTTTTCGCTTATTAAAATAAGCCATTTGGAAAATTACTCCTTGCATCTTGAGAAACGTTAGCAATTTTTTTCTTATGACTTCTTCAATTTGCATTTCTCATTCATTTAATGTAACGTGAACTCAAGTATCTCTTAAAGCTAGTGTAAATAGAAATGATAACAAAAAAGAATAAAAAACTCAACCCTCCTCCCCAAACTTGTCGTTAGTCTTCCCAATATCATTTTACAGAGTATGATTCTCTTTCTCTCTTATTTCTCTTTCCTTCCCTCTTATCTTCCCACACTTCGCTTATTATTTTTTTCTCTATAAAAAAAATCAATATAAGATGTTAATATGATTTAATTGTAATCGTTCAAATAGAAGGGGAGAGAGAATCCTCTTACTTTTCTTTAATTATCAATTTGCAGAAAACATCCAAATCCCTCAATTCAAACGAGAAGAGATCATTTCCGAATCTCTTAGACCAATGTCACTAGATCAAGTGATCCAAGTTTTTGAAATTTTATCTAACGGCCCATCTTTTTTGACCCTATAAAAGTTATAATAATTTTTTACCGGTAGATGAAATTTCAAATGCACGAATCACTTGATTCGGTGATCTTAATGGAAAAGATCCGAAAATGATCTCTTCTCAATTCAAACAGCCAAATCACCTATTCAAACAAAACCCACACAAATTTTACAAGTAACAACTCACAAGCTTGCAAAAATCAGACAATCAACGCACCCAAATCGAACCCTCGAACTCACATCACATAAAGCAATATATACGACGCATACTAAAAAAAGTCCTCGATTAAGCACCATATTTTCAGTCAAAAGTTAAGTTCTTCTTCATTGGTGTCATATCAAAGTCACTGGTATTTTCTCTTTCACCCAACAAGTTCAAAATTTTCACGTCAAACCAAAGCTGCTGCTGCTTTTTTATCTCTTTTTTTTTCACGTGAACCAACAAGACTCAACCCCTCTCTCTCAGCAACCTCCTCCATTTTAATATCTGGGCATGGACCATGCATGATGCAATCTATATTCCATAAAATTAATTAAATAAATCAGAGGATCATATCCTTATGTATTATATTCCCTCATTAGGGTTTGTTTTACAGTGTCAAGGACTCGATTTCTTGTGCAACGTCCCACGATTGCATCAGCAAGATTTTTCTGCAACGGACGCAATCTTGCGGACAAATGCAAACGTATGGATTAGAAATATGTATATAATACAGTCGCAATATTAGAAAAATGTATATACAACTGTTGAAATATTTTACATATTTTTTATACAAAAATATTAGTTATGAAATTGACGGTTTTGTTTTTGCCCCAAAAATGATGAGGTATTCCACACACAGAATAGTAGAATTAATTTTCAGTGGAGGCCATGAAGACAAAAGGCAATTTAACAATCAAATGACACATCATGTAGAAGGTTTCTTCTTTTCTCGATATGAGATTAATTCTTAATATGTCCTTTCATGTATGGCGAATTTTTAAGTTTAGCACGTGAACAATACAAATCACTGGCCGTTGGGCTCCACACCTAAAACAATCTACTCTGATATCACGAAGAAGTTGATGTTTCATTATAAAACCAATTAATAATATCGTTAATAACTCAATTACTTATAAACACATAATATCTTCTGTTTTTTTTTTTCCGAGATAAAATTGGTATTCTCAACACACTCATCCTCCCAAATGCCACAATCAAACGTCATACTCCCTCAGCTATAAAATTGAAGTTAAGTTGCATAATTAGTCTGAACCTGTAAAATATTTACACTTTAAGAGTAATGCTATAGAAATAAAAAATTTGAATTAAATTTGCCAACTAAATGATGTGTTATCAATATAAAATAAACACGTTAACTAATACTTAAATAATAATCTAATCATCAAGAATCACATTATTTTATTTATCAATTCAGTTCAAAAAAAAATAGTGTTCCTAACATTATCTCTCTTTAAATAACGTAAACAAGGTGTCAACATCCCCAATAAGCTATCGGGATCTGGGTTGTCCAAAAAGTCCGTTCCAATCCCACACAAGTAATTGTCACCGAAGACGAACTATACCAGAAAATTTGACTTTTTGAAAGCCTTCTATTTCTGTAATTTTCCGCCATCTTTTTCAAGTATAAAATAATACTTGTCTTGGCCGTTACTTCACAAGGACGTAGCATTCAACACATTAATTTACAACAAAAATTAAAATACTGGTGATATTTATTTAATCTCCGTGTGCTATGTTGAACAACATGGTAATAATTCGAATTTTAATGTAATCTTTTCTAGAAATCCAAAGATTAAAAGAAATGAGTTTTAACGAAACACTTTCGGTACTGTTTATTTTTAACGAAAAATCACATTTTTTTCTTTTGTCCTGATATTGTTCACTACACATTTATTTGTCATTTTTCATTAAAACTAAAGTTTTTTTTTACTTTTCGTTAGTTTTCCTTTAAAAGTATGTGTAAATAATTCTCTGTTATAGAAAACTTTTTTAAAATAAAATTTTCATGAACTCTATCTTATCACATGTTTTTAACATAATATTTTATAATATTATCATAAAAAGTGACATGACAAAAAATTCGTGAAGAGCCCCACTTTTAAGAACCGACGTTTCAGCTTTTCTCTTTGTTTTTTTACTGTATTTTCGTTGGGGCTGCCTATCTTAATGCAGAAGAATCAATTTAAAACACAGGTAATCGAATGCAGCAGCATGATCTAGTTCCAGAATATGCATTAAGATACGATGTTTCCCTTCCTTTTACTTGCACTAAAATTCCTTATGTTCTTATCTTTTCATGTCGATATTGTTTTCTCGTTAGGGACAGGAAGGAAGATTCAAACTTGAGATCTCTCGCAGCTTTGAATGAAAAACCATGTTGTATCATAAACCCGTAAGCATAAACATAATTAGTGGCATAATGATTGGATTCATTTATTGTTTTAACTATAATTACAACTGGCAACTAATTAGATAGTGCAAAGAAATGAAGCGGCAGTCTGCTGTGAAACGTGATCTCTCTCTCTCTCTCTCTCAATAAGGCCAGAAACAATAGGGTTGCTGATCCTGATCGTCCAAAGGGATGTACCCAAAATTACTAGAGCTTGGAGGGGGTATATAATCATAGCAGCAATCTTCAAGCTTTAACAACTGTGGTGGTGGTGGGGGCAGAAGGGTCTTTCCCAGATCATCTTCATCCTGCGAGAAATCTGATTGATCAGCTGGTTCAAACACATGGGAGGAATCCGCCGGCTCTAACAACGACGAATGATTTTCAGTGCAGTGCGGGCTGTCCGAGTCAAAGACATCGCTCTTTGCAGAACTTGCATCCTCTTGCTTGCACACCACCATTGCCACTTTGGTCACATTTTCTGAACCTGCATTCAGAATTGCATTCCGAGGCTCCAAATCCGATGTATTAATCGCATCCTGTGAATCCGAATCTCCCTTTCCTGGGTTTCCTTTCTCTCTCGAAAGCAAAATATCCTTGATCGAATCAATCTGTTAACACATAACAAAACCACACAATTACTAGTTACTCAAAACTAAACTCTAGAGTACACCAAAGTACCGACAGACATAGCTGAATTTAACGGCTGAATGTGCGCTCCAGAACCGAGCTTATCAGCCGAATGTGAGAGATTAAAAGGCAATACATATTGAATTGAGGAATTTGTTATACCTCATTCTTCAAACTTTCATTCTCCTTGAGGAGATTATCAGCATCAACCTTGAGCTTATCATAGCTAGCTTTCAATGAATCATAGTCCTTTTCCAACTGCTTGTTCTTATACCGCACCCGCCGGTTTTGAAACCAGATTGCGACCTGGCGAGGCTGCAAGCCAAGTTCTTTAGCAAGTTGCACCTTCCTCTCCGGTTCAAGCTTGTTTTCTGACTCAAAATTCTTCTCCAGAAACTGAACTTGATTCGCCGTGAGCCGCCTTTTCTTTCCGGGCTGATGAAGGTAGCTACCGTCATAATCCTCATCCTCATTTTCTTCTTTAGGTTGGAAGAAAGGCCTATCCAATGAATCCCCTCCACTTACATTTTCAAAATTAACCATTGAATTTGAGCCTGCATAGTAAAAAGGTGCAACCAAATTATGAAAGTCCTCCAATTTTGTTGACGGACTGAAACTAGCAACTAGAGAAACTATTCAACATGTCAGCAAAAAACTTTGATCCTTCAAACTTCACTTGCAAAAAGCTTCAAACTTTCCATCTAAACATGCAAAAAGCTTCAAGCTTTCTATCTAAAAATCCAAAAAGCTCCAAACTTCTAATCTTTTACATGTTAATTAAGCAAGTACTGGCAACATTTAATAGAAAAAGTGCTTAACTTTGGTGAATACTAGGAGAATTCTGCTACAAAAACTCGATTTTTAACAAATTAGTGCATTGATTCAGATGCTAAGTGTGGAAGTTTCAAGCTTTAACATTAATCCATCAAGTCAACCAAGAAAACCCCACGAGTCAATTTCTCAGAAAAGAAAAACGATATCAGAAAGGCTACAATCCCAACAAATAAAATGCAAAGCAGATAAAAAATTTACCATAAAAAGAAGAGGAAGGATTGGGAATCCAGAGAGACTCGAGAACGTCAGAAGAGCGAGGACGCTTTTCGTTTCGAAAAGTTACTTTCATGTCCGCAGAAGAAGAACCGTAGAGTTTCCCACTCGTCATATATTAATGCAATCAGTTTACAAAATTCCAATGCTGTGTGTGTAATTAATCGAATTATCAGGGGCTTAAGAGTGGTGGGTTTAATGTGAGGATTACTGCAATGTGGAAAGTGTGAGAGAAAGTGGAGCTCACACCCATCACCCTTGTGAGAGTAAAGAGCTTGGGGTGAGAGAGAAAAATGGTAAAATCATGGGGTTGTTTTGCAGAAGAAGAAAGAGTTGTTTCTGCTGCTGCAAGTTTCTGCTTTTTCTATGGTTGGGAACTTGTGAAAGCCAGAAATTTTAGAACTTCGGAGTGGGAAGAGAGAGAGAGAGAGAGAGAGAGAGAGAGAGAGAGAGAGGAGAGATTCTTCCATTGGGGAAAGAGCTTGTTGGTGGGGTTATAAAAGGAGCTTTGGTGAAGAGACGGGAGGCTTTCTTTTCTTGGGGGAGAGTAGACAGGTAGATGGAATTACCGAATGGCCCCCTTCTGGTTTCTCTATTCCAATTTGTTGCTTGCATTTTAAGAAAATAGAGTAAAATAATGATGAATCTTGTTTTAAACTAACAAATAATTGGATAATCTTCAATGTTCATATAAAAAAAATTAGTGGTTAAATTTGTGACGAAATTTGAGATTTACCACTTGTTTTGTTAACGTAAAAAGTTCTGGGTCCAAAGTATTTGATCTGTTTATTTGAAAAAATGGCCAAAATTACTTATATTCTGCTGCTCAATGCTCAAGTAATTTTATTGTGTTCGAGTGATGTGATGTTTGATATTACTCAACAACGGATCAGTGTCTCCATCTCATTTTCAAAGCATTGTGAGAGGACGGAATTAGGTGTTAGTTAGATATATTTCCTTGTGAGTGTAACTTATATAATCGTTCATTGGATAAGCATGTAATAAATGTCGTAAACTTGAAGATATACTTCACTGACATGCAAGAATCCGGAACGGAGAATTGATGAATTTCAATTATAGAAAATTAGATTGGAACAGTACGTCTATATGATCAGCAATGTTAATTACGTGCCAAACCTTCAATTATGTTAATTCTCTCCCGTTTCGTGAATCATTCTCTCTCACTGAGAGTTTTTTTCTCATTGTTGTGTGAGTGATCTCAAATCTGGTAACTTTTCTACAGTCATTGATCCTAGATGTGGTTAGGGTTGGGGTAGCTTCTTGCTCCTTCTCTTCCTTTTTGCTTCAGCTTGCGTTTTCCCCTACTCCCTCATGATCTCTTGTTCTACACTCCTCTTGTCTTCGATCTCACCATCCTTATCCCCAAAGTTTGTCCTCCGGTTCCCTCCACTCCTTGTTGTCTGTTCACCTCCATATTTCTCATTAGTCTAATTCATACCCTTCCCACTTAGCTCTGTCCCTTCTCGATCCAACATCAATCTTGATCTGCAACCACTTCTCTTTACCGCGACAAGTTGTAGGTTTATCAGAAGGTGTGTTGAGTTCTGACTCGGGAGTTCACACCAACACCATCACCTTCCCCTTGTTTGCCTTTAGGCAATGTTGCTTGTGGGATGTGAATTTTCATGATCTTCCCTTGATTTGTGGTTGCAATCTTTGTGGTGGTGCTTGGTGGAGAACGATGGAGCCTTATTTTCTTTCATTTCCTTCACTTCTAGGATCGTTTGGTTGGATCTCAGGCTTTTCATGTTGGTGTATCTGTGCTGCTACGACGAAGACGGGGGTAGCAGGGTACTAGGGTTTATGTTTTGTTTTTTTTTTTGATCTGTTTTCTTTCTATTTTGGGCTTTGTTTTGTTTTATTTTGTTCTTTGTGTAGTGCTTATCTTGTAATTGAATCTCTTATGTACATTTGTTCGGTTGATAATGAAATTTACCTTCAACCAAAAATAACAAAAAAAACATAAAAACCTTCAATTAATGCCACCTACTAAGAGGGTATTTTAGTAAATGGATCTGACTATAGTCTTACATAGATGACAAGAGGGGGTCATTGAAGCCTGTGGCCTAAAGGGCCCTACGACGCTTTAATTTTAATTTCTCAGGGTACTGACAACTGACCTACCACGCTCTCAGTTTTCCTTCCAACCCTCCGTGGCTCCACCGGCGCAAACTCCCCAGCCGCCGCAGTGTCCACAATATCGGCTTTTGCTTTATTTATTGTTTTCATACTTCCTATCTCATTTTATATATTTTTGGGGTTTTTTGAAATGGATCCAAGCAACTAAAAATTAGATTTATTTTAAAAGGTAGTCTATAAAATTGGACCTATTTCAAATTTTTCTTATATTTTTTTGAGGTGTAATATCCATACTTCATTTTTTATTTCTTACATTTTTTTTTTATTTTCGATTATCAGATTAGATAAATTGAAGAAGATAAAATGATAAAAATTAATAAGGAGTGTGTGAGAAGTAAAAAATGATGTGTGGATAGCACACCTTTTTTTTTTTTTTTATACATGCTAACGACTTTTTTTTTTCTTTTGCAGTCAACTATTTTGTGGAGTTTCGGTCGACTTGAATCAAATTCAATACCCCATAAGCATTGGGGGTGAATTCGAAAAACCAAAAACCAAAAATAACCAAGCGGAATATCAAATCAAAGCTGAAAAAAATCAAATTGAATTTGAAAAATCGAACTAAACTAAAATTAGTTGGTTCAGTTTTGATTTCAGTAGTTCCAGAATCAAATCGAACCGAATTAACAGATAAGCGACGTGATTTTTATACCCTTATAACCCTACTATCTTACTACGATTATAGTATCATAAGTTCTAAGAACTCATAAGTAGTTCTAAACGAGCCAAAAGTTTAACATTTTATTTTCTTTAATTGACGTAAGAATTGAAGTTATTATGTACTGGCTGCGAGTATTACAAAATCTTCAACTATATTATTAATAGTTTATTATATTGTGCTCACGACTAGAGAGTTGAGACGGTTGCAGCAAAGCAAGTTGGCGGTGCACGAGGAGTATTATTCAACAAAGGTGTTCTTCTTGATAAGCTAACTGCCGCGATCCGAGCAGTCGAGTGACATGTCCAAAGTCAAGGCTGCTACTTGCTAGCTAGCCTGCCAGTGAACGCATGGACTTGCCATACGGTTTGAATTTTGGTTCCTACTGGACGGTCAACCCTCACAATGTCAAAGGCTTTTGCTTAGATTTCCTACTCTATTCTGGGATATTTTATACTAGGGCGAGGCTATCAATCGTTAATTTCTTCTGTTAATGATATAATAATTGTATTTTAACAGTTTAATATAAGATAGTTTGAAGTAACATAACGTTTCATAGATCTATTCGACATATCGAGTATAGCATGCATATCATGCATTCGTAGATTATGCATATAGTCGGCTTCCCTGATCAGATCATTGGACTATTGGAGTACCTTGTCATGTTATCCCATCAAGAATGGTTAGGAGTCTTATGACACAATTAAGAGAGCAACTTGAGTTATGATGATTTCCTTTTGCAGTGAACTGTAGGTTTTTTTAGACCGTCTGATATGATCTAAAATATTTTAATCTAGTCCTCTAATTGTTGCACACAATGATTATTAGAACACAACTTACATATCAAGCCTGGTGATTAATCAACTGGATTTGATTAGAATAATGTTCTTAATTTGTACTGCTTTCTTTTCTGTTTTCCTTTAAGGTATCGACAATGGCACGCGACCGTCTGGTCTTGTGCATCTAGTTTCCAATTAACCGTGAGTTCAAAATTCAAATTTCATATATGACAATTAATTGCTAGCAGAAAATATGATTGGCAATGAAGATACATAGAACGGCGCAGTAGTAAATCCAGTATGTTATTGAGGACTGAGCAGAATGCATCCAAAGATTCCAAACATCAAGCACATTGCTATATAGATAGCTACTTTAACTCGTGAGGTTTCGGTTGTACATTGTTCTGTTGGGATAATCTGAAGGAAATACTCGTGCCCTAGCTACGAGTACATGCATGAGCCATGAGGAATAAAGAAACTGTACTACTGCATGCCGTAGCTACTTTTAACTTTATTTTGTTGGATGCTAGCTAGCTACGAGTACAAGCATCTCTGCTAGCTAACCCTAGCTCGTCTTGATTCTTTACAAACTCGAGATGCAAAGTTTTCCCGACAGACAATACTTTTAGAGCACTCAGATGTCATCTTCAACAAAAAGTCTCATCGTATAGGATGTAGAACTTCATGTATCCGGTGCTGCATTGCATATAAAAGGTAATATCTTCTTTCCCTGCCAACTGGTTCCAAGCATGGTTAATAGGATTATAGGAGAATTTACCTAGCAAAGAGAGAAGAAACTTTAGTAACGCAACTCATCCGCCCGCTAGCCCTCACACACAAAAATCATATCCTTTAAACGTTGTTATGAGGTGACAACCTTACTGAATACTCTTTTAATTACACAAGTCACTGATACTCTTTTAATTACACAAGTCACTGATACTCTTTCACTTAATATAAACTACGCTCAACTCACTTTCCATTCTTATTTGACTTAACAAATGAGGAGTGAGATAAACATGATCGTATCATACTGTGCTATTTAAGTGTTTCTAGGTTAGTAGATGCAATTTACCTTTTCTATGTTTATGAAAATGTACAAAACTGACAAGAAAGCAAATACCAGAACTACTCAAAATTAATTATTGACAACATATCAATTAAATATCGATGAAATAGTGATAAACTAATAATTTGAATCGAAATTTAGAAATTGCTCATTTAATCAATTTCCCAATGTTACTTGAACAAAAAAAATCCAACAGGATCCTCTATGGATCCTTTTTGTAAGAATCTTGGGGATCTATAAATCGTATATGTTCATCGTACATCGTATGATCAGTTTTTGTTAGGTACTATTTGTGTTTAATTTTAAATAAAAAATGTAAAATAATTTATGACTGTACGATATACAATGAACGGACACGATTTATGAATTTTTAAGATCCTCATAGAGAGGATCTAATGAGGATTCGGATTCCAAAAAAAATGACATTGAAGGAGAACAAAAGGGTGTTTTGATTTTCATTATTTTTGTTAGATGTTTGACACACAAATGCATCATATAGCCACCCGAAACAAAAGCACATCACTATGATTATTTGCCAGTCATGAGCTCCCTAAGATGCATTGCAAAACACCCAACAATTGCCCTAGTGGACACATACAGCACCCTCAAAGAGCTCAAGCAAATCCACTCCCAACTGCTCGTTAACGGCCTTCTCAACGACCGTCACCTTTCCGGCCACTTTGTCGCCGCCATTGCCCTCAGAAACCCCACCAATTTGGATTATTCCAATCAAGTCCTCGACCAATGCCAGAACCCAACACTCTTCGCCTTCAACTCCATGATCAGAGCCTACTCCAAAAGCTCCACGCCATCCAAAAGTTTTAACTTTTACAGCAGAATTCTTCGATCAAGTGACAATCTTTCACCCGATAATTACACCTTCAACTTCTTGGTTCGCACTTGCGCGCAGCTTTTGGCACGTGAGACCGGTCCTACCGTCCATGGCGGATTGATAAAGCACGGGTTTGAGAACGACGCACATGTCCAAAGCGGGTTAATTTTCATGTATGCTGAATTGGGTTCTTTAGATCCGTGTCGCAGAGTGTTTAGAGAAATTGTTGAGCCGGATTTGGTTTGCCAGACTGCTATGGTGAGTGCCTGTGCGAGATGCGGTGACGTTGGTTTTGCACGGGACCTGTTTGATGAAATGCCTCACAGGGATCCCGTTGCTTGGAATGCGATGATTGCAGGGTATGCGCAATGTGGGAAGTCTAGGGAAGCCTTGAATCTGTTTCATTTGATGCAAATGGAGGGTGTGAGGGTCAATGAGGTGTCTATGGTTTCGGTTTTATCGGCTTGCTCCCACTTGGGGGCATTGGATCAAGGGAGATGGGCTCATGCCTATATAGAGAAGAACAAGGTGCGGATGACAGTGACGCTGGGGACTGCACTCATCGACATGTATGCGAAATGCGGGAACATGAACAAGGCCATGGAAGTGTTTTGGGGGGTGAAAGAAAAGAATGTGTATACATGGAGTAGTGCATTGGGAGGACTAGCTATGAATGGCTTTGGTGAGAAGTGTCTTGAGCTTTTCACCATTATGAACAACGAAGGGGTTCATCCGAATGAAGTTACGTTTGTTTCGGTTCTGAGGGGTTGCACTGTGGTTGGACTAGTTGAGAAGGGTCGTCAGCATTTCGACTCAATGAGAAAATTGTACGGGATTGAGCCTCAGCTAGAGCACTACGGGTGCATGGTTGATTTATATGGTCGTGCCGGGCGTTTAGATGAAGCCCTGAGCTTCATAAACGACATGCCAATGAAGCCTCATGCGGGTGCTTGGGGGGCTTTGCTGAACGCTAGTAGAATGTACAGGAATATGGAAATAGGTGAGCTTGCGTTGAGGAAGATAGTAGAACTGGAGGCCAAGAACCATGGCGCTTACGTGCTTTTGTCCAATATTTATGCCGATTCCAAGTTTTGGGACGGAGTTAATAATGTGCGTCAGACTATGAAGGCAAAAGGTGTGAGGAAGCTTCCTGGTTGTAGTGTCCTAGAGGTCGATGGAGAAGTTCATGAGTTCCTTGTGGGAGACAAGTCCCATCCTCGGTACGATGAAATTGAGACAATGCTGGGAGAAATCTCCCGGCGGCTGAAGTTGGCCGGTTATGTGGCTAATACAAATCCTGTGCTGTTCGACATAGAAGAAGAAGAGAAAGAGGATGCATTGTGTAAACATAGCGAGAAGGTAGCGATTGCTTTTGGTTTGATCAGTTTGAAAGAAGGCGTGCCAATTCGGATTGTGAAGAACCTCAGGGTCTGTTGGGATTGCCATGACGTAACCAAAATGATATCTAAGCTTTTTAACAGAGAGATTGTTGTAAGAGATAGGAATAGGTTTCACCATTTTAAAGATGGTGAGTGCTCTTGCAAGGGTTACTGGTGATGTTAAATCAAATGTTCATCAGGATTTTTGTCCCTTAAATTTTGACTGGAAAGAAAAGAACGACGAAAAATAAAGGTGATGTTTTATTCTTCTTTCTTTGAATCTAATCAATGGGCTGGACTAAGTTCAGGCTACAGCCCAGCCAATTCCACTTCCAAAGTTTTACTAGTCAAGTCTTAAGTCTGTCTCAGCCACTAGATCCAGCCCATTTCTCCAGCCCAATATAATCTTTTTTTTTTTCTTTTGACAAAACAAGTATTCTTGTTCACAACAATTGATATCACTAATCTAAGCTATACTAACGACAAGGAGTGTCTGAAAACGGGACATAGAGGGTTTAATTAAGATGAATTTCATATCCACCTGATGACAATCCACCACTTGCAACGAGAATATGGCCTAACAATACTTGAGTGCAAAGGAGCGAATACACCCACATGGCCAACTGGCGGTCTCCATGTGGCTTCATGTTATTGGCTCATAAAATTGTAAGCTTCTATGTAATTATGGTAGAAAAGGTTTAACCAAAGTCACTGAGATGGTCCTTCTACCGTGACCAAACCTAATCTATGAATTAAGAAAGAGACATTTCCAACATAAAAATCTACACGTCTTTGTAGAATTAGGCATGTATCTCACTTTTTAATATGAAATTATCAGCTTTCGGGGCTAAGTCGTTGTTTGGTCGGTCCATATTTTTTGCTGTGTGTGAAAACATTTAGGAAAGATATAGAAACTTTGTTGTGGCATAACTACCACTACACGTTACCGCTAGCCAATTAAGCTCCATTTAGCTGATGAACAAGACCAATTAATTTTAATTAAATGTGAAATCATGGATCTTGCAGAGTACGTACTCAAAACACAATTGAGAAATTCAAATCTCTGTGTATGATTCATGATGCAACATTAACCTCATTATGGAGTTTATTATTGGTCGGATTCTTGTCCTCCCTCCGCTATTTTTGCTTATCATCATAATATTGCTCTTCTCCTCAATTTTTCGAGTTCATTAAGATGAATTTGCGTCTCACATTGCTTATTTTCGTTTATGACTTCCTGCCCAAGCTTATATGTTCCTTTCGCTTTGCTAGTTGGTTCCCTTTTTGTGCAAGGTTTAGTTATATGCGTGTGTGCGTTTATCTTTTCATAATGTGTTTGTCCTCTCTCTTTCAGGTTGAAAGCGTCACTTTGTGTCTTTGGCCGGCAATAAGGAGCTAATCTCGTCTAATCGCTAATGCAACATTAAATAGTCAGGTTCAATGATGCCTGGATGTCCTGTACCAATTTTGAAGAGGGTCAACTGAATAATTGTCCATGCCTAACTCTAATTTCAATTAAAATTGCTTTTGCTTCAATAATTGAATTTGAAACCCTAGTTTCTAATGCTTACATATTCTTCTTTTACTTTCAGGCCCTAACCTTCGTTCTTATTGGTAGGAAAAAAGGAATCCGCGTAAACAAATCTTTCCAACAGCCAGCAGTTCAAGGGTGCCGGTGCCGCCCCCTACTACGGCTATGAGACAGGCGTACGGATCGTGTCAATTCTGAGTTCAAATTCCTCTGGCTTCGCGTGCATTTTTATTATATCTTAAATCATAATAATTCTTCAAGGTCAATGGTAGGTGAGATGCGAATCCCAGTCCTCAACTCAGATAATTATTAGGATAATCTATGTCCTGTGTTATTATATTTCGGTTTTTTAGCTAAAATAAACTATGAGATTAACATAATTTTTCACTTTGATTTCTAACAATGAAAATTGATAGAAATGGTTCATGAGTTTGTCTACTCTAAATTATTTTGGTCATTACGTAAAAAATCTGTCAATATCCTTATTAAGTGAAGACTTTTGTGTGACAAAAAAGCCCTTAAAAGGTGGTCACGTGATCGTTCATGTGACAATTTAAAGAATTGATAGGTTTTTCAGAATGACAAATTGATTTTATGATGGACAGACTTGGAGACCACTCTATTGATTTTCAATATCAAAGACCAAAATGAAGAGTTATGTCAATCTCAATAACCCTTTTGGCTTAAAGACCTTATAATTCTTGAGACACAAAGCAAGACCTTCGAACTACATAAAATGTTATATAATTAAATTGCTAAGTTTTTTTAATCTTTGTTTAATTAACTTAGGTCTCCACATCAATTTTTTTAGTACATCGATATTTTTAAACTAAAGGAGGGGGAGTTCGGCTCATCCACACAATGAGTAGCCTAATTTGGTATCAAATTCGATATCCACGAGATTTGAACTTAAGACCTTTCCACCAGACCGTAGTACTGAGTGACCTCCACATCAATTAGATAGCATACAAAACAATTTGGAAATGCTATTTGTGCCCAAAATAACAGCTACTATACTTGATTATGCTTTAATTAAACCTTGCAATATTCTAATATACTCATTGTTTTGATTAGAAAACTACTGTATGAATTTCAAAAACCGTAGCCATGTGAAAAACCATGTTAGTTTTTTACCAAAAACAAAAATCCATGTTAGTCCTTTTTTTTTTTCTTGCTTTAACAAATCCATGTTAGTTTTAAACAACTACTTTTTTTTTCTTCCAATGTTAATAGCAGCAGCCTTTTTTTCGGAAGAAATATTTGACTAATTTAGAAAATGAAAACCTTGCTGTAATTTCATTTCGTTTAATTACAAGCAATAATATTATTTTAAGCTACACTAGTTTAAAAACGAATGTCCTATCCATTAATTACAACAATCTACCACTTGTTTAATTGACCTACGCTATATTTGTTAAAATGTCCCCACTCCTTAGTACCATAGTTAGTTTTGATCCTTAGGATGACAAAAATCTCATTGAACTATATTGTATGCTAGCCAACCAAAATTAGATATTTTTAGTCAACTGGATCAATGTTTCCAATTACAATTGATTTTAAATTTTTTGAGATGTCACAAGACAGCCCAGATTTATTTATGAGACGTATTTTCCTGAAAAAGCAAGTGTTCTTGCCACTAGTTTACTAGTGTCCAAGCAAGTTGCAAGGTATCTGCTTTCTTCTTTGCCAAGGAAAATACACCACCCAAAGTCCTTTTCTGAAACTGAATGCAATTATTTTTGTTTTATTATATATATTTTTAAATTTATCATCAGAACTATTATAATAATTTAAAAGACAAAGTTCCGAATCAAAAATACATAAGTGGAAACCCACATTCTATCCACCCACATGCAAACTGATTGTAATCACGTAAGAGCATCATTTGTTAATTAAAATGGGATTACGTGACTGTAAAAAATTAATCAAACTTTTGGTAAAAGGTTGTCTAAAGCGTACACCACGCCTACTTTTTAGAAAGAATAGAGATAATTTAGATTAACCATAGTAAGTGGTTCAGTAGAAATGCAGTAAAATTTCAAGTACGATATGTTTCTAGTATTGCATCTAAGGCAAGATGCTAGCAAAACACGGGATGCCCTAGTTGCAAGCTTTGGAAAGACGTGTGCCTTAAGCTTGGGCAGGAAAAAAAAGGATGATTTAATTTACTTCCTGTCGCGATGATGCAAAATACATATTCTGCGATTAATTCCTGTCATGATGATGCTAATAACCTTTTTTTTTTTTTTTTTTTTTTTGGAGGGGATGATGGGGTGGCGTGGGATAAGAATATCTAATATAGCAGCAGGCTAGCCACAAATGATTCGGACGGCTATGCATGCACACATGTATATGTTTGACCTATATTTTCAGGGGAATTTGGATTCGATTTTGAACCCATACAGGGAGATCATCCTTTCATTGATATGATAGATTTTATCAACCCTATATTTCAACAGCATCTGTACCGTTCTTTCACTTTTTGTATTTCTGCATGTTTATCTATCTATACAATTAAGGATAAGATATTATCCTTCTATATATTGTGGCCTTTTCTTTGGCATCTTTTAAAATTGCCGTGGAATTTCTCTTATTAACCAACCATCATATATAATTATAAAAATATGACTTTAGCCCCTTAAACTTAAGTTTCTTTACATAAAATCCGACATAGTTTTTTTACTTGAATAAAACCCAATGACTAAGCTCCACATAAGATATTATCAACCCTATATTTCAACAGCATCTGTACCGTTCTTTCACTTTTGTTTTTCTGCATGTTTATCTATCTATACAATTAAGGATAAGATATTACCGTTCTATAGATTGTGGCCTTTTCTTTGGCATCTTTTAAAATTGACGTGGAATTTCTCTTATTAACCAACCACCATATATAATTCTGAAAATATGACTTTAGCTCCTAAAATCCAAGTTTCTTTACATAAAACCCTACATAGTCTTTTTACCTGAATAAAACCCAATGACAAGCTCCACATAAGCAAATTCATTAATTTTGTTCGCCTTCACGCATTTTGCATTTTTTAGAAGCCTAAAACACCCCTAATTACAGTTTTAATGTATACATTTAATTCAATGCAAATTTGAAGGGAGGGCTTAATGAAAAAAAAAATGCATTAATGTTTAAAATCATTGCATATTAATATATCATAACAAATTTTATGTTAATGCTTTTGGGAAAAAAAAAACATTGATGTTATACTTTCCTTAATATTTCATAATTATTTTTCAAATTTGCATAAAATTAGACAATTTTAATTTTAATGTGTCATTTTCTTATGAAATGAAAATCTGAAAGGGCACTATAAAATTTGCCCAGTAATAATACATGCAAAATAATTTACTTATAAAATAAAAGAAATGTTATTTTGATTCAAAATAAATTTATCTATATTTTATATAATAATATAGGTGAACCATTGCACACATATATATTAGTAATAAAATGTGCCCAATATATATATATATATATATATAATGCACGTAAAAATAATATATCTACTACTTTCAATTCTCCTTTTTTTTTTTTTACAAACATAATGTACCTACAATATAATTTACCTATTGTTTAATCTTATAAAAAAAAAATGTATCTACTGTTTTATTTTAATGGCGATAATTTATCTTGGTTTAGTTTTTACGAAATAATTTAGGCACTGTTTAACTTGACCAAAATAATGTAACTACTATGTTAATTTACCTACAAAATAAATGCTATTTGATTCAAAATTAATTTACTTATATTTTACATGTAAATATAGATAAATTATTTTTAACACGCATATATAATAACAAATAAAAAATGTCTAATGTATGTAATAACCATGTAAAATAATTACCTACAACATAAAGAATATTAATTTGTTTGTATTTTTAGCAAACAATATTATTTGATGCAAAATATCTGATTGTACAAATGATTATCTTTTTTCATACAAGAAATGTGCCCATAATTGTTTATGAATATGGATAAATTAATATATATATATATATATATATATATATATATATATATATATATATGTTACTAATATTTATGATACAAGAAAGGTAAAATTTCCATTTGGGGTTAATTGCTAATCATAATTAGGGTGAGTAATAATATTTATTGACATAATAGTGAACCCACGAATTATTAGTTCAAGTTGGACTTTACAAGTATATGCAAGTGACTATCACTTATTGATGCGCTAATGTACTCCACGTAATTAATAATTGACCGTTATTCACTTTATATCATAGTGATTGTCGGACTATATGAGCTGCATTTCTCACTATGATTAACAGTCCACCACCGTCCATGCACTTCGGATTCTCGGACTATAAGTTGCATTTCTGATTATATTCCAGCCATTGTGGGGACCAAAATGAAGGAATAATGCCCTGAGCCTCGGGGCTTAGACTAATCAATGGAGCAAAATGACCATGAAGAATGGATCTGCCGGACCCTAGGGCAGATCATCATATCATAGTTCACAGTTCACACGTGGTCGTCTCCAAAGTCAGCTTAAAAAAGAATTCAACTATATATATATATATATATATGTGTGTGTGTGTGTCTATATATATATATATATATATGTGTGCATGCGATCCACATGCATGCACCTAATTTCCTTAATTATCATGCTCCCCGGCCGGATCACTGTATCATGCACACAAACTGGATTACAACACCAATATATTGCTCTGAGTGATTAATGACAGTAACGTGAGCAATACTGGTTTTGCATACGATGGAATTCTCTCTGTGTGATCTGTGCTAGCAATTGAGATAAGGATATACGTACGTAGACTTTTCGTTAGGGTTACAACAAAAAGGGTAGACCCTTTTCATTTGGCCTTATGTCTTATATAATTTAAAGCGACGTACTTAACAAACAATAAATAAATTTCATTGGAAGCTTTATTTATGGCTTGCTGGCTATCTCTATGTTCTGGGACGGTGAGACCCATAATTTTTGCCTGCATGTATAATGTATGTACTCAGCGCAATGGCTTGAATTGAACACACAAATGATGTCACTGTGAGCTAAAGACAGATGGATGAAATGGGGAGAAATAGGAAAAATGAAAATGTTGTTGACCCTTCAATCACACCTGTAGAGCATCTTCTAGGGACCACAATGTTTGGTGTGACGGAGTTGTTGATATTACATGGACGTTGAGAATATTTAATAAAGAGAAGTAATTTTTATGCAATTTTTTTTATCAGGGAAATGATGTGTGTTTATCAAATCCCTTTAATAAATAGATACACATATAATATGGGTGAAATAATATCCCTATGTGACGATACGATAGTTACTTATGCTGAAAGATTTTTTGCAAATGTAAAAACAAATGGGAAGACAAACTCAACTTGCCATCTCAATATTTTAACCTCTCAAATCGATTAGGCAACAAGCAATAAGACAACTTGATTTGATTCAATGAGTTTGATAAGGTAGATTGAAAAGGTCAAGGCAAATGAGGTACAGCTAGCCATATATATCATGGAAAATGGGTTCATTAATTTGGTATATGTGATATTCTCAGTTGACATTTGCTTCGTTAAAAAATTTGTCATTCGAATGAATGAGGCAATGAGTAGAAAAATTCACCTTGTCAAAGACAGAGTTGTCCTAATTCTAACCTCATCCATTAGAGACCATGTTGCAGTTGCATTGTTTCAGAGCAGAATGAATCTTAGATCTGTAGATTTGTTTCTTACTTGTTTGTAATCTAAGAATATAATTAATTAATAAATTCAGGTACAGCCGCAATTTGTTTTGATTAACTAACTTAGACACACATGGATGTCATTGACATCCCGTGAAGATTAACACAATTTTTAACATATCGGGAAAGACAGAAAACATTTTAGCTGAGTAGTGACAAGCAAAAACAACATATCGATCGGCACGTAAAATTACCTAACTGAGATAACATTACTTTATTTCTTCTAAAATCGACCTTAATTATATATGTAGAATTCTCTGGAACTTATAGTCGGAGCCTACAAACCCGAGAAATTTAGACCATTCAAGAGAAAAAGAGAGATCAAATCTTTGAATTGTGTGAAATGAGCAGTGAGATGAACTGTTGAAGATCGTAAGATTTAAAATGAGTGATTCAAATTTCTTTGTCTATCAACTCCGTACTACGTCCGAGATCCGGAGAGGATCTCAACTCATATATGTATATATATATTTTGGACGTTCTTGTAAATTGCAATGCGGCCACATTATATATATATATATATATATATATATATATAGTAGATTAATTGTGAAGTTGATCTATTTTCAATGCTTGGCCTCAAACATTTAGCATATCCGCTTGTCCATTTCATTAAAGTAATGCGGATATCATGTTACATTACATCGTCTTCCTTCCTCCTCCATATAAAAAATTGAAAAATGTTAGGATTATGTTTTTAGACTCTAGTATTATATATAGACCGCATGATGTGGTGGTTGATTGTTAGATTTTTATAGAGACATAATGTAGCGGTTGATTGCTGGATTCTTCAACCACCACATTATGTAGTCTATATAATTTGGTCTTAAAATATGGTTTCTCATCTAGTACTTTCCAAGTTTTTATATGAAAGAGGGAAGAAGACGATGTAATGGAACATGGTACCAAATTACTTATATGAAATGGATAAGGGGATATGCTAAATGTTTGGCCTAAGAAGGAAGATAATAAGTATTTTTGAGTTGGAGGAAAATAATATTAATACTTCATGATATGTGCAGAATATATTTGCAGATCCAAACTTGCCAGAATCATATCCAAACGGCCTTTGATTTGAACTGATCTGAACCGTGCTGTCTTTGTTGAAACAGTGACCTTCAGTCACAGTAACGGGACAGCTAGGGTTACTTGCTTATCATGACTAGTTATGGGAGGCCACAAGTTGAAAATTACATTAAAAAACTTTAGAAGAAGGGAAACCCCGTGTTGTTTCTGCTAATTAACCTACTTGCATTGCATGTCTCTTTCATTTTTGCATCTTTGCATGTTAAGGATAATAAACAAGTTAATAAAAAAACACGAGCTACATAATGTAAATATATAACTAGCCAATAGCCATATATACGAGGCAATATATATAATCGGGCGGAGATTATTATACACTTGTTAATGAAAAGGAGCTTTATGGAGACAGGAGACACATGCAATGTTTTTTCACCGTGCATTTGTTTAAACCTAATTTGTATGTTTTGTTTATTTAACATCGTCTAACTCTTAGACTTGAATTTCGAGAATTTAGAGTTCACAGTCAATTATTTCCTCACTTTCTCATTATAAATTTATCGTTTTTACAAAAAATGTTATTTATAAATAATTTAAATTTTAAAAGAGTTTTGAATGCTGAACCAAATCTAATCTTACCCATCATCTTATTTACTACTAGGTTAATTACAGTAGCTTACTGCCATGTATTTTTTCATATATGTTAAATAGAGTTAGATTCTTGTCATATGTCCTCCGTCAATGAAGTTGAGTTTAAACCTCCGGGGCTTTTATTGAAGTTTAGAACTAAAACAACATATACTGCTAAGGTAGAAAATTATACTTGAACGCATTGTTAATAAATATATGAAATGTGTGTATAATACGTGAAACATACATACCTGTATTAATATGTTAAAAAATGTACAGGAAATGTGAATTTTATTTTCATTATTGAAAAATGTGTAAAAATAACATGTATTGAACATAAAAGGTATGTGCGTATGTATATAATATATGTATGGTATTGTGCAGTTTTTAAAAAGTACAATTAACAAATTCATTAACGCATATACAAAAAATAAAAATATTATTAGAAAGTACGTATGTGTGTGTGTGTGTGTGTATTCAATATGCGTATTAAACACAATAACGTTATATTATAAAATTTATAGTGCAAGCTTGGATTTGAAGAGACATGCTAATATTTACTTTATATATCGATTGTTGTATCTTATATGTACTAAGAATCGGTCAGTATCAAGTTATAGACACAAAACCTAATTTTTTTTTTATGCTATGAATTGATTCCCAATGTCTGCCCAATGTTTTTATCTGGATACGTGTATTCTCCAACACCAAGCAGAGAGACCTTTGGTTCACAGAACACTGAACTGAATAGTGGGAGCTAGTGTCGTGGTAGAGGCTAGAACAACACATTCTCTCTCAGACTCTCGCAAGTCAGATAGTCAAAATGCCCCCAACACTCTCCGTCGGCCCTCCATGTGTGTATATATATGCACAAAAAGAGATCAAGTTCTTTTTTACATAAAACTGATGATTGATTGAAGGCATATCTTCGTGAACGTCGGCATAGTAATATATGGTACTACTTTTCCGTAATGGAATATGTGATCATGTTCAACCACGTTTCACCCTAATCGATTTTAAGAAAATTTTGTGGAACGCAGATATATAATAGAAGGAAAATCGTTAGATTCAAAGAATTTACTAACCTAATGGTTTAGACAATATTATGAGACCTCGAAAATTACTGCTATATATATTATTGTATTTGCATTAGGACAAGTAAATCCGCGGTCGTACCACTAACAGATGGTAAGTAAGACTGATGAGTCATAAGCTTTGGTGATGGTGGGTATCAGGTATGTCCTTGAAAGCTTAAATTTGACTAACTTTCAATCTTCCATCACTAATCTTTTAATCACAATTGTCCAATAGCTAGCCTTGTGATCATGCCATATCTTTAAGCTCCACTCTTTCATGCAACTTGGATTTCCATTCTGCCGGGGGAAGTATAATTTAAGTAATTTGATCGTTATGCTTCTGTTAAAGATTAAAAGAACAGAGAATATGTTCTTTATTTTAATTTTTATATTTATCATTTGAAAGAAGAGATGGTAACAGTCAGAGACGGCTTTGAAGGGGAGCGAAAAGTGTAATCGCATAAGATTTCAAATTTGAAGAAGCTCCCAAAAAAATTTGCCATTTAATATTTATTATATAAGATTGAACTACTTTCATGTTTTTGAAGGGGAGCGAAAAGTTTTTGAAGCTTTATTTCATGTTTGGTTGTTAAGATTGAACTACTTTCAATTATTTACTAAAGGTTATATTAGTAGCTTTTTTTACTTATTATTTAATGTCATTTGTAAACTTACAATCAATGAGTCTTAAAGTTTGTTTTGATTTAAGTTATTACTTTTTAACATTAATACATTGTCCTACTGTTTTGAAAAACTATCTTAAAGAAGAGCCCCTTTACAAATTTCGTACAATGCTCTTGAAATCTCAAAGATAGCCTTGGTATCAATGGAGAGAGGATCAGCAGAAATATTTAAAGAAGAGATAAGTATATATTGAGCACCCTTTTAACATCCCCATTCTGTGAAACCTACATACCATAGAAGGTGAGGCACCAACACCTTTACATTTAATATATAGTTTGGTGGTAAAACATTACAAGGATTACAAGGGGTACCCGATAATTTTTGGCTCATTTTTTTTCATTTTGGGTCAAGATGATTTGATGCTTCCCTATTTTTCTCTCAGACATGTATACTTGTGTAAAGCATCTATTTTTAAAATATATACTAATGAAACTTCTTGTTAATTTTCAATAAAAAATAGCACTAAGGAACACTAATTAGACAATAAGATGTATATATAACATGATTTACTGCTCTTTTACTGTTTATTTTAATTTTTTTAAGTATGTGAGATATTCTACACTAATCTACATTAATAGCACATTTACTAATCCGTAATCAAATTGAGAGGAATTAGATTGAGGAGGAATTGAAATGAGATGGAATCAGAATCAAATTTTTGTTGAAGTTGTTTACTAATTAAAACTGTCCGGAATCGGAATACAATTCCATAAATCTGTTTACTAATTCAGCAGAATCGGAATATAAATTTGATATAGTATATAATAGTAAGAAAAAATTAAATTGCTTTTTTATTTCATAGACATACTAAAATGATTTTGTTTATTTTTTTTTTTATAAATTTAAGTATTGACTTTAATATCTAAATTTTCTTGCTCAAGTTGTAGTTTTTTCTTTTCGGCATATGTATGGAGTTGTGCAAAATGTGAATGAACATGAAATTATGCTTAATGAGCTAGAAGGACATGGAAAGAAATTTTTAGGAGCATTTTTAGAAAAATAAGTCTAGGGTTAAAAGGATAATCTTGGAAATAATGAAAGTAAGTGAGGGCATAAAGGGAAAAAAATTATCATTCCGATTGCTAGGGCAATCCGGAATCCAAATACCTTGTATATGTTGGGAATCCAAATCCTCCAATTTCAAGAATTGGATTCCATTATTTGTGTGGGCCCCACACACTTTTGATTCCTCCCAATTTTAGTAAACACAGGTATGATCCGTAATCGTAATCGGAATCAGATTTCTTATTCTCATTCTGATTATGAGTTAGTAAACGCGCTATAAGATGAGGAGAAGAGTCTAAAACTAGGACTCTGGGGATCGAAGAGGAAAACAGTACTAATCACTAGGGCAATTCACCACTTACTATTGTCTAGTTATATAGTATATTTCCATAAAACATCTACCCTTCCAATAATATAAATTGAGCATGAAAAATAATTGATTTCAAAATACTTGCTTGCATGGAATCATTTTGAAAATTACAATTTAACATGCATGCACAAATTAATTAATTACTTTTATATGTTCATTAGACTATAAAATGTGAAGAGTATTAGTATTCATTTGATTTATTCTCTACTGTAACATGCAATGTGAGATTTTAAAGGGAAATTAAGTCATTTTCTAAAGGGTCTATTGACTCTTGACCAGTCTCTCCCCAAGTTGGACTCCCTTCCTTCAATCCTTCCCAACTCTTTAAATCTCCCACCACCAGTCACCACTCTTTATTAATCAAAACCCTCTGGCACCAGGGATCCAATCCAAATTAAATTGAAATCCAAAGTGGGAAGAAAAGGAGGGCGCACAAGAAAGAAATGGTGGGTTCCTCTCTCCCTTTTTTTTTTTTTCCTCCCATCCCTCACACTTCTTTTCCTGTCATGCTGCTTTTTCTTTATTGCAAGTTGCAACACCCCTTTAAGTCACATGAGTTTTTGTAATGGTTCCTGTAGGAGCAAGAACAGCAGCTCAGCACCAGATGGGAAGGCTACGTGGACTGGAGAAGCCGACCTGCAATCAGAGGTCGCCATGGTGGCATGCTCGCCTCCTCCCTTGTGCTGGGTATGTGTCTCTTTTTCTTTGTCACCTGATCGATCACCTGGTTTAAGTACCCTTGGATTTCACATCAAGGATTGAGAATAAAACACATAAAGTACATTCATTTATTCTCCATCCTTGATGTCAAATCCAAAGGTAAGTGATCATTCATTCCTTGGTCACTTGATGAACAAGAGAACATTTCTACCTAATCCTCATCACTCCAAACCCCAAAACAAAGAATTGGATTTTTGAAATCATTGATTATGTTGTATTTCTAAGTATTTTGGTGCTTTTTTTCACTGATTTGATAGGTTTTTGTGTTGTTATGCATATTTTTTAGTGGCGGAGGTATTGGAGAACTTGGCATATCTGGCAAATTCAAGCAACTTGGTCATGTACTTAAAGGATTATATGCATTTATCTCCGTCCAAAGCCGCAAACAATGTCACAGATTTCATGGGCACCGCCTTCCTTCTGGCCCTTCTCGGTGGTTTCTTATCCGATGCCTTCTTCACAACTTATCACATCTACCTGATAAGTACAGTTATTGAATTTCTGGTAATTACAGTTTCCAGTCCTCCTCTCTCTGAACGTTTTTTCTTTTTTGGTTACTTCTGCTTGCAACTCTCTTTCTTTCTAATGCTATTTACATACTAATTTTTATTTGTTACACATTCTTGTTAATTTTCAATCATCGAATAAAATAAAAAATAAAAAAAAATAATACCAGTGTGTGAACGTGTGAGAGATTAAAAACATCTATAAATAACACCGCTTTTTCTTTTTTCGGTTACAAGCTCTCTCTTTTGTTAATTGCTATATATATGCTGATAATCTGCACGCATTTCTTCCATTCCTTTCCCCTTAGCTTTTGCATCATTTTTAGGACTACTAATTCTATAATATATATAGAATAATTGGGTTGGTTCTCTCGAGGGAGTCCAAAGGGCACGTGGCTTGCAACAGGAACTCGGAGTCTGTGCAAACTGGGGTTGGGAGCAAGCGCCATAAAACCCTCATAGCCTCTCAGAAATTGATAACTTGTATGGATATATTAGTTAGAATCATAACTTGCTGTAGTCAATGAGTTCAGTTGATGCCTAGAGATCACACCACTTCATTGTTTTTTTTTTTTCTGATGCGAGAAAGTTCACAGCCTTGATAAGGCGAAAGAGTGGTGCTATCTGCACATATTTTTTTACTTTTTACAGATAATGCAGGATGACAAGAGCAATATATACTAGACAGAACCAACTGTTACTAGCCCATGTTTTTTTTTTTTGTTTTTGGCAAAATTAGCCTATCATGAACAAGAAAGAAAACATAGCCCACCCCTATAAGTTTTTCTAGCTCCGCCTTGTCCTTATAATGATGTATTATTGGCATGAAACGTCATCATAACAATGTACTCATGGCATATAAATTGTTGTCGAGGTTGAGGGCCCATGTATTGCTATGCATTTGTTTTCTCATGTCATGCCATGACAGTGAGAAACTTCGAATGCTCAATTTCAGTTTGACAGCAATGCATGCATTAATACAATCTTTGTCTTCTCCCTTCACAACCTTGTCTTTGCTTAAGACTTGCTTGATAGAAACACTACTCAGTACTACATGATAAGATCTCACTAGCTATATCACTCATTAGTGTATGGAAATGTATCATCTCCGGATCCCTTCCTCCTAATCCATAAAATCAGAGAATCTGTGCTGTTGAAATTTGATCCAACGATTACAAACAAAGGCACAATTTAAAAATTATAATAACTTCAGCCGTTGGATCAAATTTCTACGCACGGATCCTCCCGATTTGGTAGATTAGGAGAAAGAGATCTAGAGAGGATCCCTTTCTTTGGTGCACCACCTCCACCCCTTGTGCTGGCCCTTTTTCTGCCACGTACACCCATGTTTTGGGAAACATGATTGTACCAAGTAAAATCAATCATATATATTGTGGTTGAAAGATCCACATCCAACATTATATTTCCTTATTTTGGATCTCGTATAAGTTTTAACTGTGCAAGAGGCAAGTATCATATACAACGACGGTGTCTTCTATCCATATTCACAGAACCACGTGTCTGGTTACGGTTTCAATAGGGGCCAGAGGCCGAGAGGGATGTGGAATTCGACAAAATGTACATCAAATTAGAGCCATCAACCATGGTCTTTAGGATAAATAGGACCCCAAGGCAAAAACATTACTTTCATCCGTAGTGACATTTCATAAGCAAGTCCTTTTCCAAAAAATTGAAGTGGGGATTCAACACGTGGATTGGGGACCCAATCCCAATGTTTTTAGCTTTCCTTTTTTCCCTATAGAAAATTTTGGGGTTTACTGTTGATTGAACCATAAACTTTAGAACTCTTCTATTGGTCACTTCGAAGGGTGTAGAGCCCATTATCTGTGGCCCAATAATGTCCCACATATTTATGGCAGTTGATCAGCCCAACTTAAGTCCAAGGGCAAACCCAAGTTCACAACGTAGACGTGGCGATATTTTAAATTAGTTTAATTCACGGGAGGAGATTGAAATTGATTACCGGAATGGATGTAATGCCTTGACCAATTGAGCTAACTTACATTCGCACGAAAATCACAAACTTTAAGATATTTTAGTCTTCTTAACTTGCAAATGTTTTATTCTTTTGCCTAATGCTTATCTGCCTTATCAATCGATTCAAACTTCCAACATTGTCACAGGGTTTGATCCTACTCACAGTGCAAGCTCGCTTACCTTCACTGAAGCCACCATCATGCACCAAAGACAGCCTCGACAATCCATGCCAAGAAGTTGAAGGTGGAAAAGCTGCCATGTTGTTCCTAGGACTGTATCTGGTGGCATTGGGGGTCGGAGGGATAAAGGGCTCTTTACCATCACATGGCGCGGAGCAATTTGATGAGAGCACTCCACAAGGCAGGAAGCAGAGATCAACCTTCTTCAACTACTATGTCTTCTGCCTCGCTTGTGGCGGCCTGATTGCGGTGACACTGGTGGTGTGGATTGAAGACAACAAAGGGTGGGAATGGGGTTTCGGAATTGCAACCATTAGCATATTGTTGTCCATACCGGTGTTCCTTGCTGGCTCTACTCTTTACAGGAACAAGATACCTAATGGAAGTCCCCTAACAACCATTTTCAAGGTAAGAAAAGTAAGATGATATGTGCACCTTGTAATGTTCGTGATAATGTAAATTCCACATCACTAACACATCGGGGAGATCTAGGTTACTTAAGCAAGGGATGAAATCTAAATCGCAGATTTTTTATATAAGCGATTTTCTGCTTTAAACTAATCTAAAATACGGGGAATGGCCTAAAAAGGTAGCTTGAATTCCAAGTAATCTAATTTAATTTCTGTTGCTATTGAGCAGGTTTTAATTGCTGCCACACTTCACAGCTGTGTGACCGGAAGTCCAAGCAATGCCATTGTGAGCATGGCTCCAACTCCTTCTTCAATCCTAATCACCAAAGCAGTATCAGAACCAAACATCGTGGAGGAGGATTACGCCACTGATAACCAAACACCAACAGAAAGCCTCAAGTTCCTAAACAGAGCAGTTGTAGTGAACAAGCCAGTCCACGATAAACTACAATGCACCGTGAAGCAAGTAGAAGAAGTCAAAATCGTGCTTAAAATCCTCCCGATTTTCGCATGCACGATCATGCTCAACTGCTGCCTAGCTCAGCTCTCCACATTCTCCGTCCAACAAGCTGCGACAATGGACACAAAGCTCGGCTCTCTGAAAGTCCCGCCTGCTTCCCTCCCCATCTTCCCCGTACTCTTCATCATGATCATAGCACCTGTCTACGACTTCTTCATCATCCCATTCGCACGTAGGGCCAAGAAATCCGAAATGGGAATCACGCACTTGCAACGCATAGGAGCCGGCCTAGCCCTCTCCATCATTGCAATGGCAATAGCAGCCCTCGTGGAGATCAAGCGCAAGCGCGTAGCGTCCAACACTGGAATGCTAGACTCAACCGAGCCACTCCCCATCACGTTCTTTTGGATTGCGCTTCAGTACTTGTTCCTGGGGTCAGCGGACCTTTTCACATTGACCGGACTGTTGGAGTTCTTCTTCACGGAAGCGCCGACGAGCATGAGGTCTCTGGCAACAGCTCTCACTTGGGCTTCCTTGGCAATGGGGTATTATCTGAGCTCAGTGATTGTTTCTGTGGTGAATGATGTTTCAGGGAAATACTCCGACCACAAATGGCTGTCCGGTAAAATGCTGAATCAGTACCACCTGGAGAGATTCTATTGGCTCATGTGTGTGCTGAGTGGATTGAATTTCTTGCACTATCTTTTCTGGGCAACCAGATACAAATACAGATCAACAAGAACAAATAAGTAAAACAGGAAAGCAAATTACATGGTACGGGTACACTATCACTGTGATGTGCTGTGTCAATGATACAACATTATGCAAACAAAAACTTACACATGTCTACGTATTGTTGATATAAGATGTTATGGTAACAGTATACCCGTGCCGTAAAGTCATCTGCAAAACAGTTTCTTTGGCAGGATCATATATGTGGCATGATGATCATAACTTGCAAGACAACAGCTTGGACTGTAAATAATGATGCCCAAACTGGTAGCGAGTGAGAACTGAATCAGAGAGGCCTACACAGAAATGGGATATAAGCACAGTTTTTTCTTTATAATCTTGTAGTCATTAAGTTATCTATCATAATAGAAATGTATGGTAGTTTGGTTCATGTTGTCAGATTGGCAATGGACCAGTGGATTATATGTGTCGTCTCCTTTTTGGAACGATAATAAATAAAGTATTTGGCGAGATTAACTCATTAGTGAAGGTTGTAAGATGCAAATATTCACCCTCGACTTTTAAGGGAAGGGAACCTACACAAGCTATAATAAGGAAATTGAAATTGAAATTTCGAAAAAGGTAATTCTACACTCACTTAAGTAGATTTTCACCTTGTCGATGTAACTGAGGAGTGCACTAATGACTTTTGTAAAGTGAAAATTAAGATAACTGACTTTAGATGGATTCGTTTGAGCTTCATTGATTTATATTTATTTTTTAATGCTATGATCGCACAATCGTATATTATCGTCACAATGATAATATTCTTAACCATTCGAATTAATGCGTCAAAAAATCAGATAAGCATGAACAAAACTTTGAACTGGTCGAATAATTCCTAACTATATTAAATTATGGTCATTGTTACTGTTAAGTTTTCAATCATTAATTTCAACTGTTTAAATATTAATTATAATAGATTTAGCATGGGAAAATATATTTTGAAGAACATGAATATGATAGTTTGTAGTTATGGTAAGAGAAAATAAATAAATAAAAAAATTAAAAAGAGGGGGATCGGTATGAAATTAGCGACTTTATTTCAGTTAAATTGCTAGTTAGCTAGCAATCGCAATTCCATAGAATCGCTATATTACTAGCAACTCTCTTCAAGGACAATAGGAAGAAAAGTACCGATCGTAACATTTTTACTCCTCCTTTTTTTCTTTTTCTTTTTTGATTGAATTTTTTTTCCTAAAACTATTTTTTATAGATTTTTAAAGTTGAAAATATGAGAATATCTTTAAATTTAGGTTTTAAATCATTAATTTCAACTGTTTAAATATTAATTATAATAGATTTAGCATTGGAAAATATATTTTGAAGAACATGAATATGATAGTTTGTAGTTATGGTAAGAGAAAAAAATAAATAAATAAATTAAAAAGAAAGGGATCGGTACGAAACTAGCGACTTCATTTCATTTAAATTGCTAGTTAACTAGCGACCTTGTTTCTATATGATCGCTAGCTTACTAGCAACTCCCTTCAAGGACAATAGGAAGAAAAGTACCCATCGTAACATTTTTACTCCTCCTTTTTTTCTTTTTCTTTTTTGATTGAATTTTTTTTCCTAAAACTATTTTTTATTGATTTTTTAAAGTTGAAAATATGAGAATATCTTTAAATTTAGGTTTAAAATCATTAATTTCAACTGTTTAAATATTAATTATAATAGATTTAGCATGGGAAAATATATTTTGAAGAACATGAATATGATAGTTTGCAGTTATGGTAAGAGAAATAAAAAAATAAAAAAATTGAAAAGAGGGGGATCGGTATGAAATTAGCGAATTCATTTCACTTAAATTGCTAGCTAACTAGCGATCGTAAATCTACATGATCGCTAGCTTAGTAGCAACTCGCTTCAAGGACAATAGGAAAAAAAAAGTACCGATCGTAACATTTTTACTCCTCCTTTTTTTCTTTTTCTTTTTTGATCGAATTTTTTTTTCCTAAAACTATTTTTTATTGATTTTTAAAGTTGAAAAATATGAGAATATCTTTAAATTTAGGTTTTAAATCATTAATTTCAACTGTTTAAATATTAATTATATTAGATTTAGCATGGGAAAATATATTTTGAAGAACATGAATATGATAGTTTGCAGTTATGGTAAGAGAAAATAAATAAATAAAAAAATTAAAAAGAGGGGGATCGGTATGAAATTAGCGACTTTATTTCAATTAAATAGCTAGTTAGCTAGCGATCGTAATTCCATAGGATCGCGATCTTACTAGCAACTCTCTTCAAGGACAATAGGAAGAAAAGTACCGATCGTAACATTTTTCCCCCCTCCTTTTTTTCTTTTTCTTTATTCATTGAATTTCTTTTCCTTTGAATTTTTTTTCCTAAAACTAGCTTTTATTGATTTTTAAAGTTGAAAATATGAGAATATCTTTAAATTTACGTTTTAAACCATTCATTTCAATTGTTTAAATATTAATTATAATAGATTTAGCATGGGAAAATATATTTTGAAGAACATGAATATGATAGTTTGTAGTTATGTTAAGAGAAAATAAATAAATAAAAAAATTAAAAAGAGGGGGATCGATATGAAACTAGCGACTTTATTTCAAAAAAATTGCTAGTTAGCTAGCGATCGTAACTCCATTGGATCGCTATCTTACTAGCAACACTATTCAAAGACAATAGGACGAAAAGTACCGATCGTAACATTTTTCCCCCTCTATTTTTTCTTTTTCTTTTTTCATTGAATTTCTTTTCCTTTGAATTTTTTTTCCTAAAACTAGTTTTTATTGATTTTTAAAGTTAAAAATATGAGAATATCTATAAATTTACGTTTTAAATCATTCATTTCAATTGTTTAAATATTAATTATAATAGATTTAGCATGGGAAAATATATTTTGAAGAACATGAATATGATAGTTTGTAGTTATGGTAAGAGAAAATAAATGAATAAAAAAATTAAAAAGAGGGGGATCGGTATGAAATTAGCGACTTTATTTCAGTTAAATTGCTACTTAGCTAGCGATCGTAATTCCAAAGGATCGCTATCTTACTAGCAACTCTCTTCAAGGACAATAGGAAGAAAAGTACCGATCGTAACATTTTTACTCCTCCTTTTTTTCTTTTTCTTTTTTGATGGAATTTTTTTTTCCTAAAACTATTTTTTATTGATTTTTAAAGTTGAAAATATGAGAATATCTTTAAATTTAGGTTTTAAATCATTAATTTCAACTGTTTAAATATTAATTATAATAGATTTAGCATGGGAAAATATATTTTTAAGAACATGAATATGATAGTTTGTAGTTATGTTAAGAGAAAATAAATAAATTAAAAAATTAAAAAGAGGGGGATCAGTACGAAACTAGCGACTTTATTTCACAAAAATTGCTAGTTAGCTAGCGATCGTAACTCAATTGGATCGCTATCTTAATAGCAACTCTATTCAAGGACAATAGGAAGAAAAATACCGATCGTAACATTTTTCCCCCTCATTTTTTTCTTTTTCTTTTTTCATTGAATTTCTTTTCCTTTGAATTTTTTTTCCTAAAACTAGTTTTTATTGATTTTTAAAGTTGAAAATATGAGAATATCTTTAAATTTACGTTTTAAATCATTCATTTCAAATGTTTAAATATTAATTAAAATAGATTAAGCATGGGAAAATATCTTTTGAAGAACATGAATATGATAGTTTGTAGTTATGGTAAGAGAAAATAAATGAATAAAAAAATTAGAAAGAGGGGGATCGGTATGAAATTAGCGACTATATTTCACTTAAATTGTTAGTTAACTAGCGATCGTAATTCCAAAGGATCGCTATCTTACTAGCAACTCTCTTCAAGGACAATAGGAAGAAAAATACCGATCGTAACATTTTTACTCTCCTTTTTTTCTTTTTCTTTTTTGATGGAATTTTTTTTCCCAAAACTATTTTTTATTGATTTGTAAAGTTGAAAATATGAGAATATCTTTAAATTTACGTTTTAAATCATTAATTTCAACTGTTTGAATATTAATTAAAATAGATTAAGCATGGGAAAATATATTTTGAAGAACATGAATATGATAGTTTGTAGTTATGGTAAGAGAAAATAAATGAATAAAAAAATTAAAAAGAGGGGGATCGGTATGAAATTAGCGACTTCATTTCACTTAAATTGCTACGATCGGTACTTTTCTTCCTATTGTCCATGAAGAGAGTTGCTAGTAAGATAGCGATCCTTTGGAATTACGATCGCTAGTTAACTAACAATTTAAGTGAAATATAGTCGCTAATTTCATACCGATTCCCCTCTTTTCAATTTTTTTATTCATTTATTTTCTCTTACCATAACTACAAACTATCATATTCATGTTCTTCAAAATATATTTTCCCATGCTAAATCTATTATAATTAATATTCAAACAGTTGAAATCAATGATTTAAAACCTAAATTTAAAGATATTCTCATATTTTCAAATTTAAAAATCAATAAAAAATAGTTTTAGGAAAAAAAATTCCATCAAAAAAGAAAAAGAAAAAAAGGAGGAGTAAAAATGTTACGATCGGTACTTTTTTTTCCTATTGTCCTTGAAGCGAGTTGCTACTAAGCTAGCGATCATGTTGACGATCGCTAGTTAGCTAGCAATTTAAGTGAAATAAAGTCGCTAGTTTCATACCGATCCCGATCTTTTTAATTTTTTTATTTATTTATTTTCTTTTAACATAACTACAAACTATCATATTCAAGTTCTTAAAATATATATTTTCCCATGCTAAATCTATTATAATTAATATTTAAACAGCTGAAATTAATTATTTAAAACCTAAATTTAAAGATATTCTCATATTTTCAACTTTAAAAATCAATAAAAATAGTTTTAGGAAAAAAAATTCCATCAAAAAAGAAAAAGAAAAAAAGGAGGAGTAAAAATGTTACGATCGGTACTTTTCTTCCTGTTGTCCTTGAACAGAGTTGCTAGTAAGATAGCGATCCTTTGGAATTACGATTGCTAGCTAACTAGCAATTTAACTGAAATAAAGTCGCTAATTTCATACCGATCCCCCTCTTTTTAATTTTTTTATTCATTTATTTTCTCTTACCATAACTACAAACTATCATATTCATGTTCTTCAAAATATATTTTCCCATGCTAAATCTAGTATCATTAATATTCAAACAGTTGAAATTAATGATTTAAAACCTAAATTTAAAGATATTCTCATATTTTCAACTTTAAAAATCAATAAAAAATAGTTTTAGGAAAAAAAAATTCCACCAAAAAAGAAAAAGAAAAAAAGGAGGAGTAAAAATGTTACGATCGGTACTTTTCTTCATATTGTCCTTGAAGAGAGTTGCTAGTAAGATAGTGATCCTTTGGAATTACGATCGCTAGTTAACTAACAATTTAAGTGAAATATAGTCGCTAATTTCATACCGATCCCCCTCTTTTTAATTTTTTTTATTTATTTATTTTCTCTTACCATAACTACAAACTATCATATTCATGTTCTTAAAAATATATTTTCCCATGCTAATTCTATTACAATTAATATTTAAACAGTTGAAATTAATGATTTAAAACCTAAATTTAAAGATATTCTCATATTTTCAACTTTAAAAATCAATAAAAAATAGTTTTAGGAAAAAAAATTTCATCAAAAAAGAAAAAGAAAAAATGTTACGATCGGTACTTTTCTTCCTATTGTCCTCGAAGAGAGTTGCTAGTAAGATAGCGATCCTTTGGAATTATGATCGTTAGTTAACTAGCAATTTAATTGAAATAGAGTCGCTAATTTCATACCGATCCCCCTCTTTTTAATTTTTTTTATTTATTTATATTCTCTTACCATAACTACAAACTATCATATTCATGTTCTTAAAAATATATTTTCCCGTGCTAAATCTATTATAATTAATATTTAAACAGTTGAAATTAATGATTTAAAACCTAAATTTAAAGATATTCTCATATTTTCAACTTTAAAAATCAATAAAAATAGTTTTAGGAAAAAAAATTCCATCAAAAAAGAAAAAGCAAAAAAGGAGGAGTAAAAATGTTACGATCGGTACTTTTCTTCCTATTGTCCTTGAACAGAGTTGCTAGTAAGTTAGCGATCCTTTGGAATTACGATTGCTAGCTAACTAGCAATTTAACTGAAATAAAGTCGCTAATTTCATACCGATCCCCCTCTTTTTAATTTTTTTATTTATTTATTTTCTCTTACCATAACTACAAACTATCATATTCATGTTCTTAAAAATATATTTTCCCATGCTAAATCTATTATAATTAATATTTAAACAGTTGAAATTAATGATTTAAAACCTAAATTTAAAGATATTCTCATATTTTCAACTTTAAAAATCAATAAAAAATAGTTTTAGGAAAAAAAATTTCATCAAAAAAGAAAAAGAAAAAATGTTACGATCGGTACTTTTCTTCCTATTGTCCTGGAAGAGAGTTGCTAGTAAGATAGCAATCCTTTGGAATTACGATCGCTAGTTAACTAGCAATTGAATTGAAATAGAGTCGCTAATTTCATACCGATCCCCCTCTTTTTAATTTTTTTTATTTATTTATTTTCTCTTACCAAAACTACAAACTATCATATTCATGTTCTTAAAAATATATTTTCTCATGCTAAATCTATTACAATTAATATTTAAACAGTTGAAATTAATGATTTAAAACCTAAATTTAAAGATATTCTCATATTTTCAACTTTAAAAATCAATAAAAAATAGTTTTAGGAAAAAAAATTTCATCAAAAAAGAAAAAGAAAAAATGTTACGATCGGTACTTTTCTTCCTATTGTCCTCGAAAAGAGTTGCTAGTAAGATAGCGATCCTTTGGAAATACGATCGTTAGTTAACTAGCAATTTAATTGAAATAGAGTCGCTAATTTCATACCGATCCTCCTCTTTTTAATTTTTTTTATTTATTTATATTCTCTTACCATAACTACAAACTATCATATTCATGTTCTTAAAAATATATTTTCCCATGCTAAATCTATTAAAATTAATATTTAAACAGTTGAAATTAATGATTTAAAACCTAAATTTAAAGATATTCTCATATTTTCAACTTTAAAAATCAATAAAAATAGTTTTAGGAAAAAAAATTCCATCAAAAAAGAAAAAGAAAAAAAGGAGGAGTAAAAATGTTACGATCGGTACTTTTCTTCCTATTGTCCTTGAACAGAGTTGCTAGTAAGATAGCGATCCTTTGGAATTACGATTGCTAGCTAACTAGCAATTTAACTGAAATAAAGTCGCTAATTTCACACCGATCCCCCTCTTTTTAATTTTTTTATTTATTTATTTTCTCTTACCATAACTACAAACTATCATATTCATGTTCTTAAAAATATATTTTCCCATGCTAAATCTATTATAATTAATATTTAAACAGTTGAAATTAATGATTTAAAACCTAAATTTAAAGATATTCTCATATTTTCAACTTTAAAAATCAATGAAAAATAGTTTTAGGAAAAAAAATTTCATCAAAAAAGAAAAAGAAAAAATGTTAAGATCGGTACTTTTCTTCCTATTGTCGTGGAATAGAGTTGCTAGTGAGATAGCGATCCTTTGGAATCACGATTGCTAGTTAACTAGCAATTTAATTGAAATATAGTCGCTAATTTCATACCGATCCCCCTCTTTTTAATTTTTTTTATTTATTTATTTTCTCTTACCATAACTACAAACTATCATATTCATGTTCTTAAAAATATATTTTCCCATGCTAAATCTATTATAATTAATATTTAAACAGTTGAAATTAATGATTTAAAACCTAAATTTAAAGATATTCTCATATTTTCAACTTTAAAAATCAATAAAAATAGTTTTAGGAAAAGAAATTCCATCAAAAAAGAAAAAGAAAAAAAGGAGGAGTAAAAAAGTTACAATCGGTACTTTTCTTCCTATTGTCCTTGAACAGAGTTGCTAGTAAGATAGCGATCCTTTGGAATTACGATAGCTAGCTAACTTGCAATTTAACTGAAATAAAGTCGCTAATTTCATACCGATCCCCCTCTTTTTAATTTGTTTATTTATTTATTTTCTCTTACCATAACTACAAACTATCATATTCATGTTCTTAAAAATATATTTTCCCATGCTAAATCTATTATAATTAATATTTAAACAGTTGAAATTAATGATTTAAAACCTAAATTTAAAGATATTCTCATATTTTCAACTTTAAAAATCAATAAAAAATAGTTTTAGGAAAAAAAATTTCATCAAAAAAGAAAAAGAAAAAATGGAGGAGTAAAAATGTTACGATCGGTACTTTTCTTCCTATTGTCCTTGAAGAGAGTTGCTAGTAAGATAGCGATCCTTTGGAATTACGATCGCTAGTTAACTAGCAATTTAATTGAAATAGAGTCTCTAATTTCATACCGATCCCCCTCTTTTTAATTTTTTTTATTTATTTATTTTCTCTTACCATAACTACAAACTATCATATTCATGTTCTTCAAAATATATTTTCCCGTGCCAAATCTATTATAATTAATATTCAAACAGTTGAAATTAATGATTTAAAACCTAAATTTAAAGATATTCTCATATTTTCAACTTTAAAAATCAATAAAAATAGTTTTAGGAAAAAACATTCCATCAAAAAAGAAAAAGAAAAAAAGGAGGAGTAAAAATGTTACGATCGGTACTTTTCTACCTATTGTCCCTGAACAGAGTTGCTAGTAAGGTAGCGATCCTTTGGAATTACGATTGCTAGCTAACTAGCAATTTAACTGAATTAAAGTCGCTAATATCATACCGATCCCCCTCTTTTTTATTTATTTATTTATTTATTTTCTCTTACCATTACTACAAACTATCATATTCATGTTCTTAAAAATATATTTTCCCATGCTAAATCTATTATAATTAATATTTAAACAGTTGAAATGAATGATTTAAAACGTAAATTTAAAGATATTCTCATATTTTCAACTTTAAAAATCAATAAAAACTAGTTTTAGGAAAAAAAATTCAAAGGAAAAGAAATTCAATGAAAAAAGAAAAAGAAAAAAATGAGGGGGAAAAATGTTACGATCGGTACTTTTCATCCTATTGTCCTTGAATAGAGTTGCTAGTAAGATAGCGATCCACTGGAGTTGAGATCGCTAAGTAACTAGCAATTTTGGTGATATAAAGGCGCTAGTTTCATACTGATCCAGATCTTTTTAATTTTTTTATTTATTTATTTTCTCTTAACATAACTACAAACTATCATATTCACGTTCTTAAAATATATATTTTCCCATGCTAAATATATTATAATTAATATTTAAACAGCTGAAATTAATGATTTAAAACCTAAATTTAAAGATATTCTCATATTTTCAACTTTAAAAATCAATAAAAATAGTTTTAGGAAAAAACATTCCATCAAAAAAGAAAAAGAAAAAAAGGAGGAGTAAAAATGTTACGATCGGTACTTTTCATCCTATTATCCTTGAACAGAGTTGCTAGTAAGGTAGCGATCCTTTGGAATTACGATTGCTAGCTAACTAGCAATTTAATAGAAATAAAGTCGCTAATTTCATACCGATCCCCCTCTTTTTAATTTTTTTATTTATTTATTTTCTCTTACCATAACTACAAACTATCATATTCATGTTCTTCAAAATATATTTTCCCATGCTAAATCTATTATAATTAATATTTAAACAGTTGAAATTAATGATTTAAAACCTAAATTTAAAGATATTCTCATATTTTCAACTTTAAAAATCAATAAAAATAGTTTTAGGAAAAGAAATTCCATCAAAAAAGAAAAAGAAAAAAAGGAGGAGTAAAAATGTTACGATCGGTACTTTTCTTCCTATTGTCCTTGAACAGAGTTGCTAGTAAGATAGCGATCCTTTGGAATTACGATTGCTAGCTAACTAGCAATTTAACTGAAATAAAGTCGCTAATTTCATACCGATCCCCCTCTTTTTAATTTTTTTATTTATTTATTTTCTCTTACCATAACTACAAACTATGATATTCATGTTCTTAAAAATATATTTTCCCATGCTAAATCTATTATAATTAATATTTAAACAGTTGAAATTAATGATTTAAAACCTAAATTTAAAGATATTCTCATATTTTCAACTTTAAAAATCAATAAAAAATAGTTTTAGGAAAAAAAATTTCATCAAAAAAGAAAAAGAAAAAAAGGAGGAGTAAAAATGTTACGATCGGTACTTTTCTTCCTATTGCCCTTGAAGAGAGTTGCTAGTAAGATAGCGATCCGATGGAATTCCGATCGCTAGTTAACTAGCAATTTAATTAAATATAGTCGCTAATTTCATACCGATCCCCCTCTTTCTAATTTTTTTTATTTATTTATTTTCTCTTACCATAACTACAAACTATCATATTCATGTTCTTCAAAATATATTTTCCCATGCCAAATCTATTATAATTAATATTCAAACAGTTGAAATTAATGATTTAAAACCTAAATTTAAAGATATTCTCATATTTTCAACTTTAAAAATCAATAAAAAATAGTTTTAGAAAAAAAAATTCCATCAAAAAAGAAAAAGAAAAAAAGGAGGAGTAAAAATGTTACGATCGGTACTTTTTTTTCCTATTGTCCTTGAAGCGAGTTGCTACTAAGCTAGCGATCATGTTGATTTACGATCGCTAGTTAGCTAGCAATTTAAGTGAAATAAAGTCGGCAATTTCATACCGATCCCCCACTTTTCAATTTTTTTATTTTTTTTATTTCTCTTACCATAACTACAAACTATAATATTCATGTTCTTAAAATATATATTTTCCCATGCTAAATCTATTATAATTAATATTTAAACAGCTGAAATTAATGATTTAAAACCTAAATTTAAAGATATTCTCATATTTTCAACTTTAAAAATCAATAAAAAATAGTTTTAGGAAAAAAAATTCCATCAAAAAGAAAAAGAAAAAAAGGCGGAGTAAAAATGTTATGATCGGTGCTTTTCTTCCTATTGTCCTTGAACAGAGTTGTTAGTAAGATAGCGATCCTTTGGAATTACGATTGCTAGCTAACTAGCAATTTAACTGAAATAAAGTCGCTAATTTCATACCGATCCCCCTCTTTTTAATTTTTTTATTTATTTATTTTCTCTTACCATAACTACAAACTATCATATTCATGTTCTTAAAAATATATTTTCCCATGCTAAATCTATTATAATTAATATTTAAACAGTCGAAATTAATGATTTAAAACCTAAATTTAAAGATATTCTCATATTTTCAACTTTAAAAATCAATAAAAAATAGTTTTAGGAAAAAAAATTCCATCAAAAAAGAAAAAGAAAAAAAGGAGGAGTAAAAATGTTACGATCGGTACTTTTTTTTCCTATTGTCCTTGAAGCGAGTTGCTACTAAGCTAGCGATCATGTTCATTTACGATCGCTAGTTAGCTAGCAATTTAAGTGAAATAAAGTCGGCAATTTCATACAGATCCCCCTCTTTTCAATTTTTTTATTTTTTTTATTTCTCTTACAATAACTACAAACTATAATATTCATGTTCTTAAAATATATATTTTCCCATGCTAAATCTATTATAATTAATATTTAAACAGCTGAAATTAATGATTTAAAACCTAAATTTAAATATATTCTCATATTTTCAACTTTAAAAATCAATAAAAAATAGTTTTAGGAAAAAAAATTCCATCAAAAAAGAAAAAGAAAAAAAGGAGGAGTAAAAATGTTACGATCGGTACTTTTCTTCCTATTGTCCTTGAACAGAGTTGCTAGTAAGGTATCGATCCTTTGGAATTACGATCGCTAGCTAACTAGCAATTTAACTGAAATAAAGTCGCTAATTTCATACCTATGCCCTCTTTTTAATTTTTTTATTCATTTATTTTCTCTTACCATAACTACAAACTATGATATTCATGCTCTTCAAAATATATTTTCCCATGCTAAATCTATTATAATTAATATTTAAACAGTTGAAATGAATGATTTAAAACGTAAATTTAAAGATATTCTCATATTTTCAACTTTAAAAATCAATAAAAACTAGTTTTAGGAAAAAAAATTCAAAGGAAAAGAAATTCAATGAAAAAAGAAAAACAAAAAAATGAGGGGGAAAAATGTTACGATCGGTACTTTTCATCCTATTGTCCATGAATAGAGTTGCTAGTAAGATAGCGATCCACTGAAGTTAAGATCGCTAGGTAACTAGCTATTTTTGCGATATGAAGTCGCTAGTTTCATACCAATCCAGATCTTTTTAATTTTTTTATTTATTTATTTTCTCTTAACATAACTACAAACTATCATATTCACGTTCTTAAAATATATATTTTCCCATGCTAAATCTATTATAATTAATATTTAAACAGCTGAAATTAATGATTTAAAACCTAAATTTAAAGATATTCTCATATTTTCAACTTTAAAAATCAATAAAAATAGTTTTAGGAAAAAACATTCCATCAAAAAAGAAAAAGAAAAAAAGGAGGAGTAAAAATGTTACGATCGGTACTTTTCTACCTATTGTCCCTGAACAGAGTTGCTAGTAAGGTAGCGATCCTTTGGAATTACGATTGCTAGCTAACTAGCAATTTAACTGAAATAAAGTCGCTAATTTCATACCGATCCCCCTCTTTTTAATTTTTTTATTTATTTATTTTCTCTTACCATAACTACAAACTATCATATTCATGTTCTTAAAAATATATTTTCCCATGCTAAATCTATTATAATTAATATTTAAACAGTTGAAATGAATGATTTAAAACCTAAATTTAAAGATATTCTCATATTTTCAACTTTAAAAATCAATAAAAAATAGTTTTAGGAAAAAAAATTTCATCAAAAAAGAAAAAGAAAAAAAGGAGGAGTAAAAATGTTACGATCGGTACTTTTCTTCCTATTGTCCCTGAAGAGAGTTGCTAGTAAGATAGCGATTCTTTGGAATTATGATCGCTAGCTAACTAGCAATTTAACTGAAATAAAGTCGCTAATTTCATACCGATCCCCTCTTTTTAATTTTTTTATTCATTTATTTTCTCTTACCATAACTACAAACTATGATATTCATGTTCTTCAAAATATATTTTCCCATGCTAAATCTATTATAATTAATATTTAAACAGTTGAAATGAATGATTTAAAACGTAAATTTAAAGATATTCTCATATTTTCAACTTTAAAAATCAATAAAAACTAGTTTTAGGAAAAAAAATTCAAAGGAAAAGAAATTCAATGAAAAAAGAAAAAGAAAAAAATGAGGGGGAAAAATGTTACGATCGGTGCTTTTCATCCTATTGTCCTTGAATAGAGTTGCTAGTAAGATAGCGATCCACTGTAGTTAAGATCGCTAGGTAAATAGAAATTTGTGTGAAATACAGTCGCTAGTTTCATACCGATCCATATCTTTTTAATTTTTTTATTTATTTATTTTCTCTTAACATAACTACAAACTATCATATTCACGTTCTTAAAATATATATTTTCCCATGCTAAATCTATTATAATTAATATTTAAACAGCTGAAATTAATGATTTAAAACCTAAATTTAAAGATATTCTCATATTTTCAACTTTAAAAATCAATAAAAATAGTTTTAGGAAAAAACATTCCATCAAAAAAGAAAAAGAAAAAAAGGAGGAGTAAAAATGTTACGATCGGTACTTTTCTTCCTATTGTCCTTGAACAGAGTTGCTAGTAAGGTAGCGATCCTTTGGAATTACGATTGCTAGCTAACTAGTAATTTAACTGAAATAAAGTCGCTAATTTCATACCGATCCCCCTCTTTTTAATTTTTTTATTTATTTATTTTCTCTTACCATAACTACAGACTATCATATTCATGTTCTTCAAAATAAATTTTCCCATGCTAAATCTATTATAATTAATATTTAAACAGTTGAAATTAATGATTTAAAACCTAAATTTAAAGATATTCTCAAATTTTCAACTTTAAAAATCAATACAAAATAGTTTTAGAAAAAAAAATTCCATCAAAAAAGAAAAAGAAAAAAAGGAGGAGTAAAAATGTTACGATCGGTACTTTTCTTCCTATTGTCCTAGAAGAGAGTTGCTAGTAAGATAGCGATCCTTTGGAATTACGATTGCTAGTTAACTAACAACTTAAGTGAAATATAGTCGCTAATTTCATACCGATCCCCCTCGTTTTAATTTTTTTATTCATTTATTTTCTCTTACCATAACTACAAACTATCATATTCATGTTCTTCAAAATATATTTTCCCTTGTTAAATCTATTATAATTAATATTTAAACAATTGAAATGAATGATTTAAAACGTAAATTTAAAGATATTCTCATATTTTTAACTTTAAAAATCAATAAAAACTAGTTTTAGGAAAAAAAATTCAAAGGAAAAGAAATTCAATGAAAAAAGAAAAAGAAAAAAATGAGGGGGAAAAATGTTACGATCGGTACTTTTCTTCCTATTGTCCTTGAATAGAGTTGCTAGTAAGATAGCGATCCAATGGAGTTACGATCGCTAGCTAACTAGCAATTTGTTTGAAAAAAAGTCTCTAGTGTCATACCGATCCCCCTCTTTTTAATTAATTTATTTATTTATTTTCTCTTAACATAACTACAAACTATCATATTCATGTTCTTCAAAATATATTTTCCCATGCTAAATCTATTATAATTAATATTTAAACAATTGAAATGAATGATTTAAAACGTAAATTTAAAGATATTCTCATATTTTCAACTTTAAAAATCAATAAAAGCTAGTTTTAGGAAAAAAAATTCAACGGAAAAGAAATTCAATGAATAAAGAAAAAGAAAAAAAGGAGGGGGAAAAATGTTACGGTCGGTACTTTTCTTCCTATTGTACTTGAAGAGAGTTGCTAGTAAGATAGCGATCCTTTGGAATTACGATCGCTAGTTAACTAACAATTGAAGTGAAATATAGTCGCTAATTTCATACCGATCCCCCTCTTTTTAATTTTTTTATTCATTTATTTTCTCTTACCATAACTACAAACTATCATATTCATGTTCTTCAAAATATATTTTCCCATGCTAAATCTATTATAATTAATATTTAAACAATTGAAATGAATGATTTAAAACGTAAATTTAAAGATATTCTCATGTTTTCAACTTTAAAAATCAATAAAAACTAGTCTTAGAAAAAAAAATTCAAAGGAAAAGAAATTCAATGAAAAAAGAAAAAGAAAAAAATGAGGGGGAAAAATGTTACGATCGGTACTTTTCATCCTATTGTCCTTGAATAGAGTTGCTAGTAAGATAGTGATCCTTTGGAATTACGATTGCTAGCTAACTAGCAATTTAACTGAAATAAAGTCGCTAATTTCATCAAAAAAGAAAAAGAAAAAAAGGAGGAGTAAAAATGTTATGATCGGTACTTTTCTTCCTATTGTCCTTGAAGAGAGTTGCTAGTAAGGTAGCGATCCAATGAGTTACGATCGCTAGCTAACTAGCAACTTCTGTGAAATAAAGTCGCTAATTCCATACCGATCCCCCTCATTTTTTCCTAAAACTATTTTTTATTTATTTTTAAAGTTGAAAATATGAGAATATCTTTAAATTTACGTTTTAAATCATTAATTTCAACTGTTTGAATATTAATTATAATAGATATAGAATGGGAAAATATATTTTGAAGAACATGAATATGATAGTTTGTAGTTATGGTAAGAGAAAATAAATAAATAAAAAAATTAAAAAGAGGGGGATCGGTACGAAATTAGCGACTTTATTTCAATTAAATTGCTAGTTAGCTGGCGATCGTAATTCCAAAGGATCGCTATCTTACTAGCAACTCTCTTCAAGTACAATAGGAAGAAAAGTACCGATCGTAACATTTTTACTCCTCCTTTTTTTCTTTTTCTTTTTTGATGGAATTTTTTTTCCTTAAACTATTTTTTATTGATTTTTAAAGTTGAAAATATGAGAATATCTTTAAATTTAGGTTTTAAATCATTAATTTCAACTATTTGAATATTAATTATAATAGATTTAGCATGGGAAAATATATTTTTAAGAACATGAATATGATAGTTTGTAGTTATGGTAAGAGAAAATAAATGAATAAAAAATTAAAAAGAGGGGGATCGGTATGAAATTAGCGACTATATTTCACTTAAATTGTTAGTTAACTAGCGATCGTAATTCCAAAGGATCACTATCTTACTAGCAACTCTCTTCAAGGACAATATGAAGAAAAGTACCGATCGTAACATTTTTACTCCTCCTTTTTTTCTTTTTCTTTTTTGATGGAATTTTTTTTTCCTAAAACTATTTTTTATTGATTTTTAAAGTTGAAAATATGAGAATATCTTTAAATTTAGGTTTTAAATCATTAATTTCAACTGTTTGAATATTAATTATAATAGATTTAGCATGGGAAAATATATTTTTAAGAACATGAATATGATAGTTTGTAGTTATGGTAAGAGAAAATAAATAAATAAAAAAATTAAAAAGAGGGGGATCGGTATGAAATTAGCGACTTTATTTCAGTTAAATTGTTAGTTAGCTAGCAATCGTAATTCCAAAGGATCGCTATCTTACTAGCAACTCTCTTCAAGGACAATTGGAAAAAAAGTACCGATCGTAACATTTTTCCCCCTCCTTTTTTTCTTTTTCTTTATTCATTGAATTTCTTTTCCTTTGAATTTTTTTCCCTAAAACTAGCTTTTATTGATTTTTAAAGTTGAAAATATGAGAATATCTTTAAATTTACGTTTTAAATCATTCATTTCAATTGTTTAAATATTAATTATAACAGATTTAGCGTGGGAAAATATATTTTGAAGAACATGAATATGATAGTTTGTAGCTATGGTAAGAGAAAATAAATGAATAAAAAAATTAAAAAGAGGGGGATCGGTATGAAATTAGCGACTATATTTCACTTAAATTGTTAGTTAACTAGCGATCGTAATTCCAAAGGATCACTATCTTACTAGCAACTCTCTTCAAGGACAATATGAAGAAAAGTACCGATCGTAACATTTTTACTCCTCCTTTTTTTCTTTTTCTTTTTTGATGGAATTTTTTTTTCCTAAAACTATTTTTTATTGATTTTTAAAGTTGAAAATATGAGAATATCTTTAAATTTAGGTTTTAAATCATTAATTTCAACTGTTTGAATATTAATTATAATAGATTTAGCATGGGAAAATATATTTTTAAGAACATGAATATGATAGTTTGTAGTTATGGTAAGAGAAAATAAATAAATAAAAAAATTAAAAAGAGGGGGATCGGTATGAAATTAGCGACTTTATTTCAGTTAAATTGTTAGTTAGCTAGCAATCGTAATTCCAAAGGATCGCTATCTTACTAGCAACTCTCTTCAAGTACAATAGGAAGAAAAGTACCGATCGTAACATTTTTACTCCTCCTTTTTTTCTTTTTCTTTTTTGATGGAATTTTTTTTCCTTAAACTATTTTTTATTGATTTTTAAAGTTGAAAATATGAGAATATCTTTAAATTTACGTTTTAAATCATTAATTTCAACTGTTTGAATATTAATTATAATAGATTTAGCATGGGAAAATATATTTTGAAGAACATGAATATGATAGTTTGTAGTTATGGTAAGAGAAAATAAATGAATAAAAAATTAAAAAGAGGGGGATCGGTATGAAATTAGCGACTATATTTCACTTAAATTGTTAGTTAACTAGCGATCGTAATTCCAAAGGATCACTATCTTACTAGCAACTCTCTTCAAGGACAATATGAAGAAAAGTACCGATCGTAACATTTTTACTCCTCCTTTTTTTCTTTTTCTTTTTTGATGGAATTTTTTTTTCCTAAAACTATTTTTTATTGATTTTTAAAGTTGAAAATATGAGAATATCTTTAAATTTAGGTTTTAAATCATTAATTTCAACTGTTCAAATATTAATTATAATAGATTTAGCATGGGAAAATATATTTTTAAGAACATGAATATGATAGTTTGTAGTTATGGTAAGAGAAAATAAATAAATTAAAAAATTAAAAAGAGGGGGATCGGTATGAAATTAGCGACTTTATTTCAGTTAAATTGCTAGTTAGCTAGCAATCGTAATTCCAAAGGATCGCTATCTTACTAGCAACTCTCTTCAAGTACAATAGGAAGAAAAGTACCGATCGTAACATTTTTACTCCTCCTTTTTTTCTTTTTCTTTTTTGATGAAATTTTTTTTTCCTAAAACTATTTTTTATTGATTTTTAAAGTTGAAAATATGAGAATATCTTTAAATTTAGGTTTTAAATCATTAATTTCAACTATTTGAATATTAATTATAATAGATTTAGCATGGGAAAATATATTTTTAAGAACATGAATATGATAGTTTGTAGTTATGGTAAGAGAAAATAAATAAATAAAAAAATTAAAAAGATTGGGGTCGGTATGGAATTAGTGACTTTGTTTCACAGAAATTGCTAGTTAGCTAGCGATCGTAACTCCATTTGATCGCTACCTTACTAGCAACTCTCTTCAAGGACAATAGGAAGAAAAGTACCGATCGTAACATTTTTACTCCTCCTTTTTTTCTTTTTCTTTTTTGATGGAATATTTTTTCCCAAAACTATTTTTTATTGATTTTTAAAGTTGTAAATATGAGAATATCTTTAAATTTACGTTTTAAATCATTAATTTCAACTGTTTGAATATTAATTATAATAGATTTAGCATGGGAAAATATATTTTGAAGAACATGAATATGATAGTTTGTAGTTATGGTAAGAGAAAATAAATGAATAAAAAAATTAAAAAGAGGGGGATCGGTATGAAATTAGCGACTATATTTCACTTAAATTGTTAGTTAACTAGCGATCGTAATTCCAAAGGATCGCTATCTTACTAGCAACTCTCTTCAAGGACAATAGGAAGAAAAGTACCGATCGTAACATTTTTACTCCTCCTTTTTTTCTTTTTCTTTTTTGATGGAATTTTTTTTCCTAAAACTATTTTTTATTGATTTTTAAAGTTGAAAATATGAGAATATCTTTAAATTTAGGTTTTAAATCATTAATTTCAACGGTTTGAATATTAATTATAATAGATTTAGCATGGTAAAATATATTTTTAAGAACATGAATATGATAGTTTGTAGTTATGGTAAGACAAAATAAATAAATAAAAAAATTAAAAAGAGGGGGATCGGTATGGAATTAGCGACTTTGTTTCAAACAAATTGCTAGTTAGCTAGTGATCGTAACTCCATTGGATCGTTATCTTACTAGCAACTCTCTTCAAGGACAATAGGAAGAAAAGTACCGATCGTAACATTTTTACTCCTCCTTTTTTTCTTTTTCTTTTTTGATGGAATTTTTTTTCCTAAAACTATTTTTTATTGATTTTTAAATTTGAAAATATGAGAATATCTTTAAATTTAGGTTTTAAATCATTGATTTCAACTGTTTGAATATTAATTATAATAGATTTAGCATGGGAAAATATATTTTTAAGAACATGAATATGATAGTTTGTAGTTATGGTAAGAGAAAATAAATAAATAAAAAAATTAAAAAGATTGGGATCGGTATGGAATTAGTGACTTTGTTTCACAGAAATTGCTAGTTAGCTAGCGATCGTAACTCCATTGGATCGCTAGCTTACTAGCAACTCTCTTCAAGGACAATAGGAAGAAAAGTACCGATCGTAACATTTTTACTCCTCCTTTTTTTCTTTTTCTTTTTTGGTGGAATTTTATTTCCTAAAACTATTTTTTATTGATTTTTAAAGTTGAAAATATGAGAATATCTTTAAATTTAGATTTTAAATCATTAATTTCAACTGTTTGAATATTAATTATACTAGATTTAGCATGGGAAAATATATTTTGAAGAACATGAATATGATAGTTTGTAGTTATGGTAAGAGAAAATAAATGAATAAAATAATTGAAAAGAGGGGAATCGGTATGAAATTAGCGACTATATTTCACTTAAATTGTTAGTTAACTAGCGATCGTAATTCCAAAGGGTCGCTATCTTACTAGCAACTCTCTTCAAGGACAATAGGAAGAAAAGTACCGATCGTAACATTTTTACTCCTCCTTTTTTTCTTCTTCTTTTTTGATGGAATTTTTTTTTCCTAAAACTATTTTTTATTGATTTTTAAAGTTGAAAATATGATAATATCTTTAAATTTACGTTTTAAATCATTAATTTCAACTGTTTGAATATTAATTATAATAGATTTAGCATGGGAAAATATATTTTGAAGAACATGAATATGATAGTTTGTAGTTATGGTAAGCGAAAATAAATAAATAAAAAAAATTAAAAAGAGGGGGATCGGTATGAAATTAGCGACTTTATTTCAATTAAATTGCTAGTTAGCTAGCGATCGTAATTCCAAAGGATCGCTAGCGACTATATTTCACTTAAATTGTTAGTTAGCTAGTGATCGTAACTCCATTGGATCGCTATCTTACTAGCAACTCTCTTCAAGGACAATAGGAAGAAAAGTACCAATCGTAACATTTTTACTCCTCCTTTTTTTCTTTTTCTTTTTTGATGGAATTTTTTTTCCTAAAACTATTTTTTATTGATTTTTAAATTTGAAAATATGAGAATATCTTTAAATTTAGGTTTTAAATCATTGATTTCAACTGTTTGAATATTAATTATAATAGATTTAGCATGGGAAAATATATTTTTAAGAACATGAATATGATAGTTTGTAGTTATGGTAAGAGAAAATAAATGAATAAAAAAATTGAAAAGAGGGGAATCGGTATGAAATTAGCGACTATATTTCACTTAAATTGTTAGTTAACTAGCGATCGTAATTCGAAAGGATCGCTATCTTACTAGCAACTCTCTTCAAGGACAATAGGAAGAAAAGTACCGATCGTAACATTTTTACTCCTCCTTTTTTTCTTTTTCTTTTTTGATGGAATTTTTTTTCCTAAAACTATTTTTTATTGATTTTTAAAGTTGAAAATATGAGAATATCTTTAAATTTTGATTTTAAATCTTTAATTTCAACTGTTTGAATATTAATTATACTAGATTTAGCATGGGAAAATATATTTTGAAGAACATGAATATGATAGTTTGTAGTTATGGTAAGAGAAAATAAATGAATAAAAAAATTGAAAAGAGGGGAATTGGTATGAAATTAGCGACTATATTTCACTTAAATTGTTAGTTAACTAGCGATCGTAATTCCAAAGTATCGCTATCTTACTAGCAACTCTCTTCAAGGACAATAGGAAGAAAAGTACCGATCGTAACATTTTTACTCCTCCTTTTTTTCTTCTTCTTTTTTGATGGAATTTTTTTTTCCTAAAACTATTTTTTATTGATTTTTAAAGTTGAAAATATGAGAATATCTTTAAATTTACGTTTTAAATCATTAATTTCAACTGTTTGAATATTAATTATAATAGATTTAGCATGGGAAAATATATTTTGAAGAACATGAATATGATAGTTTGTAGTTATGGTAAGAGAAAATAAATAAATAAAAAAAATTAAAAAGAGGGGGATCGGTATGAAATTAGTGACTTTATTTCAATTAAATTGCTAGTTAGCTAGCGATCGTAATTCCAAAGGATCGCTAGCGACTATATTTCACTTAAATTGTTAGTTAGCTAGTGATCGTAACTCCATTGGATCGCTATCTTACTAGCAACTCTCTTCAAGGACAATAGGAAGAAAAGTACCGATCGTAACATTTTTACTCCTCCTTTTTTTCTTTTTCTTTTTTGATGGAATTTTTTTTCCTAAAACTATTTTTTATTGATTTTTAAATTTGAAAATATGAGAATATCTTTAAATTTAGGTTTTAAATCATTGATTTCAACTGTTTGAATATTAATTATAATAGATTTAGCATGGGAAAATATATTTTGAAGAACATGAATATGATAGTTTGTAGTTATGGTAAGAGAAAATAAATGAATAAAAAAATTAAAAAGAGGGGGATCGGTTTGAAATTAGCGACTATATTTCACTTAAATTGTTAGTTAACTAGCGATCGTAATTCCAAAGGATCGCTATCTTACTAGCAACTCGCTTCAAGGACAATTGGAAGAAAAGTACCGATCGTAACATTTTTCCCCCTCCTTTTTTTCTTTTTCTTTATTCATTGAATTTCTTTTCCTTTGAATTTTTTTCCCTAAAACTAGCTTTTATTGATTTTTAAAGTTGAAAATATGAGAATATCTTTAAATTTAGGTTTTAAATCATTCATTTCAATTGTTTAAATATTAATTATAATAGATTTAGCATGGGAAAATATATTTTGAAGAACATGAATATGATAGTTTGTAGTTATGTTAAGAGAAAATAAATAAATTAAAAAATTAAAAAGAGGCGGATCGGTATGAAACTAGCGACTTTTTTTCAACCAAATTGCTAGTTCACTAGCGATGTTATCTCCATTGGATCGCTATCTTATTAGCAACTATGTTCATGGACAATAGGAAGAAAAGTTCCGATCGTAACATTTTTCCCCCTCATTTTTTTCTTTTTCTTTTTTCATTGAATTTCTTTTCCTTTGAATTTTTTTTCCTAAAACTAGTTTTTATTGATTTTTAAAGTTGAAAATATGAGAATATCTTTAAATTTACGTTTTAAATCATTCATTTCAAATGTTTAAATATTAATTATAATAGATTTAGCATGGGAAAATATATTTTGAAGAATATGAATATGATAGTTTGTAGTTATGGTAAGAGAAAATAAATGAATAAAAAAATTAAAAAGAGGGGGATCGGTATGAAATTAGCGACTATATTTCACTTAAATTGTTAGTTAACTAGTGATCGTAATTCCAAAGGATCGCTATCTTACTAGCAACTCTCTTCAAGGACAATAGGAAGAAAAGTACCGATCGTAACATTTTTACTCCTCCTTTTTTTCTTTTTCTTTTTTGATGGAATTTTTTTTCCTAAAACTATTTTTTATTGATTTTTAAAGTTGAAAATATGAGAATATCTTTAAATTTAGGTTTTAAATCATTAATTTCAACTGTTTGAATATTAATTATAATAGATTTAGCATGGGAAAATATATTTTGAAGAACATGAATATGATAGTTTGTAGTTATGGTAAGAGAAAATAAATGAATAAAAAAATTAAAACGAGGGGGATCGGTATGAAATTAGCGACTTTGTTTCACTTGAATTGCTACTTAGCTAGCGATCATAATTCTATATGATCGCTATCTTACTAGCAACTCTCTTCAAGGACAATAGGAAGAAAAGTACCGATCGTAACATTTTTCCCCCTCCTTTTTTTCTTTTTCTTTTTTCGCAAAATTTCTTTTCCGTTGAATTTTTTTTCCTAAAACTATTTTTTATTGATTTCTAAAGTTGAAAATATGAGAATATCTTTAAATTTAGGTTTTAAATTATTCATTTCAATTGTTTAAATATTAATTATAATAGATTTAGCATGGGAAAATATATTTTGAAGAACATGAATATGATAGTTTGTAGTTATGGTAAGAGAAAAAAAATAAATAAAAAAATTGAAAAGAGGGGGATCGGTATGAAATTAGCGACTTTTTTTCAGTTGAATTGCTAGTTATATAGCGATCGTAATTCTATATGATCGCTAGCTCAATAGCAACTCTCTTCAAGGACAATAGGAAGAAAAGTACCGATCGTAGCATTTTTACCCCTCCTTTTTTTCTTTTTCTTTTTTCATTGATTTTCTTTTCCATTGAATTTTTTTTCCTAAAACTATTTTTTATTGATTTTTAATGTTGAAAATATGAGAATATCTTTAAATTTAGGTTTTAAATCATTCATTTCAATTGTTTAAATATTAATTATAATAGATTTAGCATGGGAAAATATATTTTGAAGAATATGAATATGATAGTTTGTAGTTATAGTAAGAGAAATAAAAAAAATAAAAAAATTGAAAAAAGGGGATCGGTATGAAATTATCGAATTCATTTCACTTAAATTGCTAGCTAACTAGCGATCGTAAATCTACATGATCGCTTGCTTAGTAGCAACTCGCTTCAAGGACAATAGGAAAAAAAAGTACCGATCGTAACATTTTTACTCCTCCTTTTTTTCTTTTTCTTTTTTCATTGAATTTTTTTTCCTAAAACTATTTTTTATTGATGTTTAAAGTTGAAAATATGAGAATATCTTTAAATTTTGGTTTTAAATCATTAATTTCAACTGTTTAAATATTAATTATAATAGATTTAGCATGGGAAAATATATTTTGAAGAACATGAATATGATAGTTTGTAGTTATGGTAAGAGAAAATAAATAAATAAATAAATTAAAACGAGGGGGATCGGTATGAAATTAGCGACTTTGTTTCACTTGAATTGCTACTGAGCTAGCGATCGTAATTCTATATGATCGCTATCTTACTAGCAACTCTCTTCAAGGACAATAGGAAGAAAAGTATCGATCGTAACATTTTTCCCCCTCCTTTTTTTTCTTTATCTTTTTTCATTGAATTTCTTTTCCATTGAATTTTTTTTTTCCTAAAACTATTTTTTATTGATTTCTAAAGTTGAAAATATGAGAATATCTTTAAATTTAGGTTTTAAATCATTCATTTCAATTGTTTAAATATTAATTATAATAGATTTAGGATGGGAAAATATATTTTGAAGAACATGAATATGATTGTTTGTAGTTATGGTAAGAGAAAAAAAATAAATAAAAAAATTGAAAAGAGGGGAATCGGTATGAAATTAGCGACTTTATTTCAGTTAAATTGCTAGTTAGCTAGCGATCGTAAGTCCATTGGATCGCTATCTTCCTAGCAACTCTCTTCAAGGACAATAGGAAGAAAAGTACCAATCGTAGCATTTTTACCCCTCCTTTTTTTCTTTCTCTTGTTTCATTGAATTTCTTTTCCATTGAATTTTTTTTCCTAAAACTATTTTTTATTGATTTTTAATGTTGAAAATATGAGAATATCTTTAAATTTATGTTTTAAATCATTCATTTCAATTGTTTAAATATTAATTATAATAGATTTAGCATGGGAAAATATATTTTGAAGAACATGAATATGATAATTTGTAGTTATGGTAAGAGAAATAAAAAAAATAAAAAAGTTGAAAAGAGGGGGATCGGTATGAAATTAGCGAATTCATTTCACTTAAATTGCTAGCTAACTAGCGATCGTAAATCTACATGATCGCTAGCTTAGTAGCAACTCGCTTCAAGGACAATAGGAAAAAGAAGTACCGATCGTAACCTTTTTACTCCTCCTTTTTTTCTTTTTCTTTTTTGATTGAATTTTTTTTCCTAAAACTATTTTTTATTGATTTTTAAAGTTGAAAATATGAGAATATCTTTAAATTTAGGTTTTAAATCATTAGTTTCAACTGTTTAAATATTAATTATAATAGATTTAGCATGGGAAAATATATTTTGAAGAACATGAATATGATAGTTTGTAGTTATGGTAAGAGAAATAAAAAAAATAAAAAAATTGAAAAGAGGGGGATCGGTATGAAATTGGCGACTTTATTTCACTTAAATTGCTAGCTAACTAGCGATCGTAAATCAACATGATCGCTAGCTTAGTAGCAACTCGCTTCAAGGACAATAGGAAAAAAAAGTATTGATCGTAACATTTTTACTCCTCCTTTTTTTCTTTTTCTTTTTTGATTGAATTTTTTTTCCTAAAACTATTTTTTATTGATTTTTAAAGTTGAAAATATGAGAATATCTTTAAATTTAGGTTTTAAATCATTAATTTTAACTGTTTAAATATTAATTATAATAGATTTAGCATGGGAAAATATATTTTGAAGAACATGAATATTATAGTTTGTAGTTATGGTAGGAGAAAATAAATAAATTAAAACGAGGGGGATCGGTATGAAATTAGCGACTTTGTTTCACTTGAATTGCTACTTAGCTAGCGATTGTAATTCTATATGATCGCTATCTTACTAGCAACTCTCTTCAAGGACAATAGGAAGAAAAGTACCGATCGTAACTCGAACCCCGACACCGTGACTGGGAGTCCCAGCGTGGACAAGAAATAGCAAGTAGTATCCTGGTGGGGCCACTGTGTTCTTCGGTGGCCCATACGCCGTAATCTTGCAAGCAGACGTCGACAGGTGCACCAGGCGCACCACGTCCAAGACCACCATCCTCTGATTCATTGCGAACGAGTGCGTCGTAAACGACGGCGTCACGAGCGCCACCGTAATCCCGGGATCGGCCCGGTACTCGGATAAAACAAAAGTAACAGAAAACTCCTGGCCGTACGATACGGTATCGTCCCTCGTTTCGACGGTCAGGATCGACGGCCGCAGGGAAGCGAAGAGTGGGGCCAGGTACGGCGGGTGGAACGCCTCCAGGCTGAGATCGGTGGGGAAAGCTCTCTTGAAGCTGTACATCTCGTGCGGGTTTCTCCCGCCCACCAATACCCTGCCATCTGGCGCAAGAATAGCGGATGAGTGGTACATTCTTGGAATGCCGGCTGGCTTCAGCACCACGAATCTCCGTTCCGAGTCGGATTCGTAGGTTCGGTACAAGACCGGGTTGAAAACTGGATTTTCCGCGTTCTCCCAGCCCGCCGTCCCGTTCGACGCGCCGTTGATTATAAGGACGTCACCCGTGGGCAAGAGTAGCATATCGGACATGACACGTGGCATGGGCATTTCCTCCATGACCCATTTAGGATCGGGGTCGGACAATTTGATCCGGCCGCAGCTGTTGGAGGCGAAGCCGTGTACGTTTTCATATTTCGCCTTGTAAAACGCGCCGGGTGGTGCCCCGCCGCATATCAAGATTTCAACTTGAGGAAGACCCGACTCGGATAAAATCCCGTTCATTTTGAGCGGGAGGAGGACAGAGGACCCGGTGCTGGGGTAGTTCCGCTTGACGGCGACAGGCATACCCGGGAGCTCCTTCACGATCCGGATGTTATTGTAGTCAAACAAGATTGACCGGTTGTTTGCAAAGATGAAGAGGTTGCCGTCCGGCAGGAGGTGCAAGCACGGGTAAAGATTGTTCTCCTCCCCCTGGTCTTTGGTCTCCGCCAAGAACCGGAGGTAAAACCACTCGTCGTTCTTCTTGGGGTAGAACTCGTAGGAGAAAGCTCTTCTTCCGCCGACGACGATGACACGTCCGTCGGGGAGAATCTGATTGGTGGCGTACCATCGGTTGTCGGAGAGTTTTTCCGGGAGCTCGACCCACTGACAGCTGCCGTCGTTGCAGGGTGAGAAAGTGCGGATTTTTCGGATGCCGATGTTCCCGTATCCGCCGGTCTGGACGAGGGTGCCGTTGGGTTCGAGGGCGCCGGAGGAGCACCAGAACTCGGAGGCGACGAAGAGGGGGCGGAATGTATCGCTGGCGAGGTTGTAGAGTAGGGAGTGGGCGGTGCAGTCGTTTAGGGTCCTGTTGTGGGCGATGTACTGACGGCAGGCGGTGCCGTCGGGGAGGGAGACGTTGGAAGGGCCCATATCGGTCCGGTCAAAGATGATGACTCTGTCGTTTATGAGGAGCTGCATGTGCATGGCCGAGACGCCGATGCTCTTGTGCAAAAGAACCCACTCGCCGCCGTCGGATACATTACTATTTTTTGTCGTAATGGAGGGTAACGACGTGGTATTGGACAAGTATTCGGAATGGGAGACCATAAAGAAGCAGGAGAAGAAGATGGGGACGAAGTAAGGGATAATGGAGGCGGAGAAAGAAAGGTTCTTGAAAACGGAGGCCATGGTTTCTTGGGGATTGTTTCAACGCAGCGGAGTGTACATTTATATACAGTGGACTCACGCTCTCGGTGTCTGGTTTTTTTGCAGATGAGCGTAGTAAAAGAGATAACAGAGGAAGAGGACGATGAAGGAGGTCTGAGCTGTGCATGGTGATGGTGGTGACCTTGTTTTTACCTATTTAGGTCAAAGCGGTAGGTTTTGTTCTGTACTGAGGGTCAGACACAGCTTCGTTATTGCCAAATTGGGCTCGTGGGCCGGGCCGGGCCGCACCAATATGCACATATTGCTGTATAAGTTAGGGTTTGGCAGGGTAAAACTGTAAAATCATTATGTGGGTGTTCCTTGAACTTGTTCATTTTTGTTCTGTAAATGCAACGATGATCCGAGCTGTGGCGGAATCAGATATGAACTTAATTTTTTAAAACGTATTTACCTCTTTTACTTATTGAAATTACTTTTTTAGTTAAAAAGTTTTGTTTTTTGGTAAAGAATTAAAAAGGTTAAGTGAACATTGCTGGGAAGAGATAAAATATGAAGTGTCACGAAATTGATCTGTCTTGTTATTAACTGTAGTCCAAAATGATGAACTATCTTCTGGGCTAAGGTTATGAGCAAAAAATTAAAAATCTTGATGGAGAGATAACCACCTAATTTCCATAAGCATTTTAAGTAAGTTTTAAATATCTCTAACATTATCAAGTATTCGTAAACCGAGTTGTCGATCATGAAAGGAAGTGAAGCACTATATTCTTATGATATTTTTTAAATTTCACAGATAATTTGAAAATATCAACAATTTCAATGAATTTTCTACACAATTTGTTACAAAGTTAAGATATTTGAAAACATTTCGATGTAATTTTGATTCTTCGGTTTTTTTTTTTTTTTTAAGGACTAGCTCATAACTTCGTCACGGTATTTACCTTTTTGGAGAACAAGAAAGAATGTCTTTTAAACATTGTACTTAAGAATTAAAGTCTTATTAGTGAGGTGCTGTGCTTTCCACCTCACATGCAAATTTTTATTCAAGAGTAATTTTTTCTAAATTTGAGTTACCGATATACCCATAAGAAAATGGAAACAAATTATTTGATAATTTAGTAAATCGAGTTTCGTCTAATTATTTCATCCACATTCATAATACGGCTACAAATTGTTGTTGAGTCCTAAATTGGTTGTGAACTGACAGCACTATCATTTGTAACCAAATACCAGTTGCAACTTGCAACATGAGATGGAGCAGTTTTATTTCCAAAGTATATAATAACACGGTAAAAATTCTACAATGCACCTCTTATGGGATGCACCGGTTCATTGAACAGTTCGATTTGCAAAGTGTCAATATAGCCGTTTAAATACCAGCACATCGTATACACAGGTTCACTAAACGGTTAGGTTCACATAATCTCAATTTGACCGTTCAAACATCAGTGCATTCAGATCACATAAACGGGGAGTATTATAGAAAATTGCCTAATACAAGCTAGCCTTATCAGGTTTTTAGCCAAAATGGTTTATGATATTGACATAACTCTTCACTTTGGTCCCTGAGATTTGAAATCGATAAAAGTGGTTTCTAAGTTTGTCCACTATCAATCATTTTGGTCGTTCCTTTAAAAACCTATGTTAAATAAGGACCAAAGTGACAAAATACCCTTACTTTAATAAACAATGGGCCAAAATGATTTGACAAAAAGTAAGACTATTTTTGTCATTTTATCTTATTTAACAGAGAGTTTTCACGAAATGACCAAAATAATTAATCGTGAACAACCTTAGAGACTAGTTATATCGATTTCAAATCTCAAAGACTAAAATGAAGAATTATGCTAATCTCAAATCATTTTAGATAAAAAGCCGCCTTATCCTTATCCAAACTCACCCTATTATTTTCCCAAATTATTTATTAACTATGCATTTTGCCACAACACAGAAGTTTGATAAAAACAAAACACAACACAAACTTTGGTGTTTAATTTAATAGACGATTGCAACGCCAAATTGCTTTCTCCACATCTCTTTTCTTGCCAAGAAAGGTACAATACACCAAACAAGGAAGGAAGACATCAAAGAGGGAGGACAAACACCAGAAAAAAAAAAAAATTAAACAAATAAATAAAGAAAGCGCCACAGAAGATAAACGACCATGGAGAAGACCAATCACCATCAGCAGCTTGAAGCTGGAGGGAGACTTTCGAGCAGAAAGTCGATAAATTTCCACTGACAAACCTTTCATATATACACAATTAAGTGTAACAAGGATCGGATGCGGCAACAAACCCAACTTTTTTTCCGATTTCTGCATTTCCATCTACTGTCAGATAAGATTATAAACGCAACCCAATGGAATATATTTCTAGCATGGGACCGTGGGAGACACCGGTGAGATATAAGGCAGTACTAGCAGCAAGCAAGGTACGGAGGTTGTTACTCTCTCAAGATTTGGAAGGGCCAGCACCCATTGATAAGCTCCTCACTGCAATTCTGACTGCACCAACAGCGCTAAGCTGCCTCATCTCAGGGCTTAGCCCATGTCCGACCTGGTTCTTACACCCTTCCTCCATCTGAACACCCACAAAGTATGCAATCTGAACAACCATAAACATAGTAAGAGAAACGGAGAGACATGAGATGGGCAACTCAGTCCATATCAATAGATCGAGTATAAAGTGATTTTGTCAATTAGCACTGCCAGTTGAGTATTAATCTGGATCCTTTGGATCCAAGGATGCTGTGTCTAAGACTCGTAAATGGGATTTATGAAAATAAACAACCACATTCAACAGGCCAAAATATCAAGAGGTTCAATTCTTTCATAGAATGGAGAAAGATCAGAAATTGGTAAACTGTAACACCTCCGAGATATTATCCATCAATGTACTTTAGTTGTGTAATACGCATACGGATGGCCAATAGTTTATTCTGAATTTACCCCAAAACATATTCTGAGCTGAACATGACGGTGCAAAGTGGTTACGCAATCAAACAAATGCGTCACATATATGTTTGCAGCAGTAAACTGAATCGCTATTGAGAACAGTAATACTTGTGCAACACAAAACGCATAGTTACAGCTCTGCCAACACATCTCTCCAAGGTAATTATGTCCAAGCTAACATAATTTTCTCATTTGTTCATATAGTTGCACACAAACATGGAAATTGACAGTGTGAAGCAATCCCAATACAAGAGAAGAAATGAAGAAAACTTAAGTCGCCGGAAAGCAAAACTTCGTATTTGTATGCCAGAAAAGGTTGATCAATTGAAAAGGATTTTCTGCCCTACTTTTCTCTAAGCCAAGGCACACCAAGTCGACACACTACGTCTCATTGAAAAAAGCCATTAACAATATAAAAAATTGAGTCGTGAAAGCTTTAGCCATAAAATACCTTTCCAGAAGCATTACGAATGGGTGATATGTGAAGGAGATTCCAAAATGAACTTTTATCCTTCCTGAGAATGAAACAGCAACAAAGTCAAATCCGATGAGTAATATGTCGTGCATTTGGAACGTATAGAACAAATCGTTAAGTAGCAACCTGTAATTCAAGATACGTACTGTGCATGCTGTTTCGTTTTGAACGCTTTGCTTTATCTGGGGGAAAACAAGCAAAAATGGGATGATGCACTAACATCTATCTATTCCACCAAACCAACAAAGTACATGGTGATGACATGATCACGACGGAAAAGGAAAAATACCCGATATATCATTGAGGAATTTGTGTCCGCCCCACTTAAAAACCTACAATTGCGCCCCAAAACTTCATGTCTGGCATAGCCTATACATGGAAAACACTGAGTTCAGTAACTGCATATGCCCAATTATTCTATAGATTTGCAAACAACATGGAGTTTAGAATGGTTTAGAGAGACCCTGGTAAATAATACATGTTACCTGTCAGTTTGAAGAAGGCATCACTTGCATAAACTATTGGCATGTCTGGTAAGTTCGGATCAGTTCTGCAAGGCAACACGATCATTTCAAAGCAAACAAAATGTACAATCATCAGCAATCTTCAGAAAGTTTGAAACCTTCTGCAAAGTAAGAAAATGAGAATTTGCAACAACTCACAATACAAAACTTTGTTTGATTCTACCAAGAGATATATTTAAGGCTGAACTGAGAAGGCCCACCCCTGATAAGCTGCATCTCTTCCCACAAACTAATCTGCCCGTTGACTCGCTATAGTGCGTTAGCACGGACAAGATGTTATTAATTGCAGTTGCAGCTCTCATCTTCTCTACATCACTTGCCTCGCACGATTCTTCAATGTCAAATCCTGGGGGTTGCATAGTAAACGAAGACTCAACCACAACAAAAATTTGGTCACCATCCAAAACCAGAAACCGCAATCAACATAGCTCCAACACCGGAAGGAATGTAACTTTAACATTAACATCACCAACACTCATATAGATAACAGGAAACAACAATTGAAAAAAAACATATTGCAACATTACTTGGAACAAAAAATTAAGAAATTGCATTACACGAACCTCTACTATCAGCATCATCCAATGCAGATTCCAACGACAAAACACGACCCAAATCAACCAACGAATCGAAGCACACTTCTTTTCGACACGACCCGTAAACAATCTCACTCATCCTAGACCCCTCCTCACACAAACCAACACCATTTCTCCCACCAGACCGCCTCGGCCTCCTCGAAATCGGAACCTGAACTCCGACGAAATGAATCACCCTCCCGTCCTCCTTCCCAAAAACAGGACACATATGAAACAGCATCCAAAACGGCGTCCCATCTTTCCGATAATTCAGCAAACTAACTTCAACATCTCTCTCCTCCCTGATGGCCTCCCGGACTTCCATGACCGACCGCCTGCAAGTCCCCGGACCCTGAAACACTCTGCCGTTCCTCCCGACCACCTCGTTCTTCGAATATCCCGACATTTTCAGGAACCCTTTACTCGCAAACACGATTGGATGCCCGGAAATCGAAGGGTCAGTGATCGTGAAGCTGTCGGGCAATCCGCTCAGAGCTTCGTGCACCCAGACAGAGTAGCTGCTGATCAACGACTCCTCGATTAAACCCAGCTCCGATTCCATCGTCCCTGTTCCTCAATCACTTCCACAAAACCTTCGTCGCTCTGTGTTCGATCGAGTCCCAATCCCATGTGGGCACCCGTAAAGTTCAAAAATTGGAGAAACCCCAGTTGAGAAAACGAGCAGAGAACGCAGAAATCCAAAGAATTTGATCAATTGGCGTCGCCCATTGATTACTAGGGGAGTTTGGTGACCAATGAAATTTAAAGATTGCAGCTTTGATGAACATTTCTTGTGAGAGTGAGCTTATAGCGAAGGGGCAGCCATCAGGATCTTCAAATTCAGAAAATATCTAGTGCAGGTTGTTGTGATTTCGAATGAACAATAATCGCTGATAAATACCCATCAATCGTTTGCTGTTTAATTAGTGGGAAAAATATATAAATCTGAATTCTTTTTTTTTTTTTTTTCTGATGCAATATTTGACACAGTAGTGTGTAGAAACGCACGAACCCCACGGGACAGAAAGGTTGTAGCAGCTGTGCAGAGTCACAAATTAAAATACTTTAATTTATTTTATGAATTAATAATTAATTTTAATATCAGTTGATTAATTTTGCTCTGGTTATTTTATTCACTTTGGGGTGGAGTTGAATTAAGTTCTTGTCACTTTATGGTTTTAACATAAAAAGGACAAGAGTTACGACAACCCCACTGGCATTGGGATTTCAGATGACACCAACCCGGGATTGTGTGCGTATGTGGATTTCAGTAACTTTACAATGTACTTGTGGTGTAGTCTTCTGTTTCATTTCAAATACTTTGTTTTTTAACTCATTTAGCATTACAGTCTATTGATATTCCTCTTCAATTATAAGTAATAAGTTTTAAGTTCGATTTATCTTTAGTGAATTTGAATCATATTATTTTTAGTTCATTGTGAAGTTTAACCAACTCTCATCTCTTAATATAGATAATTATCCTTTGTACGAAAAAAAAAACTCTGCTTCTCATTGTATTAATTTAACTCGATTTTAACTTAGAACTTCTATCTCGTAACTACAGTTCTAACCGGAGCAGTTGTAGGTATTTTGTTCATATATTCAAACCATCTTAATCAATTTTCCTTCATCTTATCTTCAATTGGAACAACTCTTACTTTACCTAAGATATCATTGTTTCTTAATCTTATCATTTCTCGTAAGCCCACATATTCAACGAAGCATTTTCATCTTTCATTCACTTAGTTTATGCACATGTTGATACTTGATCGCCCAACATTTCGTGCCAAAAAGCATTGTTGGCCTTATTGCAATCCTATATAATTTTTCCTTGAGTTTTAATAGCATACCAATGTCAAAGACCCTTAAATTCCAACATTTTTTGTCACAGGATAATAAGTAAATAATAAAATAAATTTTGTTACTTTGTTTGCATGTTCCATTAGAGTGACAGTTTTTATCTAAAGCAATCGAGAAAGCAACTTGCTTGTACTTCAAAACAAAAAAAAGAGAAATGCATGGTAATTGTGGGAAAAATGACCAGAAGGAACTTTCCTTTGTCATTGTTGTGGGGCGTTGGTGGGACGTCGGTTATCCTCATCCCACAGGCCGACACACGCCACCATCAGTTTCAAGTTTCAACTAACCCGCCTTTGGTTTGGCTTACAATGGGACCACTCATATTTGCACATGTGGACCACCCCAGCTTCCAGCTTCGACTTCACTCCAATTATTTGATCCAAACCATTTATTATTACACATCTTTGATTTGACCTCCTAATCCCATCTTAATCAGACTCGTTTAACTAATTTCTGTGGGTTTAATTCTGTTGTTTTATAGTAGTCATTGTCAAACCAAGTTGGGTTAACAAAACAAAATTGGGTTTGAGTTCGAAAATACAGTGATCGACTCTAATCATACTTATTCAATTTCCGTCATTATGTGTCATTCTTTTGTTTGGGACTAGTTTAGTACTGTTCAATTAAAAAAAAAAAAAACAGCTTTTTGAAAAATTTGAGGTAAAAATTGTGTTTAGTAAATAAAAAAAATGTTTTTTTTTCCTCAAAATTATGGATCCAAAATATTAGAAAACAAAAGCAGCTCTATCCCTGCTTTTGAAAATAACTTTTTATTTTTTTTTCATAACATAACAATCTCAAACTAGCTCTTAATGGGTTATAGAATAGGGACCTTTAATGAAAAGCTCCCGGTGCTGTTCACTTTAACGAAAAACCACATTTTTACACTAAAAAGTCAATCCTGGTACTATTCATTTTACCCTTTATTTTGTCCTTATCGTTAAAATTCAAAATTTTCAAGTCATTTTCATAAGTTTTTCTTATAGAATAAAATGACAAAGAACAAAAGAAAAGTGGCTTCATTGATTTACCCAAAAAAAAAAGAGAGTAAATGGTAGCAATGGTCCCTCAACTTTAATCAAATTGGAGCAATGGTTCCTCAACTAAAAATTAATTACCATTGGTCCCTCAACTTATCAAAATGTATAGCTATAGTCATTTTCATCAATTTCGTCAAAATAAGTTATGTTGGGATAACCATTTATATATAAGGGTCCCTCAACTCATCAAAGTGTGTAATTATGGTCATTTTCGTCAACTACGTCAAATTTTTTGTCAAAATGAGTTATGTTGAAAGAACCATTGCTACAATTGGGTTAAAATTAAGGGACTATTTCTCTAATTGAATTAAAGTTGAGGGACCAATGGTAATGAATTTTTAGTTGAGGGACCATAGCTGCACGTTTTGATGAGTTGAGAGACCATTACTCCAATTGAGTTAAAGTTAAGAGACCATAACTATAAGTTACTCAAAAAAAAAAAAAAAAAAAAAAAAGAGAGATTAGAATATTTTTATATATTTATTTACCAAAAAAAGAGAAAAGGAAAATCTGCAATTTGGGCCCAAGTCGTTTGGGCCGATTTTCATAGTCTTGTTTCCTTCTCTTTTGGGCTTCATGAATTTGAAAGTTTCCGACCAAAGAACCAACAAACTATTTTCTTCATTTTACAGTGACGGTTATGGTGGCACCGCAGTGGTGAATTGCAAACCGGAAGTCTACTATCACAGCTCGCAGACTGTCCCATCTGAACTCTGATCGCACTCCACCGTCGCATCACCGTCGTTGAACTTCCGGAGCTTACGATTCGGAATTTGCAGGTAGAGAAGCACCGGAATCGAACAATTAGGGTTTTCAGCTTCGAAACGTTCCAGGATTGCAATCACCGCCGAGGTTCGACGGAGGACTCGATCTCAGGTCAGTATATTTGGTTCTGATGAACAGCTAAATGGAATTTAGATTTTAAATTCTCAGCCATATGCTGCTGGATTCGGCATTGGAAGGTCAATCTCGAAATTCAATTCCAATGCCGAATCCAGGGAACCAGAAATAGCAGTATAGATTTCGTAATGGGTTGTGGAGATTTTAGAGTTTTTTTTTGTTTGCTTATTTGTTATACGTATCCCATGATTCATGAATCGTGATTTGAGATTTAGAGTATTTGAACTGTTTGATCAAGGGCCATTGTTGTAGTGTGGTAAAAGCCTCTGATTTGGATGGCTTTTCCATTGGCATTTGATTGCGTGTGTCGAAAATTCGGGTGTATGGGAAAAATGTTTAGGAAGGTGATGGAGAATTTTCGGTTGTGAATTTCACTTGCTAGGCACTTTAAGTGCCGTTTCAATGAGAGTTCTCACCAGTCTTATCGGCATGGGTTCACATGTTCAAGCTATACATACATACATACACATTCGCTTGTTTAACGTAACCCCTGTTTTGTTTGACTGACAACATTTATGGATTTTGCAGTGGTGGGACAATGAATTTTCTTATGCGATCTACTCACCATGTACAGCGTGTGACGGCAGAACAGCCATCTGTTCCATCTGTTCCGTCTGTACCGCCTGTGTCTCCTGTCCACGAACCACCTGCAGAGACGTATGCTACCCCAAAATCAGCAACAACCTTGGAGGGTCTAATTGCTGAAGATTCGTATCCACAGTATTCCACAACCGAAGATAATGCAGCAGAAAGTGAATCTAGTGGTGAAAATGGAATTGGTGCAACGAAGGAAACCTCTGTCATAGCAAAGCATTATGATGTCTCTGATGAGGAGGGATGGATTGCCATTCCATACAGTAAGTGCTTTCCATTAGACTCAACCATGTTTTGATAATTTGCATAGTGTCAGACTGCATGTGCTCTTATAGGTTTGCACATAAACTGAGTTATGATATGCACGTATATAGTTGATTGAGTGCTTATATTATGTATTAAATGCGTAATTCTATCATGGTGATTATAAACTAGTATGTCTAAAGATTGTTTTGCTCTTGCAGAAGAACTCCCTGATAATTGGAATGATGCACCAGATATACAGTCATTACGCCCTCTGGACCGCTCCTTTGTTTTCCCTGGTAGTTCTTCAATCTCCCGACTCTTTTGGTCTTGACATGCTTTTTATTCTTCACATGGAGGATACATCCTTTATTAGGACCTGAAATCTATTTTTTAATCCAGGTGAACAAGTTCACATCCTTGCATGCTTGTCAGCATGTAAGCAGGACACAGAAATTATTACTCCCTTTAAATTGGCTGCAGCCATGAGTAAAAATGGCATAAGACTAAGTCCAAAGAAACAAAATCGAAAATTGGAAGATAGCAATGGCACATTGTTGGGAAAAGGAGATATGAGTCCTGATAGTCAAGGTGCAGATCGAAATGGTGAAACCCTTTCAAAAGAGAGGACTGATTCACAAAAGGATGTTTCTGCTAGTGAATCTCTTCTTAGAATGGAAGATCACAAAAGACAGACTGAAATTTTATTGCAAAGATTCAAGAGGTCTCATTTTTTTGTTAGGATTGCAGAGTCAAGTGAGGCACTTTGGGCGAAAAAAAGTATTTCTAAGAAGTCTTCAGAATCTGTTGAGGTGGATGGTCAAGAGTACACAGAAAATGGAACCCAGAAAACTGCAGTAAATGCCATTATTGATAAAGGGAATTTTGATCCCAATGTATCTGGAGGCGTAGCAAGAAATAATGTCAAGTGTTGCTCTCTTTCTAATGGTGACATAGTGGTATGTGTAATGAAGCTTGTAGGTTATTCATGGTATACATACATAATATGTGTTGTATACACGCGTGCACACACACACACACACACACCCACCATATGTATATTCATATCGTACTTCAACCCGCTTGAGAAACAAACTATCTAAAAGATATTGGGACATTGTTTATAGGGTGAAAAAGTGGTGAGCTTCTATCTGCACCAAATGTTTTGCTTACCCATCCAGTTAGTCTTCACACTTAACCCCCTATAATCCTCTCATAATTTTATCTATCTTTTTCTTAGGTTGACCATGGCTTACTAGCAATGACTCTGTCACCGGAATTTTTTTAGGTTTATGTTATTCTGTGCTTGTATTCCAATAATTTTGTTTTCAGGTTACTGTAGGAAAAAAAAATTGTTAATAGAATAATAGAGAGGTATGTTTAGCAGGTTTTTAGGCATACATGGAAGAACCCATGTACGCTTTTTGCTGGTTTGTTGGTCCTCATTTGTTAGCTGAAAGTTTAGAGTAGAATTTCCATCATATTCATGCAGCTTTAGTTTTTAAGCTTCCTGCAAGGTTTCACAGGAGAAATGCCCTGGTGGGTCTTTTTTGGTACTAAAATAAGTAAGAGTTGTATAACTCTGATAACAAATTCATGACCCTTCCATTTTAAAATATTCTATATTTTCTTTTTCCTCTCACATTCATGGCTAGTGTAAGCAGTTGTTCAGATCACTTATTCTCATTCCATTTTCTTGTTTGGAAGGATGCAGGTTCTTTTACAAGTGAATGTTGGCGTAGATTTTTTGAAAGACCCTGTTATTGAGATTCTTCAGTTTGAGAAATATCGTGAGAGAAGTTTGTTTGCTCAGACTCAGGACAGCTTAGTTGATGCAAATCAGGACCCATGTGGAGAATTGTTGAAATGGTTGCTTCCTTTGGATAACACCCTTCCCCCTCCGGCTCGCCCTTTATCTCCTCCTTTAACTTCCAATTCAGGAATCGGTAGCACATCACAAAAATCTGGTTCTCAACTCCTTTCCCATTTTAGAAGTTACTCCATGTCATCATTACCACAAAATACTACACCACCACAGGGACCTATTAAAGCTGCAAGTTCTAAGCCAAGCTTTGATCTTGAAGACTGGGATCAGTATTCATCTCAGAAGTTCTTGAAGAATCAAAAAACTGGTGGCGAGGGGCTTTTATCTTTTCGAGGCGTGTCATTGGAGCGAGAAAGGTTTTCTGTTTGTTGTGGATTGGAGGGAATCTATATACCTGGAAAAAGATGGAGGAGAAAACTTGAAATTATACAACCGGTAGAAATCCATTCTTTTGCTGCTGACTGCAATACAGATGACCTTCTTTGTGTCCAGATAAAGGTGTGAGCAATGATTGACTAGATCGAGGTGTTTGTTAAATATGCTTTTTTTTCCTCCTGGATTTTGATAATATCTAATCACGCTTGTTCGAAATGACATGTTTGTATGCTTTGTTTCACATTCCTATTAAGTTATCATTTTGTTTTGCAGAATATTTCTCCAGAACATGGGTTAATACTTGTTTTTGCCTTTTGCCTTTTTTTTTTTTTTTTTTTCATGTCTATCACTTTGTTAGGAATGACATGTTTACTAGGCTTCGTCTCACATTCCTATTAAGATACCCTTTTGTCGTGCAGAATGTTTCTCCAGCACATGCACCAAACATTGTGGTGTATATAGATGCTATAACAATTGTTTTTGAGGAGGCTTCAAAGGGTGGACAATCCTTATCATTACCAATTGCATGTATTGAAGCAGGAAATGATCACAGTTTGCCAAATCTAGCCCTCAGGTTGTTGTTATGTCTTTGGTATCTCAATTTGGTTTTCATTTCACACTGTAGTTTTCCTTGTTACAAAAACTTCATTTTTTCATTGTGATTGTGCGTTTCTTGATCACATTAATGTCTAGGATTAGAAAATTATATTGGTCGGGCGAAATCCCTAGTACTCTGTGTTCACATAGAAGAAATTCCTTTGCATGTATAACAGTTGGCAAATTCTCTTGAACTTAGAAAGAGCTTAGATGCCTGAGAAAAGGGGGAAAAAAAAAAAAGACTTGCATCTAGTTTGATAAAACAACGTCTGGCTACTCTGATACCAGGTTTGATACAGCAAATGCAAACTTAGTGACGTAGAAAAAGGGCACCATCATTCTGGAATAAAGTTGGAGCTTCATATCTTTAGAATTTGAAACTCATATGTTACATCACACATTTTTTGAAGAAAGATGTATAGCTTTTGGAATCCCGAGTTTATTTGTTCTCTTCTCATTAAAGTTTCTCATGGCAGGAGAGGTGAAGAGCATTCCTTTATTCTTAAACCAGCAACATCCTTGTGGAAGAATTTCAAGGCTGGTGGTGATAGAAGAAATCACTCATCACAACTACAGGCTGGAAATGCAGCACCAAGCTTGCGTCCGCCGCCCAAGACTGTTGGAGGAAAGAAGGGTGCTTCAACTGCTGATCAGTATGCAATTATGGTATCATGTCGGTGCAACTACACTGGTAATTATATATCTCTCAGTGTTCCATATTTGGAGGACCTAAGTTTTAATTTCTAATTCTTCTCCTTTTATGTTACATCTGCAGAGTCAAGATTATTTTTCAAACAGCCAACAAGTTGGCGTCCGCGTGTTTCAAGGGATCTTATGATCTCTGTTGCATCTGAAATGTCTGAACAATCTAGTGCACCCAACGGAGGAGTCTCTCAGCTTCCTGTTCAGGTTTCATATACTTAGTAGCTCAAATGTGTCTTTGGGGGATTTCCTTTTTTCACGTTGTATTGGGTTCATCCAACTTTTCAATTTTGCAGGTCTTGACTCTCCAGGTTTCAAATCTAATGTCAGAAGATCTAAATCTAACAGTTCTTGCTCCAGCTTCATTCACTTCCCCTCCTTCAGTGGTCTCCCTGAATTCTTCCCCTGCTTCACCAATGAGTCCATTTTTAAGTTTTCCTGACTATACAGGAAAGAGTCCTACAATACAGAGGCTAAGCTCACCACTCCTTTCGGACAATCAGAAACAAAATGTTAAAGGTGGAGTTTGGCCAGCTTCTTTTAGCGAACAGACTTCTCCATTGTCTGATGCCATTCCAAGCGCTGGTTTGTGTTGTACACATCTGTGGCTTCAGAGTAGAGTTCCACTAGGGTAATGCTCCATTTTCTTATCTCTTTTCGTTTCATATTCATTGATATTTCAGTTATTATAATTTTCTATGGTCACATCAGGTGTGTCCCATCTCAATCTACGGCAACCATCAAGCTTGAGCTACTTCCATTGACGGATGGTATAATTACACTGGACACTCTGCAAATTGATGTCAAGGAAAAAGGTAAACATCTCATTATTTCTGCCATTTTTGTTTCCCATGCATCACTGTCGGAAGAATGAGTGGTTTATGCATTTTCACGTCTAGCAAAGTTAAGTGCTATGCTCGGATGATTAGTTGATGCTTAGGGGGAGTGTTCTACGGTCCTACTGTTCAAATTTTTCCTGCCTTGAGTGTTAAAAGACCATTGTTATTCATAGGTCTGAAAAGAAGATAAATAGCACTTGTATAGGTGTATTCTTTATGGATTCTAGGTCCGCTAGTTTGATTGCTTAACGATGGAGCATCAGGAAAAAAATTGGGCACGAGTATTGGGCAGTTAATTTAATCAGTAACGAATCAGTATCCAGAAGGCACTTTAGCTGGTTTTCTGCTTTCTCTCTGGTTCCTCCCTCAACACAATCTTCCATCATACCTGAGGGTTATCCTTACTTTAATGCGAACCTCCAACTGATGCATACGTTGTTCTGATCGAGTATCATTTTCTTGCACGACAGGTGTTACCTACATACCCGAGTACTCACTGAAGATTAACGCGACTTCCAGCATTTCCACGGGGATTCTTTAGGAAATATACAATGCAGCATTTCGTTCTCCCATTTTAACCCGAGCCGTGGAGGAATTTTGAACCGTCACACATGTAGTCATCCAGCATCAGGCTCTTGGCAACAGGTACCGCACCGGGGTTTCCGTTTGCTATGTTCAGTCGAGATTCTCATGTCAATCGTTCTATAAATACAATTTCCCCGTGTGTGTGCTGTAAATGGTGGTTTGGGAGAGAGTAGGGATTGTTACAAAATATCCCTTCGATGGGAGGCTCTATTCTCTGTAGACGAATCTTACTTGTGTGAGAGATGTAATCATTTTATACAGGAAAAAATTATAGAGCTTTTCATTGAGTTTTATATGTGGCAATATTGGCTCATTATTTTACGGTCAATATTTTTGTTCAACTTTTTCAGTCTCTCTAGATCACGGCCGGATACACCATGTGTAATAGTATAATTATTTGGAATCTGAAAACAAAATTTCCCCACCGTATGATGTGATGCCTCTTGCAACATTTTGAAGAGGGCTTCTTTACCTGCACCCGCTACATGACTATACAGTATATTAAACTAATGATATAATGTTATTTGTTTTAATTTTTCAAATACAGTGCGTTATTTATATTGTAGCGCACTCTGCAATATTTTAAACTAATGACATAATGTTACTTGTTTTAATTTTTCAAACACAGTGCGTTAGTCTCTTTTAGAGGTTGAGACTCGTGATTTCAACAAAAAATAAATATATAGATGTTAGATTTTTTTTATTTTTTATTTATTTTTGTGTACGGCCATTGACATTCATACTAAAATTTTTAAAACAAAATAAATGATGGCAATTTCTGAAAATGCAGGCAGATGATATTGACAGGGTTGTGGTATTCAACTTTGATCCCTTAACCTTATGGCATGATACAGGACAGGTTGGCCTACTCCCCCAAATCCCAATCATCATTTAACATTGGGTAATAATCATATGAAATTAAGTTGTAAAATGTAATGTTTCCAAAAAAAAAAAAAAAACATTGTAATTAGAGTGAACTTTCGATTTAGTCGCTTAATTATTACTGCACTGAAAATTAAGTTCTTAAATTATTTTTTTTTTGATAAAATAATATCATAAATTCATTAAAAACTACTAAATTCATCTCTATTATTATATTCATAACTATTTTATCCTATTTTTTCGTCAACTTATATGCAACTTTAAGGGTTTATAGGTGAGAAAATGATGGTATTACTATGTAAAATGCGTCATATGGCTTATGTGGAAGGAAAATTGGATAAAATAACTTCAAATCTAATGTTACGGATGTAATTGGCAAATTATTATTAGTTTAAGGAATGGCTTCTCTGAAAAAAATAGTTTTGGAACTAATTTTTACTTGGGTGATAATTCAGGAACAAAGTCGCCCGTTCACACATGTCACATCCCGTCCTGGGTCTCCACCACATTCCGGGCTCGACTCCACCATAGCACGATATTATCCACTTTGGGCCCCTACCACACCCTCATGGTTTTATTTATGGGAACTCACATGAGAATTTCCCAGTGGGTCACCTATCCTGGGATTGTTCTCCCGCGAACTCGCTTAACTTAGGAGTTCCAATGGAACCCGAAGCCAGTGAGCTCCCAAAAGACCTCGTGCTAGTTAGAGATGAGAATATATATAAGGCTTATAGGATCCACTCCTTTGTACAATGTGAGATGTTACAGTACATGTGATTATATTCATGTCAAACTTGGTGTTGGTATAATTAGGTATAAGTTATAACCATGTGCTTCTTAATGTTCCAAACTCTATTTTTGGATTCAGTTACTGTGCAGTAAAAAGTTTGTTTTCTTCTCCATTTTTGGTACTCAAGAGTGACAATTTTAGAGGAAAGATATTCTGTTTTCTACGAAAACCAGTAACTTTCACATTCTTATTTTTTGTTACATTTTCTCGTTTTTATTTTTATTAATTTAAAAGTTGAATCATGTAAATTAAATATAATCATTGAACATTAAAAAATAAAGTGCAGAAGGGAAAAAAATGCAGGCACAACATTCTTATTCGATAAATGAGCACAATATTGTAATTAAAAAAAGAAGAAGAATAATTAGCATATTGGAAGTTGGAAGTCAATCTTTGCGTTGCACGCTAGGACCTTAATCTCAACTCACATTTCTTAAAACTAATAAACAAACTAATGATGTCAATACCTTAATCTTAATCTTATCCTCCTTTTAATTTAGCTCTCAGTCCTTCTCCTAGCTGAGATCAAATCTTCAAATCTTCTGCATCCAAAATTCGACATCTTTATGACTCATCATTCGTTGACACCTGACAATTCATTTAAACTTCACTTAACAGTGTTAACTCTTCAACTTATCTTCTAAGTAAAAATAAAAAATAAAAAAACTAAAAAAAATAAAGCCAAAAGAACACGTGTCACTCAAGTAGACAAGACACAAAGAGACCACAAAATTTTAATTGCAGAAGATTTTAACTCCTCTATCAATGATCACATAGGTTTGGCATCAATAGTCAAAGTATCTTTATTTTCAATAACAATCATAAATTTATACGCGAAATATTTTTTGTTTTTCGCACCAATGCTTTTTACATTTTTTAGATTTTTTTTTTTTAATCTAAAAACAGATACGAGTTAAATCACTTATAATTTTTATAACTTTTAATTACTAGTGATTTTCACAATCTTCATTTTTTTCAATATGAACTCATTTCTCTCTCAATCGAATAACTAGATAATGCCTGCCATTACCTTTTTTTTGTTTATGTGTTTTATCGCATTTTCTACATCTATTCAATAATTGACCATCCCTCTCTCACCAATACAAAATTAGAAAACAAAATGCTATTATTATTTTTTTTATTTTTTTTTAAATTGTCAACACTGTTTTGTTTTCCAACTCCACGAATCCGTGACTCATAGAATTAAATAAGATTCGGAAATACTTTTTAATTTTAACATAACAAAAACAAGTTGAAAATTTGAAAAAAAAAGAAATAAAAAAAAGAAGAGAATAACTAGATGCATGCATTGCAAGATTTTGCAGGTTCTGAGTAGTGATGATATAAACCTGACGCGGGCGTTTCCGTCCGCCCACCCAAACCAGACACGTCACCATCCGACTGGGTCCCACCCTCTCCCCTTTCTCTCTCCTGCCCGAACTGTCCCTACTTTTCACTTCTCCACCTGCCCGAACTGCCCGCCCCCTTCCATCTTTCCCAAAGCCTCAGAGCCTTGCACCTCGCAACGTCCAGCGATACAACGGGCAGCCAGGGCAGCTCATACAAGCTGCCCGTTTTCTCCGGGCAGCTCGATTTGCTTTTATCTAGTCTTCGGTTCCATTAAAAATAGCCTTTAAAAAATGAAGAGAGAGAATCGATAATTCGGAATATTATATGTGTCTTATAAGGGTATTTTATCAAATTATTTATTTATTTTTGGTCCCCCAAAATTTTTATTTTTTATTTTTCACCCAACTTTAAACTGGGTAGCTTGTGGGAGTATTTTCTGAGATTTCTGCAGACATTTCTGGGTTAAAACTGGAGATTTGGCTGTTCCTTTCTGATAAAAACGGACACTTTTCTATTGGGTTTTTTGGTCTTTGTCCCTTTTTCCTCGCGAGCTGATCGATTTCACTTCAAGGGTTCGTCGAATTTGATCTACTTTCTGCGTGATCTAGCTATTTTCTCAGCTGGGTCGTCATTTTTTTTTTCTCTAAATTCAGTTGGATTTTTGTAAAGTTCGGAAATTTCCGAGATTTTGGTGGGTTTTCATATGTGTTGTGTCGGCGGCGGCTAGAGACGGTTCTGCGGCGGTGGGAAGGGTGGTGGGTTTGGGTGTTTGCTGGTACAGGGATTTGATTGTTTTTAGGGTTTGTGAAATGGGTTTGAAAGCTGAGGATGGTAAGGTGGAGGCCTGGGACATTAGCAAATCGAAGGTGAGGAGGAAGAAGAAGCACAAAGCTGACGGGGATGATGATGATGACGTGGAGGAGGAGGGGAGTGGGTGTTGGGTTAGGCTGAGGTTCTTTGGGAGCTGCATTTCTTCAAGATCCAAAGTCGATAGCTCAACCAGTGGGACCAGTGCTGCTCACTGTGGTGGTAACTTTTTGCTTTTCTTGGAATCACTTCTTTTACTAGCTCATATGCTTTCAAGTTTGCTTGTTGAGACTTGAGATTGATTGCTTTTTGGGATTGTTCTGTTATTTCTGTTTGAGCTTGTGTTGTGTAATCTGTAGAGTTCTTACTTTGTTAGTCATAGGATAAGCAAATTTAGAGTGGAGATTATGTAAGTAGTTGCTCATAAGTTGACTGCATTATACTACTTCGGTCAATCCAAAGAGCTTTGCTCTTGGTGGATTTTAAAGCATGGAAATTCCCTTTTATTTTTTAAAAATATACCTGCAGTTACCGGGGTAAAATTTGGGTTTTGGAAGGGGGGTTTAGAGTCTAGAGATGAAACCCAGTTGAGCTTTTTTGATTTCTCATTTGAGAATAACCCGATTGGTGGCTGAAAAAGCCTCTTGATCCTGAAAGAAACATTCCACAGAAATATGTAAGCTTGCTTTTGAGAACAAGAGTTATCCCTCTTTGCTGGGCTCCTATAGCGCGAAAACAATATCTTGATTCCAGACTGTATGACTAAATAAATACGTAAGACACACGTTTTCGAAAACTTGAAGTGTGTTCTGCCTTATTGAAGGATGAAGGCTTGGGTATCCTGATACTGTACTATCCTGTAGTTTTCACGCTCTTTTGGTTTGTTGTATGCTTTGTATAAAACTTATCTGCTTCTTCTGAGGATTGTCAACCAACAAATTTGGTCTGTCTTGTGTGGAAGGATATGAAAACTAATCACCAACTAGGAAGGCTCAGTCTGTTTGAGTTAGGAACAGTGATGTTGATAATTACGGAATTGGCAAGGAGAAGATTGGGCATGCAGATGAAATTTTGGTAGCAGAGGTGAGTCTGTATCATACTGGGATGGAAAATTATGGCTTTAGCAACATTTTCCTGGGGTTGGAAGAGTGGTTGTTGAGTTAAATATATAATGATTCTAGATATAAACTGGTTTTTTAAGATACATGGCCCATGTCAGATGGCTGTCGTCACAGCGTCTAATTTAGATGGTCTTCTAAATTCCTATTCAACGCTACTGACTTATATGATAGTTGGAGCAGTTCTATTTGATATTCTATTCTGTGTTGGACAGCTGATACTCTTATCAAACACACAGAATTTGGTATATCTTTTTGTGCATTTCTTCGGCTGTGTGTACTTGTCTTCTTGAATAATCTCTTATATCAAATCCTACGTATGCTTTAAACTTAATTTGCTTAATGGCAACATGTTTTCAACTTAATGCGATTAAGAAATCATGTTTTTATCAGTTGTCAAATGTTTCTTTTTGGTGTGTGCAGAAATTAAATCTATAAATGATACGAGCAGAGACCAACCAACAGCTACTGTAGTCTCTTCGTCAACCACTAGTAATACAGAAAGTAATGCATCCACTTCCAAACTTGAAGAGGAACTTAAAGTTGCTTCACGGTTGCGAAAATTCACATTTATTGATCTTAAATTGGCAACAAGAAATTTCAGACCTGAAAGTCTTCTTGGTGAAGGTGGTTTTGGTTGCGTGTTCAAGGGGTGGATAGAAGAAAATGGAACTGCTCCAGTAAAACCTGGCACAGGTCTTACTGTTGCAGTGAAAACTCTTAACCATGATGGACTTCAGGGTCATAAAGAATGGCTGGTTTGGACCTTTCCTTATTTTTTGTAACTTAATAGTTTGATGTTCTCTGCCCATTTTGTATTCAATTATTGATTTTTGTTTGGCTTTCAACGTGGCAGGCTGAAGTAAATTATCTTGGTGACCTTGTCCATCCAAACTTAGTTAAACTTATAGGATACTGCATTGAAGATGATCAAAGGCTACTAGTGTATGAGTTCATGCCTCGAGGGAGCTTGGAGAACCATCTATTTAGGAGTATGTAACTGCCTTTCTGAAAATCTATTTTTCATTCAGTGCACCCAATTAGCCAATTAGGAGTATTATTTTTGGCATTCTTTGACAGTATCTACTATGTGCAGGGTCGTTGCCTCTTCCATGGTCTATTCGAATGAAGATTGCATTAGGTGCTGCAAAGGGCCTTGCTTTTCTCCACGAGGAAGCAGAAAGACCTGTGATCTATCGTGACTTTAAAACCTCCAACATTTTATTGGACGCAGTATGTGCTTAAAGCTTTGGCAAACTCAGATACTCCCCCTTTATATCATTCATCTTTCTAATAAAGTGCCATTTCAGGATTACAATGCCAAGCTGTCTGACTTTGGACTTGCCAAAGATGGTCCCGAGGGTGATAAAACTCATGTCTCCACCCGTGTGATGGGAACTTATGGTTATGCAGCTCCAGAATATGTAATGACTGGTAAGGAATTGATAGTATATCTCTCAAAGATAATTAGTTAAGGTACTGCTTTTGAAATACTTAAATGGTCATCTTTTCGTTTTTTCTTGTGATTGTCCATCCGCCTCACTAGTTTGCTTGGTTTGGTTTCTCAAACTTCATGTCTTGGGCATATAGAAGTTATAATGCCATTATCTGGTGGTGAGTGTTATTTACAGGAGCTAGGTCTTAAGATGGTGGCTGCAATTAGTGCTCATCCTGTTGGACATTATGTTGTTGATATACGTAAAGATTCTCGATACTTTGTTGAAGTCTTAAGTAGATTCACTTATATTTTGTTGCAGGACATCTCACATCCAAGAGTGATGTCTATAGTTTTGGTGTGGTTTTACTCGAGATGCTGACTGGCAGAAGATCCATGGACAAAAATCGACCCAATGGCGAACATAACCTTGTGGAATGGGCACGGCCACATCTAGGAGAAAGAAGAAGATTCTACCGGTTGATAGACCCTCGGCTTGAAGGCCACTTTTCAATAAAAGGTGTTCAAAAAGCGGCACAACTAGCTGCTCACTGCCTTAGTCGAGATCCAAAAGCCAGGCCCTTGATGAGTGAAGTTGTCGAAGCCTTAAAGCCGCTGCCAGCCCTCAAGGATATGGCAAGCTCGTCATATTATTTCCAGACCATTCAAGGTGACCGTGTCAGGTCCAGCCCAAATACCAGAAACGGCGTCAGACCACAGGGAGGATTGCTGATGAGGAACGGGCATAATCAGCAGAGGAGTCTTTCGATACCAAATGGTACCCATGCTTCTCCATATCACCTTCAACATCCCCAACCATCACCAAAACCTAATGGCAAATCGTAAGATAGGGTTGGCAGCTGTCTGTATCATTTCCCACCTCCTGTCAGCAATCATTTTCTTCCTTCTTTTTCCCCGTTTTTCGCTTCCTCGATCCGTATAGATGTAATTTTCGGTTAAAGCATTTGTTCTTGGACAGCTGGAAAAGCAGCAGGGATTCATGTTTGCTTTGGTGTTATGTTTTAGAATGCAAGGGCAGGTGAAGCTTCTTTGAGCAAAAATGTCTTCTGCCATATTTGGTTGGAAATACCATATTTAATTTGTCATCTTTTTGATACAACAGTTTCACTATATGCGAAACAGGAACCATGTGAACACAACACGTTATCTATTTTCCATGAACAGAGGGAGACACACACACACACACACACAGCGCCATGAGGCATGGGAACACTGGGAGGAGAAAACCACAATGCTCTCAATTTCTTAGCTGGGAATCTTAAACTCCTCCCGCGGCGTGTACCCAAAATCCAGGAAAATTTTGGCCATGCAATCAATCCCATAACCATTTACCTATTTATTGTTCCAAATTAAAACAAACTTCAATACACAATGCTATCGAGATCAATTAAAAACGAATATGTGAATTAAGTCAGTTAGCTAGGGCAATATACTCGTAGTTTAGATTCTATAGAACATCACTTTTTGTCAGCAAAAATGAATGCGTATCATCATATACAAAGTCTGAAGTCTTAACAGAGTTACCCCAAAAGTCCTGAATGCAAAATGATCATAGTAAATTTGTTCATCGGAAGCGGACCCAACAAGCTCCAAGATTGCTTTTGCAGTTGGGTTTCTGCTTAGGTAGACAGCCTCCATGCTTGCCAACGCTCCTCTGGAAAACGATTCAGCTCCCTCCAATACATGATCAAATAATCTAAATAGCAAATACAGACTATTGTCTAGCAGTATTCCTTCCTGCCAGGCGAAAGGTCAAACCTGGGAAGGAGAATCATGGGATAGTGCGTCATGTTCTGGAGCTGGGAAGGAAAATCATTCTAAATCCATCAACTCTTACTGAAGTTAACATTTTTTTTATTTAAGGTACATATTATATTTGTGTTAAGTTCGATACTTAGTAAGTAGGCGATCAATTGTGTGGTTGTTGACTCTTAAAATTACAAAGCCTATGCGGCACATGTGCTGAATAACTAGGAGCTAACTACGTCCTTTTAGTAGCTCGAATGCTAATGCAGGCGTGCCAGTTTATTGATGAGCTCAAGCGGGTGAATATTAAGGAAGGTTTGGCTGTCTGCCGAATTGGTATTATGAACACATATACTCAAAGAAAATGAGTGTCTTAATCGTAAAGAAGGTTTGGCGTGAGTAACCAATCGTAGGTGTGAGGTTTTCGTGTAGAATGTTGATTTGTGTGTCAAATTGAAAGTCCTTATCTTGTTGCATGATCTCTTTTTTATATACTGCACTCCTCACAAATCATTCTTCCACCGAAAATCTGTCACCTCTGAATCTCACCTTCTTTGACTTGAATTAAGATTTTGAACCTAGACTCATTGTGCGATTAATTTAAACTTCATCCAGAAACTAATCTTGATTTTTAACAATACCACTTTGCCTAGAATTCAATCACATCAGAGGCTAATCCAAATCCTTAGGCAATCTTACATCGCCAAGAACTCAACCACGCCATCAACGTTTCATCACTGGGCCGAAACTCACTTCTTTTTGGGCCGACTTCTACATTAGTATAGTAACACATGATGTACCATCTCGTCTTCTAATCACATTGAAAAATCTCTCTTGATTTATGAGAGACGTGATTGGATGAGAAGGCAAAATATGAAACAATAACCTACTATAACTTCCAAAATAAGGACAGATTTTTAAGCGTTTCCATCACTTGTGCTAGGTGGTGTTCTCCACTTGTTAGAATATAAGGAAAACTAATAAAAATGACTTAAAACTTTAAGTTTTAATCAAAAGTCACCTAATAACTTTTATTTAATGATAAGGATAAGAGATAAAAAACAAAAACAAAAACAAAAACTTATTCAATCCAAAGCGTGTGTGCACATTAGCAGTGCGAAAGTAAGCATCTACCAATTCAACAGAAAACCAACAGTGCAAAAGCAGCACACAAATTACTTTTTAAATATTTCACCGGGAAGGAAAATGTTCAGAGAAAGAGAGAGAAGAATGCCAACCAAATCTATTCAAACTGACATCAACAAACCCAAAAGTTTTAGAGAGAGAGAGAGAGAGAGAGAGAGAGAGAGAGAGAGAGAGAGAGAGAGAGAGAGAGAGAGAGAGAGAGAGAGAGAGAGAGAGAGAGAGAGAGAGAGATCAGAGATAAAAAAAATATATTGCTGACATTAATACATGACTACTACTACTTAGCCCTACACGTAGGGTAACATCTCATCATCACCCCATGTTCAAATTATGGATTTCTTTATTAATTTTAACCCTAACCAGCTAAAACCTAAAAATAAAAAATGTTAGATTACTTTCCTCAATGAAAGCACATTAGCTTTTTTGATCTTTCATTTATGCTTTTGTTGTTAATTTTGTATTCAATAAATTAAAGGGAAGTCAAATAAATTGTTCGAATAATGTTTAGGAACAAATAGGAATGTGAAAATAATTATTCTGATTCTATAAGAATATAAATATTATTGTCAGTGATTCATATGATAATGAGAAGAGAGCTTCAAATTTTGAACCTTTTAGTGTTCAGTTTAAAAAACAGTGATAATGCTAGTGTTCAATTTTAAGAAATAATCAGTGTTTAGTTTACGAAATAGTTAGTTTTTGGTTTAAGAAATAGTCAGTGTTTAGTTTACGAAATAGTGACAGTACTAATTTACAAAATAGTGATAATACCAGTGTTTAGTTTAAGAAATAGTCAGTGCTTGGTTTACGAAATAGTGATAGTACTATTACTTGGTTTAATAAATAGTCTATTTAGTTTACGAAATAGTGATAGTACTAGTGTTAGGTTTAAGAAATAATTAGTGTTTAGTTTACAAGGTTTTCAGTTTAAGAAATAGTCAGTGTTTAGTTTACGAAATAGTAATAGTACTAGCGTTCAATTTAAGAAATAGTTATTGTTCAGTTTACAAAATAATCAGTGTTTAGTTTAAGAAGTAGTGATAGTATTAGTGTTCCGTTTAAGAAATAGTCAGTGTTCGGTTTAAGAAGTAGTCAATGTTCAGTTTAAGAAATAGTGTTCGGTTTAAGAAGTAGTCAATGTTCAGTTTAAGAAATATTGTTCAGTTTAAGAAGTAGTCAATGTTCTGTTTAATAAATAGTGACAATATTAGTGTTTATAAAACTGAATAATGAAAATTTTCTTTATTTTTGATCTTGTAATATTATTACTCTTTGTTCTAAAAAAAAATTGAAAGAATAGTCAAATAAACAAATAATAAAAAAAATGTTTATAGAGTGAGGTGAAAGGAGAGAGAAGAGTAGGGAGAGGTGAAAAAAAAAAAAAAGAAGAAAAAAAGTTGATGCGGATGGGTGAGGTGAAATGAGAGAGAAAAATTGATGGAAATATGTGAAAGTGAGAGAGAGAGAGAAAGAGGTTGAACGGTTGAGTGAGGAAGAGTATGTGAATGTGTGTGATGTAAGTCGTGACGCGTGGTCCTGCACGTCAAAATGTGTTTGTTGTTTTTTATTATTATTATAATGTAAAACTTTTGCCATTTTTATTAAAATTTGAATCGTTTTTATTAAAGTTTAAGCCTTTTTTTTATGAAATAAAATTTGTAGATGATTTTTTATTAATTAAAAGTTTTGAGAAACTCTTTTCATTAAAGCTTTCTAGGATATAAAACCTAAATTTCGTTAATTAAAAAAAAAAAGAAAAAAAATATTTAAATGTTAAATTTCCACTAGTGGAAACATCACCTAGCACAGGTGCCTAGTACCCAAAATATTAGACAAAGAGAGCATTATTGGTGGTGGGCTACCAAGCTTTGAATTGAAGAATGATAAAAATGCGAGGTGATTGTGTGAGGCTTTTGGATTTGATCTTGGACAACTGACGAATTGACCTATTAAATTCGTCATTTAAAATATTCGAAATTAAATCTTCAATCTTCTAAGTAAAAGGAAATACCATAATTTTAACTAGTATTGGTATAAGTAATTTGTCAAATTATAGGATATTTACAAAGTATTTATTGTAATCAGTCGAAAGCTCACTCGTATAGCCTAAAACAGGTTAGACCTTAGAATCTATTTGGAGTTAACATTTTAAAGTACTTCATGAATAAGCATTTACATGTACTTCTTCATAAAACGCTTCTACGAGTCGGATATACTTTCAATTTTTTTCTGCCAACTGCAGCCAAACTCATTTTTAGATATTAAAAAAAAGCTGTGCTTTTAATCATTTTTGAATCAGCGTCTAGTAAACCCTTAAGGACATAAGGTCGCCTTCGTTCACAATAAAATTGAAGAAAGCAAGCTTCTCTCAAATAGTAGAGCAAACGTTTTTCATGTAAAACGAATCACAAGAAAAGAAAAAGGGGGATATTTCGGGCAGCGGCGGAGTCAGAAATCAAGGCTATGAGGGACCTCTGAGCTATATAAAAGCAATTGGACAAAAATAATATAACCAATGGGAGAAAACTTGAAGGTTCACTTTATGTAGTGGAAAGAAAATTTAATCAAACGAGAGTAATGCAGTCATGAAAAAAAATACAATTAAGATAATTATATCATCAGCACTGCCTTCTTATGAGTTCCTAATTGAATGAAAATTAAGGATCATGGCCCAAAACTACAGCTATGAAAATTTTATTTTAAGATAAATTCTTCCTTTATTCTTTATATATGGGTTTGACTGTAAAACAACATTCTATCATGCAAAATGGTGAACTAACTAGGGAAGGTTAGTTCATATAAGCCTTTGGTTTCATAACAATATTATTGTAAAATACATTTTTTAATCAATTAAAGAAACTAAATAAAACTAGTTGGAAGCAAAAGCACATAAGTTGAATGAGTATCCAACCTAAAGCACACAAACATAGCTACAAAGTGAAAGAACTTCAGGATAGGCCCGAGTCTCTCCTAGTCGTCAAGTGGCTCTGCCACTAATTATGGGAAGAGAACTGCTAATGAGACTCTCTATGAACTCTTTGTTACCTCACGTTTTTCGCACAATATTGTATAATATTGACACGATAATTTGTCAAAAAAACATGAAGTTACGAAAAATATGAAAAAAGTCTCAATTTTAAGAGTATTTCTTTAATGTTTCTCTTCCGAAAAGGGAACGTAGGTGCTGCCGAATTTCCTCCTTCATCTTTGGCCTTTGTTTTTGGATAATGACCATAATACTAGTTTACTAGCTGGGTCAACCAATTATATCTTAACCACAAAATGTTGATTAATGGGTCCAAATTTTATACCGATTGTTGCTTTCAAGCAATTATATATTATTTTAGGAAAATTAATTAAGGAGTTTTAACGAAAAGTCCGCGGTATTGTTCATTTTAACGAAAAACTATATTTTTACACTAAAAAGTCAAACCTGGTACTATTTAATTTACCCTTTATTTTATCCTTATCATTAAAACTTAAAATTTTCAAACTATTTTCATTAGTTTTTCTAATTAATTAATGGTTGCTTGCTCGCAATTATCTATTAATTTAGGAAAATGTATTTTGACAAGTCACCAGCAGCCAATTAAAATCCAGATTTTCTCACAAACAGTTGAATGACAAACAAATGAACGCCTACGCTTCTTCGACTTTTCTTCAGACGTCATATGAATGTATGATGGCGTCACTAACACGAGTACTCCTCAATTCAACATTTTTTAAAACAAAATTTGTAAACTTTAGAGAGAGGAGGCACTTCTGCTCGTTAAACATTTTTGTTGAAATTTTTTTTATTATAAGCATGTCGAAATTAAAAAAAACAGTCAAATAAATAATTTTTTACGCATATTTATTTGTTTTATGCACACTCTTGTTTGTTTATGTTATTTGAATAAATAAATAAATAGGCACACTCTTATTTGTTTATTCAATTCAAAGTTCATAAATAAATAGATATGTGTATGAAAGAAAAGAGGTGTGCAAAAATTAGTTCTCAAAATCAAAGTGCTTCCTGTATAAGCACTCGAAAAGCAATTGTCGAGGATCTTCCAACTCAAGTTCGATCTCCCATGATAAATTTTCTGAAGCTAAGGCTCTACTTTGGCGTAGTGATTGACGAGGGGGCTAAAATTAGTACACTACGGCTTCACATGGTATTGGGACTACACTAGAAAGGGAATTTGTCTGTGATTAATGTGCGGTGTAATACTTTTTATAAAGTTTTATGACAACATTGTCACAGGCATATTTGATTATCTGAATACATTTTAATAATTTTGAAAGCACTTCCAAACATACTCTTTGCATGTAATTAAAAAAAAACACACAAATATTAATTAAAAATATTTTTAGTTATTTATTTTTATTTTTTTGGGTTGGCTTGGGTTGAGAGTGAGATTGAGATCTGAGCATTCATTCATAGACCATGGTGGAATTTCAAGTCGGGTTTACTCTTTGATTTTGGGTTTGAGATATGAAACTAACAAACATATGAGTGATTTCCTGGTTGAAAGCTTTTAAGAGAACGTGTGTTATTTGATTGTTGTAAAAAAATAAACTGAAATGCCTATAGCTTTTTCGAGCCCTATTAAAGATTAGTCCTATCTTTCGAGGTATGAGATACATAGGCTTTGGGAAAAAAAATAAAATAGAAGGAAATAAAGTAAAATTCAAGCATTAAACATCACATGAAAGCCTAATCATCATCAATAGAATTAATCTTATAGCGACCCGAACTTGTTCCTACGCGCGGATAAAGATAAAACCCTTTCGCCCAAAAATTCCACTCCCTTCGCGGCCCTATAAATATCCACTTCTCTGCAATTCCTATTTCCCAAATTTCACGTGGCCGCTTCTCGTCTTCCGCTAGCCTCGCAGACAAACGCTTCCGTTTCTGAGGTGAATTTTCACTCTAATTTTGCATTCCTTACCGTTTTCGTTGCTGTAATTGTTCGATTTTTCAAAGGAATTTGCTTTTTTTTTCTGGTTCTTCTAGCTCTTGATTTTACGGTGTGAATCGGTTGGAGTTTTAATTTTTCTTGAATTTCCGACTGAAACTTGTGTGATTTGATTTGACATCGTATAATTTTCGGTAAATTTTCTTGAGAAATTGTCATAAAATTGTTGTGTAATTATTTATTAATGTTTATTTGTTGAGAAATGCTGGGAAACTCGCTTAAAAAACAGAGAACAAGTCTGCATTGACTGAGTCTGTACCCTGGCCACTTTCTCAAATACTTCATATGGGTCCCAATTATGGATAGACTCTGTACCCAAGTAAACACTTTGTCAAATACGGGTCACACCAGTGTAATTTTCAGGTTTGGGCCCCACTTTTCTCCCTTCCATCACCGATTCACCGTCTCCCTGCAAACACCTCCAGCAAACCAAGATATCTCCACCACCACCACTTCCAAACTCACCCACTTTTTGTCGGAAATCCCAACAACCCCCCATCGTTCCCTTCATCACCTAAATCTGCGACCATTTCACCTTTTTTTTTATTATCAAAAATATCAATCAAGAGATTGAGAATCAAAATCATAATACCATGCCCTTCCTCTCTCTTTAAGAAAATTCACCACCTAATGTTCGGACACATAAAAAACTCTCGTTATTGAGAAAAACTAACAAAAAAATCTAAAAAAAGCTTTAGTTTTAATGAAAAAAGATAAATAAAGGTGTAATGAATAGTAGTAGGAAAAAGATAAAAATATGATTTTTCGTTAAATTCGAAGAGTACCGAGAATGTTTCGTTAAAATCTTGCAAATATTTCTTGTGTGGTCAAGCCGGTAAGACGTGTGTAGAAGGCTTAGGTTTGTAACAATCCAGCTCTGGTTGAACAGTTCAGCGTTGAGGCACTTAGCCAGTTGTTCCATTTGGCAGCTCATCTGCGTTGTCCTTAGTTTTTATGTTTTCGGATTGCTATCCTGTAGTTTATAACTTTATATGTTTGTTCGCATTGCGACGGGAACTAAAGTTTGAACATATCTTGTTGGTTACTTGTGCACTTGGTGAAATTTGTATAGTATTTTATAGGGTCATAATATCTTGTTTCTGAAAGCAAGCCTAGCCTGTATAAACCTTCTTGAAATTGAAATTTAAATGTGAAGGTTATTGCAATTTATTAAAAGATATCGTAAGCCTTCTTCCTGAGATAAAATTTAATTTCCTTAAGTTGACTATAAAAATCTGCATTACAATTAACCTCTGATTACCATTGTTGTTACCGTTGTTGGCATAATCAGAAAATGGGACAAGTTCTTGGTTGTGTTCAAGTGGACCAGTCTACTGTTGCTATCAGGGAAACTTTTGGGAAGTTCGACGATGTGCTTGAACCTGGCTGTCACTGTTTGCCATGGTGTTTGGGTAGCCAGGTAGCTGGTCATCTCTCTTTACGTGTGCAGCAATTGGACGTTCGTTGTGAAACAAAGACGAAGGTTCGTTTCATATTGATTCATTTCAATAAGAAGATTTTTATGACCTTCTAAGCATGCACAGTAGCGCACTGCACACGCACTGTAGGAGTATCTCTTAGTACTAGAGTAACAAAGTCGGAGTTTGGAATTTGAAGTGCAATCTATCTTGCAATTCTGATGTCTGGTATTTCTTCAGGATAATGTTTTTGTTACTGTGGTTGCCTCTGTTCAATACCGAGCTTTGGCTGAAAAGGCTTCTGATGCTTTTTACAAGCTCAGCAATACCAGAGGGCAGATCCAGTCCTACGTCTTTGACGGTATGAATTTATTACTGAAACTCATAATTACACAAGTTATTTTTTGTTGTTATTTTCCTTCTAGCAATCAAGACATCTGTAAATAGCTAGTTCAGTTGTGTCATGAATCATCATTTATCACTGGGTAGAAAATAGTGCAGCTTGTGGATAACTGTGATAAGTCGACTTTTGATGGGGCTTTCGTTTAAATTTTTCTTAAAACATGATTTTGAACCGTTTAGAAATGGGACTGTTCTTTAAGTAAAACATAAAGCTGCTTGGTTTATGGTTTGAGTTTCGGTATGGGATGTTTCTTAGGCTCAAGGCTTTCAAGTCTGGCTAATTCTTGTTTCAAGCCATCGTACCCTGGAGAGGAGTATGGCGTAGTAGTTTAAACTAATGGAATTCTATTTTTCTTTTCAGTTATCAGGGCAAGTGTTCCAAAGTTGGACCTAGATTCAACCTTTGAGCAGAAGAATGATATAGCCAAAGCTGTGGAAGACGAACTTGCAAAGGTATGGATGTTTCTGCCTTGTTCGGTATAGAATCCAGCTGTGAAGCATCTATTATGCTTAGTACTTTATTGTCAATACGCAGGCCATGTCGCATTATGGGTTTGAGATAGTTCAAACACTAATTGTGGATATCGAACCAGATGAGCATGTGAAGAGAGCAATGAATGAGATAAATGCAGGTATAATATTTTGTTTAAATATTGACTGATAGAATTTTCTGGCAGTTAAAACGATTGGGATTTTTTTTTTCGATTACAAGGCTTTCCACTCCTATCTTCCAAATAACATCGGTGTGGATTCTCCTCCGTTGCACTCTGGAACATGAAAAGTGTCGAGACTGAGATGTCTCATGCGTCTCTTTGAATTATAATTCCTTTTTGTAGGACACTAACACAAATGCACCTGCAATAAGTGTTTTCCTTTGAATTATTAAGTTTGTTTGGCCGTAACAGCTGCAGAACGACTAATATATGCTTGTTTTCCAATAACTAATAGCTGCTAGGATGAGGCTGGCTGCAACTGAGAAAGCTGAAGCGGAGAAGATACTACAGATTAAGCGAGCTGAGGGAGAGGCGGAGTCCAAGTATCTGTCGGGGCTCGGCATAGCGAGGCAGCGCCAGGCCATTGTGGACGGGCTGAGAGACAGTGTGCTGGCCTTCTCTGAGAACGTACCGGGGACATCATCCAAGGATGTCATGGACATGGTTCTGGTGACCCAGTACTTCGACACATTGAAGGACATTGGTGCGTCCTCAAAGTCCAACTCGGTTTTCATCCCACACGGACCCGGTGCTGTGAAAGATATCTCTTCACAGATAAGAGACGGCCTCCTTCAAGGAAGTCGGGTGTAATGCCGTTACTTGGTAATAAGTGGGAGGCTCGGCATCTTTAAGCTTCCGATGGTTTGTTAGTGCGGTTGCGCTAGACTCGAATTTGGGTGTGATTTAGGATCTAAAAGAGTGGTTAATTTTACAATTGGACGTATCTTCACGTATATAATTTGCAGTGTGAGTTTTCTATGCTTGTTTTTGGTTACGCAAGACTCGAATTTGGGTGTGATTTAGGATCTATAAAAGAGTGGTTAATTTTACTGTTGGACGTATCTTCACGTATATAATTGGCAGTGTGAGTTTTCTATGTTTGTTTTGGCTTTGAAACTGAAGGGTGATGCTTCAACTTTGTAATATAGCCTACAAGGGATTCAAAGTATTTGCCCCTTTTTCTATTTACAATTTTCTTGCTCTTTTTGTGGTTTAATTTGCTATTTTTTGTGGTTTAGATTTAATTTTGGGTTTCTCGTTCTTAAGTATAATGCTATTCATACCATGTTTTTATATCACATTTTTATACCATCTTAAGAATGATTTGAAAAATTTGTAAAATCCAAGGAAATGAAGGAGAAAGACTTCTCGTATACCATAATTATTATTTAATTAATTAGTTTTTTTTAATTATTAGTTTATTAAATAATGAACTAAATTTAAAAATCTGATTAATTTAAATGATGTGACTGTACATATCAAATGTCACTTAATGTGATATGAGGAAGTAATACAAAAACATGATACTAGTATTACTCCGTTCTTAATTAGAAATCAAGAAAATATATGTGGAAAAATTTAAAGAAAAGAAACCGGCAACGTGTCACTTTTAGCAACGTGTCACAGAAAGGCACCAAAAAGCCGAATATGCCCGACGCAACCTCTCGTACGATTCTCGAGGTCATCAAAGCACCGAACCTCTCCTCCAAATCAACGGCCACAAACCCGTACCTCTACCCAGTACAAGATCCAACGGCCCACGCCTCTCCTCTCAGTCTCGGCAATCACTGTTTCTTGGGTTTCTAGATTATATCCACTTCGCTTCTTCGTCTTCTAACTAGAACACAAATCCAGCTCTGATTTCTCTGAAATTTTCCTTCCAAATTTTCTCGAGAAATAATCATGGTGAAGGGCCCAGGACTCTATCTCGATATCGGCAAGAAAGCCAGAGGTCCGTCCTTTTCATTTTTCTCTTCATTTTTCTCTTTGATTTATCGTATTTCCTAATTTTTTTTCCATTTTTTTATTTTTATTTTTCACTCATAAATATTTATTTTTTGCTTTTTTCCGTGCAGATCTTCTTTACAAGGATTACCAGAGCGACCACAAGTTCACCGTCACCACTTACACTTCCACCGGAGTTGTAAGCTTTATATTTTGTTGAAAATTTTCCTGTTTGGTTGCTGAGAAAGTTCATAATTTTTCCTTGATTTAATTTCTGTTTCAAATCATTCAAATCACACGATCAATACTAGAAGTTTAAGGCCTGCACTTACATTCTACTTAGGGTTAACTAATTTTCGTTCTTTCGGCTAACGAAATGCGAGCTAGTGGACTGGTTGATTGTTTTGTAGCTAAATCATAAATCAACTGTTTGATTGCTATTTGTTCCTGTGGCTTCTTTGGATTTGCAGCACGGTTTTTCACCGGTTTATGTTAAGTTAATCTTGCAATGCCATTGCATTTGTAATTTTGTGTTTTCGGTTGCTTTAGTCGAATTTATGGTCTTTCAGTCCGCTCTTTCGCGCATATGTGCAATTGGCATAATTTTTTTTTGATTGTCAAAAAATATTTTACTCCTCGAGCACGCAAAAGTACATTGTTTGTCGATATGTGTTTGAGTAATGCTATTCATATCATGTTTTTGTACCACATTTTCATACTACCTTAGGTCAGATTTGATGTGGACAGCCACATTATTTGAATTAATCAGATTTTTAAATTTAGTTCATTATTTAATAAACTAATATTAAGGAAAACTATTTAATTAAATGATGATTGTGGTATAAGAGAAGTTGTTCTCCTTCATTTCCTTGGGTTTTGCAAATTTTTCAAATGATGTGGCTGTCTACATCAGATGCCACCTAAGGTGGTATAGAAATGTGGTATAAAAACATGGTATATAGGCTCAGCCCTTTTGTACAGGCTCTGTTTGTAATTTTCTGCTTGCTATGTAAGATTTACGATATCTGTTTTGTATATATATTGGATCCTACTGTTAGCTTTGTTTTATCCTACTTTGTTTTGTTCTGATATTTTGAATCGTTGTACTTCTCAAGGCAATCAGTTCGACTGGAATCAGGAAGGGTGATCTGTATTTGGGGGATGTCAGTACTCAGCTGAAGAACAAGAACATCACAACTGATGTGAAAGTTGACACCAACTCTAACGTAAGTCAACAGAACTAGTTGTATCTCCATTAGGTCAATGCAGTAGCCGGAAACTTCCTGTCCCGGTACTCACTACTGTTTATCACTTGTTTGTACGATCACTATGAAGTTTTATGGTTTTCTTAGCTAGTTTTTACTTTTTTATCTTGGTACTTTGAAGACGTGATGCTGGTGATTTAAAACATGAAACTTGTTTTTGTATAAATCTCAGACGGAAGCTATGTTTAATCTTACATGTTCTTCATTTTTCTTCCCAACTACTAGATAAGACTGTAAGCTCATTTTGTGGTGTTAGTGCAACCATACAGGCTATACTGTTACAAATTCATTGTCTACATTTACTTGGCTGATAATATTGTGTTACAGGATTGCATTGGCTTCGCCATCTTGTGTATGGTTCTTGTAACTATGTGCTTATCTTATATCGTGAATTTATTCGAGACAGGGTTACACCTGTAAATGTTAGTATTTTCCTGTTGTTCTCTGGATATGAATTTCATAATATAATACCTCGTTATTGTGACTGATAATTGTATGTTAACGTGCAGGTTATCACGACCATTACTGTTGATGAACCTGCACCTGGTCTCAAGGCAATCTTTAGCTTTATTGCACCTGACCAGAGATCTGGCAAGGTAAGAATCATCGTGTCCATTTTCTGACTTGTTAACATTGTTGCTTCAGTTGTGTTCACTTTTTTGCTCTGTTGATGCATGTCATATCGGGCATGATATGCACACGTATCATTGCTGTATGGTCTGAACTTGGGTATTTTGTAAACAGGTGGAACTCCAATATCAGCATGAGTATGCTGGGATAAGTACCAGCATTGGGTTGACTGCCAATCCGATTGTTAACTTTTCTGGTGTTGTGGGGAACAATCTTCTCTCTCTGGGAACCGATCTTTCTTTCGACACTGCTTCTGGGAACCTTACCAAAGTGAATGCAGGGTTGAATTTCACCCATTCTGACCTCATTGCTTCCCTGTTACTGTGAGTACTTCTTTTAACAATATTTTGTCGTGTTATTCGAGTCGGGTTGGGCTTATTGCATGTGCGTGTTTAGCTTGATGGTGCTTATCTGATATTGTCGGTGGGTATACAGGAGCGATAAAGCTGATACTATTACTGCTTCCTACTACCACACTGTAAGCCCACTCACCAACACTGCTGTTGGTGCGGAGCTGGCCCATAGCTTTTCAAGCAATGAAAACAGCCTCACAATCGGCACAGCGCATGCACTTGACCCTCTAACCACAGTGAAGGCTCGGGTGAATAACTATGGCAGGGCAAGCGCTCTCATCCAGCACGAGTGGCGTCCCAAGTCGTTCTTCACCATCTCAGGAGAGGTCGATACCAGGGCAATAGAGAAGAGCGCAAAGGTCGGTCTAGCCTTGGCACTCAAGCCCTAGGCGTAGGCAGGTATTCGGTGCAAACGGAGTGTTGATTGTTCTGTCTTTTGCATGGAGGGGGCAGAAAGGTAGGTAGACAGTAGGCGAATTCTCTCTGATGAACTTGGTCCTTTCGCTATGGTGATATTCGATTCCGTCATACGTTGTATAAAATAATTGGCACGAACCATGTCATGTCATTCCTTCTGAATGTCCATCCAACCCAAATCTTAACGGAGGGTATGCTGAATGTGGGTTTTTGTCAATCGCCGTATTTTGTTTAACACATCCTGAAGTTTTTTTCCGGTGTTATAGTTGCGAATATAGGGTGAATTCGAATTGATGGTAAATTCAAATTTAGGATAGATCATATGTCATCTTGTTTTTCGAGTTTCCCTCGGACCTTTTCTGGGTCATTTCCTTTCGGATCTGGCGATCGGTTCCTTGAAAGTTGTTAACGAAACAAAAAAGCTCGTACACATGGGACCCTGCGGACAAGACAAGAAGGGTTCCTACTCCACGAGACATGCGCAACAGGGTAAAAAAGAAAAGAAAAGAGAACATCCAAAAGATGCGTTTTGCGTGAACGCAAACGTTTGGAGGAACGTGGAAAATAGATCAAGTGGTCCGATTTAATTTTGAAGAAAATATCCCATGACTTTAATCATCATGTGTTAGATTTTGTTAAAAAATTAAAATGAAAAATCGCATCTCATCAACGGCAAAATTATGAACGTAGTCATTGTATCTTTATTTTCATCTCACTCATCATGTGTATGGTAAAATTTTTCTTAACGGAAATTTGAAATAATAATTCACTTGATTATCTCATTTTTACCACATTTTAATATGAAAATATACCGTTTTTGCTCACCCTCCTAACTCAAAACTTAAGGTGAGCAAAAACGGACTCAAATCTATTAATCTGATTACAAGAAAATTACGCTCTTATAACTAATTGACTAGTATTCAAAATTGGCTTGTTTTTTACTTGAGTTCGAATCTCTTTATTAAAAGTCTTATTTTTTTTTTTTATGCACAAGCGATATTGACAAAAAAAAAAATTCAAACTTCAATCTCAATTTTAAAAATGAATACACTTATGTTTCGTTTGGTATTACTTCCATGAAAATTACTTCCTCTTAAAAACACTCTTACCAGAAATGTTTATTAGAAGCTCTTTTCTTTAAAATTCTATGATGCATAAATACTTTTAAATTTTTTCACCGAACGTAATCAAAAGTAATTTAATTGTGATAAAATATTTTTATCATTTTTAAAAACAATCTCAAAACTTTCTCAAAAAAAAAAAAAAAAAAAAATCTCAAACGAGTTGTTAATCACATGAGATTAGACCACGTGATGAGATTAGACCACGTGATGAAAGCTTTGTCGTTGGAGTCGACATGCTTGAGATTAGACGACGTTGATAATTCGACCAACAAAAAGACAACGTTCAAAATAAATAAATAAATTTGAAATAAAAAGTTAAAATAAAAAGAGATCCACCACCTCCCTTCCTACATTCTTTCACTTATATTCCGTCCATAAATTTCGTTTCTTCGTGTCCTCAGTCTCCTGAGTGGCCGTTGCTCGTACCATGTCGACGGTTAGGATAGAGCCCCTCCTCCACCACTACCGTCGACAGAAACCCAGCCACCGCCCTCCCCCGTCGAAGCACCCATTAAAGCTCAGCTCTTCTTTCACTGCTTTTCCAAAGAAGCTAGTAGTCTCCAATGGCCGCAGCTTCTGCAACTTCCAGCCTCCCACTCTCAGAGTCGGAGCTGCCTCCACCGATACAGCCACCGTCGAGACCTCCGAATTCGCTGACGCCTTCTACAAGGAGACCTTCCCTCTCAAGCGAACTGAAGTGGTCTGTGCTTTCTTTCTGCCATTTCTGAATTTGCTGCTTCCTTTTCTTTTGGGTTGTCGACACTGTTTGAGTTTGTAGCCCCAATTATTAAGCTCGAATTTGAAGCTCTGGAATTTCTCTCGATGAACAGTGTTTTCAAAGCTGGAAACTTTGAGTGGTGCTCCTTTTTTTGGTTCTTTTTTCCTCTGTTTTCTCCGCGACCAAACAGAAAGTCGAGTTTTCTTCTGAATTATCTGATTCAGTCTGCTTGAAATTGTAGGTGGAGGGAAAGATCATCGTGAAATTAGACAATGGGAAGGATGCAAAGAACTGGGTGCTGACTGTGGGTTGTAATCTTCCTGGAAAATGGGTTCTTCACTGGGGAGTTAATTATGTGGATGACGTCGGCAGGTAAAGCTTCAGACTTTAATGGTAGATTGCAGTCTCTCTCTCTCTCTCTCTCTCTCTCTCTCTCTCTCTCTCTCTAAAATGTATGTTTGCATTGTGCAGTGAATGGGATCAGCCTCCTAGTGAAATGAGACCAGCTGGTTCAGTATCCATCAAGGTTTGTATTTGGGTTCTTCAGTTTGATTGCAGAGCTGTTGGTTGGCATAAGTTTGATACAGATGTGGATTTTCAGGACTATGCAATAGAGACACCCTTGAAGGAATCGTTGTCGCCCGTGGGAGGCGATACATCTCACGAAGTGAAGATTGATGTTACATCCAGCTCAATCGCAGCGATAAATTTTGTTCTCAAGGTTGTGATTTCCAACTATTAAGCCCTTTATGTTATATATGCTGGCTATTATATTATTCATCTTTAGTTTCTGTTCTTGTTGGGGGCTTTTGGTGTTGCAGGATGGAGAAACCGGTGCCTGGTATCAGCATAGAGGGAGAGACTTTAAAGTGCCTTTCGTGGGCTACTCGCAAGACGATGACAATGTAGTTGGAGCAACAAAGGCATTGGGCGGGTGGCCAGGTTGTCAAAGCCACTCTGTTCTCTGGTTTGCTTGATTTATTTTGTTTGTGATACTGTTGAATCTTTTCCACTTTACTGCTATTTTCATTCAGAACCAATTTGTGATTAGGAAATGGTGTAACGAAAGCCTCAAAGGAGTGACGACTGTCCTAATTCCGCTTAAGAGTGAAACTCCGTTGTTTCTATACATCTTTGAAAATGATTCCTTTTCTGTTTATCCTTAGATGCAGTTAAATGCTGAATCGGAAAACAGGTGTTGTTTTGTAGCATGAATTATTCCCTTTCTTTTACCTTTCCGAGTTTTTATAGTGTGAGTCTATATTCATATGTAACCAATGTTGACCGGTGAGGTAAGTTTCGGTCTCGCAGTCGTGGCTAAATTGTATTACCCACACAGACCCACTCCTTTCGGCTGTGGAGGTGGTGGGTTATGGGTGGTTAGTTTTGTAGTTTCAATTTATTTCCACAGTTTGTCCAACTTGAACTGAGTGAAAATTGATAGTCTCTTTTTTATTCTAGGAACTTTGGGAAAACTATCCAATGTGTTTGTCAAAGCAGAATCATCAATTTCCCAAGATCAAGATAGCAGCGGTGAATCCAGAGACCCTCAACAGAAAACTATGCGTCTAGAAGGATTCTATGAAGAACTGCCAATTGCAAAAGAAATTGCTGTTAACAATTCAGTAACTGTTTCCGTTAGGAAGTGCCCTGAGACTACTCAGAATCTTCTATGCTTGGAAACAGATTTACCTGATCATGCTGTTGTTCACTGGGGAGTTTGCAGAGATGATACTAAAAGATGGGAAATTCCAGCTGCCCCACATCCACCAGAAACAGTAGTTTTCAAGGACAAGGCTTTGCGGACTCGATTACAGGTTTCTATGACCTTTTTCTGTTTCTTTTCTATTCCTTTTCCTCTCTTGTTCGGTTTATATTTATTTATGGATTTTTAATTGACCATTCTTTCTTGTGGTATAAACACCGAATGTTTGTGGATGTTGTATTTCTAGTTATGGGATCGCTGTTAAATTTTCTGTGTGCATTTTCGTGGAAAGGAATAATTTCCAGTAGGAGGGTTTTGTTAGAAATTTCTGAGTGCATACATACTTGGTGTACATGATGTACATGATAGAGAAGTTGTGAGTGCATATAAGTTCCGGCTATATGCATCCATGCTCGCATTAATTTGTATACAATATGCCATCATAAATCTTAGCAAGTTTATTAGCTATGTTCTTGATCAATTTTGTTATTCTCATGGACATCTTGTGTGCAGAAAAAAGAGGATGGAAATGGATGTTTTGGACTGTTTACTTTGGAAGAAGGACTCGCAGGATTTCTTTTTGTTTTCAAACTAAATGAAACTATGTGGTTGAATTGTGTGGGAAATGACTTCTACATCCCCCTTTTAAGCTCAGATAACTCAATTGCTGTACAAAGAGAGGTTCAGTCTGAAGATGCTCAGGTGCCTGACAGAAGTACAGAAACTAATTTTACTGCGTATACCGATGGTATAATCAATGAAATAAGGAACTTGGTGAGTGACGTTTCCTCTGAGAAGAGTCAAAGGAAAAGATCCAAAGAAGCACAAGAAACCATTCTTCAAGAAATAGAAAAATTGGCTGCTGAAGCGTATAGTATCTTCAGAACTACTGTTCCAACTTTACCGGAGGAAATCATTGCAGAAACTGAAGAGGTGAAAGTCGCCCCTGCTAAAATATGCTCGGGGACAGGAACAGGTTTTGAAATATTGTGCCAAGGTTTTAACTGGGAATCTAGTAAATCTGGAAGATGGTACATGGAACTCAAAAGTAAAGCTGCAGAATTATCTTCACTAGGTTTCACCGTGATTTGGTTCCCACCTCCTACAGATTCTGTGTCGCCTGAAGGGTACATGCCGAGGGATTTATACAATATGAACTCCAGGTACCATATGTTACTCATAATACTTTTGTCACGGTATTCACTGTTCATTCCACGTTTCACTTCGATAACCTTTGTCACTTGTTTTCTCATATATACACATACCAAACAACTATTTTCTTTTGTAAATTTTTTGAATAAACAAAAAAGTAGTTCGGCATGCCTCTTGTTGCCGTGTTTATCAACATACCAGTTATGTGGTGAGTCTTAAAGATGAATTCTTTATCATTATTGTAGTAAAATTTCTTTATTTGGTGCAGCGAGTTAACTTTTTTATTTATTTATTAGTCTTGATACTGAACTCTCATTTAAGAGACGCTAGTTAGTACCACTATGGGAAGGATAATGTAAAAGTAGTGATTGCTCTTGTTCACACTTCTCAGATACGGAAATATGGACGAACTGAAGGAGACTGTGAAGACATTCCATGATGCCGGTATAAAAGTTCTTGGAGATGCTGTTCTGAATCACCGTTGTGCAGAATATCAGAATCAAAATGGTGTTTGGAATATATTTGGTGGTCGTTTAAATTGGGATGAACGTGCAGTTGTTGCAGATGATCCACATTTTCAGGTATACAACTTTTCAGTGCTTGTCTGAATTTCACTTCTAGATATTGTTCATTAGTATCACATGTGCACTCGCGTACATGTGATACTGTAGTTTATGAACTTGTTAGAATGTGATACAGCAGTTTATTTTACGTCCTCACATATGCCCATGGGATGCTGTAGTTCATTACGTTATAATGTGACAAACTTCCAAAGACATCTAAACTTCGTTTCTGGAATGTCCATGCTGCCCAGTGTTGCAACCCCAAACATGGTGCCCAGTGCTGCACAACCCCGTACCATATACATAGCGCATGCACAGTCCAAATCGACCAAATGGTGACCAAAATTAGTATTTGGCTTCAAACAACATAATAATAACGGACTCTTTAGCGAAGCATGTTACCTGTTCTTTAGATAATCTTCTTGAGCGTCTTTTTTCACATGTGTGTAGTTAAAAAATTCAATTGCCTAGGTCTGTTAATAGATTTGATTATTTTGGAAAGTACTCTACTTATGTTACTTAAAGACAAACAGAACAAATGTGATATGTGGTGATGTAGGACAGAGTAGGGCAGCGGAAATTTAATAGCTTAGCGGAAGCGAAAACAATAGATTAAAACAACAATGAAGGATAACTGGAAATCACTCTAGGGACATCACACCCGTTCTTGGCCTCTCACCAAGAATTTTGGCATCACACCAGTATAATCCCATCGCAGGATAAGAATTCCAATCTCTGGAAAACCAAACTTTTCCGTTCATCGACTCTTCATTGCTGAAGTTTGCTTAGTGCATTTTTTATGGGAAAACTGTATTTTGTAGCTATACTTTAGATTTGTGAAAACATCTTCTTTCTGTTATACAGGGTAGGGGCAACAAAAGTAGTGGAGATAGTTTTCATGCTGCCCCAAACATTGATCATTCACAAGATTTTGTGAGGAAGGATATCAGAGAATGGTTATGCTGGCTAAGGTTAATTTCTAAGATGTTCTGATTTTTTACAAGTTCTTCAAATTTGTCTCACTCAATAAAAACAAAGATTGTACGTAAAAGAGCAAAGCATGTACTACATCCTAAACTTGAGTTATTTTGCACTGGAAATTATAGAGATTATAGATTTTCTGGGATTTACATGGAAGTTTACCTAGCCTTGGGATTTCAAAATTTATTGTGATGAGGTTGTGTTCATGCATTTCGTATGCACATTCTGACGTAGAATTTCGGTTTGTGGACGTGCCTTACAAAATTCATGGACATGTTATATGTTATCCAATTGAAGTGCATTTCCCTTTTGCTGCATATTTTGTTGAAAGTTTACTATATTACTTTGATATAAATGTATGAGTGATTGTCACAGGGACGATATTGGGTATGACGGATGGAGGCTTGATTTCGTTAGAGGATTTTGGGGTGGCTACGTCAAGGACTACATGGATGCCAGTGAGCCCTACTTTGCCGTAGGCGAGTATTGGGATTCCCTAAGTTATACATACGGGGAAATGGATCACAATCAAGATGCACACAGGCAGAGAATTGTTGATTGGATCAACGCTACTAATGGAACTTGTGGTGCATTCGATGTCACAACAAAAGGGATTCTCCATGCAGTAAGTGTGCATCTTTGTAATTTAAAACTCAACTGTTAAAACTTTTGTGACTTTGCTTTCGATGCTTGTATGGCGGATGATACTTTTATTCACATGGAACTACTTATACAGGCACTGGAAAGATGCGAGTATTGGCGATTGTCAGATGAGAAGGGGAAGCCTCCAGGAGTTCTTGGATGGTGGCCATCTCGTGCTGTCACTTTCATAGAGAATCATGATACTGGTTCTACTCAGGTCTGAATTTTTTTGATCTTGAATTCTGTCATTTTATAAACAAGCATAGTAATATTTAGAAGTATCGAGATACAAATTCTTTTATTCTTCCCTTTTGAAGGGTCATTGGAGGTTTCCAAATGGAAAAGAAATGCAAGGATATGCATACATTTTGACTCATCCGGGAACACCAACAGTTTTCTATGACCACATTTTCTCTCACTACCAATCTGAAATTGCTGCTCTGATCTCTCTCAGAAACCGGAACAAGCTCAACTGTCGAAGTAGAGTAAGTATCGCTAATCAAGTCGGTCTCATTTACAAGGAAATATAAGTTGAAATAGATTTCTGTTTTCGTTCTTCTGTGGAACGTATCACCGAAGCTTGAATTTCATTTCACTTTTCACTGTAGGTTAAAATCACCGAGGCAAAAAGAGACGTCTATGCGGCCATCATTGATGAAAAGGTCGCCATCAAAATCGGACCAGGTCATTACGAACCTGCTAGTGGACCTCAAAATTGGAATAAAAGCCTTGAGGGAAGAGACTACAAGGTCTGGGAAGCGTCATAAATTTTTTCTGCACCGGTATATATGTAACTTCGAGTGTATAAGTTGAGTACCGGATGATTCAATAAGGAAGTTCCCATATTTACATTGTAAGCAAATCAAAGGATGCCAATATAGAGTAATATGTACTTCTCTCTAGAGTCTGGCTGACAACCTTGAATTGAAGTTGTTTCGGCAGACATTTCCCGAATTTAAGGGACTGTAGACGCTCGGCTGAGGATGAGACGGGCCGGCCTGCTTCAGCAGTACAGAATCGCGGCCAGTCGGCTGAGTGTAGAAGTGGTGAGGATGGTATTGGTGCATGCCTGTGACTCGTGGTCCATGAACGTTGCGTGAGTTTGCTATCTGAACTTTTATTCTGTCTCGCATTGCTCCAGTCCGTCGACTTTATGCATGGACTCGTTAATTTTTTAGTATTGTTCAGGAAACGAGATGTTCGATGTATCGTTAATATGTGATCCATATATTATATATGAAATTGTTATTGACACAAAAATTTTCACCTGTTGTGAAGTGACTACACACACAAGACAAACATATTCATATAACACAACAAATAATTAACTGATTTGTGCTTGAAAATAAAAAGTAATAAATAAGTGACTTGAGCCAAAGTTGATGATCATGAGATATATGCATCCAGTCCAATCTCAAGTTATAATAATAAATCAACAATTAAATATCAAGCTTGTTTAATTTACATATCAATCCATTCTGTTCTTTTTTTGAAACATGTAGTTAATTAGTAAATTAAAATCGAGTTACAGAAACCCCAAATCTGTTTATTTAAGCATTTATTGGTTGAAAGATTGAGTGTATACATGTGTTCCCATGGACAACGAATTTTTAATATTCAAACATTATAATTGAAACCGTTCGTTCTTTTTACCATTATCTAAAGATCATACTGCAAAATTTCATTCAATTTAGAGATCATTTAGTCATCCATACGTATCAAACCAGTCAACGATTTTGATGAACCGTCCATTTGTTTTATGCATATATATGACTAAAAAAATCTCCAAAACGAATAATTTTTTGCATATATGATCTTTAGATAATGATAAGAGAATTAACGGTTTCAATTATGATATCCAAATGGTGAGGAATCGTAAGTTGAGAGATAAGTAGGTTCACAAGATTATCCTTTTTTGACATGAATGACAGATTTGAATGTCAGTATTCTTTCTAATATTGAGAAAAGAAATACCATTATACTTTATGATTCTGTAGGACATTGTTCTAATCAAAACATTAGTTATCAGCATCATCATTAAGTTTAGGGTTTTATCACAAATGATCCTTGAAATTGATCCTCACCATCAAGATGGTCCTTGAAATTAAAAATCAATCAATGTAGTCCCTAAAAATAGGTGTCGCAAATCATGTGATTTTTCCGTCACAATTTTGTTAAAAATTCCGTTATGTGCAGATGTGGCACATAAATAGGCCCCATAAGATTTATGGGTTTTCATCACAAATGATCCCTTAAATTGATCCACACTATCAAGATTTATGGGTTTTCATCACAATTTTGTTAAGTGCTGATGTGAGTTTAATAATTAATTAAAAAAGTTGTCTAAATATCTTTTTGCACAATGGAATTTTTTTTTTTCTTATAGTAAGACATACTTCGAAGAGGGATCATTTTCATAAATTCTCAAGGGCACAAGGCTTAACCAAGGTCCAAGAGGGGGTGTGAAAATATTTTTCAACCAACAATAGATGCACCTCGGTTATAACCTCAGGCCTCGTTTAGCAGTTCAGACTGACTATTTTAGTCGGATAAGATAAATAGTTATCGGATAGTAATAACTAAATAATCAAACGTTTGATGCAATATCGAACTAATGACCCTATTATTATACTGTGTTTGACACTCTACCGGATAAGAGGACTTGCGATTATTATTATTTGTAAGATAAAAACAAATGATTAATGGAAAAGAAAGATGAAAATTTAACTTCAAGTCTAATTTAAAATTTTAATTATTTTGATTTTTATAGAAACCAATCAAATGGTGGTTCCTAATAAGCTGGTAAAATTAACACGCCTCGAGGATTTTGTGTAAACAAGCAGCTTCTCAACATGTTCTAATTAACAAAAAAGGGACGACAACGTCTGGTTCCTTGGTGCTCAACAACCCAGATGAAAACCAGGAATAAAAAGGGACGGCAACTGAGTTTCCGAGAAATTCTCCAACTTGGCTCTTCCAATTGAGTTCAGCAACCCATATGAAACCCAGGAAAAGAAAAGAGACGGGCATGCGTTGTCGGAGAAATTGGTCAAAGGAGTGCAACCCAGATGAAACCAAGGAAAACTCAGTTCTTGAATCCAACCAAAACTTAAAACCCAATTCTTGAAATCTTGAAAAGGAGAATAAAACCGATCGAAACGTTGAAAATCTTGAACACAAAGTAGATCTGATTATTGCTACCATCACCATAGATACTGAGGAAATCATCATCGCCGGCGGGAATGAGAATGCAAAAAGCACTATGGAGGTTGAGGGAAATCGAAATGATTGTTGAAGCGGGAGGAAATTTGCGAAACCTCGGTTATATTAGTCAGAGTACTAAATAGGTAGGGTCAGAGTAGGTAGGGCGTGAGTTGCACTAAATAGGTAGGGTCAGATAAATTAGTCGGAGTACTATTAATACATAATTGCATTAAACAACCGGCTCTGTATTATTAATCCTATCTAGTCCCTTATACGAGTTGTCAAATGAGACCTCATTATCTTAAGGTAGACCTCGCCGTTCTTTGCATCACCAAACCACAGGGAAGCACCAAACAAGCTCCCCAAGATTAAGGTTGTGAGAATGATGATCGCCTAAATGTTAACGGTGATGTCACAGAAGTTGTTGCCAATGGACCAAGCCGTCACCAAAGGTGATCTTGATCCAAGTTCAATTTGATGAAAGGTGTCGAAGTGTGTAAGATGGGTGTATTGATATATATATATATATATATATATATATATATATATATATTTTAAGAGAATAGAGAGCGAAGGAGGTAGAAAAATGTGGACTGGGATCATTGGTGATGGCAAGACTGGATTTTTGGGATGACAATTTTTTTATTAACTATTAAATTATTAAGCCAATTTGTAATTTTTAAATTTAATTATACTTGCGTGACCCATTTATGTGTCACATCAGCACATAATAGAATTTTTGACAGAATTGTGACGGAATGACTACATTGATTTGAGACACTTGCGGGACTACATTGATCAATTTTCAATTTTAGGGACTATTTTGATGTTGTGGTCAATTTCAATGACCATTTGTGAGAAAAAAATCGACTTATGAGGCCCATTTATTTGCCACATTAGCACTTAATAGAATTTTTAACAGAATTGTAATGGAAATATCACATTGATTTTCGACACATTTTCAGGGACTGCATTAATTGATTTTCAATTTCAGATACCATCTTAATGATGAGGATCAATTTCAGGAATCATTTGTGATAAAAACCCATAAGTGTATAAACAAACTTTTTTACAAACAAGGATGTTTACAAATATTACTTTTCAATCAAAAGATCCAAATTGAACTTATCCATATAGTCAAGACACTTAATTTACGCATACATATGCACGTAAACCTTGAAAACCGTTATGAAAAAAAAAAAAAATAAGGCTTCGACTAATACAATTTACAAATGTATTAAACATGTGTCGATGCGAGTATTATGGTGATAGTCTTTCCTGTAACAACATCCAGAATTAGCTAGCACCTGAATTAATCAATGCGAGAAGATAAAGAACTTTTCAAAAGGGCGGGGTAGCCCTATTGCTATTTTTAACGGTCAACCGATGCAGGGGAGCGGCTGCCCACACTTCCCGTCAAATGTTAGATTAAGACGCTTAATTATAATTAATTAACTGCAAATGCCTTATTTAGCGAGTCTGTTCTCATATTTAAAGACACCCCCAGGCAAATCAATAGATAAGTCGGTTGGTTAATTAATAATCTCTTGTGACCGGTTTAATCCGTTGGCTTGGCTTGGCCGGGACTGCTTCAACACCATCGAGCAACCCTGTCCTCGCCCAACCCGACAGTGTCCTCTCGCAAGGTGTCGGTGGCCGCCGACGAAGTACCAACAACAATGGCAGCGATGTTTAACTCGCCCTATTTCTTTCTGTGTTTGTTTTTCTTATCCTTTGCTGCATTTGTTTCGAGTAATGATGGTCCAACCGATGTTACAAATGAAGATACTATGGTATTAGATTTAGATGCGTACTGGAAAGAACGAGCCCAAGAAGCCTTAAAGGAGGCCATGGAAAGCTACCATAAAAATCCTGAGCAAGTCACTGAGGAGTTCAATACTGGAGTTGCCGAGTAAGTCTAATTATTGCATGCAGATTTACCGTTCGACAATAATATATATAAACTTTTGCTTAACAATATAAGTCTGGCAAAAAATGGTACTTCATACATTTATATATACGAATGTATATGTTTTAGTTTTGTCATCAGTGACATATATACACATATATGTGCGCAGGCTTTTGTCCAAGGAAAACACCACAAGAAGGAACTTGAGAGGTAACAAGGGTTATAATGGTCCATGCATGGCGACCAATCCAATTGACGCCTGCTGGAGGTGTGACGCTAATTGGGCCAATAACCGAAAGAAGATTGTAGGCTGCGCCCAAGGCTTTGGTAAAAAGGCCACCGGAGGTAAGGACGGTCCCATTTACGTGGTGACTGTGGGCACAGATAATGACGTACAAAACCCCAAACCCGGAACCCTACGCCACGCCGTGATTCAGAAAGGGCCTTTGTGGATAATCTTCGCAAGAAGCATGGTGATTAGGCTGGAGCAAGAGCTGATGGTGACCAGTGACAAGACCATCGATGGTAGAGGAGCCAATGTTGTGATAGAAGAGGGTGGTGGCATTACCCTCCAGTTTGTGAAGAATGTAATCATCACCAACCTTCACGTCAAAATGATTGTGTCCAAACCCGGTGGTATGATCAGGGACTCCGTCGACCACATGGGTTTGAGGACCAAGAGTGACGGCGATGGTATCTCCCTCTTTGGTGCCTCCAACGTCTGGATCGACCACGTTTCCATGTCCCGGTGCGCAGATGGGCTCATCGATGCCGTCATGGCTTCCACCGCCATCACCATCTCCAACTCCCACTTCACTGACCACGATGATGTACTTAAATTGGAATTACTTTAACCTTAAGCTAATTAACCTAATAATTAATGGTGCGTACAAAATCTGAAAATCATGCATGTATGCAGGTGATGTTGTTTGGCGCCAACAACGCGCACACTCAAGACAAAATCATGCAAATTACTTTGGCCTTCAACCACTTTGGTCAGGGACTGGTGCAGAGGATGCCGAGGGTCCGGCACGGATTCTTCCACGTGGTGAACAACGACTACAACCACTGGATCATGTATGCCATCGGAGGAAACATGAACCCTACCATCATCAGCCAGGGTAACAGGTTCATTGCTCCCGCGAACGCGGCCACCAAACAGGTAACATACAGTTTACATGAATTAATTTTTATTAATTAGTAAATACTAATTAGCCCCAGTCAAGTGTCTTCACGCACGAGTGCGGATGTTAGTTTTTACCAAAACGTGTGCTAGCTCGATCGAAAAAGTAATCAGTAAATACAGTCCAAATATAACCGTTTATTATACATGCTCTAGTACGTTCGTTCATATTTAATCTGTCATTAATTCTGGATTTAATTGTATAGGTGACCCATAGGGAGCATACACCAGAGTCAGAGTGGAAGAACTGGGAATGGAGATCTGAGGGAGATTTGATGATGAATGGAGCTTTCTTTGTTGAATCTGGATCAGGAGCCAGCCAACACCCAGCAAAGTTGGACATGATGCCCTTCCAACCAGGGACCTTTGCCACAAAGCTCACAAAATTTTCCGGCGCTCTAAACTGCGTTGTCGGCAAACCCTGCTAGGTTTTTTTGTTATTATTTTCCTCTTTTTTGAACGTGCGCACCATTAGATGTAGTACGTGTTGTATTCAAACGCAAAAACAAGGATCGAAACATATGAAAAAAGAGGATATTCTGAAGCCGTACATATATGCCACCATTGTTGCACTTTCTAATTATTTTCTTATTCTCTTTTTGGTAATTTATTGGGGAATTAATGAAGGAAAAAAAGATGGAAGTGGGAGAGGGATATACACCTAAATTCAAATCTAATATAAATTGAAGAAAGCAGTAAAGGTCATGCCCAATCAAACCGATCGAATAATTAATTTAGGACTGCATGTGGATGCTAATTGCAGCATTAGAGTTAACAATACTAATTATAATGGAATGATCCATAAAGATGCGCGCAGCATAATATGATCTATATATCATGATTAGTGCTAATTGATTAATTAACAATTTGACATCCAGTCTGTGAAAGCATCATCACAAGGACAAGGGTTGGTTCGAAATCTCCATAGGAATTAACGTGGTGTATGGAAAGCAACTCCACACATTTTAATTGCATACAATATTCTAGATATAGGAGATTGACACGTTTGCCATAAAATACAAGTGAATCATATCAGACACCAAGTAGTAAATATTGGACGAAGAACCCTAAGCTAAAACCACAACAAACAAACGGGGAATCATATGTTGTCTTATAGCAGCACAAGCGACAGGTTTGGCCATGCCCTAATTATCCCACAAAACAAAATATAATGCCCTTTGGACATTGTCATCTTTGGAGAAGCCAGAATTTTCTTGTCTCGTCCACTGCTTGTCTACTATGATTCTCCAAAACTTCACCATTTCTGTGTTAAGATAACTTTTTTTTTTTTTTTACCTTGCTGCCATTTCTTGGAAATATAGGGTTCAAATTCCCTTCATACCCTCAGTGGAAACATAGAATTTTATCCACTTTTATTGTACCTTGATATGCACTAGCTACTTTAATTTATTTCTATTTTAGACAAGCAATATTGAAAGAGGGGGCCCTAAATTGAGCGCAGAACTTCGATGATAGTAACGAATGTTGACTGATCTTAACAACTTCAAACTACAATCTCTTGGTATTTACAATGATTGTTGGGCTAATAGTGCATTCTCCTCCTTAATTACAAAATTGCACTGCGGATATGTATAGTTCAATATTTTTTGAAGAATCCATAAGATTTGAACTCAAAGACTGACTGTCATATTAGATCAAAATAGTTGTTGGCCAAAGTTATGCTTCCTAGAAAAAGGGCAATAAAGCCATGAAAAAAAATATTTTTTTTGTCACTCACAATCTGAACTTAGACAAAGTCAGCCTTAGTGTTCAGCATGTGAATTTAAATATTTGTTAAGTTAACCTAGATTATGCCGAAGAGTTGGTATAACTAATCCTCTATCCAAGAAAAATAAAAGAGTTAAATAGTGTCAATCCTGTATCATCCACTTGGAGTTTTGAAAAAAGATTAACATGGATGCCTTCTTCAGAGGCTGAAGTCGGCCGGAGTTTCTGCTAGCATGCAGACACTCATTTCTTGTCTCAGAAAGGCACCGAAATCATCGCAACTCAAAAGACAAAGTAAGCATAAAACAAGAGAAAGCACATGCATATAAGAACTTTGCATTTTTTTTTTCCAACAGCAAACACTCAAAAAGTGAAAACCTAATTGTCTTATGTTGTTTAGTATTGACAAAGAAAAAGATAAAGAGATGGATACTAGTGCTGTAAAATCTGAACTGATCAGCTCCGGGAGGCGTCCGTTGTGCACGATAGAAGTTGACGCTTTGGTGAGCAAGTGCGTCAAAAGGAGGCGCCGCGATTCGTCTGCTGTTGCTACAGCAACTGCTCCAGGAAACAGTGATCAGCAAGGTGATCAAAGACTAAAGCAGCAGGCTCAGGCTGATCAATCTCCTACTAGTACTACCACGACGACAACTGTGAAGAGAAGTTCCAGATTTCGTGGAGTCAGCCGGTCTGATATGTTGTGTTTATGCTGACAATTATTTTTGTTTTAGTTAAATGATGAGGCTTGATATCGAGGAGTTTATATATGCAGGCATCGATGGACAGGAAGATATGAAGCTCATTTATGGGATAAGGGGTCTTGGAACCCAACACAAAGGAAGAAGGGAAAGCAAGTTTATTTGGGTAAGTACTAACGTGACATGACTAGTCACAGATTTACAGTAGGGAAGTGATTTTCGCACATCATTTTACCTCTCCATCACATCAATGCTATATATGTTTGGCCTTTAGATTTATTCTCTCCATCACATCAATGCTATATATGTTTGGCCTTTAGATTAAATAAATCGAAAGAAACTCAAATGACAAATAAACAGGATATGCTAAATGAGAAAATGAATGCAGAAATCGTTTCACATAAACTTCTAATCATTATCTTGGTCCACATTTTAGTGTGCAACTAAACATTTTTGAGGGAAATCCAACAGGGGCTTATGATGAAGAAGAATCTGCTGCAAGAGCCTATGATTTGGCAGCACTCAAGTATTGGGGAACATCAACCTTCACAAATTTTCCGGTATGATTTTCTGACGACACGCCATTTATAGGCAATAATTTATGCGAGTGTCGTGTTAATTTTGATTCAATGTCTTCTTCTTTTCAGGTGCCTGATTATGAGAGTGAAATTGAGATAATGAACACCTTAACAAAAGAAGAATATTTAGCCTCTCTGAGAAGGTAATATTCATCTCCTAATGACCACTCCTCCTGTAAACATTGTTTGTATACTAATTTCATGTCAGTGATCTCCTTTTTCTTCTGTTTACAGAAGGAGCAGTGGCTTTTCAAGAGGTGTATCCAAATATAGAGGAGTTGCAAGGTAGTACTACTTAACTTCTTTACCATTTTAATCTTTTGTTTCTCTTAAGTTAACCAATTCGTTCAAAATTTCTAAGATTGAACGCTTGTGAGAACTGCAGGCACCATCACAATGGGAGATGGGAAGCAAGGATAGGGAGAGTTTTCGGAAACAAGTACCTCTACCTCGGCACTTATGGTGAGTTTCAATCCGATCTCTAGGGTAGCGATTTCCACTCTCCTTTTTGTCACTATGCTCCAAATTGAATATTTGATACTTCTTCTGCACTCACAGGAGTGTAGGAGGCTAAAAAATGAGCATTAAAATCGTTGGCCGACCTTTAAATCTATTTGTTTCAAAGTACAATGGGTGTGTGAAGTGGTTTATATGGCTTCTTTTATTCCATCTAGGTACCCAGGAAGAGGCTGCTCATGCTTATGATATTGCAGCGATAGAATACAGAGGCATAAACGCAGTGACCAACTTTGACTTGAGCACATACATCAGATGGCTGAGGCCAGGAGCCAACTCTCTTGACCCTCAGGAACCGAAATCGAATCCAGATCAGCCTCTCCCCATGCCAACTTCCTCAAATGGCGTCCCTCTGAGAAAGGAAGGACGACAGATGTCCATGTTCCAACCCAACTCCTTCGCCGTAGATGACATAGACGCCTCAAAAAATCGCGACATTTTCCCAAGGCAGCAGCAGCCTCCTATGCCCGTTAGCCCCTGCCCCAAGTCATCACCTTCCCCAACAGCACTTGGCCTCCTCCTTCAATCCTCAATATTTAAAGAGCTGGTGGAAAAGAATTTAAATGGAGATAATGAAGAGAGTGAGAAGAATGATTCAAACCTTCTTCCGGAACAGAACAACAGCGACAATATTAAGCAGATTTTGTACGAAGAAATGCGAAATAATCCCTTTACGTGTCCTTCAAACAACGACGTTTTGCCCGCATTAGAGTCACAGGAGGAGAGCCTGCTGCCCTTGTGCAACTCCAGGGACCAACCCCTTTGGAATGGTGCCTTAAACATGTTTACTTCCCCGGACTTCAACTAATTTAACTTTAGTTTTAGTTAAATCACTCGTAAAACTCCAGCTAGATCGTTTCGGTTTCGCTTCTTCTGACTGTAAGAGGGAGTTGGTGTTAATAAATCCCTGGATTTTTCCATACGATGCAGAGCCACTGGGAATATAAAGAAATAACAAGGGATATCAGTCTTAGTGGTTTACTTTGATCTGTAAGATAGGGTTTGGGTTAAATATTACTCCACCATGAACATTAAAGATAAATGCAAGCCTTTTAATTTCCGTCTTTTGATTCTTCTTTTCCACTTCTAGTTTTACATAACTCCAACGTATTTTATGAGAAGGGAGATGTGAATTCTTGTCGAGGAGAATAGATATTAGATACACTGTTCTAAGTAACTTAATTAATTCCGGTTACGTGACAACTCTTCTTCTGCCACTAAAATGTGGGTTAAGAGATTTTTCGAATTGGAAGTTGTGGCTACATATATGTGCACGATATTGAGACAGCAGAGATTCAAACTCGGGATATCGGATGCACAGAACAATGCAATTAACGAAGGGCAAGCTCCTTGCACGATTGAGAAGACATTAGATGAATCAGAGGGAGAGAAAAAGGGTTGAGGTGAATACAAGTGAGTCCTAATTTTTAAAATTAGTAGAAAAATAAGGACAAATCGAGATTTTGAAAGTAACACTAATAGGAACTAATCAACTGCATAACGGCAACACCGAAAGAACCCGAAATTTTTACTCGAACATTATGCTTTCATTTAAGCCAACAAAACAAGGTTACTAAGCTCCACTGTAATATTTACTTCATCTCTCCGTGATCCGAAACTTCAGAAATAAAACATCTAAATGCCTAAATGTGAAACAACTCCGCGGTTGCAGAGATTTTGTACATCAAACTTGAACTACTGGACCAAATAAACCTAGTTGTCTCTCATGAGTTATGACTACATAGCATTAAAACATGGCGATGCAGCCATCTTCTTTAGAATATTGCAATCAACACCTGGTTGACACCGACCTGCAAAAACAGCGAATTTAATTACAACGTAAGAATATCAATCGACGCTCAACAGGGATATAGCTCATGCATATCAGTTCCGAAAAAGAGACTTATGACACTCAACAGGATATCCATTGGACTGCCCCAGATCATTAATCTAGGCTCTAGCTACCTTATAGATACAAGGCGGGACTGAATCCTAAATCAATATCTACAATCAGCCCTCAGTAACATGGTATTGTCTCAAACTAAATGTTAATTAACAACGGCTGCCCAAGATAGTTCACAGCAGTTAAAATTAAACACACAAATAAGAATAAAATGCAGTTCTCTCCCCCACAGATACGAGAAACTAAAAAGAGCTAAGTCCAAAATAAGTATGGCTAACATTGCTTGGTAATCTCAGTCGAAAGCATCAGATATGGATACAAACAGACTGATGGCCATTACACTGTTCAAGAATGATGCAAATACTAGATAATAGAGTTTCTATTCAAACCTTATCAGGTTATTCTTCTGATTCTCTCCTGTCATTTCAGTATCATCTTTCACAATAGCATCAGTTGATGGATTTAAAGTTTCAGACAAAGAGTCCGCAATTTCTTTAAGACCCTGCAAGAAAGTGGAACGAATTACAATTAAGTAGCAGGTATTAATGCTTTGGATATCAAGATTCCAGTGGCTGATATAGTAGTGTCATTTTTCAAGCCAAATAAAACAACATGACCAACTCATCCTCCAATATAAACTAAAGACATTTTGTAGGAAACGGGAAAAACTGAAAGGCCTATGATTTTCAGTAGCTACTCGGGTATATAGCTTGAAAGGAAGCCGTATTTGACCTCTTTCCTTGCTCCTAATGTTGTGGTGTAAAATGACAATGAAAACAAAGACAATGCAAAACTAAAGCATCTTGCTTCGTAAATGCACTAATTTGGCATTTAATTTCCATAGATTACCCTCTGTTTTTCAGAAAAACAAAGGGATCAACCGTCTTACATTATTACACGGTTTTATCAACCACAAATAATAATAAGAAGTAAATATCAAGTACTCTGCAATATTTCCAACTAGCATATAATCAACAACCAGAAGAAAAGGGATTCTTAGAAACAAACCATCAGGCCCGAAGCATCTGAATATGATGGTAAACGACCACGTGACTTCCCAGAGTTTTCAAGTTGCTTCTGCAAGTGGAAAAAATACACCATCCGGGTGGTATTACTAATTAAGTACAGGATCACAGTAAAAGATAAAGGGCAGTGCGAAAAAAACAACTTTGCAGTCACTATGTGCTGCTTTGAAGAATTAATCTGAAACTGTCGAGTAATAAGTAGCTTGCACTGAATTGATAACAGGTAGATCAACAATATCAGATGTTCCTGTTGCCACATTAACTTTGACTACGATATGACCTTACTAATTAAAGGTAACTTTGATAAATGAACACAATTTTAATTTATTTTTTCATTTTCTTAAAGTCAAAAGATATTATAAATCCATGGACGGGTACAAACCTGCAGAGTTTTAGGCATTTCAACTTTTTTTCCATCGACAAAATTGACCAGGTAGATAACACCAAGATTTGCAAGATCCTGCACAACACATTTACGTAAGTACGACCTCAAGCAGACAAATGGATGATGTATGTACTGAACTAAATGCAAGAACCACTCAAAGTTCTCCAAAGCGAAAACAAATTTGACTTACAACTCGTTAGTTTCAGTTTTAAAGATGAAGAAAGAGCCAAGTTATGCACAATAAAAAGTAAGATCAAGCATGTCATCCCTAAAAAACAAATTCTATAATTTCTCATCAATTAATCATGGCTCAACTATTCCACTAGAAGTAAAGCTGTTTTACCTGCTTTTGTTCAAGAGAACCCATCTTATGATCCTGAGAAAGGGAAATGGAAAACAAGTTACTACTAATTCAAATATATTGTGCATGCATGATAGAGAAAGAGATACGTAAAGGACAACGAGGTACATAAGAGAAAAGAAAAATGGGTGTGCATCATGAAGAGAGGGAATGAAAACGTGCGTGCTTAAAAAGAGAGGTAAAAAATTGGCCTAAAGCAACATAATCTAGAACTCACCAAACCAGAAACCATGCTCTGCAATCTACTCAAGTCATAGTCAATATCAGTGAGAGAATGTTGCACTCCAGCAACCTGTTTCACAAATTGTAACCAAATATAGAGATGAAGCTAAGAAGAAAGTAAAATATATTTCTAAAGTATGGTAATCAAAAGAAAGCCATATGATATTACGGATCACAAAATATCCATATGATACTAAAGAAAGTACGAATACCATACATCTAAGGTTAAATTGGATAGGGCTTGTTAAATACTAAAATGTGTACATTTAAGACATCAAGCATCACACTATGGATAGCGAATAGCTAAATACACCCCCCAAAAACCAGCTGTGAAAAATCATTCTCTATAAATCAACACTGATCATATCAGAATTGCTTACTCACTACTTATGGAAATCTAACAAGAATCAGCCTCATTCAAACATGAAAATTAATATGCATTTTTTAAAATCTATGAGTTAAGGGTTCAATATGCAGTAAAGGACATACATCTTCCTTAATTGACCTTGAAAGCTCATTTTGCTCCGACATTTTGTCATCCACATGCTGAATCCTCTGCGTCAGGTGCTTCTTTGCTTTCTGTCCAGCATAAGGATATTAAATACAGTTGAATTGTTTAAATATCCATTAATATATATATATATATATATATATATATGAGTTCTGCAAGCCAAGTTGATTTGGGAACAACTATGATCTCCTTAATACAACTTCACACAACATAGGATTTTCTTTTTTGTCACAGACAACGGAAAACTTACAGCAACAGCCTCTTTCACGTTATCCAGATTTTTTGTCAAGTTCTCAACAGCAGTAGCCATACCACGCTTTGTCACATACATCATATCTGAGAATTTTAGACCCTAACCATTTGCAAAGAGAAAAATGTTAGTTTACTCAAGAAAAGAAAAACTCAGGGAATTGAGTCAATTGACTGAAGAAATAATATAAAAATATCCATATAATCTGCATACCTTCCACCACATGTATCCATAACCCACTGCTCCCAAGGTAGCTGCTGGCATTATTAGTGATGTCATATTACCTGAAAAGAAAAACAAGAATTTCAATGAAAAGAAAAAAGAGAACCATTTCGAAATTGTTTCTTTCGTATTATGAACTGCATAACGCAAATAGTAGTTGTGGCAACTTGAACCCAAAATAAAGGGCATGACCATGCATTAAGTTTTAATACACAAAAGGAAGAAAACACAAAGCAACCGAAGAATTTATTAGAAGCACCAGAGAGAAAGGTGAGATACCAATTTGGCTACCGTTCCCATTCACAAAAACCGTTCCCCCGCCACGCGAAGAGCCAATTTGCCTGATCTCAGCTGTCATTCGGCTAATCTAAAAGATAATCAAACAGGAAACTTCATAACCATACGAACAAATTCGACACAAAAAAACATCATTCCATACTATCTTACACCAATTTCCACAATACCTGTGCTGTGAGGGAATCATAGTCACCGTCTGCGTGTTCCCCGGATCCATTTAACAATGACTGCCACCAAACCACAAACAATCGCAAAAATCCATCAAATTTTCTCAGCAACCAAACACGAACTCCCAAATAAACAAAAAAAATTACCAAAACGATCAAACCCCTTTTCCCCAACACCAAACCGCTCCGACCCAAGTAAACAATGACAAATAAACATTTTTAAAAAATCATTAATTTGATTTTACCACTAAATAAGCAGAAAACAAAAACGGTAAAAACAGTACCTGAAGTTCACCGAGCAGCTCGGATAATTTGCCGTTCTTAAGAAGGATGGTGCCAGTATACCCTGCGCAGAGAACAACCAATCACTCAGATCGAATACAGCTAACTCCGCAACCAAACAGACCCAGTAAGAAAAACACAGAATACGGGCGAGGGATAAGTACCTGCCCCAGCTAAGATCAGGATCTTGGAAACCCCTATTCCGCTCTGCATAGCCATGGCGGAGTTCGTGTTCGATCAGAAAGTGCAGGACGGTGAGGAAACGACGGCGTATTTATTGATGAGACAACCGACTTTGACCTTTTTCTATGCCCCACGACGTCGTTTCGTGGGTATTGTGTTTAGGATAGTACTATACAAATTTTTTTTTTTTTTAACAAAGATATTATCTTTTTTTTTTAACAAATATATTATTTACACCAAGAGAAAGGAGGTGTATTTAGCCTTACAATGGGTTAGCAATAACGTGGTTCAAAATCTAAAACCTCTCATTTACGAGCGAAAATGAATACTATTAGATCATAGTACTAAGCAACTACAAATACTTATTTTTATTTTTTACATATCATTCTTAATTTTTGACCGATCAAATAAATTAAAAAAATTAAATGACTAAAAATTAGTAAAGATCTGTAAAAAATAAAATGAGTCTGAATAATACTTTCCTTATTTTATAGACACGACAAGTGACATGAGCCTTGTGCATTTCTTTATTCAAATGCACTTGGGATTAGGTTGGTCCCATCCTAGCAATCTTAAGTGATGCTGAGCATCAGCATAACATTAAATACCGTCATGAGTGTGAGATGATATTCTAAATTACTTAATTTCTGCTAATTTACAAGAAGATGATATTGACAAACTGAGACGATATTCTAGACTACTTAATTTTTGCTAATTTATAAGAAGATGATCCTGACAAACTAATACAACTCACTTCTCGCATTGACATGTTTCATAGTATTTCATTGTGGACTTTTTTTTTGGGAAAGGCACAACGTCAATTGCTCTAATTTCTTCTGATTGGCGAACAATGTTTTCAGGAAGATACAAATCTATTAGGACATGTCCTACTATTATGCCCATTCTCTTGGCACATCCTGCACTTGTATGTTCTTCTGCTGCCAAGCTTGACCTTCACCCCAATAAGTTTGGGGCATGTCCTGCGATTATGGCCTCTTTGACCACATATCTTGCAGTGGTGATGTCTTCTAACCCCGCTTTTGTGACTGCTCATCAACCTCGACTTTGGACAGGTTCTTCTGTTATGGCCCTTTTTGCCGCAAACGCCACAGGTGAACTGTCTATTTATCAAACCACCGTTTAATTCTGGACAGTAGTGTCTTCTATGCCCCTCGCGTCCGCAGTTTCGGCAGTAAAATTTTATTCCTGCATCGCAGAAGGGAAACAGATTTAAGTCAAAGCCTGTTGCATGCGTTTACATTCCCGCATTCTGCGGAACAAGGCAATAGAACAGATGGAAAATAAGGTTACAAAATGTGCCTGTACTAAACAATGGATGTAATCCTAGTATGCAGATTCAGTGACAAACTATCAACAGTAAATCTACAATGGAGTGTAAGAACTTACCCGTCATTGAAATGCTCCTTTTGCGACGGTTTTCAGGGTCACTAAAGAAAGCTTTTAAAGCTTCCGACGTATGCTTTCTTGCTGCAGCAGTTCCTTTGGCTTTCTGCAACACATATAAAACCAATGCAATTAAATCCTCTTTATTTTGAAGTTGGATATGAATGTTTGAGCACAAAATTCATCAAAGTTAAATATTGGAAGTTCCCAAAAGTACTTAATCTTAAAATCTGGACCTTAATTGCAGCCACTCTTTGAGCATGAAGCATAGGATCGCGATGGATGATCTTCATTCTCTTACTAAATAGACCGGTTTTGGCATTCAGACTCTGCAATCATCCAACTAGACAAAGAAGATTAAATTCATGATATGGAACTCAATGTTTATGCCGTGTCCTCTATTAAGTAACAGTTTATGAACTAATATACCAATTGCAAAACCGAGCATCAAGCCAATAACAATAACAAGCGTCTGTAGAGTTCTGATAGCTAAAAATTGCAGGTATCATATATAGGTATAGCTCTAGTTTGCAATTAATACGTGATCTTGTATGTATTCATGTCATCCAATTTACACGCAACATTTCTGGTAAGGTTGAAGCGGATAAACTAACTTTTAGAGACCGGCTGATCTTCAGTCCAACTTCAGGTGGTGGTGATTGGTACACTCGCTTCGATTTTCTCTTCACTAGCTTTATGTCTAAATTGTCAACTTCATCATCTTCCTTCACTCTGAGCGGAGAACTGGGAGGGGGAAAAGTTAAAGTAAGATATCCAAAGTTACACTGCATCATGAAAGAACTCAAAATACTTGACATGTAAAAGCTAAACAGAAGAAAATACTTGAAAATAAATATGAAGCAAAATTTAGGTAGAAATACTTGCTTCAGTGATCATGTCAATCTTTCAGTTTAAGATATCCTTTCCAAAACTAAAGTCTAACTAAAATGACCAGATAAAAAAGGCAGTGATTAAATTGTTATAAACTAGGTACTAAATACAAGGAACAGCACGGCAGAAAATATAGAATATGGAAAACAAACCAAGAGTGCAAGATAAAGTAGGAAGGCTAAGACGTTACACTGAGCGAGCATTCTCCCATGGTCGTTCATCAATCGACTCTTCCCATATGACACAGTCTCCTGAACACTGACGACAAGTCATTATGCCCTGTTACGATAAGCGAAAGGTTAATGAGTCGAGTTTCCCTTGAAAAACAATGCCTTATGGTTTATTCATAGCTATAGCACATTCTTAATCATCTAACCGAAGCAAACGAAAGATAAAAGATTCAAGAACAACAATGTCCGAATCGATAATCAACAGCAACATAGCACATTATGAAGTGCATATTCTATCCATATCTTATCTATAAGCAACTCTTCACAATAAGCTTTAGAAAAAGCACAAACCTTCCCAACACACTGTGAACAATCTGATCTGGACCTTTCTATACCGCACTCTGAACAAGGAGTATATCCCCTCCCCCGGCAACTCGGACAAGGCAGCTCCCTGATATACTGCCCGTTTGGACCAAACCACGACCTTGGTTTGCGCGCACCCAAACTAACATTCCTGAAATTAAGATACATTTATTAAGTCTAAGTGCCAACTTAAACATAATCTAAGCAGACAGTGCGGGCAGCCAGGTTAGCTAGAGTGGATGTGCCCCTATCTACCGAGAAATTTCTCAGTGTGCCAGTAACATGACCCGATACATCAAGTGCCAGTAACACGACTGGATACACCAAGTGTGAATGTTTGGAATTTTTTTTCAAGTGTCCAATGCTCCTATCAACTCGAGTGCAAATTACCCTCTGTAGTTTAGATTGGATTAAAATAGAATATCGTCTTTTAATTATGAAATAAGAGTGAGATACTATAAACAAATGAAATTATATGAGGTGAAAATTTTACAAATTTACAAACCTCGGCTTTGAATTGGCCTCGAGCCCGAATAAGTCTTCGGAAGGATCATAACCCAGCTGCCATACCAATCCAAAACACCATCAATAAAAAAAAAATGCAGTCAGATTTTCCGGGAAATTCAAGAGAGAGAGGGTACCTGCGGTGGCTTGGGGGCTGAGACGGCGTCGTCGTTGGTTGAAGATGAAGTGACTCTGGGCACGAACGTAATACTGCTGCGACTGTAACTGGTCCTTGTGTTGGAGCGAAGAAAAAGAAAGAAGCGGACGCTCTCGTGCCTCCATTGCAGTGCGAGTCCAGAGCAACAAAGCGACGACATTTGACATGAAAAAAAAAAAAAAAAAACTCAAGACTTCGCAGGCTGCAAGCGGCTTTGAGAGTGGAAGAGTCGCGTCGCGTTGCTACACTGACGTCTCGCGTGTGGCTGAAAATTAGACAACACGCGCCTTTTCCCCTCCTTATGTGTCGACATGGCATGCCATTATCAACCAGCCCACAAGTTAATCATCTTGGGCCGAAATTTAAAAATAAAACGTCAGCAACCAGCCTAAAATCCGGCCCGCCGTTGTTTTAAAGCAGAGAAAATGGTAGAAACGGCCTTTTTAATTATAACTGAATTGAAGCAATGATTTTTCAATTAATTGTTCCTTTAACTCATTAAATGTGTAGATATGGTTTTTTACGTTAACTTCGTCAAAATAAGGTACATTCTACACACATGAGGTTGAATCAAGACTAATTTTGATTTTAACTCATAATAGAAATAGTTCTTTAATTTTAACTCAATTAGAGCAATGCTCTCTCAACCTTAATCCAATTAGAGAAATTATCACTCAACTTTAACTAAATTGTAACAATGATCATTCCACCATGACTAATTTTGATTGAAGTTTCGGCAAAATTTACAAAAATGACTATATGTGTATATTTTAATGAGTCAAAAAATGAATAATCACTAATTTTTAGTTGAAATTCAATCGGATAAAATGAAAAAACTAGTGCTACAATTTTTCCTTTTTAGTTAAAAGACCAACGTTTCAATTGAGTTAAAATCAACGAACTAACGCTACAATTTTCTCCCTACAGCATATAGGGGAAGGGACAGAGTTGCAGAGAGAGAGAGGGAGAGTGTTCAGGATGCTGAAACTACACTCGTTATCTTCCCCTGCGACTGCACAAAACCCTCACAAAAGCCCTAGCCAGTTCCTCTCTTCGCAGCTCTCCGGTAGGGGTAGGGTTTTCAGCACCAACACCTTCGGCTTCGCTCCGAGTCCGAGCTTGTCGACGAAGAGGCTTTCCTTGAAATGTCGCCAGTCGGAGTACTTCGACCAGCAGAGAACCAGCACCGCCGCTTCCCCGAACAAGCCTTCTCCTGCTTCGCAAACTCCCACCGGAGGTACTTACTCTGTCCTTGGACTATTTTATCCTGTGCTGCTGTAGAAAAATGGTTTGGAAATGGATAGAGTTAAGGGATTGTTTGGTTACATGTAGCTGAGCAAATGAAGTGTAAGAAAGCATGAAAATTTTGCACTTGATTGCGTGTTGTGTAGCTGTTTGGCTAGATTAGGAGCCCATTTAGCATGAAGGACAGGGTTGAATTTGACCATTTTGAAGTTAGGGCCCGTTTGGGATTGCTTTTGGAATCTCTAAACGTGCTTTCTGACAATTGACAGCGCTTCTTGGTTGTAGAAATGCTTTCGGGAGAAGCACCTGCTCTGTGAAGCACTTGGATTTTTAATAAAATTTTCTGCATGATTAGAAGTGCTTATTATGGAAGCAGTTCCAAACGGGAACTTATTTTCTGTGCAACCAAACAGGGATATTGAGCGATTAAAGCTTACAAATTGACGAACCAGTTTAATGATGGCTAGGCAGAATTTCTTTGTTTATAGTGTTATTAATAAATGTATTTGTTTGGTTTATGCGTGTAGTGACAGGGATGGCACCTAGGATTTACGTGGGTCACTCAATATACAAGGGAAAGGCAGCTCTTACTGTAGAGCCCAAAGCTCCAGAGTTCACCCCATTAGATGTATGTTTGATTTGATTGATGCATTATTTAGTTCTTTGTAAGAATATGGTTCTTTGGCAAGATTATGATTTCTCAACCGTTAATACAAAACTGTGTTTATGTTATGGAGCGTCTAATTGATTGTTCTTTGATGGTTTGGTGTCCCGGACAGTCAGGGGCATTCAAACTTTCCCGGGAAGGTTTTGTGCTACTTCAGTTTGCTCCAGCAGCAGGTGTTCGTGTATATGACTGGAGCAGAAAGCAGGTGATTCATGCTGCGTTTGCTCATATGAATAATGAATTTACAAGAATGATAAGAACTGAAAACTTTTAGTAATGTCAATGGTCAAATATTTACCTTGTTACATAATAAGGTAAATAATACTTCCATTATAGTCCATGGTCCTCTAACTTTGATTATTGGCTAGTCGTTACATAATACTTCCATTAAAAACATTGAGGTGTATGGTTACCGCATACCAGTCCGCCGTTAATAAAACCTTTTGTTAAGTGTATATGGCCACTTACTATAATTGTAACTTTGTAATTATGATGATCATTAATATATGCAAAAACAACAATTGGTTTGTGTAGGTATTCTCGCTATCAGTGACAGAAATTGGAAGCCTGGTTAGCCTTGGCTCAAAGGAGTCCCTTGAATTTTTCCATGATCCTTTTAAGGGTAAAAGGTAGCTCCTTCACTCTTTCCCTTTCTTTGCATTATCATGGATTTTGGTAACAGTGGTGGTTTTGCCTGTGTTGGATTATTTGTATATGGTTCTCCTAATCAGCATACATTGAATATGAGTGACTGTAATAACCGGTGGTCTCGTGTGGTGATATATGTAAAAATCTTGCGTTCAATACAAATGTCTTCATTTTCTCTTTGAAATTATTAAGATATCTAGACAAGCAGAGTGGGACAAGTATTTGTTCATTGCAACTGTACTAAGTTTGATAGTCTATCCCTTGTGATATGAACATCTGATGACAGATATGTAAATATACATGATTATACTTTCGTGCATCTCCAACTTGTTGATGGTGCATAATGTAAGTGATGTAATATGTACTAAAATGTTTTGTTTTGCAGTGATGAGGGCAAGATCAGGAAGGTGTTGAAGGTGGAGCCTCTTCCAGATGGATCTGGCCATTTCTTTAACCTCAGTAATTGTCTTATCCTTGAAATCTTGGTGGCGAACATTACATTTATCTTCACCTTATTATGCCATAATATATAAGTTGATGCTGCGATTTTTTAATTTTCAGTCATTTAAAGTATAGTCAATCGTTGGTACATCAATGCTTTTGGCAAACTTTTCCCATTTATTCATCAAGCTATACACTTTTCAGCTGTAAAGTTTATAACTAAACACCATTATGCTGCATGGTTAAACAATGGATATGCAATACATGGAAGAAATTTAGGTGATCACGTTTTTTTAGGCGAGGTCTGTTTGCAACGTATAGTTTCTGTTAAATCAGTACAATTTTATTGCACACAAGCCATTTACTATACTTATTGGAGGGTGCTAAGTTTTTTTAACATATATTGCTGTTATCATTATGGCATGATCAAGGTGTTCAAAACAAGCTTATCAACTTGGACGAGAGCATTTATATTCCTATCACCAGGGCGGAATTTGCCGTTCTCAAATCAGCTTTCAATGTGTGATGTCTCTTTCTCCTCCTCCTCCATCTCTCACACACGCTCATCCACCCACCCAAATTATCCTTGTATAAAACATACCTGCATTTGCTGAATCGTTACTGGTTGGGACTCATACTTTTTCTGTTCTTTGCAGTTCATCTTGCCGTACATTTTAGGTTGGCATGCCTATGCAAACTCCATAAAACCAGAAGCTTCGGGCCGTGCCAATAACTCTGGTATTAAATACGGAGGAGATTTTGAATGGGGCAGATAGTAGGGACACTAAGGGAACTTTAAAGTGCAAATGATGATGGTTTGATGTTAATCGTTCGTTGTGTATGTCCTGTTATTATCTATCTCCAAATTTTGGGTTGACTATTAGTAGTCTTAGTTTGAGGTGGCTACTTTAGATTAGTTACTAAGAAAGAGTGTTTTTTTTTTTTTTTTTTTTTTTTTTTTTTGGGGAAAATATTACCAGGGTAAAGATGCTAGAGAACTACAAAGAAAGCCTACACCGAGGTCAACAAGCAAACAAAGCAACATAACCAAAGCAGCGAAGGGGATAGAAAAAGAAAGGAGTATTTTTAGCAGGAGATGGAGCCCTGTGATATTTCATTAGTCAAGAAAGACAAATTGTTGGTCGCTCTTTATATTAATCCGATGGCTAATCTACTTTAATAAATATTTACGTTAAAAAAAACAAAACAAAAAGAAAACTTACAAAATAAATATATTCACCTATTTATAACAGTGAGCTACCCACAGATGTATCGAAATCACTATAAATATTGGTTTTAAATTTTATGTGATCTGAACTTGAAAATCTCCAAGTAACTACAAACAAATATCAATTTATTATACCACCACCTCAAGTACTAATATGTTGTTGTTTTAACTTTTCAATTTTTTATGTTAATTTATACATGATACAATCCAATTGTATAGTTGGACGTTGACTGCAGTAGAGGAGTCATGAATTTTACCCATCTATATACTTAAACTGAAAAAGGAAAAAAAAATTATAAGAAATATAATAACGCAAAATCATAGATTAAAAGCTCACTGAAGACGTTTATAAATGTATAGTGTATATTAAAAACTATATTTCTAATATGACATAGAAAAAAGGTCAATAATAAAACATCCGCACAACATACAATTAGTCACCAAAGTAACGTGACTAGAAATAGTGCGAGGCCCAGAAGCAATGTTGCTACTCTGATCTCAAAAGGAATTGCATAATAAGTGTTAGTTGATTACATTAATCAGTGATTAGCTGATATAATAAAGAGAAAAAAAAAAAAAAAAACCAACTTCGTCTAAGGGCAGTTAGAGCTTGATATGGATCAAAGAATAAGGGATATTTCAATTAGTAATAATTTTTAGAAAGTATATGTTAGTAATTCTATAAATAAAAAGAAACTTGTATAATCGTTAATGTTCATTCATTTGTTGTATTGCTAATGATATAGTATAAAGAATCAAAGTATAATATTTTTAAAGGAAACTTTAACGAAAAACTCCTGTTACTGTTCACTTTAACGAAAAACCACATTTTTACTCTAAAAAGTCAATCCTAGTATTATTCACTTTATCCTTTATTTTATCCTTATCATTAAAACTCAAAGTTTTCAAGCCTTTTTCATTAGTTTTTCTATTTTTAAATGGACCAGACGGGTCAAAATTTTGAGAAATTTGATATACCAAAAAAAAAAAAAATACAAATAAAAGTGAGAAAAATCAAGTAACTCTCCTATGGCTTTATTAGCCCTGCCAGTGGTCAATTGGCATGACAATGGAAGGACCAATTTTATCATAACATGAATTTTGGATTTGGCATAAAGTTAACTTATGGAAGTTTGCTAGATTAAGATTTTGTTTTTTTGTTTTTAAATGATATCAGATGGTGGCTTCGCCATAGTCGTCCACCTTTTCGGGGCTAGAAAGACTTACAGAGGCATTTCAACCTCCTTTGGGCATCATATTATGATTCACCACACCAAAAATCGAACTCAAGACGTGAAGTATGAAATACATGCATAAAATTTGTCATTAACCACTGGAACATCCGACCATGATTTTTTATGCATTGCACATAGAGTTGAAACTGTTATCAAGCTGGCTCCATCGGTCACGATTCCCAACTCTATTCAAAAAATGAGGGCAAAAAAACCCGGATCCAATAGTTATCGAACCCAAAGCCACAACTCAATTTCTTGTAGACTTGACAATTACTTGTCGGGGTAATGCTAGGGAGACTAAATTTGAAAACTAAATGATGTGTTACCAATAAGAATGAGCATGTTTATTAACATTTAACCAATAACCCAATTGTGACATCCCACATCGCCTAGGGGAGTGATCCTTATATGTATATTCTCATCCTTACCTAGCACGAGGCCTTTTGGGAGCTCACTGGCTTCGGGTTCCATGGGAACTCCGAAGTTAAGCGAGTAGCGCGCGAGAGCATTCCCAGGATGGGTGACCCATCGGGAAGTTCTCGTGTGAGTTCCCAAAAACAAAGCCGTGAGGGCGTGGTCGGGGCCCAAAGCGGACAATATCGTGCTACGGTGGTGGAGTGGGCCCGGGATGTGGTGGGGGCCCGGGCCGGGATGTGACACCAATCATCAACTTTCATGTCCTTTAATTTTCAAAACTTTGTCTACAAATTTAGTCTCTCTAGCATTACCCTTACTTGTTCCCAAACATTTTTAACAAACATTCTTGGCTTTTTCATAGTCAAACATTTTCTGTGTGTGCTTTTGCAAATTATGTAAAAATTTAACTTATTTTAGCTATAATATTCTTTAAATTAAATTAAAATAACTTCCTAAAATTCACTTCAGAATATTAATCCAATAAAAATTAGACTAAAATAATTGTTCAACAAATAGTTGTAAAATTAAATTAATATAACTCCCTAAAAGTCATTTCAGAAATGTTAATAAAAAAATTAGACTAAAAAAAATTGTTCAACAAAGTAATAGCTAACTAGCATATGCCCCACACTTTGTGTGTGAAAATAATAATTATTTTTATTTTAAAATGGGAAGGAGAAAGGGAGAAAAAAAGAAGGTCGATTAAAGAGAGAAGTTTTCCTTTTACTAGCCTTTCTGCACGCGATCAGGCACGTGCGAAAGGTATTTTTCAATCATAGAGCGTTATGCGTGACTTACACATTTTAGATGTATTTATATGTGATGATTGGTTCAATGTATAGAAATATAAAATAAAGACGATTATCATCTTTAATAATACAAGCAGGAATTTAAAGTATTTTACATAGAATATGTAAAAAAAAATAATGGAGAAGATCTTTGATACACTTGACAGCAAAACATATCATGAACTCATATCGTTTCGTCTTGTTGAAAATTTAATACGTTTGGTTAAAATCAAATATTAGCATTATTTGTATATTATTTAGAGATGCAAATTGTGCAATTTTTTTTATTTTTTATGACCGTATGTTGGAAGTTTTCGCAAATTGGTCATAAAACTTTTTGCCATATAAGGCTACGAATCTTTTCCAACTTACACGAATTCAAAATTATTTTTCACCATCCTAAGGATACACATCTACTATACTGCATAAGTCGCCGAGGTCATGATACTGGCTTATTTATTTACACTGTAGTCTGTACCCCCAAAAGCTAGCGCGTGATCCTTTTTCAACTATTTGCAAGCAAAACCCCATATATAGTTCCACAAAATCTTGCCGTGATTGATGTCCAACTCTCTGCAAAAGAAGAAAAAGATTTTCAAATGGATTATGGAACTAAAACAACGCACCATTCCACCAATTTTGATTTAAAACCATGAGCAACTCATTGGGAGAAAAATGATGAAAACAATATATTATTGAGATTTCCACCAATTTTCTCCCTTACATTTGGCAGTTGTGTAGATTTGCATCTCTAGTCAATTTTTTCTTCTGTTGTACTTTGTTTGTTGACAAAGTACTTTGCAAAAAGAAAATAAGCATTGGTGACAAAGAGTAAATGAAATACATACTATCAAACTGAAATACATACCTTAGAATGATTATTCCCACCACCACAGCCTTGTTGGTTCGATATATGTTTGGAAATTTTATCATCTCAATAGAACACTCAAACACATGGTAAACCTCATCTTACTATTTACAGCAGAATAAGTAAATCATTTCCTTGAAGTTGAATGCTCTCCAAATGGAGAAGAGCTTGTTCTTGGTCTTTTAGAATTCCTATGGACTCATGTAGAAAATCTCAGCTTAAGCCCTTCAACCATCCTTACAATTAGTCTCCCAGACATATGCTCTCTAAAAACTACAAACTCAATGAACACACCTTCCTCATAAATACGATTTCTCAGCAATATGCTCCCTAAACAAATAATATTGAACACTCAAAAATGTCAGGATAGTTCTATACTATGCAAGGAGTAATAGTTCTAGTCTTACCTATTGGGAGAATAATGTAAATTCGTGAGGACAAATCATAGAGACAAAAGATCGAAATAAATGGCTTACTGACTGAGTCGACTCCCATCTGAAGCAAGGGAAGCATGCCAACAGGCAACATACCTGAAAAAGCAAACGTTAAATAAGAAGAAATATTGGAGAATCTATATACACAAAATATTCAGGATTTAAAAAAACATAATCTTCAAAAGCGAACAAAGACAAAATCACATACAATGAATCAGAAGAACCTAATCACATGATGCACCTTGTCCTTTCTGATGAGCTTGCAGCTTGAAGGAGGACCAACACTGAAGGCTTGAACAAGAAGCTTATTGATAGAGTTAAATGAACAAATAGGATTGTGACACTTGTAATCAGATTAAGAGAGTTAGTTATAGTTAGCAAGCATATGCAAGTGTAAGAATGTTCTTGTATAAATACCCTCTAAGGAGAATAATGTACTGATCAAGAAAAGTAATAAGAAATATCTTTCTCTCTCACTTTACATTTCTCTCTAGACTTCTCTCTCTCGCTCTCTCTCTATAAACCCTAATGATGAACTGCTTCTTGGTTTACATGGTATCAATCGCCATGGCTGTTTCAACAGTGTTTCTTCGATTCCTCGGCTGCTTCCGCTCCTCTCCTCAACTGTGATTCCTTCTCTTTTTCGACGGTAGATTCTTGCTGTGTTCGTTACTGCTTTCTGGTATTCTGTTTCTTCGTCTGTGAGTTCTTTTGTTAGGGTTTCGGGATTTCTTGATCTTCTCGTCTTTGTTCTACAAGCTTGTGCACACCAGGTGTTTGTGATATTTCCTCTCTTGATTTTTCTTCTTACGTTCTGCCACAATGGTTACTGCGTCTCAATTACAAATTCTCCAGTCGCCTATTACTTCTCTTATTTCGACGCTTTCCACATCTGTCAATGTTAAACTTGATGATTCGAATTATCTCAATTGGCACTTTCAAATGGCATTATTGCTCGAAAGTAATGGCATTATGGGGTTTGTTGATGGGTCAACACCCTGTCCTGCTCGTTTTGGTGAATCTGGTACCGAATCAGATGACTATACCATTTGGAAACTTCATGATCGTGCACTTATGCAGCTTATCACTGCCACCTTGTCTCCCGTGGCCATGTCTTGTGCTATTGGTAGTTCTAGTTCTCGGGACTTATGGATTCGACTTAAGGAACAATTCTCTACTGTGTCTAAAACCAGCATTTTCCAGATGAAGTCCAATCTTCATACAATTAAGAAGGGGTCAGACTCTGTAACTCAGTACCTGCAGAGAATCAAAGAAGCTAGGGATTATTTGTCTGCTGCTGGTGTGTTTCTTGCTGATGAAGATATTATTATTTTGGCTCTCAATGGTTTACCTCCGGAGTATAATACATTTCGAACGGTTGTTAGAGGCAGAGAAAATGTTATGACCATTAAGGAATTCAGGTCTCAACTCCTTGCTGAAGAAACTATTGTGGATAATCATTCTACTGTTCCTTTTCTTTCTGCGATGGTGGTCACTAATTCATCTGCTATGTCCAAAGGCTCTGGTGGTGGTCAGTCATATAGCCCTATTGGGGGTCAGCAATATGGTGCATCTGGGGGTTTCAAGCCCTATGTCAACAAGCACAGAGGTAAAGGCAAATTCAATGGAGGACAACGATACTACACTCCTCGGCCAGTGTATCATACTCAATCCCATGTTTTGCCTACCCCTACTCCTGGTGTCCTTGGTTCTTTTCCTGGTCAGTTTGGGAATCCATCAGCACCTCCTTTGCAGACGTGTCAATTGTGTAATGCTGAAGGTCACACTGCCCCTTATTGTTCCAATAAGTCGTCTGATAGACAACAATGTCAAATTTGTGGCAAATTCAATCATACAACTTGGTATTGTTTTCACAATGAAAAAGGACCTTCTTATATGGGACCTCACTTTTCTCAGCGGGCAGGTGCTCCTATGCAGGGTTACTCATACAATAGTCCTCATGTGTTCACTGGGTCTCAACCTTCTTCAGTACAGGCTATGCATACTGTTTTTTCTCCATCCTCTCAGCCTTCACACGTGGGGTCTGTTGCTTCTACCTCTCAGTCACCACAAGTATGGTTGACAGATTCTGGGGCTACTAATCATATGACAGCTGATCTTAACAATCTGTCCATAGCTTCACCATATCCCAGCAATGAAGTTGTTCAAACTGCCAATGGTGAAGGTTTGAGAGTTTCTTACATGGGCAGTTCTATACTTCCTACTTCTCACAGTCCTATCAAATTAAATTCCCTTCTTTATGTTCCTAAATTGACACAGAATTTATTGTCAGTTCATAAGATCTGTGTGGATAACAATTGCTGGCTAATCTTTGATGCATTTTATTTCTGGATTCAGGACAAGGCCACAGGGAGAATCATGTACAAGGGCCCTTGCAGTAATGGACTCTATCCTATTCGCTCCCTCTCTACCTGTTCCGTTCTCTGTCCACCTTCTACCTCTTCATCTGTTGCTTATCTTGGAAAGCTTGTGAGTTCCAACTTATGGCATACTCGGTTAGGACATCCATCCAATCATATTGTTTCCCTCCTACTTAATCAAGCCAATATTTCTTGTAATAAGGATGTTGTTTCCTCTGTTTGTCAAAGTTGTCTCGAGGGCAAGTTTACAAAGTTGCCTTTTCCTTCTACACATGTCAAGTCTGTCCTACCATTTGAAATTGTTCACAGTGACCTTTGGGGTCCTGCACCATGTAATTCCATCGATGGTTATAAATACTATGTTACTCTCATTGATGAGTGCACTCGTTTTTGTTGGTTATTTCCTCTATACAATAAGTCTGATTTCTATAATGTGTTTGTTACCTTTTGTGCCTTTGTCTCAACTCAGTTCTCCTCTTCTGTGAAAATACTTCAAACTGATGGGGGGGGTGAGTACATTAGCACTAAGCTCAAAACATTTCTGCACTCTAAAGGAATTGTACATCATAAATCGTGTCCCTACACACCTGAACAGAATGGGTTAGCCGAGAGGAAACATAGACATATCATTGAAACTACAGTCACCTTGTTACAATATGCCAATCTTCCTTCTAAATTCTGGACCTTTGCTTGTCAAACATCCATTTACTTAATTAATCGGATGCCAACACCAGTCTTACATAATCAGTCTCCATTTCAAGCATTATATGGTCATCCTCCTGTCATTACCCATCTGAGGGTATTTGGATGTTCTTGTTATCCTTTACTTCGACCCTACAACACATCTAAACTTCAAGCTAAGACAACCAAATGTGTTTTTCTGGGGTATGCTTCTAATTATAAGGGATATCTCTGTTATGAAGTGTTAAAAGAGCGTTTTTTTTGTTTCCCGTCATGTTGTCTTTGATGAGACTGAATTTCCTTATCTCAGTCTCCTTCACCTGTCCAAACATTCCAGTTTGTCTCCTATCCCGTCTCAGTCTTCAGTTCTTACCCCAGTCTCTACTCATCAGAATATTTTGATGGTGCCTATTCCTCAGACTCCTTCCTCCATTTCACCATCTGTGATTCACACTTCCGAGTCTAATGTCCCTGTCTCCAGTCCCGGTGTTCCCTCTCCCTCCATTACTGCTCCACCAAATGATAATTCTCCTCTTCCTGTGGACCCTGAGTTTAGTCCCGTGAGTTTACAAGTGGTGTTACCTATTGCACCCTTGAATATGCACCATATGCAGACCAGGAGTAAGAGTGGGATAGTCAAACCCAAGGCTTTCCTGAGTACTTTGGTAGAATCCAAGACTTCTGGAGATCTTGATCTGTCACTGATTGAACCGGTTACTTATAAGTCTGCTATGAAATCGTCTGTGTGGTTGACTGCTATGCAGGAAGAGATTGCTGCTCTTCATTCTCAAGGTACTTGGTCTCTAGTCTCACTTCCATCTCAGAAAAACTTAGTAGGATGTAAATGGATCTTTAAAATCAAGAAGAATTCTGATGGGTCTATTGCTCGCCATAAAGCTAGGTTAGTTGCCAAGGGATTCAGTCAAGAGGAAGGCTTAGATTATGGAGAGACTTTCAGTCCTGTGGTTAAGCCTACCACAGTCCGACTCGTCTTGGCTTTAGCTGCTCAGTTTCATTGGCCTTTAAGGCAACTGGATGTAAAAAATGCCTTTCTACATGGCATTCTGAAGGAAGAGGTTTACATGGCACAACCACCTGGGTTTACAGACTCTGTGCATCCTCATTTCGTTTGCAGGTTACATAAATCGTTGTATGGGTTAAAGCAAGCTCCACGGGCCTGGAATGAGCGATTCACATCTTTCCTTCCTTCTCTTGGGTTCCACACTACATATTCTGATTCCTCTCTATTTGTGAAGTATGTTGGTTCCGAGATTGTGATTTTACTTCTTTATGTGGATGACATCATCTTAACTGGGAATGCTACAGATGCCATACATCATGTCATTCAGTCTCTTACTACTGAATTTGATATCAAGGATTTGGGTACACTGCATTATTTTTTGGGGATCCAAATATCTCGAACAGCCACTGGGTTGTTTTTGTCCCAAACTAAGTACATTCAAGAACTTTTGCACAAGACAGACATGAGTGATTGTAAACCTTGTGATACTCCCTGTCTGCCATATACTCGGTTGATGAAGAATGATGGGATTCCGTTCTCAGAACCAGGTACATACAGAAGCATAGTTGGTGCTCTGCAGTACCTCACTTTTACTCGCCCAGACATTGCCTTCTCCGTCCATCAAGTGTCCCAGTTTATGCAACACCCTATGGTCTCTCACTATACTGCTGTCAAACGCATTTTGCGTTATTTGAAAGGCACTTTGTCTTCTGGTCTTACATATGCTGCTGGTGAAGCTGGTTTAAAGGCCTTCAGTGATGCTGACTGGGCTGGCGATCCTAATGACAGACGTTCTACCACAGGGTTGGTTATTTTCTTCGGCTCCAATCCAATTTCCTGGTCTTCTAAGAAACAACAAACAGTGTCTCGATCGTCCACTGAAGCAGAATATCGCGCCATGTCCTCTACTGCCGCTGAACTTGATTGGATTCAACAACTTCTTACATTCCTGAAAATTCAGATGTCTTGTGTTCCTGTGCTTTTCTGTGATAATTTGTCTGCCATTGCTCTGTCCTTTAATCCGGTTCAACATCAAAAGACCAAGCATATTGAAGTTGATGTTCATTTTGTTCGTGAACGGATTGCTAAACAGCAGTTGCTTGTGCAGTTTGTCTCTTCTCGTGAACAGTTTGCAGACATCCTTACTAAAGGTCTCAGTGCACCCCTCTTTCACACTCATTGTAACAATCTCATGCTTGGTATTTCTCCCAATCATGAGTTTGAGGGGAGATGATAGAGTTAAATGAACAAATAGGATTGTGACACTTGTAATCAGATTAAGAGAGTTAGTTATAGTTAGCAAGCATATGCAAGTGTAAGAATGTTCTTGTATAAATACCCTCTAAGGAGAATAATGTATTGATCAAGAAAAGTAATAAGAAATATCTTTCTCTCTCACTTTACATTTCTCTCTAGACTTCTCTCTCTCGCTCTCTCTCTATAAACCCTAATGATGAACTGCTTCTTGGTTTACACTTATCACCCATTCAAAATTAATTAGAAACAAAACGAAATTTGAGCAATTGATCGTTTGCAAGGCTGACATGCATACAATTCAGAGACGATGGTTTACCTTTTTGTTTATAGAAGTGGAAAACATAATCTTGAGAGACGATGGGATTACCATGTTCTTTTTTCTTATTTTTTTTAATGTTTTTTATTTTTTCAATAAAATTAATTATAAATTTATGTTTTTTTGACAAAAGTACCCCTGCTATTTTGATTGCATTATTTTCATTCAGTTTTAGACATTTTGTTTGAGGGTTATTTTAGTCTAAATTTTTTTGGTGAAGCCTTGAGACACCAAAGTTGTCTTCTAGTTTTCTAATATTAGAGAATATTTTATCTTTCAAAATTAGAGGATGTAAAATTGTTTTGGGATCCGGAGTCTAAATTCCATGGTCTCAGTTTTAGGCTTTGGCCAAATACATCGGAGATGGTCTAATTGAAAAATGGTGCATTTAGATCTAGGTCCAAAAAATTCAGCTTCTTTCGAATTTTTTTTGTTAAACGATAGATTTCATTAGATTAGATGTTAAATTACTTACCTAAGGGGTTCGAACCGCCGTCGTACAAGGACTCAACACTTTCCACCATTGGCGACTTGCAGCTTCTTTCGAATTGAACCTAGGTACATTTTCTTAAAAGTTTACGTCTAATTGATCTTTTCTTATGCCCGTTTTGCCATTTATAATAAAAATGAAAATATATATTCTGGACCTTATAATTAGTACCTTCAATAGAATAGAATAGGTTACAAATCTAAAAGAGGAGAACTGCAACGAAAGGCTCAAGATTGGCCATAACTTACCAACGCACACTCTTGGGTTAAATGAATTATCTCAAATTAAACTAAAAAAAAATGTTACAAATCACATCTATGTTATGGTCAAATATGTGATTATCTAACCAAAAGCAAGATGGGATTAGTTTGTTTTATGACGTCCTGGTTGAGGGGACTTACCCCAAAAGCCTATGTACATTTAAATTAAGAATAAAAGTATATACATATAATTCTTTTCAAACGATAGAAAATTTTATTAATTTTGAAGGAAACATTTATATCAGGGCCCGAAGAATACAACCATTTCGGCTCAAAATGATTTCATCTATAAAGATCATCTTTCCTAGAAACAAAAGAAACGACAAGATGTGTTGCCCTATTACAAACGCTAGGAGCAAAAGAAAACCTCTACGCCTCATCAATTTCTTTTGTAAACATATAAGAGACCTTCATGCATAGCGTCAGGTTGCATTGGACCATTAATCATGCCCACAAGACACCTAGAACCTGATTCCAACGTGAACCTAAAAAAACCTTTCTCTACACATACCAAGATAAAAGCACTTTACCGCTTCAACCTCCAGCGTTATACTTGATTCGTCGACGAAGCTTCCAAAGTCACCAGCCCCCGGATAGAATATGCCTGCAAAATCCCTGGCCACCCATCCAAAACCACCTTTCCTAGTCGCCCTTCGCCACGCTCCTTCACAGTTCACCTTCATAACGCTACAAGGTGGTCGCTTCCAGCAGATAGGACCAAAAGTCGCAACCTGAACAGGACGTCGCACTTGACCCACCAGAACCAAGGAATTGAATAAATTAACAGAAAATTAATGGAGAAAAAATAAACAAAAAAAATAAACAAAGGTAGCTCCGTATCTGACCAGCACCTCTTGCCTTGGTTTTGTATCTTCAAATTATCCCTATTGTTGTGCAGCATCATCACTGTATCCATGAGTTGGACACTTTTTATCTCAACAGCCAAACTATTCCTACGCTTCCAAAGCCTCCACAAACCAAACATTATATATCCACCGTATGAGCTCATGAACTTCCATCTCCTGCAAATAGCGTTTGAGAAGCCACTGTTAGCACTCAAGAAAATCCACTCGCTGCACCGTATTAGAATCAAGCTGGACTGGACTCCCAACCCAAAAGGCTTTCGCATACGGGCACTGAAAAAACACATGACACTGCGACTCCTCCCCTGCACCGCAGTTAGGACAAGATGTTTCAAGTCGTATTCCTCGTCGCTTGCGGTTGACCCTAACTGCCAAAATATTCTTGCTGCACCGCGCAACTTATGGGGAGCATCAAGTTTCTAGACAGCTGACCACAAATTATTTTCTTCTTGCCCTGCAATCGATTCGTCCATACCTTTCCTCCCTAATTCACTGTTGCGATTAAGATCCTGCGTTACTCTGTTGCCAGACCTGACGGAGTAAGATCCATTCTTCGTTTGACCGCCAAACTTACTTAGCAGCATGCTAATGATTACGCGTGCATGCTTCATCAACTTGAAAGCACCTATCAACAATATATCTTCTCCATCCTCCGGTAGTTGTATATCATTTTACTCCACCACCCCTTCCTGCGTCTCATCATCATATCGCAAAATAGGCTTAAAAGTTTCGTGCGCAGGCAGCAATAGATCATGTTTCATCTTGATATACCTTCCGTCACCTACTCTCTATGTATCGTACTCCACAAATTTTTTCATTACGACGGAAACACAAACTGTATACCACGTGTTTTTATATAAGTAGTGAGAAATTTTATTTTTGGAAAAATTAGTTTCTGGTCTCTAGTTTATAATGTTTATTGACTAAGACCTTATCAGTTTTTAGATTTTGATCAATGTTCCTAACATTAATATATTAATGAATTACATGTAAGTTACATAATTTTTATAAAAAAATTAGTAATTAATTTAGAGTTTTAATACTCACATCCTTATTAAACTCCTAAATAATTTTCAATTCAAACATTTCCCAAATATAAAAAATAAAATTAGAATAAGTTTGTACCCATTAAATTTTTTTAATCTTATTTGTATCCATTCTTAAATATATCAATTTGTTAAAAATGTACCATTTTTTAATTTAAAATGTCCCCATTATTTATATAAAGTTTCATCCAATCTTTTCTCTAATCCATTTTTTAAACTTATATGGGTACATTCTATTTCATTGATTCCATGTCAAGTTTAATAGAAGAAATTTAATAATGTTATTATGCCTAATATCTTTTTTTTGTGCTTTTGAAAAATGTATCCATACTTTGGTACAATAATTTTTTGGCCAGTTTTGATGAACGTATGTACACATGTACACACACACACACAAAATATATTGGAGAGTATAGTTCATCTTTAATTTTTTTTAATCCCATAAATTATGGGTTCTATTTAAAATCTCATTAATATAAATAACTACAAATTTCATTTTTAATTTAAAAATATAATAACCTACGTAGAAATACATTATTACATTAATGTCAGAGACTTTGATCAAAAACTAAAAACCACCAAGGTTTTAGTCAGAGAACATTGGTAGTTAGTGTTGAATGAAGTGCCATGTTAGCATAAGTAGATAGTGATTGGAGTGCCATGTCAACAGGGTTGTTAGACTGATTTGTTAGAAGTCAGTTATATAGTTAGATTAGTAGCTTAGCTACGAATTCTTGAGAAAGTATATATAACAATCTTAGCTATGCAATTGTATTCATTCAGAATCATCAATATAAAAGATTTCATTTCTCTCTCTTGTTTTCTCTCAATTGTTTCTTAGCTTTTCTCTGTTCTTCTGGGTTCTTTTGCATTCTTGCAGAACTGTTATCAGTTAGGGACCGCATCCAAAGTGAAGTTAGTAACTTTTTAACACATATATCCCACCATTTGTATAATGACATGTAGTGTGCTACTCTGTGTGTCGATCACACTGAAAAATCTATCATCGTACTCAAGCACCTACAACGTCGTTGCAGTATACCTACTCTAAAAATATACATACTTGTAACTCACTCCATTAAGAATTATAGATAAGTCGCCCTATCATATAGATGATGTACTAAATGTTAGATAACTAAGTGGACTTGGATTGTTTGCCCTCCCCATCCCATACCCTTCTCATCTCCTCTTATTTATATGGTCACAGTTAAGCCATGTCAACATTTTATATTGATTTTTTTATAGAAATAATAAAACAAAAAACAATGGGAATATAAAATGTTGACGTGGTTTAATCGTGACAATAGAATATAGGAAGGGATGGGAAGGGTATGAGATAGGGAGGGTAGACAATCCAAGTCCTAACTAAGTACGGTTATCAGTCCCATCAAAAGCTGATGCGGTAAATACCGCCACCTTTTGTAATGAGCAATTATCTCTACTAATTAATAAAACACTCATCGCTGACCAAAATTTTATGAAATTACTAGTTTAACCTTCTGATTAAAATAGAACATGAATAAGAAATATAGGGTAGAAATGTAATTTCACACAACCAAATTTTGTTTTTTTTTTTTTTCAAAGTCTCAGCTACATGTGATATTAACATATATCTAATTATATATATATAAAAAATAAAATTAAAAAATTAAAAAAAAAACTACCGATTTCCACATTATCTGTTACTCTCTTACTCTCTCCTTTTATTTCAAAAACAAAAATAAAAAAATTTCTCACACATTTTGTGTCTACCTATATACTAGTTTATTATTACCTAGGGGGTCCACGTTGTCAGTGGAATATTTCAGTTTGTTGACCCAAAGTTTTGGCAGTGGCTGAAGAGAGAGAAAGGCACTCCATTTCATTTCGATGGAACGACACACATGATTGCTATGAAAGCAACTTGATTCGTGGTCGTGACGCGCGTGTGCAAAACAGGAGATAAAAGTATAACCTATTCGTGCCGCGCGTGTGCGAAACGTGTTAGCCTTTCGAGTACGAATTAGACGTGGGAGAGAAACACTTCGTGAACGCAGAAAAAGGATAATTTCCTTTTTTTTGTCTTTTCAATCTAGTACGAATTGAATCCTCCCGATTACCTAAAAGTAACTGTTTGGAAAATTCATGGGTTCATTTCATTACAGCAATCTAACGGTGATCGTTGCTTTCAAATACAGAAAGTTAAATGCTTGGAAAATTCATAGCTCCATTTATCTACAACAATCTAACAGTGATCATTGCTCTCGAATACAGAATTGACTGAATATTAAAATAAGCATCAAAATATACCTATCTACGCCTGATATTACGGCCACCACCTGGATTGACTGTCGAACCGCCAGCAAAGCCAACTCCTTCATTGACACCTCCACCACCTTGATACAAAGCAGAAACGCCACCCCACCTCCACCACGAGCAAAGGCACCACCTTGAGACACAGCAGAACCACCACCAAAGTCAAGCCACCACCAGGATTGACTGTCGAACCGCCAGCAAAGCCACCTCCTTCACATCATATGAAAAAGACCTGCTAGCGGATTACTTATGCAATAAAATAATAGGAAAGCCATGTCCAGTGACAGGCGCAATTTCCGAGATATCGTTGGGAGGGCAGGCTCCGTGTCCTTTGATGATTCCTCTAGGTAAACAAAAATAAACTACAACATCATACTATTTTTTGTTATTATTTAATTAACTCATGAATTCCTATTTTATTAGAGTTGTTCAAGTTTGGAGTCCTAAAGAATATTGGATATTTCTATATCCTGCCCGAGGCTGGGATTGAAGAGGCAAGCGTAAGGCCGTGCTATTTTGGGCTCTGGAAGCTTGCGGTTGAACGAACTATGCAACAACGTAGTTTTACAGTAGGTCATGCCAAAGAATGGGATTATCATATGTTTGGGGCGCCTCTGGTCTGGAATCCGCATTTCGAATGACCGAAAACCACTTGGATTTGGCCATTGTTCCTTTGGAAGCAAGCGATATTTGGTCATTCAAAATGCGGTGGGTTCCAGATCTGGAGGCGCCCCAAACATATGATAATCTCATTCTTTGGCATGACCTACTGTAATACTCTGTTGTTGCACAATCCGTTCACCTGCAAGCTTCCAGAGCCCAGAATAGCACGCCTTACGCTTGCTACTTCAATCCCAGCCTCGGGCAGGATATAGAAATACCCAGTATTCTTCAGAACTCCAAACTTGAACAACTCTAATAAAATAGGAATTCATGAGTTAATTAAATAATAACAAAAAATAGTATGATGTTGTAGTTTATTTTTGTTTACCTAGAGGAATCATCAAAGGACACGGAGCCTGCCCTCCCAACGATATCTCGGAAATTGCACTAGACATGGGTTTCCTATTATTTTATTCCATAGGTACTCGGGTAGCAGGTCTTCTTCTTATGGTGTGAAGTAGCGGCATCATTTTCAGCATGCAGCATACGTCAAATCAAAACCTGCCATTTTTATCCTATAACAAGTGATTATTAATTATTTATATAGGGAAGCAGGAGGCTGGAAGGGGAAACGTCTAGACTATTTTGTTTATTGGGCTGACCCAATAATATAATAACTAATAGAGAATTTTAATGAAAAATTCATGGTAATTTACTAATTTTTCTTCTTTTTAGGTTAATATTAACAAAAGCCCTGCGTATTATCGACAATATGATCCTTATGTAGAAATGTTGGTATGTAAAACATTATTTTGTACTATCTCTTTTATTTTTAGGAATATCGGATGAAATTGTGAATTTACAAAATTCTGAAATCATAAATTTACGAATTTAATTTCCTGAAATCATAATATATCATTGATATGTTACCGTACTTAATTTGATTAGTTCATCAATTTAAACTTTTGTATATTCATCGTTCCATCTAGTTTTATTTATTTATTTTTTATTTTATTTTACTTTTTTGGTAATCTTTAATCCATTTTATTTGTTTGCTCAGGTGGAGAAGTATAGAGTTATTGAGATAGTCTATAGGAGCACAAATTTACAAGCCATAAAAGGTTGGAACCCTGCCCCTGCATCAACACACCATTGTAACGTTAGTGGTCTAACCATTTTACCTCCTAGGGCCCCACTGGGGAGTATCGTTTTGAATTATACACTATCACGGACGTTTTATTTTATTTTCAAGTTTTTTTGTTAAGGTGGTAATAATGAATTTCGTTATAACAACTCCTTTTTTAATTTTGAAGACAACAAAATTTACATTTGCATGTGTTTTGAATTAACCACCAAACCGTGGTATTAAGTGACTACATTTGCACGTGTTATTTAGTCATTAACGTGTGTATTGTTTTAAGACTCATGAGGACGAGGGTGCACCCACATTTTCCCTCCATATCTTTTGTCCTGCTATAAGCCATGCATCACTTTAGCCCCAAATTTTAAGCACATCAGGTATCGGTTTTGAATGTTTCTTATGATGGTTTTTTTTTTTTTTTTTTTTTTAAATTGACCTAAAAAAACAAAAATTAAGTTCTTTGCAAATACAACAGTATTGAAGAAGGTGAACGTTCATGAAGTAGTCTAACTTGTTATAAGCAAGTTTCTTGCCCTTTCGATATGGACAGAGTATATTCCCTTACATTTCAGGGCAACCCATGAGTGACTAATTCATCTATAGGACTATTTCTCTTATGGGCTAATTTGGAAAAAGGAAATATTTTTCTCCTCTTGATTTCATAGATAATATAAATAGAGGGAAATGAGAAATTAACATAATAGTCTGCAAGCAAAGGGAAAAATTATATATAGGCAGGAAACAAAAGATATGATCAACTAATATTAGTCTAGAACTATAGTTTCGAACCTTTAATGTAAAAAATTTAAGGCTTTGTATTTGTTGGATTGAAGTTAATTGGACTAACCAATACAATTACAAATTCAAGTTGATAATGGTATTATTAAAATTAATTAATGATAATAGAGGTTGTTAGGAAAAAATAATTTGAGGATAGGCCCGAGCCTACCCTAATCTTAGGGTGCTCTGACAATGACTGAGTGGCTACATTTGCACGTGTTATTTAGTCATTAACGTGTGTATTATTTTAAGACTCATGAGGATGAGGGTGCATCCACATTTCCCTTCCATATATTTATCTTGTTATAAGCCATGCATCACTTTAACCCCAAAATTTAAGCACATCACGTATCAGTTTTGAATGTTCCATATGATGGTTTTTGTTAAAATTGACCTAAAAAACAAAATTTAAGTTCTTTGTAAATATAATGGTATTAAAGAAAGAAGTTCTACTCTAAATTAATTGGCTTAAATGAAGTAGTCTAACTTCTTATAAGCAAGTTTCGTGCCCTTCCGATATGGATAGAGTATATACCTTTATATTTCAGAGTAACCCATGAGTCCCAATTCATCTAAGAAACCCTAGCCTTGAGATTTTAGTACATAAAAAAAGCGATACATTTCATCCTATGGAAATAATTTAAATGTTATAAATCATTTTGTAAACAAATGGAAGAAACAATTGGCATGTGTGTATCCATAAATTTTCGGTGCAGCACTTTATTCTGATTTCTTGCAGAAAAGAGGTTGGGGCTTTGTTACTAGTTAATTTTCTAATAATTTATAATTGGCTGTATTCTTTATACATGATCCAACTCGACTGATTAATATATTATTTTAAATCGCCCACTCCACAAAACGTCATGCAATTATGTGATAATTCATTAGACAAGAAAGACAAATTTGTTGGTCCCTCTTTAGATTAATCCGATTGCTAACCTACTTTATTAAATATTTACTTTTAAAGAAAAAAACTTACAAAATAAATATAACTCACGTACTACTACAGTGAGCTAGCCACAAATGTATCGCAATCACTATAAATATTATTTGTGATTTGTGACCCGAACTTGAAATATTCTTCAAGTAACTACAAATGTCGAAATCACTGTAAACATTATTTGTGATTTGTGATCTGAACTTGAAATATCCTCAAAGTAACTACAAATGTATCGAAATCACTATTAATATTATTTTTGATTTGTGATCCCGACTTTAAATATCCTCCAAGTAGCTACAAACAAATATCAATTTATTATACCACTACCTCAAAAACTAATATATTGTTGTTTTAACTTTTAGATATTTTGATTTTAATTTATACGTGATACGATTCAATTATATAGTTGAACGTTGACTGACATGACAATGGATAGACCAATTTCATCATAATATGATTTTTTTTTTTTTTTTTGTGTGTGTAAATTGTAAAATAAGGGGGTCAAAAACCCCAAACAAAACTAAGAAACACACGGACAGACAAAACGAGCCTTAGGAGATCCCTAAGCAACCATCCGTCAACACCATCCCAATCCACATAGAAGGATCATGAAAGATGCAAACCCTCGGATCTATATTGGAAGGATCATGAAAGATGCAAACCCTCGGATCTATATTGGAAGGATCATGAAAAATGCAAACCCTCATATCTATATTGTAGTTCCAATTAGCTAAATGATCATCAACATAACTTTTTTTCTCCAAAAATTTAAAATATGAATTTTGGCATAAAGTAGACTTATGGAAGTTTGCTAGATTAAGATTTATCTAATTAAACAGACACAAGTGATTAAGTAGATGATTCACGTCATTAATTAAGAATATTTCCAATCCCATTGGCAATTTTCTATAACTGTAATCTTATTATATTACTAGAGGTCAATCTGTTAAATTATTCAATGTGTATATATAGAGATATGGTTAATTTAGTTTCAAATACTTGAATGATCATCAGCATCCATTGACCTAAGTTTATACAATAACAACTACTTGATTTATTTACTAATTAAGAATCTTATATAAAAAAGTTTCAAAAATTTCTTATACCTAAAAATAAAAATCTGTTTCTTGAGATTCATTAGTGAGTGGCTCCTTAATCATGTGTGCCCTGTGAACCATCAAACCCGTTGGCTTGAGCTGTCAACATGTACAACACCCTTGACCCTATTTTTTTTAGTTTTATATTTAATTACCAGTTGTTATTTTTCTTAATTAGATATATTTGTAATCTTGTTTATCAGACTTCTAAAGCCAGAATTAATAAGATAATGCTTGTACTGTGAGACAAGTTAGTTAGATTTAATTAATTAAGTCATCGTCGATAAGCTAATGAAACAAGTTCTTAAGTTTTAGGTTGATTTTCATCTGCCGGCTGCTGTTATTAAGATATAGTATATACCTCGCTGGCTGCTGTCGTTTGTTTTTTTTTTTTTTTTACTTTGTCTTTTGTAATGAAAGTTGCAGTTTTGGACTATTCGTTTACTAATTAAATAACGATAAATAGTCCACTAAATTTGGCTTATAAATCTCTACAATGATGTGGATAAAAAGAAAGAGCCTAAGGGTCTCTCCATGTTAACCGTACTAAACTCATCATCTTCTATTTTTTATTGTGGCTGCCGGCCAACTTCTTTTGGTCACATACATGTATAATAAGTAGCGTTCAAACGGTAATTAATTAAAAATATACATATAAAATTGTGTTCAAGTGATTAAAAGATCTGTGAGAAGTAAAAGGACGGTATAAAAATCACCAACTTTAAGTTTGTTCTTTCACTCACTCATGACCTTTGGCCAAAGATCGAAGTCTTTGTAAACGACTGATTTACAAAGGATTAATTTGATGCGTCCATCATACAGCGAGGACTTTAATATTTAAGCAAAGAAATTAATACAAAAATAAGAGGAAGCTCATCGTATTTATATGCTTTCATCATACGCCGAGGATTAATTTGTTTTCAAGGGCCAATTGATAATTATATATGTTCTATGTTGACAACTATGTCGACATTCGACAACTACATGGCTTTCGAAAAGTCAGAAAATGGTTTATTACTTAAAAAAAAATTGTTACAGAAATATGCCTTATTTTTATAAAGGAAATTAATTAGTTGATGCAACCCAAGTTATTGATGTTATGATGGTGGCACGTTGCATATTTCAAATCTTACGGTTGGTGTAAGTGTGAAAACAAAGAAATGTTTGGAACTCTCAATAGTCCGAGTTCGAATTTTCACTTGGGGCCACCGACTTCAAATTTATCCCCCAAACTTCACCTTTCACTTAAAAAAAAAAAAAAAAAAAAAAAAAAAAAAAAACTCAAAATTTATCAATATATCTTCAAAACTTTATCTTGAATAAATAAATAAAAAAATTATCGATCTATGCAACCCTTGTCACTAAATACTGCAGGTTACTGGCTCAGCCTAAATCTTCCCACTCCGTGGTGTTAATATAAAAAAAATACAACACAATAACAAAATCATTTCGACAGATGACGCTTTAATGTCGTGATGAAAATCAATTATGTCTATATATTCTGGTACAGTTACCGATCCTCCTCATCTTATTTGACAACTAATAATTTAATTCACTAACGATATCATGTGTTAAGGAAAAAAAAAACATTTTGCTTGGTTGACCTACAAAGGATAATACTAGGAGATCGATTTTTGAAACTAAATTTTGTAAAATTATATGACATGATTATTGATACTTAACTTATTACAAAAGTGTTGATTAACATGTTTATTTTTTATTGATGGCATATCATATGATTTACAAATTTGATCTAAAAAATGATCTACCTAGCATTACTCTAAAAAAAAACCTAATAGCTCACCATAGCTAATTGGCTTGTCATTTCAAAATTGACTAGCACAAGAATCTGTCACAAAAAATACTGTCCGCAACTTAATAAGTTTTTGAACATGATCACGTATAATAAGCACAATATATATACCTGCATGTAGAAAATTCTACACAGTAGTCGACCACCCTTATTTTTTTATGTTGTGAACTGTGACATATTTGTTTTAAAATAAATAAACATCCCCCCTGGTTTTGAAAAACTTTCAACTATGAACCAATAATGGCGTAAAAAAAAAATCTCTACACTGAAAATGCACCGAAAATCTGAAGGAAGTCACTGGAGTCAAAGGTTTGATGACGGCGGATGAAGTTTGACTAGAATAATATAGGTACGTAGTCGTGTGACTTTTTTGCACACAATTGCAAGCAAATCTTTCAATATGACTGATAGATCATGTAAAAAAAAAAAAATAATGTTATTTACACATTTTTTTATATACATTTTATGTTAGTTTCTGTCATTTTATGTTATTCAATTTATTTAATGTGACTCTCAAAAATTAAGAAAAATATGTAAAAAGTAAAAAAAAAAAAAAAAAAAAAAAAAATTTAAATAATATATTCACATATTTAAAAAAAAAAAAAAGTGTGTGAATATATTATTCAAAGATAAAGATTACGATCCTCTACATCTTTTTAGTTTAATTTTTCGGATATTTGAAGCATGATCTCGTAAAGTTAGTGTTTCATTAAAATCGAACTATTGAATTTAATTTTTATTAGCTTGCTAGCTAACTAGCTACGTTTCTTTATACATAGTTAATCAATTATTATAAATAAGTACAATGGTCTAAACTTAAACTGGGAAAAAAAAGTGGTCTAAACTTATAATATCGACTTGCTTTCGGGGGGGTATTTGGCTAGCACCCGGCTGCTCCTTGAAAAAATGTGTTTGGGTTGTTGACATATCTCAATGAGCTAGCTTCTTTTTCTTTAGTAACTAATAACACACACACACACACCCAGATATATATATATATATATATATATATATATATATATATTATTTGTGTGTGTATTTAAAATTATAGATAAGCACTGGCATGGATATATATTGAATACAGACGCAGTCAAAATCTGCAGGCTTTATATGTCTCTCCGTACACATACAAGAAGCCAAACTGCAGCCATGGAAATGCCAAAGAGGCCTTCAAAAGCATTAATGGAGAGCGATAATACTCATGAGGCAACGTCTTCTCTTGGCAAAACAGTTTTGGAAGACAAAACTGTGAAATCTGATGGTGATCATGAAGAGGGTACTCCCAGGGAGATAGCCAAGGTGAAAATATTTCATTTAATTATTTACTACATTTTATATTTCCTTTCCAATTATATATGAAATTCGCTTATCCTTTTCTTTTCTGGACTGTTCTTATTTTGGTCTAAAATCTTATATTCAAAATTTAACTTTAAGATGAATTTATGAGTTGGGATATCGCTCAAAATTGTTTTACAATTATCGACCAGATACCAAAAATTGGTATTTGATGAAATAATCATTACATATATATGAGTTAAGCTAGCTTAGTAAATATATTCTAACAGGATTGCTGATGAAGTTTGGTAATTAATATGAGATTAAGAATATTGCACCCTGAAGGCCGGCGGGAAATTAATTAATTAATCTTCCTTTTTTCACTGTTTATCTCCGTGTCTGTCTTCTGATGTTTTTGATTCTTCTTTCTTTTCTGATATGATACTACAAAATAATTCTCGTACTGTATATATTGGGTTTTATTGATCTGTCTTCCTCTCAATCCCCATGAATATATCATAATTCAGGGAGGACATGGGTGGCATGTTGAACCAGACTTGGAGCCTCCTTCGACTGGAAAAAATAGAGCCCTTGTCAACCACAAACAGGTAAAACTAGATAAAGAATGGGAAAGAACCAAGGAAATTAAGCGGATGTGGATAATTTTAGCGTTATAGTAATTTCTTCCTTTTGAATGGTAAAATAGAAAACATCAATTTACCTTAAAATGTTCTCTATATTTATATATGTTAAGCTGATCTAGTTTTAATTTTTTATTTTATTATCAACTATAGTTGATCTTACTTATGGGTGTGGCTTTAATGTTATATAGCACTTGAATTTTATAGCGTTTTATCCAATATTACGATGATATCTCAATCATCAATATCATGTGATAGATCTGACTTATCATCAGAGCCTACGAATTAATGATCATGAATCTACCACAGCCCACCAAGTCAATATATAGATGTAGATTCCATCTGATATCGAATCATATATCTTAAGACACTGAATGAAATGGTGTGCTCACATATCGCTTTCATTAATTGGTTTTAGCGGGTATTAGGCTAGCCTTTTACTTTTCATTTCATATTATTAATAAAATCTAGTGGAGGAAGGATGGACGGAGTTTTTCTAGATGCAACGACCTTTTCTCATTCGAAAAAAGATTGATGCCTCACACGATTGTTGATAAAAAGCTAACCTAGCATAATTCTTCTCTACACAAATATATACACACACACATTATATACGTTATATTATTTTTAATTCACATAGATTCCATCTGATATAGATGCACTTTTACATGTGCAATGATATTAATAAAATAAATCTCTGCATTTTGAACTCTGTCCCCACAAGAATTTAGCAAGTCCTATTTAACATAACGTTACCGCTAAATGTATATCATAACTGGTTAATTTTCCATTTTAACATTTTTTTCATTTAAAGGTGAGATGTCTTACATTCAAATTTTGCTTAAATATATCGTTATGTAAATATATTCCCTTTGTGTTGCCCTAGCAGGATGAGCTGCAATCAGCAAAAGCAGAAATGGTAGAGGCTACAGAAGAAAACGAAAGGCTAAAGCTGTTATTATCCCAAATCTCTAAGGATTACCAGTCTCTGTGGATGCATTTTCATGGCCTTCTTCAAAATGGAGGAGATACTAAGAAATGTACCGATACTAGTAGTAGTATTGTTCTTGATCTTACACATAAGCAAAATACTGAAGAAGCTGATGACCTAGTGTCTCTTAGTCTTGGGAGAACCTCAAGTAGTATTGATCAGCCCAGAAAGGATGGTCGGATAAAAAAGATTAGTCAACTGAGTTCTAGTACAAATGGAAAAGATGATGATGATGATAATGGAATGCTGAATGGAGCTGGACTTGCACTGGAGTTGGGCTGCAAATTTGAACCGGCTGCTGATCAGTCAACCGATAATAGCTCTGGAGGCCCAAAGGAAGACGACCTGGCTGAGATAGGGCCGCCTAGTAAGACGTTGAAGACAACGAGAAGTAGAGATGATGAGGTTTCACAACAAACCCGTTTGAAGAAAGCTAGGGTTTCTGTCAGAGTTAGATGCGATGATCACACGGTTAGTATATCAAACTTAACCTTTGAACCAGATGTTTCATGCATTCCATAAATTAACCTCGACTATATACATTGAAAGTTACTGCCAGCAGATTATGAATTTATATCATTCGTTAGATTAATTCGTTATATAACCTTTGAACCAGATGTTTCATGCATATTTAAAGAATTAATCTAACGAATGATATAAATTCACATCTGAGAATATAAGCAGATTATGAAACAGTCATTTTATATAAATGATTCTCCTTATATTTTATTCGTGTTATTATGGATTAATATCTTATATATGTTTTATACTATAGATTTATGATGGATGTCAATGGAGAAAATATGGACAGAAAATATCAAAAGGAAATCCATGCCCTAGAGCGTACTATCGTTGCAGTGTCTCATCAGCTTGCCCTGTGAGAAAACAGGTACGTATGTCTGCTTAATTCGTTAAATTCAGCTTAATTGCACCACTATGCTTTACTTTCTTAGTTTCTTATGTGAAATATTAAAGCTTGTTCAATATTTTTCAGGTGCAAAGAAGTTTCGAGGACATGTCCATACTAATCACAACGTACGAAGGAAGCCACAACCACCCACTTCCCATGTCAGCCACAGCCATGGCCTCTACCACCTCCGCCGCCGCTTCCATGCTTCAGTCTCACTCATCTACCTCCCAACAAGGCCTCATCAACTCCACCACCGCTCCCATCTCCGCCTCCACTAATCTCCAAGGAGTAAACTTCAGTAGTACTAGTACTCTCTCTCAAAATTCAAGGCTACCACAGAAACACTTCTACTTCCCCAACAGTTCGATCTCAACCAACAATTCCCACCCAACTATCACTCTTGATCTCACCGTCCCATCTCCCTCTCATTTCGGAGTATTCCCCTCCGCGTCGGGGAGCGGCTTTTCTTCCAACCCAAGATATCCCTCAACATCTCTCAACTTTTCGTCCTCTTCAGACCACAATAACACATTGCAATTGAAATCTCCTTGGAACAACATCAATCACACAGCTTCTGGATATTTCAACTATGGGAATAGAATTAATCAAGTTGGATCAGCCCTAAACATTGGAAAGCAACCAATATTTCAAGAACATAACAAAGTGTACCAATCCTATTCCTACATACAAAATCAAAATCCCTCTCCTCTTCATCATCCTCAGATGTTAACCGATTCAACGGCCACCGCCACAAAGGCAATCACATCGAATCCGAAATTTCAATCGGCTTTGGCAGCTGCACTCACATCATTTGTTGGCAATGGGAGTACAAGTAGTACTACTGGGATCAGAGAAAGTCATCAAAGTACTGTGACTATTGCAGAAAGTGCTTCTGGGCTGAAATTGAAGCGGGGTGAGTCGTTGACGTCGAATTCAATATTCCCATCAAGCCAAAATGGAATAGGGTGTGCATCAAGCTACTTGAACAAATCTTTGTGATTCTTGATTCATTATCTTTCTTTGATTAGTTACCAGCTACAAGTCTTGGTATCTAGAAAAACCCACAAACCAAGCAAGGCATGGTGTAATGTAAATTAGATGAGGTGTTATATACACACAATGTACGAACTAATACAGATTGTAAAACTTTCGGGAACTGTTTGTTGGCACTTCAAAAATGTTATCGGTACATTCCCTTATGTATATTCATAAAAAGGGTGCAGGATGACATTTTTGAAGTGTCAATAATTATTCCCAAACTTTATACAATTATAAATTCACATCATGATTAGATAGGTTATTCATTCATGCCATTTTTCTCCTATGTATTCACGTCTTGATTTCTAGGCCAGGCCCAATAAACCAGTAGACCCAAATGAAGATTAGTCCAACTTAATTAATTGGGAATTAGAAGCCCAACATGCATCCAGTGCCTACACTTTGGCAAGGCTGTGGCTTCATGCATGCAGAGGCAAGCTAATTGTTTTCTGGAAGGAGAACGATCTGAGAATCCAAAATCCTATTTCTGAAGCCATCGGCAGCGAGACTTTTGAGGTATCAAAATATCGACAAACCCTCAATTATATCTCTTGATCTTCTTTTTTTGTTTTTTTGTTTTTCCTCCGATCTGATCCATTGATCTTCTGATGTTAAAAATTTTGATTAGTTAGATAATTAAGGTCCCTTCGACAAATCAAATTGATGGTGATTACTACATTCTAGTACAGAGTTGTTATCGGCATTTAGAAATAGTCATTATGCATTATTCCGTAAGGCAAAAATAAGAAAGGAGAAATGCACGATGGCAACTCTTTTCAGTGTTAATAACAATTCCGCTCTGGTATTCCGCTACATTGTTCTATGATTTAGAGATTAATTATCCCAAATTCTGCCTCTAGTGTACTATGGCAGATGCACAACCCCAAGAACAAGAGGTGAAGGGCACCAGTCCTAAAATTTCATCCTACGATGCCTACTTCGACACGATCCAGTCCCGGAAGAAATTATCTCGTCCCCTACAAGAAAATTTAACATTTGCATTTTCGAAAGTTCCAGTCTCATCTTTCCAAGGAGTTCCTGGAGGCAAAGGTAATAATAATACCAACGATTAGCTACTTTAATCAATGATTGGCTAAAACGAAACAGTGCCCTTTAAAACTAAGATTATATCATGAATTATAATTTGCAGTGGTGGAGATTCAAGCGGATACATCAATTGCTGATGCAGTAAAGACTCTATCTAACCACCACATTTTGTCAGCTCCTGTGAGAAACCCGGAAGCAGATGCAAGTGCAGATTGGAGGGAGAGCCACCTGGGAATCGTGGATTATTCCGCCATTCTTCTCTGGGTGTTGGAGACCAGTGCATTTTCTCCTTCGGCTCACTCAACCGCGGCTGTAGTTGGTGGTGCAGGAGCCATGGGCGCTATTGGAGCAGTTGCATTGGGCGTAACTGGTCCTGCTGCTCTTGCAGGCCTAACTGCAGCAGCAGTTTGCTCTGCCATGGCTGGCAGCGCAGTTGGAAAAATAGGTGAAATGTGACTCGAATGGTTTGTTAAATCCGCATGATTATGACTCAAAGTTAACCAAACAACTCATTGGTGAAAACCATATTGTTTAACAGGTGCGGCTGAAGACAAAGGAGAGGGCAGAGATTCTCCCACAGATGCTGATAAACTGAGCGAAGAACTCGACAGCGTTATACTACAAGATGAACCCTTCAAGACAACCACAGTAAGTTCATTCTTTACCAAGAAGATGACAACAACATTGCTGCATCAATCTATATTCAAGAGTATTTGTTTTGAAACCGACAATATTTACTTGACTGTTTCAGGTAAGATCAATACTGAAATCCTTTCGCTGGGAGTCATTTCTTCCGGTAGGGACAGATAGTTCAATGTTGACCGTCTTGCTACTACTCTCAAAATATAGGATGAGAAATGTACCTGTAATAGAAGTGGGGCAACCCGATATTAAGAATTTCATCACACAATCAGCAGTTGTTCAGGGTCTTGAGGGATGCAAAGGAATGGAATGGTTCGACTGCATTGCTGCAAAGTCCATCTCTGACCTGGGACTTCCTTTTATGTCCTCCAATGAGGTAATCTTGGCCGTGTTACCATAACGTTCTTCTGGTTCTGGCTGACTAGCGAATCTGGAATTCCGATATGAATGTTGCATTGTTTCTTGGGCAGGTTATCAGCACCAATGTCGATGATCCGGTACTTGAAGCGTTCAAGAAAATGAGAGAGAACCAAATTGGTGGGCTTCCAGTTGTGCAGGGGCCAAAGAAGAAGATAGTTGGTAATGTCAGCATAAGTGATATCAGATTCTCTCTTCTGAAAGCAGAGCTCTTCAACAATTTCAGGTACCGAAACCAAACTCTGGACCTCATCTGCATGCACTGATTTCTGTCAAAGAAATAAAATCAATGCGTGGTTTTACTTCTACCACTCGGTAGAGTCAATCAACCACGAAAGGGAAATAATATCCGCACACCCTTTTTTCTCCTTCTGCACGCTATTATCTTGTCCTTTGATTTCCCTAGATTTACTCAATCTAAAGGCCAGAAACAAACAGGCGTGTGCCGGAGGAGAAAAGGGTTTACCGTGCGTGGAAATCACTTCCAATGTGAAATCGAACTTAACTTGTTACCCTTTTCTTTCAGGAATCTCAGTGTTAGGGACTTCACGAACACAATCTCAGAAAGCCAGGGAAGACAAATATTACCAATTACATGCAATCTGCAGTCGACTCTCGGCGATGTGATTGAAAGTCTTGCTTCTAAATCGGTTCACAGAGTGTATGTGGTGGATGATGAAGGAGAAGTTGTTGGTGTGATTACACTCAGAGATGTGATTTCTTGCTTCATTTTTGAACCACCCAATCACTTTGATGTCTACTTGGGGTTTGCTAAGAAGCAGATAATGAAGCAGTGAGACATCAGTTTGTTAAACAGAACATGTGGGAGATGCAGAAAGTAACAAAAACCCATTAATCTCTCTATCTTCTTTACTATTTCAAGTTGTAAAATTTTATAGAATCAGTTTAAATTCATACCATTTTCTATGCTCCTAATCATAATCCTAATATTCCAACAATCCACTAATCACAATTCTAATATTCCAACAATCCACTAATCACAATTCTAATTTTCCAATAATCCGCTAATCACAATTCTATTATTCAATAATCGTGTCAAAAATTGAACACCAACTTCTACTAAACACAAAATTATTATACAAATTACATAGTTATAAGTTAAAGCTACAGAATCTCAAATCCAAATAAATGGGAAACCAAAGTTTTGGGCAAGGGCAAAAAACAGAACAAATGCAGAGCTAAAACTTCGCGGTGGTTTTTTATGTATCCTAGGCCAGGCCCAACTGAACTCTTACCAACTCGTGACAAGTGGTGAGTCAGAAATGCAACACATTTCAGGTGGTGACACGTGTCAAAAGTATAGGTTCCATGCATGTAGAGGTTACTAGGGTAGAGAGAATCCTCAAAGTTTCCAAATAAACAGAGCCCGACAGCAGTTTCTGAATCCATTGGAAGCACACATTTGGAGGTATCTCTTTTACCAGCTTCTTTAATCTTGTTTTTCGCTTACAATTTATGTTTCTTGAATATGTTTTATTAGCCATCTATTTAGATTAATTATGTCAAATTAACATAATATAAGAGCAAATTAATAGGATCTCAACCCAGATGGGAGACAGAATTTGCACAAAACAAATTAATCCTGGTTAATTCGAACTACATTAAGAAAATTCTTGTATAATGATTCTACGACTTCATGTGAAGACATTGGATTAAGATTTCGATTTCTGTCTTCAGAGTAGATATGGCACAAGCAGAAGCAGAAGCACAAGAGGTTAAGGAAAGATCTAAACTTTCAAGCTACGATGCCTACTTCGAAACCATCCAATCCAGGAAGAAATTACCTCGTCCCCTACAGGAGGTTTTAACAAATGCATTTGCGAAAATTCCGGTTTCATCTTTCCCAGCAGTACCTGGAGGCAAAGGTGACAGAATTAACTGTTTAATCCGCAATTACAGTATTTATGGATGATAATAGAATTGACTGAGATCAATGGTTAGCTAAAAGTAGTGCCTTGTTACATTATTATTTGCAGTAATTGATATTCCGGCAGATACGTCCGTTGGCGACGCGGTTAAGATTCTGTCTGAAAACAACATTTTGTCAGCTCCTGTTAGCAATCCAGAAGCAGATACAAGTTCAGATTGGAGAGGCAGGTACCTAGGTCTCATAGATTACTCTGCCATTATTCTTTGGGTGTTGGAGAGTGCAGAGCTGGCTGCGGTTGCTATATCAGCTACGTCAGCAACAGCGGCTGGAGTCGGTGCAGGTGCAGTAGGGGCCATTGGGGCTCTAGCATTGGGGGTGACTGGTCCTGCTGCGGTTGTAGGACTAACTGCTGCTGCTGTTGGAGCTGCCGTGGCTGGCGGTGCGGCTGCAGAGAAAGGAATAGCCAAAGATGCTCCCACAGCTGCTGATGAATTGGGCAAAGACTTTTACAATGTTATACTGAATGATGAACCCTTCAAGTCAACAACAGTAAGAAGATTCTGTGTAGAGTATTGGTTTCTTGCGAGTTATTTGACTGGGTGAACCGAATGTGATATGTACTTGTATGTTTCAGGTGAGGTCAATACTTAAATCCTTCCGCTGGGCGCCATTCATTCCAGTGGCAACAGATAGTTCGATGTTGAGTGTTATGCTACTACTTTCAAAATATAGGCTGAGGAATGTACCTGTAATAGAACCAGGCCAACCCAACATTAAAAACTACATTACTCAATCAGGACTTGTTCAGGGTCTTGAGAGATGCAGAGGAAGGGACTGGTTCGACTGCATAGCAGCAAAGCCTATCTCCGATTTCGGACTTCCTTTCATGTCCTCTGAAGAGGTAAGGTTGCCTGGTTTCCGAAACAATATTCTTTATAAACAGTGAATTTGGAGTCTCAATATTATTGCTCCCTTGTTTTCTTGGCTAGGTTATTAGCATCACGAGCAATGATCTAATACTGGAAGCTTTCAAGAGGATGAGAGATAACAAAATCGGTGGTCTTCCCGTTGTAGAGGGGCCCAAGAAAAACATAGTCGGTAATGTCAGCATCAGAGATATCAGATTCTTGCTACTCAAACCCGAGCTTTTCTCCAATTTCAGGTATTCGAAAATAAACTTTGAACCATTTACGGTGCACAACCTTTGCTTGGTCCTCACGATGGACTGTAGAGTGCTCTAATCCTCTCAACTTCAAGGTGTGAAGGATCTGAAATACCTACTTATGAAACTGAACTCATCCAGTTGTGAATTTGAACTAATCTGCATACGCTGATTTCTGTCAAGAAACAAAGCCAATGCTTGTTTTGATCACTTGACAAAGACAATCATTCTTGATGAGGTACTTAATTTGTGTGCCAATTTCTTTCAGGAAGCTCACTGTTAGGGACTTCATGAGCACCATCGCAACAACCAACGAAATTGGAAAAGTTATCCAACCGATTACATGCAAACTGGAGTCGCCTCTTGGCAATGTGATTGAAAGTCTTGCTTCCAAGTCCGTTCATAGGATCCATGTAGTAGCTGGGGAGGAAGGTGAAGTTGTTGGCGTCATCACACTCAGAGATGTGATCTCTTGCTTCATTTACGAACCACCAGACCACTTCAATAACTACATGGGGTTTGCGGTGAAGGAGATGTTGAATCAGTGAGATTTCTGTTTGCCGAAAACTTCTACGGAGAAGCAGAGAGTCTCAAAATTTTGGTTTGGGACTTTAAACAGTTGACATTGAGTTGCAGTTTTTGTTTCATGCATCTACTTCTCATGCAGTCTTAATAAACTAAAGCCAGGGAGCTTTCTTCGTGTTTTATCATTCATCAATCCTCTAATCTTTTCTGCGTCCTCCCACCTGCCAAGTGCAGCATATATCTTCGAAAGGATCACGAAAGGTGCTCGGTTCTCTGGCTCTAATTCTGAAAGTTTTGTAGCAACTTCTTTCTCCAGTTCTGAATCCAAATGGCCTTCACAGGCTCCTAGCAAAGAATCGAAAACTGCTCCGGAAGGCTCTGGTAATTGTTCTATTAATTCTCGGGCTTCATTCAACCTGCCAGTTCGACCCAAAAGATCAACCATGCAACCCAAATGGATTTGGTTTTAGACCAAAATCTTTGTTTATCATCCTAAAAACTTGCAATCCCTTGTCCACCAAACCTGTGTGACTGCACATGGATAGAAGACTGGTGAAAGTTGCAGCATTTCGTTGTACTTTTTCTTCCAACATCTGTTCAAAGACCCCGAATGCAGATTCACTCTCTCCGTTTCTTCCATCTGCATTCTCTCCGTTTCTTCCATATCCCGATATGAATGCGTTCCAAAATGCTGGATATCGGGTTTTACCCGAAACCCATAAAAAATTCTTCTTGCGCAGCCCACATTTCATGTACACGTCGATAAGAGCAGTTGAAATGAACAAATCATTGCTAAAATTGCGTGGCCATGAACTTCTTTTCCACAATGCAGAGCAGATAAATCTGCACGCGCCGGTAAAAGACTTGTGATAGATTTTAAACTGGGGACTTCACCAGCTGATTGCATTCTCTTAAAACACTTGAAAGCTTCAATGCCCTTCCCTAGCTGCGAAAACCCACTGATCATTGATTTCCAAGTAACGGAATCCGGTTCAAATCCTTCGAATTCTAGCTGTTCAAATAGCTCAACGGCATTCTCAGCTTGCGCATTCAATATCATTCCGGCGATCATGGCATTCCATGTAAACAAGTTCCTCTTTTCATCTAGTTCTTTGAAGAAAGCATAAGCCAGCTGCCAACGACCACGCTTGGAATACACGTCCACAAGTGCTGTTCCAATCATAAGGTCAAGCCCGATCTTAATTTTGACGATCAAACCGTGAACCTGCTTGCCGAATCGAAGATACGAAAGGCTAGCACAGGCAGAAACAGCCGAAATCAACGTAACTGAATTAGGGTTTTCACCTGTAGAAGCCCTGAAACAAAAGCATTGTAGCTCACAACGCTCTCGGTGGGCATTTCTTCAAACACCTTCGCCGCAGAAACCAACTCTCCGCAGTTCGAATACATAGTCAGAACAGACGTGCCAACATAAACATCGCTCTCAATGCAAAGCCTCTCTACAGTACCCATTTTTCAAAAACCCGGTGACCACTGCGTTCAACGAACCCAAGTTCCGTTCAGGCATTTCCTCAAACACCTTGAGTGCATCTCCCATAAAACGAAGCTTCATGTACGCATCGGTGAGAGCCGTGGCGGAGTAAACATCGGCCGAAAAACGGGTTTTGAAGAGATGGGCATGTAGAATATGTGCCTACGGAGCTGACCGGCCTTTCCGCAGGCTTTGAGAAGAGGCGGGAATCTGAATTCGCGAGGACGCAGAAACGCAGAGACGCGCTGCGCGTGTAAGTAGAGGACTTCTCTGTCCGACCCACTCGCGATTAGTTTAGCAACTTTGCTCTTCATTGGTTGGATTCAAAAATGGGTGACGTCAATCCGATACCACTTCTTTGTGTTTCATTTTGGGAAACTGGGTTTACAAATGGGCTTTAGAGTTCGGCCCGGCCCAGTTTAGATATCAAGATATTTTGAGTCGGCCGACAAGCATAGCACGTGGGGTCAGCGAATCAAAGATTCAATGTGCGATTGGGTACTATGCTGTCCAGCTATATTTCTTTTTCTTTTTTTTTCTTTTTTTTTTTGAAACTTTAACAAAAAAATTCATAATACTGTTTATTTTAACAAAAGTTCAAATTTTTACATTAAAAAGTCAATCCTGGTATTATTTAATTTATCCTTTATTTTGTCCTTATCGTTAAAACTCAAAGTTTTCATTAGATTTTTTTTTTTTTTTTTTTTTTTTTTTTTACCCATTGGCATATTTAGTAAATAATTAAAATATCATGATGATGGGAATATTGAAGGGTTATGGTATGGCAGAGTGTATACTTGGCATACCTGGATAGTGGAGGGATTCGCTCAGGCTGTTTGATCACGTGGTTCATTAACTACTTAATATCAACATGCATCTCGACATATTATTCACTATAATCGACATGTTGTTCACACTATTATTATTATCGAACTTACGATGCTATTATGGCGAGAAATTCTATTAAACTGTCTAATTACGTGGTTTGTTAACTACTTAATATCAACTTTCATGTCTGTATATTATTAACTATAATTAACATGTTGTTCACATTATATTATCATCGAACTTAAGATGCTACTATATCATTTGCTTTCTACCTAAATGTTTCATTTAATCATATGCTTGCTTTATATTTTTTGAAATGATGCTTTATTTAATTTTAGGTGAAAAGTAACTGACATAGTAGCATCTTATTAAGTGACAATATGTAATCAAGTTATCTAACTTAAGACTTTTCTAACCAATATACGTATAAAATTCATGCATCACAACATCAAGGTTGCTGGTGAACTAGGGCAGATGGTTTTAAATACTCAATATGAGCCAACAAAATGTGGGGTTTGTGCAAGAATCTTTTTTTTTTTTATTCACAAAAGTTTATGGAGGGATTGGTTATTCTCCCAATCAGTGTCAAGTATATCTGCAGCGTCGAGTTAGAATGACTTACGCATGACACTTAACTGCCAACTATTACTCGTATCGGTTTACGTATAAATTTTCATATCATGCACCAACGAAAATTATTGGCAATAAAATTCAAACTTTGGTTAGGAGACACACAAAACAAAATAGAGATCTTATCAAGCGAGCCAATCCTTGTTGGCGCAAAAAACTTTTCTTTATATAAAGTCATCCACTATTCTCTTATCGTTTTATGGCAGAAGAATTTTCTTTATGACATTACTTGAAATTGACTATAATTAAAGCACTTACTTCGCGAGGAATCAAAATTGAAGAAAATGGAGTTTTCACCATGCTCAAAGCAAATTCCAGAGCGTCCTCCTGTTTTATTGGTTTGATACTAGTCTAGTAATTAGAAGCTCGGAAATAATTTTCACATTGAATAAATCAAAGAAGAATAACCACATCAAGTGCCATAATGGTAAGAACGCACACTGCTACTCCTCAATAAACAAAAAAATGTGAGAAGTTATGGGTTCGATGCTTTGAGCTGGTGAGTCTACTTGACTGTGGCCACATGCAGAGTCTAATTCCCCATAGCCGCTCCAGATTCCTAAGAGATGAATAACTGTAACTTGCCACTACTCACTAGTTATCCCCCTTTTTAAGAAAAAAAATTAAATAAATCGAAGATTAATCAATCAATAAAAGTTGAGAGGTGCTATGCCCATCTTATTATCTTATTTTTCCATCCACTTTATAGAGAGATTGGTTATTCTCCCAATCAGTGTCAAGTATACCTACAGCCTCGAGTTAGAAGAACTTTCGCATGACACTTAACTGCCAACTGTTATTGGTATGAGTTTACGTAGAAATTTACATATCACGCAATAACGAAAGCTGTTGGCAATAAAATTCAAACTTTGGTTAGGCGACACACAAAATAGAGACTTTATCAATTGAGCCAATCCTTGTTGCCACAAAAAACTTTTCTTTATAAAAAGTCATCCACTATTCTCTTATCATTTTATGGCAAAAGAATTTTATTTATGCCATCACTTGAAATTGACCATAATTAAAGCACTTAGTTTGCGAGGAATCAAAATTGAAGAAAATGGAGTTTCCACCATGCTCAAAGCAGATTCCGAAGCGTTCTCCTTTTTTATTAGTTTGATACTAGTTTAGTAATTAAAAGCTTGGAAATAATTTTCACATCTTTATTTTATAATTGAATAAATCAAAGAAGAATAATCACAACAAGTGACACAGTGGTAAGGACGCAGACTGAGACTCCTCAATAAACAAAAAAATATGAGAAGTTTTGGGTTCGATGCTCTGAGCTGAGTCTGCTTCACTGTGACCACAAACAAAGTCAAATTCCCCATAGCCTCTCTAAATCTCAAAGAAGTGGGTAATTGTGACTTGCTACTGGTTATCCTCCCTTTTAAGAAAAATAAAATAAATAAATCTAAGAAGAATCAATCAATAAAAGTTGAGAGGTGCTATGCCCATCTTATTAGCTTATTTTTCCATTCACTGTAATATAAAAGTTCTATAGACAAATTTAACCTCATACAAAATGACCTTGATCTAAAAATTAAAAAGTTACAAAAAAAAAAAAAAATATTAATGTCACTAGCCAGCACCCACCCCAACCATTTTTGTTGACAACGAAACTGAAGAACACTCAATGACACCAAGAAATATCCAATCGTCCAAATAACTGCAATCGCCAGATTCCTCCTGCCAACTATTCCATACTGGAACTTTTTCGTGCAAATCTCCTTAATTTTGACGACGCGGTCATCTGAGAGCAGCAAAAATAGGAGACCTTGCAAGGACAAAGATGAGGCCTCACTTTATGCGATTGTTTTTTAAACGAACGAGTATGGATATAAGAGGGAACAGAGGAAGGCATATATATATATATATATATAGAGAGAGAGAGAGAGAGAGAGAGAGAGAGAGAGAGAGTAGAAAATATGAATCCATCCTTGTCAGGCATTCATGGTCTGGTGTGAATCTCTTCCTTCAAAGCCAAAGGATTAAAAAATTTAACTGCTAAAAATTATTATAACTTTTAGGAGTCCGGATTTCAAAGATCGTTAGATCAAATTTTAAGAATCCGAATTACTTAAAATGCGAGCTATAGAATAAAAGATTTGAAGATAATCCCTTTCCGGAGGGAACGGGGTGTTTGTCATAGCCGTGACTGGTACGGATCCTCGGATCTTTGAGTTTTCCTTCAGTTTTTTGTTTTATTTTATTTGTTTCATATTAAAGGAAAAACACATGAAGGTTATTTTAGTAACTAGGGTGGCTGAGAAAGGAGAATTTTCATTTTTTAATTTTTAGTGGTGGTTGAGAATATAAAGTGGGGTGGAGAGATAACACTGCTGGAGATCATTGGTACTACTAATCAAGTTGCTTTCAATCTTTTCAAAAACGTATGTAACTCAAATATTTCATACTGTGTTTCTATACACTCGAAGTCGTTTATTTAGTTCGCACGCTTTTTACTATTAACTTTTTGTTGACGTACATAGATTTATTAGTAATAATTTACGAAGTATAATTCACTCTTCTCCTAATTTATTTTCACTTCCTTCCTCTCATATTTAAATGGTTATGATAAAATCATGTTAGTATTTTATATTAATTGTTTTATAGATAAATAAAGACAAAAAAATAAATTGTGAGAAGAGAAGAGGAAAAGAGAAGGAATTAGGAAGGGGGAAAATCATTAACCATAACTATAAACTCACCATATGATTTATGCATTTTAACCAAAGATTCAATTTGGGATTAATGATTACCACATTTGACACATAAAGTGACTAGTTGGACCCATTTGATAAAATTAAGAAATGATATTGTGACTTTGTGAATGCAAATGTTACCAACATGATCTTCTTTGGATTCTTTTGTTGACGATCTTAAGAATTCGTAAATTTGTATTCGTTCATCATGTATCGTGTGATTAGTTTTGTTTTTGTCAAGTACTGTTTATATTTAATTTTAAATAAAAATATTTAAAATAATTTTTTATCGTACAATATACGATGAACAAATATAATTCATAATCCTCACAAAAAGGATACGACGAGAATTCGGATTCTCAAATGGTAACGTATACGTGCATGTTTATTTAGGAATGGCATATGTGGGGTCCACATCTAGAAGTATCGTTGACATGGTTGGTGCATCATTTTAGTCCAAAATTCATGCTTTTGCTAATTTAATTTCGCCAATTCACTATCAGCACAGCTTTCCAAATGAGGAAGTTTCACGGTACCAACAACGAAATTAGTTTCCATGTTATATTTATTTGGCGTTCTCACGCTCAAGTCATTGATAAACATTACATTTTAAAGAAAAACGCTTTTGCCTAATGTTGGAAAAATACTTTGTCACAATGTAGAATAATAGTCATTCTTTGTTTAGAATTTTTGTTCAAAATGAAGGGTTATAAGGGGCAAATAAGTCATGCAAGTTTTAACAGAGTCACTCATAAGAATTATTGCTTCACATTGAGACAAGTTTATAGATTAATATTAACAGATTTTTTGTTCAAAGATCAAAATTTCAATTGGTCAAAGTTCAAGGATCAATGCTATAATTTTCTTTACACGAGGTACCAATTGGCTCTTTGAGTCAACATCGTAACAATAAATGTAAAAAGTTACTATACCGTAGTAAAGTATGCTAGATTGTTTGTTTTTATTAAAAGAAAACTGTATTCGTAGTACCCACAATGCTTCTAGCCATATGTCAAATACATAATCCACGAGCGGATTCATCAACAACACTAGAATACAACGTCTTTCTCCCGCCATAACGCTCAAACAAGGTCACATAAATTGCAAAAATCCAGCACGAATGGTTATCATTACATAAATATCTGCAGCCTCGAGTTAGAAGGACTTACGTATGACACTTAACTGTCAATTGTTACTGATATGAGTTTACGTATAAATTTACATATCACGCACCAACGAAAATTATTGGCAATAAAATTCAAAATTTGGTTAGGCGGCACACTAAATAAAATAGATTTCTTATCAACTGAGCCAATCCTTATTGGCGCAAAAAACTTTTCTTCTTATAAAGTTATCCACTATTCTCTTATCGTTTTATGGCAGAATAATTTTCTTTATGCCATCACTTGAAATTGACCATAATTAAAGCACTTACTTTGCGAGGAATCAAAATTGAAGAAAATGAAGTTTTCACCATGCTCAAAGCAGATTCCAGAGCGTCCTCCTGTTTTATTGGTTTGATACTAGTCTAGTAATTAGAAGCTCGGAAATAATTTTCACACCTTTATTTTATGATTGAATAAATCAAAGAAGAATAACCACAACAAGTGACACGGTGGTAAGAATGCAAACTGTGGATTCTCAATAAACAAAAAAATGTGAGAAGTTATGGGTTTAATGCTTTGAGCTGGTGAGTTTGCTTGACTGTGGCCACATACACAATCTAGAGGCCCCGAAGAGATGAATAACCGTAATTTGCCACTACTCACTAGTTATCCCCCTTTTTAAGAAAAAAAAATTAAATAAATCGAAAAAGAATCAATCAATAAAAGTTGAGAGGTGCTATGCCCATCTTGTTATCTTATTTTTTTCATCCACTTTATAGAGAGATTGGTTATTCTCCCAATTAGTGTCAAGTATACCTACAACCTCGAGTTAGAAGAACTTACGCATGACACTTAACTGTCAACTGTTACTTGTATGGGTTTACGTAGAAATTTACATATCACGCACCAATGAAAGTTGTTGGCAATAAAATTTAAACTTTGGTTAGGCAACACACAAAATAGAGACCTTATCAACTGAGCCAATCCTTATTGCTGCAAAAAACTTTTCTTTATATAAAATCATCCACTATTCTCTTATCGTTTTATGGCAGAAGAATTTTATTTATGCCATCACTTGAAATTGACCATAATTAAAGCACTTAGTGTGCGAGGAATCAAGATTGAAGAAAATGGAGTTTTCACCATGCTCAAAGCAGAATCCGAAGCGTTCTCCTTTTTTATTAATTTGATACTAGTCTATTAATTAGAAGCTCGGAAATAATTTTCACATCTTTATTTTATAATTGAATAAATCAAAGAAGAATCATCACAACAAGTGGCACAATGGTAAGGGCAAACTGAGGCTCCTCAATAAACAAAAAATATGAGAAGTTTTGGGTTCGATACTCTGAGCTGAGTTTGCTTGACTGTGACCACATACAGAGTCAAGTTCCTCATAGCCTCTCTAAATCCCGAAGAAGTGGGCAACTGTGATTTGCTACTAGTTATCCCCCTTTTTAAGAAAAATAAAATAAATAAATCTAAGAATAATCAATCAATAAAAGTTGAGAGGTGCTATGCCCATCTTATTAGCTTATTTTTCCATTCACTTTAATATAAAAGTTCTATAGACAAATTTAACCTCATACAAAATGACCTTGATCTAAAAATTAAAAAGTTACAAAAAAAAAAATATTAATGTCACTAGCCAGCACCCACCCCAACCATTTTTGTTGACAAAGAAACTGAAGAACACTCAATGACACCAAGAAATATCCAATCGCCCAAATAAAACTGCAATCGTGCACCAGATTCCTCCTGCCAACTATTCCATACTGGAACTTTTTCGTGCAAATCTCCTTAATTTTGACGACGCGGTCATCTGAGAGCAGCCAAAAAAAGGGAGACCTTGCAGGGACAAAGATGAGGCCTCACTTTATGCGATTGTTTTTTTTATAAGAACGGGTATGGATATATGAGAGAATAGAGGTAGGCATGTGTCTATATATATATATATATATATATATATAGAGAGAGAGAGAGAGAGAGAGAGAGAGTAGAAAATATGAATCCATCCTTGTCGGGCATTCATGGTCTGGTGCAGAAATTAGAAGGGAAGGGAAAGAGATCATCTCCGAATTTCTTGCTCCAAAGCCTGCAAATCAAGTGATCCAGCTTCTTGAAATTTGATCTAACTACAAAAATTATTATAACTTTTAAGGATCTGGATTTCAAGAGTCATTAGATCAAATTTTAAGAACCCTAATCACTTGATCCGCGAGCTATAGAGGAAAAGATTCAGAGAGAGAATCTCTTTCCGGAGGGAAGGTGGTGTTTGTCGTAGCCGTGTCTGGTACAGATCCTAGGATCTTTGAGTTTTCCTTCAGTTTTTTTGTTTCATTTTATTTGTTTCATATTAAGGGAAAAACACATCAAGGTTATTTTAGTAATTAGGGTGGCTGAGAAAAGAGAATCTTCATTTTTTAACTTTTAGTGGTAGCTGAGAATATAAGGTGAGGTGAAGAGATAAGACTGCTAGATATCATTGGTACTACTAATCAAGTTGCTTTCAATCTTTTCAAAAACGCATGTAACTCAAATATTTAAACCCGTGTTTCTATGCACTCGAAGTCGTATAGTTCACACACTTTTCACTATTAACTTTTTGTTGACGTACATAGATTTATTAGTAATAATTTACAAAATAGAATTTTCTTCTATCCTAATCTATTTCTACTACCTTCCTTTTCTATTTAAATAGTTACAATTCAGTCACGTTAGCATTTTATATTAATTTTTTATAGAGAAATAAAGACAAAAAAAGAAATTGTGAGAAGAGAAGAGGAAAAGATAGGGAATTAGAAAGGGAGAAAATCATACTCCATAACTATAAACTCACCATATGATTTATGCATTTTAACCAAAGATTAAATTTGGGATTAAAGATTTATGATCACCACATTTGACACATAAAGTGACTAGTTGGACCCTTTGATAAAATTAAGAAATGATATTGTGACTTTGTGAATGCAAATGGTATCAACGGGATCTTCTTTAGATTCTTTTGTTGACGATCTTAGGAATTCGTAAATTTGTATCTGTTAATCATACATCACAAAAAGAATACTGTTTATGTTTAAAATAATTTTTAATCGTACAATGTACAATAAACAAATATGATTCATGAATTATCAGAATCCTGATAAAAAAGATAGGACGAGAATTCGGACTTTCAAATGGTAACGTATACGTGCATGTTTATTTAGGAATGGCATATGGGGGGTCCACATCTAGAAGTATCGTTGACTGGTTGGTGCATCATTTTAGTCCAACATTCATGCATTTGCTAATTTAATTTTGCCAATTCACTTTCAGCACAGTTTTCCGAATGAGGAAGTTTCACGGTACCAACAACGAAATTAGTTTCCGTATTATATTTATTTGGCGTTCTCACGCACAAGTCATTGATAAACATTACATTTTAAAGAAAAACGCTTTGCCTAACGTTGGAAAAATACTTCGTCACAATGTAGAATAATAGTCATTCTTTGTTTAGAATTTTTGTTCAAAATGAAAGGTTATAAGGGGCAAATAAGTCATGCAACAAAGTTACTAATAAGAATTATTGCTTCACATTGAGACAAGTTCATAAATTAATACTCACATATTTTTTGTTCAAAGATCAAAATTTCAATTGGTCAAAATTCAAGGATCAATGCTATAATTTTTTTTACACGAGGTACTAACTGGCTATTAGTGTAGCATGTCAACATTGTAACAATAAATGTAAAAAGTTACTATACCGTAGTAAAGTATGCTAGATTGTTTGTTTTTATTAAAAGAAATCTGTATTTGTAGTCGTCACAATGCTTTTAGCCATATGTCAAATACATAATCCACGAGCGGATTCATCAACAACACTGGAATACAACGACTTCCTCCCATAACAATGCTCAAACAGGGTCACATATATTGCAAAAATCCAGCACGAATGGTTATCGTTAACATGAAATTAACTTAAAAACACAAACTTCAAAGTGACTACAAAATTTGCACAATAAATTGAAATTGAGTTACTGTAACTTATTTCGACTCAGGAGAGCCGCTTTTCCTTATTCCGACCACTACTTTATGTTTAATTGTATAATAAGATTTACAGTACGATAATATAATAAACACCAATATCTTAATAGCCCTACGCTACACATGAAAATGATATGGTACCATACATGAAGTTGATGTGGTGATGGTTGATGAATGATGACATCCCATTGTCATGTTGGCTTTTTGCAAGTTGGCAAAGAGAAGAAGACGCGCCAAGGAAGAGAGAGAGAGAGAGAGAGAATAAGCGCTGACCTGAGAGACTTCGAATAGCGTTTTTAATTGCCTGTAAATATAAAACCAAATCAATCCCAGCTTAGAAACCTGTTAACCTAAAAATATTCTCTCCTCCTCTCTCTCTCTCTCTCATCCTCCGGCCACCGTGGAAATCCTCCTCCGACGCCGTTTTCTCTATCTTAACATCCATCTGTTTGTTTCGCGGGAAAACTCCTGAGCTGCCAAATCTTCCCATCCGTTCCCGCGGTTCTGGACATCTGTCTTTGAGAATCAAATTCTCTCGCCGTCGGCTAACAGGTTTTTCTTAATTTCTGGGTTTATTTCTTCAGCTATCTTATAACAGATGCAATATTTGAATTTTCCTCCGATTTGTGGTCTGTGTGGAATTTGATTTCGTAGAAGATCTAATTTCTTAATTGTAATACAAGAATATAAACCCTAAATTTTTGTGTGATTTCATATGTTTTCGTTAATGATTTTAGCTTGACGTGATTAGCTGATAGGAATATGGATCTTGGATTTTGATTATGCATGGTTGTGGTTTTTGTTTTTGTTTATAGCTCGAACTTGTATAGCAACCAGTTGACTAAGATTTTGTGTGCAATTGGATCCATTTAGTGTTGGATTTAGACTTTATTTGAGCTCAGGTGCATCAAAATTCAGTCAATTATTTATTGGAATCAATTATATTTTGTTTAATAATTTGGATATGGCATAATTTGGGATTTGATATTGGTTTATATTTTAGAGGTTACTTGAGCTTTTCGGATTGAAGTCTTTGAATCTGTGTTCATTTCTAGGTTTAATCTTTAGGTAAGTTTTTGTTTAACCTCAATTATGTTGCTCGAATGCCTTAACGTGTTGGTTGGGTTGTACTTTCTGCAATTCTCTGTTGATGCAAGTTATGAATTGATTTCTTGCTGCCAACGACGCCTGCGTGTTTACTTTTCGACACCCATGTTTGGAAAAGTATTCGACCATGACTGAGTGTTTTTATTTCTTTGGTTGGCCTAACATATATAGGCGGTGAGGATGTCGACTCCCGCAAGGAAGAGACTGATGAGGGATTTCAAGAGGTTGCAACAGGATCCTCCTGCTGGTATAAGCGGTGCCCCTCAAGACAACAATATTATGCTTTGGAATGCTGTTATATTTGGGTACGTCTCCGAAGGAGATTGTGTTTTGTTGCCTATTTCAGTTTAGTTTGATTGTTTTTCCTGAGATCCCGTACAATTTTATTTATGCCCTTCATTGTTTGAATTGCAGGCCTGATGACACCCCATGGGATGGAGGTAAAAACTGAGATGAACTTCGTATCATGTTGCAATTGGATTTCTCTTCTTCCATGTGTAACTTTTAAGCTACATCTTTAAAAATATTTTTGTGTTTCCCAGGTACGTTTAAGTTGACACTCCAATTCACAGAGGACTATCCAAATAAGCCGCCAACTGTGCGTTTCGTTTCTCGAATGTTTCATCCAAATAGTAAGTTCAAACGGAAACTGCACTCCTATACCTGCATGCACGTTTTACGTTTTTACATGAGTTGATACATATGTATGCACATACAAGTACAAACTGCAATAATTGTTATTTTCGATGGTTCTTAAATTAGAAGAGGAGTTTATTGTGTTTGGATCTATTATCTCAGTTTCCTCTTGGATTTGTGCATATGTAATTGTAGCACAGTTTGTTCTCTGGTATTGTGCTTTTATCAGGGTTTAGTTTTCTTACGCGTCATATCCTGTCATTACCTTGTTTTGGAAGAAAACTGTCTTTCATTTTTCTTTTTAATCGTTATACACTCACTCACTTAGCCAAACTAGCTTTTCATGGGTGAAAAAGGAGCTGAGGAAATGGAAGCACTTATTTATTTTTTATTTTTATGTTTGCAGACATGTGTTAATTGAGATTAAATCACTGATCATCTTTACCTTCACAGCTTGTTGCCTTGGTTGTTCACTCATTTTTGTGAATGTGTTTTAACAAGTTAACCAGAATGCAAATAGTTGGAAATATTTTGGCTGTTTCAAGTTTTAAGCTCTGTCTGTCTCGCCTTTCCAGTTTATGCAGATGGAAGCATTTGTTTGGACATCCTACAGAATCAGTGGAGCCCTATCTATGATGTAGCAGCTATACTTACCTCCATTCAGGTATTTGTTTATGTTCTATTTATTGCTTGGTTACTTCTAATCCTTTGATTTATTGAGAACCTATTGTTTACATGTGTCATATGCTATGTTTGTAAGAGACCACACCCCATATAAGGATTTTTTTTTTTTTTCAAACACCATATATGAAAGGATAAGTTGCTGTCTTTTGCGTCACACAAATTTGGTCTAACTGCCCCATCTTGTTCGCTCCAATCCAATACTAAGTTTTGTAGCATTTATTTGAGCACTACGAGAGCAAGGAAGCATTGATTGTACTGATTTGAGTTCTTCCTCCAAGAAAATATCCCGTCTTTTCTGTTTTCTTTCCAATGCATGCACATGCACCTCATGCCTAATTATGTCTATTACTTCTATCCACATGGAATTTTCATGTGTCCCTGTCTGCTTCACCTTTCATTTCAAAGAACAAGAATTCTAAAAGCATGTGGACAATCAAGTGCTTCTTGTTGCACCTCTCTCGGATCTTGGCTACCGCTTCATGTTGCATAAAATTAGTAATCATCTCAGTATCTAACCACACTTCCATTTTCTCATAATTATTCCCATAACTATATGCATGGGAATTGTTTTAATACAAAACTATCTGATTATACTCTCTTTTAACAACACACAACCGAACTTTACTTTCTCTCATACGTTTACAGGCGCATGCACATATTCATATGTTTATGTGGATATATGGCTTTTAGTCAATATATATGAATGAAATATAAGATTGTTGAGGGAGTTCACTCTGTTTCTAATGGCCTTTTTATTTACGTTTGTCTTTTATTTCCTAATATGTTTTTTCTTATTGCAGTCTTTGCTGTGTGATCCAAACCCAAACTCTCCAGCAAATTCAGAAGCTGCACGGATGTTTAGCGAGAACAAGCGCGAATACAATAGGAGAGTCCGCGAGATTGTTGAGCAGAGTTGGACTGCCGATTAAAGAGTTAACTCCTGATGGAGAGCTTTCGAAAATCAGTTGAATCAGGCCTCTGTTTAAATAACTTTGAAACTTGAAAACCATTTGTGTTGTGAAGAACTCAACTTTCTTATCTTGTGAAATATTTTGCTTGGTCTTTTATTCAGTGGCGTTTAGGCCTCGTATATCTAATACGTTGGACCACCTGCCTTGCAGTTTTCTTCCATCTAAAACTGCATTTAATTTTGCTCTATCATATCATGTAGACTGGGGTTGAAGGAAATGTTGATATGCATCTGCCTTGTACATTTGCCTCTCACAACAACGTCACGTGACCATCGCGTGCGAAGTTGTGCACCATGAATCCATGGTGGTTGTACACTTTCTTCTGGGTTTGATGTGTCCGCCCCTTTGCATTCGTGTTTGGTTCTGCTTATGCTCGCCGTAGATTATAGAGTCTAGAATATTGAGCGAACGAAAAACAGTAAACACGAAATGTTATAGACTTTGATTTATTCGTATGGACACGTTGCCCAACAAGTATCAAGTAGAACTGTAAATCCCGCTAAAGAAGTACTACATTTGTGCGCTGAGGTTTCCACTGCTAGTCCACCCCTCCTGAACTTGAATCGAATACTGCAAATTCCAAAGAACGTTATCTATGGAAGGACGCTTGCTTAGATCTCTGCTCAAACAATTGACGGTGATTTCAACTGCCGTCTTCAGCGACTGATACGCAAAACTCCCAATCATTGACGAATCTACTATTTCTCGTAGCGTCGATCGTCCTTCTATCAAGCCCTCTTCGAACTGTTAATTAGAAATGAAAAGGAAACGCACTTCATTAGTTCAGTTCCTGCGACAACTGATAATGTTGGTCGAAGAACTCTTTTCTATAAGATTTACCTGAATCCTAAGCTCATCCAATTCGGTAGCTGATTTGATCAATCTACCAGTAAGAACTTGAAGTAGAATAATGCCCAACTGGTAAATATCTTCCTTCTCTGCTTCGGCACTGCGTTTTTACCATTCTCGTAAGAAAACTTAGACGCCGCGGTAGAACAGAAGAAGATGAAGAAAAGTAAATACCTGCTTAGATGGGAATTACTACTAATCCCTTCTCCATGAAGATGACTCTCCGAACCAACCTGCAAATTAGAGAATGCAATTGTTAATGACTACAAACACTTCGCCTTCTTTTCAAAAATTTCAAGCTCGTTTACTTTTTGCCAATTCTCACCTGAAATGGCAATGGCAGATTGTAGTTACTGATTTTAGCAGAAACACTCTCATCCAACAATATGTTCTCTATCTTCAAATTGTTCCCAAAGATGCCGGGAGCCACGCCGGTGTGCAAGAACTGGACTCCTCTGGCAATGCCGATGGTAACCGCCATTCTCTGCGGCCATTTCATCCATTCCTTCTTTCTCCAATCTACAAAACCAAACCGTGCATATTAGAAGTGTTTCAGTTAATCCAATTACAGTTCTTCTCTGTGCAGGACGTCCGTTCTTTACCGGTGAGATGGTCCATCAGCGACCCGATGGTGACGTTCTCAAGAACAATAAATACCGTGTTAGATGCGGTGGGATGGTCCTGGTACGTGACAGCGCTGTGTCCGATAAGGCTGACCAGATGCTTATGCCTCATCTTTGACAAGCCTTCCATGCTCCGTTTCAAGTTTTGTGGCAACTGCTTCTGCTTTAACTTCACACATTTCACTTGCACTTGTGAACCATCTCTCAGCCACCCCTTGTACACCTGTTAATGATGCATAATGCAATATCTCGTTTCAAAAGAAATTCACTGTACATGACGTTCGTTCTTTTATTTAATAACCTACGTGCATCCATGTGATACTGATATTGTCCTAAATGAATAACAAACAAGTTCAAATTCAATGCAATACCTGTCCTTGAGGTCCTTCCGTGATCAAATTCGCAGTGTCGAAATTGTTTGTTGCATCATCGATTTCTTCGAGCGTGAAAACTTGATACGGGGGGAGCCCGAGTGTTGGCAGCCTCATCAACTGGGGCACACGCCCTAAAAAACCCAAATGCAAATATTAATCACTTTTTACTTTGATTTAATTTTTTCAGGCAATAAAGTCAGAGACTTTTCACTCTACAGCCACTTACTTGCATTGACATTACGCTTTGGGGAGCTTCTGACTGAGATTTTCTCCACCTTGGATCTGTCAAATCGATCCTCTGTGCTCCTCTCCCCTGCCCTTTTGACAATCACCACAATCAGCAACCCAACACCACCAGCAACACCCACAATGCCGGCAATCACACCCAGCAACACACCCAGCTTTATTCTGTTCTCCTCCTTCTTCCCCGCAGTTTCAGCCGGCGGCTTCACGGCCAGAGCTTCCCTGTGGCAGAAGGCATACGGATGCTGGTACTTCGAGTTCCCACTCGACAAACAGTTCCACGAATCCAGAACCGTCCTGTTTGACGCCTTCGAGTTCGACCCGACGCAGGTGGGCAGCTTCCCAATCAGCAAATTCTGGGAAATGTCTAAAACTCTGAGGTTTTTGCCGCAGGTTGCGTTGGTGGACAGAGCCCCAGTGAGCTGGTTCTGGGAGAGATTGATGAATTGAATGGAGGGCAGCGAGAAGAGGAAAGATGGTATGGGACCCACAAACCTGTTGTAGGAGATGTCCAGTTCCGTCAGCTGATCGAAGTTATTCAGTCCAGTCGAAATCTCAGATCTCATGGAGTTGTTTCTGAGAACGATGATTTGAATACTGTTTCCCAACGAGGGAAATCCAGGACCCAACTTGTTATTTCCGAGGTTGATTTCTTGGAGAAATGTTAGGGGTCCGAGATCCGGAACGCTTCCGTTGAGGAAATTGTCAGCCAAATTTATGCTCGTGAGATTCTTGATCGAGCCAAGAGAAGCCGGAATCTCGCCGGAGATGGAGTTGGAGCTGAGGTTGAGCGTTTCGAGCGACCAGAACCGGTTGATCTTCGGCGGAAGCGGGCCCCACAGGCCGAGGGAGACCAATGAGAGGGATTTGAGGTTGGAGAGCTTGGTGAGCATGGTGAAGAAAGAGTCGATGGAGAAGGATTTGGACAGAGTGCTCTGTTTTGGAGGGGAGGTTTTAGTTTTGTTTCCGATGACAGTCAATTCGGTTAGGCGGTTGTTTGTACAGACGATTGTGAGGGAGGGGGAGGGAGGGAGGAAGCAGAAGTTGGTCCAGTTCGTCCATCCCCGAAGAGCTTCGGGGTATTCGAGAAGCTTCCGCACTTGGAAGAGGATTCGAACTTCGGTCGGAGTGAGCTGAGCGGTTGAGACTGGAGGAGAAATGGATAGAGTGAGAAACAAGAAACAGAGAGGAACCCAGAAGTTCTTCATTTTTTGAAGAAAATGAGATTAACCCAGAAAAGCTAGTTAGTCCAAGTTGTTCCGTGGCTCAGATTCAACTGTTAAACTCCGCTAAATTCTTGAGCGCACGTCCAGCCGTTAAATTCAGTATACTGCAGAAAGAAGGAAGCAGGTAATGAGCAGAAAGATCTTGGTTTGGTAAGGTGAGGTGAGGTGAGGTGACAAGAAAAGATTTTACAGTTCGAAGTGAGAGAAAAACTGGAATTTCAACAGAAAGGAGGGGAAGCCATTGTTGTGGAGGGAATGAAAGATCTGAAGAGACTAAAATTGCAGAGTTGTTGAAGTGGAGCAACGCAAGAATCGCACGGTACTTAGTGGAGTCGGTCCAGTTCAAGTGCAAAGCGACAATGCAAGACAACCCATCTGCAGTGAGAACCTGCACAGAATGGTTTCCGAATAAGGTATGCGTTGCGGTTCAATAATACAACGTCACTTATTATAGTTGTACAAATTTGTCTTCGGATAATTTTGGATTATTGGACAGAACACCACGAATTTATTTTTTACATGTTTATTTTCATATAAAATACATTATTAATTTGAAATTCCGACATACTAACGAAAGCGATGTAGACAAGTTTCTTGAACAAAGCCCATCCCGATCCTCCGCTACGCGAACTAGTATTTTAAGTAGCAAATGGTTGTTTCGAAGTTTGTAATTTTCTACCATTCTGCACTGTTTTGTTTGTTGGGGATTAAATTATAAATGAAGTCAACTTGTCGGTGATTCAAACGCTTGCGATTTGCGATAAGCTCGATGTTGTTGACCACGTTTATTATGGTAAAAGAATTGTTAGAGCATCTTCAAATGAGAGGTTAAATTGTCCAAATCAGTAATAATAGTAACAAAAGATATCATTAATGTTTTCTAACTGAGAAGTTAAATCTGATGTAGTATGACATGCATTGATATCTCTTCTCATTGTTGCCAAATTTGACAACACCTTCAGATTTTTTTTTAATTACTTATTAAATGCTTTTTATTAATTTTTTATTAGTTTAAAGCATTATCCTTTTGTTTCTTTTCATTTCCAATGCAAAGAAAGTACATGAATTATTATTTTATGTTTAAAATTTGACCTATTGGTTAGAGAGCAAAAGTTTAAAAGATGTCAAAATGGCATGTAAGCCTTCAAATTTAAATTGTAGGTTTAAAATTTGACATTTCATTTGGAAATGATCTAAGAAACTCTCTCAAATTAAGATTATTTATAGATTTTTTGTTACTTCAGAATTTAACATCAATTTTTATGTTAATATTATAAAATATTATATAAAAAAATATAGGGGCATTTAGATTTGAGTCCAAAAAATTGAGCTACTTTCCAATTGAGTCCAATTCCATGTGTCATATCAGTTTAGGTTCAACTGATCTTTTTTATGTCTATTTTGCCCTTTTATAAAGGAACCGTTGCATTTCTCATTATGGTAAACTTACTTACCGGAGAGCCGTGGCCACGTGGCCTTTTTCTATTTCTTCTTCTTTTCAAACTCATGATGAATGAAATCACGAGACCTTTTGATTTTCACTTTTCACCTAAAATTGTTCACCAACAAACAAACATGTTAAAATGTTTACGAGGAATGGTAATAAACATTAATTGAAATTTTATTAAAAATATTCATGACACGAGTTTATTTAGAAGGACATGGGTCATCTCTGGATTCATGTATCATAATCTACTAAATTCATGCATTCAGACTATTGAAAATTAATCAAACGGTTACAAACATGAGCCCATTTTAAAAGTTATAATAACTTTAGTCGTTGAATCAAATTTTAATGGTCCAGATACATAGATTTGGTGGATTATGATACATGATTCCTGAGATGACTCATGTCCTATTTAGAAAACGCTTATATGATCCAAATGTATTTTATTATTTTTACTTTTATGTCAAACACAACAAAACACGCAAATCTTTAGTCTAGGGTTAAGGTGGTTGTAGAAAATCTCATGGATTCACCTCAAAGGGTGCATTTCATACTTAATTGTGCTACTATTATTAATGGTGTCGCTTTGAGGTGAGTTTATTCTTACATTTATCTTTAGAAGAGAACAAACAATCAGTCCGACATAATAATTAAATACTCATTAACGTAAGTCGAATTTAAAATTTAAACTTGCAAATGAAATCCACTAGCACTAAAGTAGTGCCAGCAGTAATCTCAATCAATCCGAGAAATGATTTCAGTGAACGAAAAGGACCACAAGTCATTTTCTACCGATGCAAATCAGTAGCTAGAAAAATATGTACATTTATGATTTTGCATGACCCGAACCGCATCGACGTCAATGGAAAATAATTAGGCTTGCAGGTCATTGCATCCAGATATTAACTCCGATGACAAATATGTGTGCGTCGTTTTGTGTGAGGCTGTCGGTGTGTGTACGAATAAGAGAGGGTGGATGATTTGATTAATTAAGGTATTAGCTCCACCTAATCCTTTTTATCAGTGGATTATAGTGATTAATAATTCACTGGGATGCGGGGTGGCTGGCAGCTCGTTCCAGCCAGCCTGACACTTGCTTTTATATATCTGTGTTTAAGTGTTTTGTTCTTTCTATTGGACACAACAAAGCTGAAAGATTTGTTTGCAATTTGCGAAAACGACTACTTGTTCGCATCTCTTCAATATCTGGATGGAAGTAAAGCTACAAGAAATGTTAAAAGAAAATTTTTTTAAAGTGAGATTCTCTATTATAGATGGCGCCATGAACGAACCACAATAGTCACAGACTCATCTTGATATTTTTTTTTTCACGCATAAATGTTTAGTAGTGTTATATGCTTACAAAGGTTTTTAGTTTAATTTTGTTTTTCGGGTTTGATTTGAGATTGGTGGCTCTTATGAACTTCAAGCAATTTGTTACTTGTGAGCTTTGAGGAGGAAGGAGAAAGGAAAAAAGTCAGAGAGGCATAGGGTTTAGGTTTAAGGAAGAGGATGATGAGGATGGTACCATTGCAAATCCAAACGACGGTGATCGGTACTCACCACACAACTAAGATTCCGATAGCGTTTCAGATTGAGACTTTTGGGGTTCTTCTAGGCTAATATCTTGGCCTTGCCACTGTTCTCTATGAATCCTTTGCGACCTCACATTTTAACCCAATGTGCATTTCAATATCATAAAATATTGTCCCGAAAACTTGAAGTGACAGAGAGTTTATGAAAAGTCTCACTTTTTGATAGAATCTCCTTAGCATATCTCATAAAGCTATTCAGCCTTTGAATTCAATGTAAATTTATGTGTTAATGTTTAAACAACTTGGTGCGACAATATTCGATTTTTTGGGTGAAAGATTCCATTAAATTGGATACCTAATATTCCATACATTTTAAGTGAAAATTATGGGTTGTTTTTTGACTCATCGCTCATGCAATGCCAAACCAAAAGAAGTTGCATGAGGAATTACAATAAGTTTTATTCCATTGATCCAACATTGCAATTATTGAAAGAATTGTGTTAATATCAGTCGTGCCTAGATGCTCATTGAACAAGTCGTGAATCATGCGCCCATGCATTAAGACTCATTCTTTTATTAGGTGAATGTATTCAATATGATAGCCAGCTTGCTAGACCACTCTCATAAAAGATATTCGTGTGCAAGAAATTGTACTTACGTCAAGTAAATTTATACTCAAATTCAAATTCTATTCCTTTGTGAGACTGGCCAATGTTTTTTCTCCCTTTAGTATAATTGTCTTCATATTTATTGTCACCTTAATTGCAACAACTACTCCTTCCTTCAATCAATCGAGAGATTTCTTAGTGTGTCAAAATACAGTCTGATACATCAAAGTGTTATAATATAATTGGTTAGAAACTCGAAAAATAAAAATTTATAATCAATTGCATTATGATACTTGATTTACCAACTATGTTCCCGACACACTGGATCTCCAATCAATCATACTTGAGAGACATCACACATGTTTGGACTTCCTTCAAGAAAAAAAAAAAAAACAAACCAATTTGGGCCGGTTGCTTGCCTTCTTTGGGTCAACTAAAAAATTGGGCTAGGTCCACATTCCGAACAAACAAAGCGAACCCACCACAAACGCTGTCGTTTCCCCACCTCGTTTCAGGAATATTATTTCCATTTCTACACGTCGCCTAATTACTTTTCAGTTTCTAATTTTGCAACTTTTTCAGGTGAAATTTCAACAGTGAAAAACCAGAGGGAGCTCACCCCCACAGTCGCCGGCCAGTAGAGCAGCAGACCCGAAACGTCGCCGTACTACTCCCTCTTCGTCTTCGCCTTCTCCTTCTCCAGTTTGTGGTACTCTTCTTTCGAACGGCCTCGATCTTTCGATAGATTTGAATTTTTTGTTTTCCCCCAAATGGTTCATATTTTCTATTCCAACCTTACATTTTATCGCATTTTAATTTTTGTTCCATTATTTTCGTTGTTTCCGTTTCAGCATTTTTGTGTATTTGTTTTTGTTACATTTTCTTTTTTAAATTGAGATTTTAGGGCTTTGAATTTTTGTTCGCATAGCTTTCAATTCCATGGTCTTATTGGATGCAAATTACTCTTACTGTAATATTTCAGCTGAGCAGACCATGTTATTTAGAACCCTATTTTTCTGTTTTCAAATGGGTTCAGTGATATAGGTTTTCGGTTAATCTTTACAAATTTCAGCTGGTAATTAGGTACTGCCATGGCTCATCTTGTGTGTATAACTGCAGGGTTCTGCGCATTAAGCATTTGCGGGCTGCATTTAACTTTTTGCAATGGGAAAAACCCCCGGGAAATGGATCAAGAATTTGCTTCTTGGGAAGAAATCATCCAAGTCTACTTTTTCCAAAGGAAGAGAGGTATTACTACGGTGCACATTGGTTTGAAAATCAATTCGTATGTCGGTTAAATAGAAAGGGGTTAAAAAAGGGAACTGTTATTGGCACTCCAAAAATCTCATTCTACACTCCTCACAAGTGTATTTTTCTTTTCTAATATAGAAAGTTTGGAGTGTAGAATGATATTTTTGGAGGGTTAATAACGATTCCCTTAAAAAAAAAAACACAAAATATTATATGCTTGTCAAGTTAACCTAGGAATAGGAGAAAAGAAAATTCTGTCAATTGCAATTGTCAAGTATGAGCTTGACGAGACCAGACCCGAAGTTTACCATGGTTGGGTTGTGTAACTCGTTCATTGGTAGACTTTTTTTTTTTTTTTTTTCCCTCTCAATCATGTTGTGAATGGTTCACCAAATTTGGAGAGTGACTGCGTGAGTTATTCTGCTATATCGCTTTTTTCTTCCGGAAAGTGATTTATTATCTCATATCATAAATGGGAAGAGATGTTTACACTGGACGCTCGCATTTCCTATTAAATACTTGGATTTTTATTCTTGAATATTACTTTGATTTGGCTATTTGTATAATTTTTGCATACATGGAACCTATATGTTAATTTTCTTTCATCTTGTTGGTCATTATTAAGTTAATAAGTTCTAATTTTACAACTTATGATGTTATTCTGGTTTTACAGAAATCTACAAATAAAGGGGAGTCATTGTTCTCATCAAAGTTATCTGTGTCGGAGTTAACTGTGAGCGCTCCAGTTATATCACCACCACTGATTGGGACTGTTGCTAGTAATGAAGTGGGTTCAGAGATAACAGTGGCTGAAAAATTGCCGAATGATGGGGTTATAATGTCATCTACGAAAGACGATGGCCAAGCACAAGTTATCTTGAGTTCGACTTCTCAGGAAGATCTTGAGACAATCAAGCAAGAGCAAGCTGCCACAAGGGTGCAAAGTGCTTATAGGAGCTATGTGGTACTTTCTTTCCTTCCCATTGATGTTCTGCTTTTGTTTAAAAGTTATGGTTGATAATATTTCTTCGCATTTTCTATTGTACTTCTGTGAGATGACTTTAGTATCTGGAGAATATTTTTGGCCAACCTTCCAACTACTGATGGAAACTAATTATCTTTAAAATTTGAAGGCTCGCCGTGCATATCGGACTCTTAAGGGAATCGTGAGGCTGCAAGCACTTATTCGTGGTCACTTGGTTAGAAGACAAGCTATATCCACATTATTATCTGTCCAGGGGATTGTTAAGTTTCAGGCTCTGATTCGTGGTCAACTTGCTAGACATTCTTATATCTTGGTTGAGGTGTGTAAAACTCATCTGGTACTTTCTGCTTACTTTTTCAATTGGCTCATGCATTGAACCTGAGGTTATAGATTCATGCTTTTTCAACCAAGATATGTGTATATCCTTTCATTCCTAAACTTTTGTTGCCACTTATATGCCGATATTTTTTTTTGTTATGAATCAGGGTGCTAAATGTTTTAATTTATCTGGAGTAAGCACATCTTCCCAGGTGGAGAGGCTGTCCAAAATTGTTTTTGTTCAGAAGGTGAGATTTACTTTACTACTGCCCAACATATGGTTATTTATGTCATTAAAGATTTATTTCTTTGGATCATGCAACTGAAATTAGCTTAAGTTTACAAAGTAACACAATCTATCAGAGAGGACTTTTCCTTCTCGCTATTGTCAGCCCACCTTGGTATACAGCGAATAGTCTGGTGTTTATATGATTGTATTACTTGTAAGTTGTAATGAGGTTCTGTTAAACCTATGCGGAGAGACATGCTACTTATGGCTTCAAAAACGAGTTTTGAAAACTGAGTAAAACCTTAGGTGCTGATCTTAGAAAGGGAAACATGATAAATGATCTGTTCCTGCACCCTTTTGTCTCTTTTACTGCTGGGCCAAAGTCAGAATTTGATTGCCCGAAATAGAAACTGCTTGTTTGATTATTATTTTCATTTTCAGCTTTTGGCTTCATTGCATACTACTATTCCTCTACGTCTGGAGTATGGTCCAGGGGAGCCTAACTCGTCCTGGGTGTGGCTTGAGCGCTGGACCAGGTCATGCTTTTGGGAACCCGTTGTACAACCAAAGAAAAACCCTGATTCAAGGTCTCGTAGGAAGCATGAGAAGGGTCAAACAATAGAGACTGAAAAGGCCAGACCAAAAAGAAGTGTACAGACACTGTCCAGGACAAATGTTGAAAACGGGTCAAAACGTGTCACCCCCGATTCTGAAAAGACTAAACGCAATTTAAGGAAAGCTTCTAGCCCTTCTGAAGTCGTAAAGGTTAAAAATAATGTAAGAAAATCTTCTGATACCAATAAGGAGGTTTCTGATCGGTCGTTAGTTGGTGATGAGAGACCAAAGCACAGTACCATGAAGAGTTTGGCTTCTGCTGCTCCTGATGATTCAGAGCAAGGCACTAGTGAAATTTCTGAGAAAATGGAAAATTTGGCAGTTGCTGTGTCAAAACAGTCCGATCTAGAAGGAAGTTTGGAACTGCCTTCAGCAGATGAACCAATGGAAAAGTTAGATGACCATCCTTCTGGTGACATACTACAACCCATGGAGAATGCTGGGACAAGTGAAGGAATTGAAGCAATAAATCAGGTGCCAAACTCGAGGGATCACATTATTGGGAATGAGGATAAGAAAACCAGCCAGAGAAGGGCTTCTCTACCTATGAAGTTTGATCAACAGGAGAATGGGGTTCATAACTCACCAAGAGTCCCGAGTTATATGGCACCAACTGCATCAGCAAAAGCTAGGCTGAGAGGACAGGGCTCCCCTAAGTTTGACCAAGATATTGTTGAGAAGAATGTCATTACCAGGCGGCATTCTTTGTCTGCTTCCACCAACACTAAGTTTAGTTCTCCTTCCCCACGGGCACACGGACTGGTTCAAGCTGGCAAAGGTGTAATCAGAAGTGACAGATCTTTATCGTCTTCAAGGGATGGTTTTGGTAAGCTGTGAAATTCTCTATGTGCTTTTCAATTGCTTGTCTGATTTACACTGATTTACTTCATTTCCATTCTCCCATGCCCCTCGAAACTCTCTTGCACATGCGTCCATCCATCTATACTTTAAACACAACATCCCATCTTTTCAAGCATTTGCGTGCTCATTCTAGTGAAAGTTGGGATATTGACGCAATCACATTTATACAACTTTCCTTCTAGGCTCAGAGAAGGCTATGCTGAATTTATTCATGACTTGCTAATTTTTGTGTGTTGATTTTTTTCTTGTTTCCTTATTGATCATTTTGTCTTGGTGTCTTTGGATCAGGTTGAAATATGTGGTATGCATTCTAATTGTCCTTTATTGTGGCTAACATGAATTTCAGATAAGGCAATCCAACCAGAGTGGAGGAGGTGATTTCGGGCGAGGTATTGTTCCATGGAAATGTATCAAGGTCAGGTAAAGAGAAAAACACCAACCCATTTGCAGTTTCAGGTTTTGTTGTTGCTGTGACTTAGTTATAGGTTGAATTCAAGATCGATGTGTTGAGTAATCAGTGTTGTGCTTGTCGATTAAGTTTGTTCTCTTACTTACCAATAGGGGTTATTTTACGGTTTGGATACTTTGTTTCGGGCTTGAGATGTTTGTGATATTCTGTCTGATCATCGAATTATGTAAAAATGCGAGAGACAAGAGTTCGAGTCTGGGATTCTCCTTTGCTTGTTAATACTTGGGTTTTTTTACTGGAAATGGATACTTTGCTACCAAATTCGCAGTTACGATGTTTACAGTCTTAGTTACTAAAAAGTCCATCGCTTTTGCAGTTATTTTTATTACTGTTATTTAACTTTTTTCTCAGATGTTGAAGTGCAATATTTTGCACCTTGACTCAAGCCTCGATCTGAAGCACAGTAAACTGTTCCGATTCCTACGATGTCTTCAGAAAGAGGTTTCCCTCATACAACGCAGAAAGCGAACAATGTAGTCCCAGCCGTCCAAGAAGGGTGAAACGTGGCCAGGCCAACTGAGTACCCACTTCCGAAGTAAATACACCCGTAGCTTGCCGAAATACCCCCATATATCGTAGCACCAGTGTTATACGTCCACAAAATTTTTCCAGTGCTCGCATCCATGCCATATACGGGACCGTTGGAAGCTACAGACCCAGCAAAAACAACACCATTAGCGACTGTCACAGGTGCCTGGGAAGTATCGTTGCTAGGGTTTGCAGTTGTCCACAAGATATTCCCTGTATCTGCATCAAGAGCCACCCATACTCCGGCTGTTGTCGTCTGGGTTGAAGGTGCGAGAGTGAAGTTCTGTCGGTCGCCGTTGGCAATGTTTGTGTATACCCTTCTACCATCTGTGGCTGCACCCCATATCCCTCCTCCCTCATTGCCACCCGGTCCGGCCAACTACAAAATTCAGCGAATTGATTAGCCTTTCTGCATTCCACACTGAACTGGACATAAGCAATTAGTAATTTTAAACACAAAACCTGATTCCCTTAGCTGCTCATTTTACCTTAAGCCAGACTATACTTCCATCGTCACGGTTTAGTGCCCACGCAAACCCGCTTTTCTGTACTGCCACCACGACATCCAGCGCGCGTCTTGTTCCGTTAGGGCGTATGGTGAGCAGCATGGGCGCCTCTCCAAAGTCGGCGTCCACGTTAGGTCCCGGCGGGCAGTCAGGGTTGTTCGGTACCAAACAAGCAAAATAGAAAATATCATATCCACCCAGTTGCCTAGACCATACAATCCTCCCGGAATCAAGGTCCAAAGCCAGAATCGAATTAAAGTTGATATCTGGACCAAAGCACTGATCAGGCTGGGTAGGTTTTCCTGTTTGGTTATTCTGCCTCTCTTGGCATTCAGTCACCTCAGGTGGAGCTGTGTAGAGGTTCCCAGTAGCCACATATACGTGTCTTCTGGATATATCGATAGCCGGGCTGCTTCCCCATATGGCAGCTCCCGAGTAACCTCCCAAGCTACCGCCATTGTCCGGTAGCATATAAGTCCGCCATAAGACCGACCCGGTTGTAAGGCTGAGCTTCGCTAGGCTTCCTCGGAAATTACAACATTGTGCTGCTGGTAACGCTTCTTGCAAAGACGACACACCAACATAAAATGCACTGCAAAATTAAAATATACATTAAAGTGCCAGACTTAGCTAAGATAAGTTAATACGACGCTAATTACTCATTTGAGTCCACTAAACAATATTTTTTTTATAATTAGAACTGTTTATATTCTAGGTCACCTTCGAAAGATCGTCACTACAAAATTCATCAAATTCGAAAAGCAGTTAGGTATCTAACTCTGAACGAAATATGGACGTACACAAATGGTACGTATAACATATTTGAGTGCTTGCACTAACCCTAAGTGTACGGTTCCAGACATGGTGATGAGGACTCTTGGACGTGGATCAAGTTCAGTTGACCACACAAGCCTTCCATTGGATCGATCCAGGGCAATCACAACAGCAGGTCCATAAATTCCGACGATCAATAGGTTTCCAGCTATTGATGGGGTTGCTCTTGAAACTGTGGCATTCACATTCGAAACGACTCCTGTTCCATTGAGTCCAGTTAACTTACCAAGATTCTGCTGCCATATTAAACGACCAGTGAATGCATCCACAGCATACACATTTCCGTTCCATGACGGAAAATAAACCCTTCCATCAGCCACTGCAGGCGTCGCTGATATGTCTCTACCGGCGAAAAAAGACCATCTCAACCTCATGTTTTGCACTGTCCTAGGGTTGATTAGCACTTCCCCGACAGAATTCCTTCTGTTGCCAATATCACCTCCATGATTTAATCACTGATCAAAACATATAAAAATTCAGAACAAACTATACATCACATATACTAATTAACTAATTATTATGCATGCATAACTAAAGCTTCATACATAATTAGTTAGTACTTACAATGGCATTTGTGGTATCAAGAACTGTAAACAAACACAATAGCATGATTAACATTTTCATGGTGTAGTGACATTTCAGATTTTCCATGTAAGCCATCGATGGTGACAGTATGGTTTCTTCTCTTTGGTTAGCTAGGCATGGTGTGTGTGTATAAATATAAGGTATATGAACCAATTTGTACGTAACGTTCACGATTCACGGTTGCATTGTTTTCAGCTAGCTGTTACTCTTGGAACATTAAATTATTGGGTGCCGTCTCTACTTAAACCCTACTTTTCCTTAGTGCATGCCAAACCTTCTATGGTCCTATCTATGCCCAACTTTTTTATTGAAAAGCTACCAAATCCTAACTATACCCAACTCATGTTACCAAAAGTACCCCCTTTAGAACTCCAACATGCTACCATAGCTATTGACTTTTCTATATACGTAGATTATCAAAAACGACACCATTGCAAATTAGTTCTATATAATATATATGATAGTTTAAGCGATATTGGACCTCCGTCTAATTGATTTTTGTAAAATTTCAACTTCGCCACACATACTCTCAGTCACCTAATATAAATGCCTAAATTTAGAATAATTCCATTCACTCATGTTTACTTGGAAAACATCGTATACTCATGTCTTTCAGTGAATTTTACCATATTCCTAGAGTACTCTTTTAGTCTTTTACTGCCACAATATACGGTAAACTTGGAAAACTAAACATCGATGAAAGGCTACGTATTGTTAGGAAAAAAGTTGGGTTTAAATATCACCACCCTAAATTATTAGTTCAAAAATCGTATATGACATTTGCAAGCTGCACTTTCGGTCTGATCAGCATATTAATTAAAGTGACTGAGTTTCAGCCGCTTATCCGGGAAAAAAGAGTTATTAAGTTACAACTTTAGATAAAAAAAAGCTTTCCAAATTGAGGAAGCTCCCCTCACCCATGCATGATCTCATCATTATTTGTTTCGACTTCACCTGGAAATGATATAGATTGAGTAGCAAGACGGAGGTTGCAATACAATTGCTGTTGGATTTTTGGATCGCTGCACTCACCTCATTCTAACGAGGTCTCGGTATTAGGGTAATTCTATTTAAACTCATTGGGTTTATTTGAACCCACATATATGGGACTTTAACACTCCCCCGTGTAACCCCATTTAGTGGTTCACACGTGGAGATCTACATCGGTAATTGAAACTCAGAGATCGGCTCATGTTGGGCCCACTTGTTTTTAATGGAACTCAGCAGGTCGTCTCTATATTAAGAGTTCGTACTTGTTTCTTTATGGGTCTTGCATGGGCCCGCACTGTGGCTCTGATATCATGTTGAATTTTTGGATCGCCGGGCCCGCCCGTCCCACTCTAACGACACCAATACTAACACTAACTTTACCACCTGCCTAATCCATCAGATGTAGGGTTTTACCATAAAAGATCTTGGTATTAGTTAGAGTAGAGTAATTCTATTTAGACCCATTGAGTTTCTTTGAACCCACCGATGTGGGACTTTAACAATTGCTGAGTTAACCAGATATTCATCAAGGAATATACAGTTCCGACCTGGACGCATACGATGATCAGCTAGAGGTCATGCCAGATGGCAACCGGAGTTCTCCCAAACACTTTAGTGTGATGCATGGAATTTCACCTTCAGTTGAACTGTTGGGTTTTTGGAAGATTCATCCCAATGAAGTGGTCAGGGAAACTCCAGGGGACAACTGACTTCACTTGCTTAATTTGGTTTCTAGCTGGGTGAGTAGTATACCAACATGCATACCATATTTATAATCAATGATATTATAGCTTCTCAGTTTTCACTTGTCATGGTTCCCAGAAATGAAATACCAAAGTTGAGATGAGAGAAATTTACATAAATGGAATTTGGGCCACAGCAATTGTATCTGGTCACAATTGTGGGTTAGAATCAGATATATGAAAGTTCATATATGAAGAAAGATATTTGAGGAGGAGGAGGGTGGGGGGTGAGGGCTCCATATGTTGCAAATATTCTCATTCTGCTAAATAAAACAACCATATATATTTTTCCTTTTTACCCATATTATTAAAGGATTGGAAGTTAAGCTACGCAACTATAAACATGTTTACAAGCTAAGAGTTGCATAGTTTAACTTAATTTGGCTTATCGAGTTTTAAAGGATGATCGCGATATATACATAGGTGTGGGGGCATGCGGATACTTTTCTCACATTGGCCTTTGGCACTGCAACTTGGCCAGCTTTTGATCACTAGAAGAGAACCCTGCAACTCCACTGTAATTAAAATCTTAAAGCCCACTTTACTACGACTAAGATATTATTCTCTACTCTGTATTTATCCCACATAGCAGTCTAGGTTCACCGCCTACAACTTTATCCCCACATAATTTTTTCCCATTGGATTGAATCCGAAGAGTACTACACAACTATGATCATCGGTCGACCGCCATATATATATATAGACGCTGTTGACATTACCTCATCATCTAATCAAGCTAAACATCAACAAAGAAATCAGGTGTCTCCTAGAGTTCCCTTGAACACTTCATTGGGAGGTGAGATTAATCTCCCTCTCCGATATGGCTTCGAACAATTGTCTTCTTATGTATTCCTACTGAAGTGTTTGGGGGAACTCCTGGCGTCATTTGATAAATACATGTCGTTTCAAGACTAGTGTTGTAATAATCAGGAGTACAAATTTTTTTAGTTTCTGCATTCTTAGCTATATATTTTCACATTCATAAACATTCTAAAGCTTCTTAGTTTCTTTTCTACTATGTAATTGATATTATATTATTGTTCTTGTGATATATAGGTAATGCGTTGATCTCGTCCAACTGCTTAGGCTATCATCAATGAAGACATGGAATTGATTATATTATTCAACCGTAGATCTACTACTGAGGCAGAATGCATATTAATTTTTCAACTCTTTAAGAAGATTGCTTAGAAGTTAGAGCTAGCCTTAGACTCTATCATGAAGAGTACATGATTGGTATTCTTCATCACATTTTAACTTGAAACAAATTCTCTATGAGAATTTCAAACATATTCTTCTTTGTGTTTTGTGAATGAATTTATAATGACTCGCACATTGTTGCTATTCCACATCATTACTAGCTCATTGGAAGGTTTAGCTCACTCCTCCACCTCTTTAACGTAGATAATATGGTTTGTTCAATATATATATATTATGATGACTCGCACATGGTGCGAAATTAACAAGAACTTGAATACAATACCCTCAAATGTAATTACTTTCTCTTTGAATCATGCGGCTCCAAAAGAATTTTCCCAAGATCTGTTAATTAATGGATTATATTTTTGATCCCGAAACTAATTTAGTACGAGTTGGTAAGATTCTCAATCTGATAGTCCAATTATTATTCGACCCGACCCGACTTAATATAAGAAACAATTAAGCTAATTATTTATAATACAAAATCAAGTTTTGAAAAAAAAAATATATAACAAAAGAACCGCAAAACCAATCAAAATGTGATTTCCTCAAGGTCTTAATATGATGATGATAATAATAAAAAAGAATTTGGTTGCTCAGAGAAGATTAATGTAAAATATCATTTGTAAATATTGTAACTTTCTTTAAACGTCGTTCAGTATTGGTTGCATCAACTCCAAACACTCTGGATCATTCACCTGAGCATTTCGGATTTGATCCACCAAGATAGACCTAACTTGGAAATTAGCTAACAAAGCTCCATGATGATTAGTGTATCCAAAGCCACACATGTACTCCTAAGTTCTGTCATAAGGCTTGCCCTTATGGATAAAAAATATGAAATTTTAACGAAAAAACTATGGTATTGTTTACTTTAATGAAAAACCACAATTTTTTTTTTGTTTATTGGCGATGGATTCTGTTTTTTGGGTTAGTTTTGACCTCAACCAGATTAAAGAATTGTTGCCGTCAAAAATTAAAGACAAGTTTTGTGTGGCCCACCTCGAGGGTCCGTCGCATTCCAATTACAATATCGTGTCTGTGTATGACGTCGAATGTTTTCTCTAGAGCGTGAAACCCTGAATTACCATGTTGGCTTCTGATTAATTACAAATTTTACCGAACTTTAAACCAGAAGGTACTCAAATTTCTCTATTTGATCATGCAGAAAACGCCTGAAACCGAGAGTAACACTGAAAATCCCAACTTTATTGTCGTTAACGAGACAAAGTGATGTGAAATATTCTAACACTCAAATTAAAACCCTATGATTGTAGTATATGAAAACATTGATCGTTTTAGACTGGGGATTAGAAGGGATGCTAATCTACTCTAAACTGACTTAAAAATACAAAACAAAACTTAAAAACACTTAACTAGACTTATATGACTCAAAACAAACTAAAAAGACTCAAAACACACAAACTAAGTTAAATTGACTCGAAACAGACTCTAAGAAGTTACTTGGACGAATTTTAGACTATTAAGACTCAAAACACTAAATTGGACAGATTTGAACACATTTCTAACTAATCTAACACACTTAATTAAAGGGGAGATTGATTTGGATGAAATTAAATTAAAAACAAACAAATTTAAAGACTTAAACAACTTTGGACGAAATTAGGGAAAACTATGGGTGATAAGCTAGCTAGAGGGTCCTTCTCCACACATGACACACATGCATACAAATTGATTTCCAGTTATTATTCCTTTAAACCATGAATGACAGTGCCCCAAGTTAATTGCATCGCACAACCAACCATCAGATTTTCCTTATTTCATTGAATTGAATGAATACGCATTACAACCAAATTATCTTTCTCAAGTTCCCTATATGAAACGTATGATAGAGATACATATCAAAAGTCATTAAGTTCTATGAAAATCATAAGCATTGACAAGACATTCATCACTATGAGACACATGAGACTCCTGCCAAGGATTCACTTAACACAATTATGACTAGTGACTTCCACTACTTATGAATATAAGTGAATAACTATTACGTGAAACTCCCTTATATTCTAGCATCAAATTCATGCATGCAAACTAAGTAGGCCTCCTTAATCAACATACAAAAATAAGTTATCAATCAAACAAATAAGTAAATCGCATTTATGATTTATGAAACAATAATTGGATGAAATCAATTCATATCACATATATGTTCATGACTTTGAATTCACCTCTAACTAAAACGAATTTAGTTCCTCATGTTTGCAAAACAAAGATAATTAAATTTAAACATTGAAAACTAAGATAGAATACACCTAGAAACACTCCACACTCCAATGGCAGATTTCGAACCCTCCTTGGATGGCAGATTGCACAGGTCTTCTTCTCCTTCCTTCCTTGCTTGTGGCACTAGGGTGATGTGGTGTAAATTATGGTGTTTGATGGCTGAAAGTATGAATGAATGAATGAGTGAATGGATCATTTGAATGGTGCGGCATAGGGTTGTATTTATAGGGCTTAAACCCTAGGGAAATCAGATTAGGGTGTGGTAGAAATTAGGTGGGAAAAGGTTTGCACAATCCTAGGGGAAAAGGACTAGGATTCCACGACAAAGACCAGGGAAGAAAGGGAAAATGATTGCAGATTCTAGAGCTTCTAGAAGAGGGGGAGGCGCCACTTTTGTAGGGATTCTGGAAACAATGTGTTTTGTGGCAGAAATTGGACTTTTAGAAGGGATAAAGGGTGCGGCACCTATTTAGGAGGAGATAGGGTCCTCTAGAACCATATATTTAGGTGTTCTAATGTCAAATTAAGTCATTTTTGCAGCTAGAATTAAGGTAGCAAAAGATTAGGATAGGATAAGATGAGATAAGTTGGATAAGATAAGATTGGATAGGATAAGGTTGGATAATGTTCCTTATTTCTTGCTCTTTCCTTGTCTTCTTTGCATTAGGACTTCTTTCTCCAGATTTGTAGCCTTTCCTAACCCTTCTTGACTTCAATTTCGTCCATCCTCTTTGCTCCATGGTTAAACTATCCAATTCATGCCCAAAACTGCTCCATTTAGCTTCAAAATGCCCTTTCTTGCTCCTTTTTCCATTAGGACCTATAAACATACGAAAATAGCTTAAGGGACTTTAATAAGTAGTAATTAACTATCCAAATCCAAAGAAACAACATAGCTAAGTAGCATAAATATGCTCCTATCACGAAGCATGGTCATCAAATTAATTGTACGATTTCTTTTCTTGGTTAATCAAATTGTATGGTTTATAGTTTCTCTAAAGTTTCTAGTTTCGTTGATGTGCTAAGAACCAAGAGCCCTAATTTCTTGTTGGGTTGCTGAGAAATTGTGAAAAAGAAAGGAACATGCGAAATCTTGTCCCAACTCATCAGTTTGAGCCTAATAATTTTAGACCTTAATACAGACCTCGATCATCAAGTCACATTAAGGTAACAATGGCCATGGCTACTTTTAATTATTTGTTTGGACAGAGCAAAAAATTAATTCGTATTACAATTATGGAAGTTAAAATTGTAATGCAGCATTATGTGACTTACAAGACAACATGAAACTTGAATGTGTAACTTCTTTTTATTAATTTGTATTGAGACTGAGAGTATGAATCCCACATCGGAGAAAGAAAAGGCATTGCATATCCTTATAAGTAATTGAATTACTCCTCATATCACCAATTAATTTTATGTGGAACCCTAACTTTCTTCTTGGTACGTACATAGCAAATTATCCCATGTGTGAAGCCTAATGGTCACACGTGCTCCACACCACTCGATCTGTGCTATCCATGTGCTAGGCTTGAAAATTTCTCAAACGTGAGGGGGCAGTTTGTTTTGTTCTCTTTGAACTCAATGGTTGACATTAGTTTCCTCTTTTCATATACTATTCTGTAGAATTCAAGGATTATTGAATTGGATCCAACCAAGTTCTTGGCCAAAGAAACAATGGCCTAGTGCGCAATACAAAGGCGGCCAATAAATCCTATTGTTGTCACTCAATTCCTGGTTTTAGGCACAAACATTTGCTTTATCAGGTACGTTTGTTGTTGCATTGCGCTGCTTATGTGTTTATGGAGTGTTTGAAGATAACAGAAAAAATGAAAAAGATAAATACCAGTTTAATTTTATGACATTGCTGAGAATTGGTCATCGTTGCGCTGCTGCTGCTGCTAGAGAACTGTCAGCTATTATTGCCTGCTAGTCTAATCATGAAAAGAATAAGCTATATGTGTTTGCACACCGCACATAAAGTAGAATGATTACTAATAAAACCATAACTAACACAACAAAAGGGAGGAGAATATATACTAGATAGTTAATTAGCTTATGATTGAGCTGCGAAAACAATGTAGCAAACTAGATTGTTAGCAGAACTTCATACAACAATGACATTGTGCCGGGGCTCAAACCTGTGGAAATCAAAGGTGGTGGGACTGTGGAAGGCTGGTGAGCCCTTTTTATTCTTTGTAAAATCAAATGCCAACGGGAGTTCCCCCAAACACTTCAGTAGGATATATAGTTGCAAAAAAGACTATTTCCCAATGAAGTGGTCAAGGGAACTCTGGGTGACACTTGATAATATTCTTCTTCCTTTATAACAACTTCATAGAATAAGTACATTGCAATGGGGGCTCAAACCCGGGAAGTGAAGGTGGGACTAAATGAAGCTGATAACCCTTTTCATTCTTTGTAAAATCAAATGCCGCCGGGAGTTCCCCCAAACACTTCAGTAGGATATATAGTTGCCAAAGAAACTATTTTCCAATGAAGTGATCAAGGGAACTCTTGGTGACACCTGATAGCATTGTAGACCTATTTCTTTTCTTTCTTTCTACTTCTTTCAAAACTCGTTATGGTTTATTGGTTATGATCGTTGCAACTGACTCTACTATATATAGTGAGTGACTCTCTTTGCATTTGTTGTATATATCATGGATGGTCCTGAATTCTTTGTCTTTGTTCAAGAGGAAAGTCGGAAGAGGAAATCGATCTATGAACCTAGACAAAATTGGAGGCCAAATGGAAGGTAGCGAATAATATTGAGGAGAGATTGATCGTCATGTGCCATTCTATCCTCTTTTCCCATGCACTTTGCCTCAATGCCTTTCCTTTTCAGCATTTTCAATTCACATATACAAATTGAATTTCTGTCAGAACTCAGAACCTCATATGTGTTGTGGCTACTTGCTAAGACCTGCTTCTGGAATGTATGCTTTTTGCATCCAAGAAAAATGATGAAAGGAACAGGCTTGGATATGAAACACAACAAAAGGGTTGACACTCACCTCACTTTTGGTCTCTCCTCCATCTGACTGCAATTCTGACCAGGTTCAATTTTCTATTACTTCATCTCAATCTTTTTCCTTCTCTCTCTACTGGTGGTCCTCACATGTCTTTCTCGTCCAGCTTGGATGGAACTGAACAAGATCTGGCGAACTGATATAACGGCTTTGAACTTGTTCAGGGAAATAACTGAGTTTATGTTGCTAGCAATGCCTCAGATTATTAGAACATCAAGAAATAACTGATTTAAATTCAGTCTTAGTTTTTAAGATTAAATTGTGACTCAAATAAAAGATTTTGTATTATTATGTAGCACTCGATTAATTGAAAAATTAAGAGGTTTGGATGAGAAAACCGGGGCTTGTCGCACACTGTATGTTCTTCTTGTCGTTCAGTCGGATTCTGCCGAAATCTATATTCGGTTAGAAAACGCCGCACGTACAAAGTTATGTTGAGATTTGAATCTAGACAGAAAAATGGGTACTATTAATAAAGTAGTAAATTTTATAGTGAGTGACAGACCTAGCTCGATAACCAGCTTTCTATCCAGCAAGCATCTTGCATTTCCGAGGCGCATCCTCCTCAATATCTCTTTGATAGCGTATATCGAGCAATGATCTCATGTCTCACTGATGATATATTCTTGTAAGTTTACAATACTAATTATGTGATTTAAGATATAGTTTCATCTCCATGATAGCTAGATATCGAGAGATTCTCACGTGTCACCAAGACAAGTCTCTACAACTCATCGTCATGTGACTGAGGATACATTTCGGATTGTGGGATAGGAATCTCTACTAGATATCAGATGAACGTAACAGAAGACATCTTCATGCCCTGGTACGTACATGTATAGGATAACTCTTGCTCAGGCTCGGTAGCACATGCTAAGCTCAGATGATGCCAACAAGGAATTGATGTCGTATGGATTTGCCTCATGCGTTCATCAACTTGATTAAACTTTTATTGTAGCATCCGCATCACTTATGAGAAAACCCATTTAAAATGTTTTTTTTAAGTATATTCTAGAAATAATATATAATGAATAATCACGAGTATCACTTTCTCTTCTGTCTATATATCAAATAAAACTGAAAATAATTACAGGCTGGGTAGAGAAATGTGTGAAAGAATACAATTTATACGCAGTTTGGTCGGCGGCATGTGGCTACTCGAAGTGGATTCCTTAATTAGTTCCAAACTTCCCATCTAGGCCACATTGACGTCTGGGTTCGTCGACAAAATAGTTGAACTTCAAATGGTGTGGCTGTTCTCTATGAATCTTTGATCTTGAATAAAGACGAAACAGATGCACATTCAGCTGAATCGCAAAGACAGTAATTCTCTATAAATAGTGGAGTTAGGAACCATCAGAAACTCAGCAACCAAAGATAGCGAGTTAAGAGCAATAACATCAGACGGCCCCTAGGGTTCCCTCAAACACTTCATTGGAAATTAATAGGGAGTCCTAAGTAATCCATCTCTCTCTCTCTCTCTCTCTCTCTCTCTCTCTCCCCCTCTCTCTACTGAAGTGTTTGGGGGAACCCCTGGAGCCATTTGATCCATATAAACCAAGGAAGCTAGCTGCTTAATCAAATTGGAGTAACGTTTTCCCACTTTTTTTTTTTTTTGCCACTATTTTATCATTGTTCCCCGTATAAATAAATGTGTGCGTATATATAAATATATATGTATGTGTGTTCACTTGCAATAACTTCACATGTGTTAATGATAACGCATCATGTATTAAGACTTTTCTTATGCAGGACCTCAAGTAGCTATTGAAATGGAGCTTTCTTTTCACATACATCTGTGGTAAACAATGGCGGGATGCACTTTACATGTTTCATTTGTTTGCAGTTAGCTATATTAATTACTCGTGGAAGTTCATTACTTGAATAATAGCAATTCACATTGTACATTCTAACTTTTATTTATGGTTCTGTTGTCTTTTTAACGGGAGTGGAATATTATGTAACATTTGTGATCAATGATAAACGAACAAGAAACCAGATTATTAGTCAGTAGGGCAACAAAGCGTTTAATCAGACAACAGTGGCTCTGTCTTAAACCGCTTCTGACCCCTCTTAAAACTCTTCCATACAGACAATGCAACTATCAGTTTTCACTTACACTAATTCTCTTTTTTTTCCTCTCTGTACCCTCCTTGTTCAGATCATCACTTGCGCTAGTTCTCCTTCCTTTTCTCTTGCACTTTCCTCCTTCACACCATCGCTTGCACTAGTTATATTTCTCATTCTTTTATGCTCTTTCAACACATAATAACCTTCTCGTTCTCTTGTTCGTTTGCTCTTTCGAATTTGAGTGCTTTTTTGTAGACATGACATTTGAAGGAATACCTAAAGATAAACGGTTGGATTGTTGAAATATATTACAAAGTGAACGTAACAAATTAATGGTGACAAAATCAAACCCAGCCACACACTCAGTGATCACATAATTAAGACAGAAGTATCACAAAGTTGCTAGTTTCATATTTTGTGGAATATTCAGTCCCCAAGACTATTTACAAGGAGAAAAAAGTAAATAACAAGAAAGATTACAGTCAATCTAAAAGAAGTAAAAAACTTCAAGATACTTTGGGGCTTTCCGTATCCTTTCCGACCTTCCTTGGGACGATGCTTCAGTGCTTGGTGCTGCAATTGTCGCTTCTTCATCCCTTTTTCTCTTTTGACTGACCACCTCCTTCACTTGATCATCACTTGCGCTAATAGTATTTCTTCTTCTTTCTCTCTCGACCCTCCTCCCTCACATGAATATCACTTACGCTAATAATATCTCTCCTTGCTTTTCTCGCATCATCACATAAAGATTCTTTGTCACAATATTCTGCTAGCATACAAATCTGACAGCATCTCTTGCTTAACTCCTCCTTCATATTGACACACAACCCTAATACCTTACGACCCTTGTTGAAATCCCCACTGCCGATCATGTGACTGCGCTCGATGATCTCCCCCACCAAATAGCTCTTTTGATCCCAAACCACTCCAGCATGTTACAAAGAATCCCGTGATACTCCTTCAACAAGTCCATGTCAAACTGGCAGATTTTCCCTCTTTTCCTCACCTGCATCGGTCATGGCTTTGGCACTGATTACAAATCGATTAATTCTTTTATAACGGCGGTACACAAACTTGACCAGAAGTTGAACATGGCCGGACTGAGAATGACAGGCTCCGATCAACATCGTGGTCATCCAATTCTTCGTCAACTTCAAACTGTAAGATGTTGTGTTGTGCAGTGGAATTCCATGAAAATTAGCCCACCGACGGAAATCAAAGACGAGAGAGGATGTAGGTAGCTAGGTATTTTCAGTACTGTGATCTTAATTACTCGTAGCAATAGTACATATAGGGTGGTGGGTTGTTTCTTATTTGTTGGGGATTTAGTAATGATATGGTTTGACCGACTGAGACATGAGTTTCTTGAGGGTAAAGTTTCCTTTTGGTCATGGGAGACCTAGTTTGTTATTTGTTGGGGATTTGGTAATAATATAGGGTTTGGCCGAGACTTGAGTTTCTTGAGGGTAAGTTTCATTTTGGTTATGGGAGACCTAGTTTTTTTTAAATAGTTAATTGAAGACAACACAGATCTGATTTTCCAACTAACGATGAAAAATTAGTAAGATTGTATCTGAACAAATTTGGTACAGGACAAATTGCTAGCCCACAAATTGGTTGGAAAGAGGCAAATTGGCTTATGAAAACCGTGTTGCCACTCAATTCTTAAAATTATTCGTTGGGTCTACTTCTAGACGGCTGCCACTCAATTCTCAGGATTAAACCACGGCTGGGATTATATAAACGCATGCTAATTGATTTTTCTTGAGAAATTGTCATTTAGTCTCATGTTACTTGTTGAAATTAGTTTTATCTCATTTCGTCCCTTGAATTTGTCATTTTCAACCCATTTAGTCTCAGTTCACTCAATTTTTCTTTTTTATTCATTTCATCAAATAGATAAAATTAAATCAAAGGGTAGTATGGCAGTTCACACCATATCTACACATATGGATATTGTTCTTCCACGAAAAACAGAACCACACCCTTTCGCGCTAAAATAAACATAACTGCAATTTTTGCTCTAAATATTAGAGAAAATAGAAAGAGAAAAAAAAAGAAAAGGTTCGAGGTTAATTTAATATTATAAAAATGAAGTAAAAACAAAAGAAAATAAAGTGAATGACAAGCCTAGCGTGGTCAGAAAACAAATAAATACAAACCGTCAATGGAGAGGAATCATGCCAATTAAACTTGGGGAAGAAGGACCATTTTAGCAAAGCTATTGGCAACAAGATTCCCTTTAAGATAGATGTAAGAGCAACAAAAAGTCATCTTTCAAATCATCAAATGTGAAGGCCACGCCAAGAATTTGACCATGGCAGTCCCTGCCACAAGTAGTAGGACCATGATTTCCTTTAGACAAACAATCTGTATTAAGTTTAATTCAATGAAACTAGGGAGGAGACCATATCACATGAAGAATAGTAGGAGTCTTACGAGAGATAGGTTGGATCCCCAACATGCGGACAAGATATCAACCCAACAAATAATTGAATGAGGTCAGGTTGGGATAAGGTTTCAAGTTGGATTAGCCATGGGCGAATTAGGTTTTTAAGTCCTATAAAATTCAAATTCAAAAGAAATCATAAATCTGTTTAACACATTGACAATTGGCACATTCCATGGCTTTCTTGTGAGTTGTCACAGACGATATATAGTATGCATCGTTATTGAAAATGAAAAAAATTACCAACCCATGCCATAGCTATGAAATCCGCTTATATAGTCCAACTTTCTAGTAGTGCGGCGTTTTTTATCAATGAAATCTTTCACAAAAGTAAAAGCAGAAATAAACCAAGAGCCTAAAAACAAAATCAACAAAATTATACTAGTTTATATTATATGTAATTTGATTACAGTAACATTCATCCAAGATTTTAGAAATTAAGATCAATTTTAAAGGAAAGACCAAATAAAGCAATGATCTTCATCAATCAGTAGGCAGTTCATTTTTTGGTTCAGAATCTGTAGGCACTTCTTTTTGGTTAGAATCAGTAGGCACTTGAAATCGGCAAACCGGACAATAGTGACTCTTTCTCAGCCACTTCACTATGCACCTGCCATGAAACACATGAAAGCAAGGCATGCAAACCACCGTTGATCCTCCCTTGAACTGTTCCATACAAACAGTGCAACTCTCACTTTCACTTACCCTAATTTTCCTTCTTTTTCTCTCTCTATCCTCCTCCTCCATATCATCATGGGATGGCGATTCTCCGTCATCCGCAGAAGTACTACCCACTCTAACCCTCTTTAGTACTTTATTAATCACTGGATAACTCGCTGGCACCATGCCCTTGTTACTATTATCATCGTTCGTCAATTGCGCTAACCTTGCTTCCATAATGCGAGTAACCCTTCCTACTGTACAGGAGTCACATCGGACCCTGAGGTACTCACTTCTGACATAAACGTGCAACCCTAATACCTGACGCCCCCTGTAGCAATCTTTATTGCGAATTTTGAGCCCACCGTTTATGATTAGCTTCACAATCGCTTCCCGTCTTATTCTGACTCCAATCAACGACAACATGCTAGTTAAGATCCCGAACGAGTATTTGTAATCTTTTAACTTATCAATGTCAAATCCGCAGCTTCTTTCTTTTATTCTATCATATTCTCTGATGGTGGTTTCAGTGCGGTCTATGGTAGTATTGGTGAATTTGTAATGGAAATTGTGCACAAATTTGACCAGAAGTTGAACCGGATGTTGTACTGAAGTAAGGTTCTGGTCATGATTGCCAGGGTTGTCTAGTTTTGCGGTAATGTATCGGATTTCAAATCGGAGGCGGTCTTCCTCGTGGTAGACTTCGAAGTCTTCCATGGAAATTAGTCAAGGCTGGAATCACAAAGAGAGAGTAGTATATTTTGAAGAAGTTAGAGTACATTTGAGGGACAACAAATACGTATATATAGAGCCTTTATAGGGTGGCGGGTGGAATCCGTATTGGTAGCGGATTAAGTAATGGATGACCGACTTAAACAAACTTGAGTTTCTTCATTGAAAAGTTTAGTCTCATTCTCGTCATGGGAGACCGACTTTAATTTCTTTTGGTTTTGGAAAGTATATAATTAAAAATAGAAGAGGTTACCTAGGTGCAATAGACGTGCTAATATTTCTCAATACAGAAAAATAAATTAGAAATAGACGTGCTTATATATGTATGGTCTATTGATATGGATGGCTCCGAGTAAAATCTTAATGACACGTAATGTACCACCTTGTGTGCCGGTCACACAAAAAAATCTCTCCACAGCTAGGGTTAAAATCACACAAAAAATAGGAATGGTTTAAAATTGCTTATGTAAGAAGTACTTGTACTTCTAATAAATGTACTTCTGCTTATGAAGTGTATTCAATTGAAACACAATAAAATTTTTATTAAAAATTCAAGTGCTTTTAAAAAAAATATTTTATATAAGGTGCCTTATTTAGACCAGTCAAAACACCCATTTTAAAGATTTCTTTGGCACCAAACACATCCACATTAAACTAAATGATGATTGACAAAATAAAATAAAATTATAAAAAATAAATAGGCATGAAACAAAATGACAAACGAGAACCTTAACTATTAATTGACCTTATCTTCTCACTATGGTAAGTTTTTTAAGGGGTGTGATATTCACACACTTCTTTTTACTTTCAAACACTTTTTTAATTTTTGACCGTTGAATCAGATGAATTGAAGAATATCAAATGACAGAAATTAATAAGGGGTGTATGAGAAGTAGGCACACCCCTTTTTTAGAGAGAGGATCCTCCAATCACATTCGTTCATCGTATATTATGCGGTCAGTTTTAGTTAGGTATTGTTTATATTCAATTTTAAATAAAAAAATTTACAATGATTTCTGATCGTATAATGTATGATGAACAAATGCGATTTGAGGATCCTCACTTCCTTTTTTAATCTCGTAAAATAGTCAAAATATGTGTGTATTTTTCTTAAAATATTCTAATGAAATATGGTTAATATCAACTTTTATATTCATATAACAAGAATTTAAGATATGCTTCTCCAAAAGCTCTTTTATGACCGCGAGGAGTACCTTTTAACAATTTTTTACCAAAAACACTTTCAATTGTCAAGACACTTTCAATTGTCAAGAAAATCTTGTAACGGTTTTGACAGCAATTCCAAACATTCTCTCAAATTAAAATCGATTCGAAATTGCTATGGTGTCACCAACAAATGAAATATAATGAAATACAATAAAATCCTTAAAATTTAAACCATTAAGGGCCAGTTTGGAATTGTTGTACTTTTTTAATAAATTACTTATGTTGTGCTTTAATAATAATCAAATACAAAATAAAGTAGTTGAGCGTTTGATAAACTGTTTTTTTGTAAAAGTGTTGTGAGTTTGAAAAACAATGGAAGGATAAATAATGTCACTGTTTAAGATTAATAAGCTTATTACAAGAATTACAACTATTATAAAAGCTTAACTCCGTTTTTTATTAATTAAAGCAGGCTTTTAAAAACAACATACATACTATTTTTAAAAGCTAGTGTCTGAAAACCGTTACTTTATATTTTATTGTTACCAAACATTTTTTTACTAGTAATTTAAAGTGAAGCAATTTTTGGTAAAAAAAAAAAAAAAAAAAAACAATACCAAACTGGGCCTAAGTCACTTGTATCAATGCATCAAACAATCCTCTTATGGCACGTTTACATACCCGTAATCGGAATCAATTTACGGAATTGGATTCCGATTACGGGATACACCTTTGTTTACGTAATCTGGGGAATCAAAATACTTGTGGGGTCCACACACATTAAGGAATCCAACTCCTAATTTTGGAGGAATTGGACTCCCTACATGAGGGAGGTATTTCAATTCCTTGACACTTGAGGAATCCGGAATGGATTTCTTCTACCAATTATGCCCTCACTTGTTTCTAATTATTCCAACATTGGCCTTCATTTGACACTCATTATGCCATCTTTTAATAAATAAATAAAACCTATTTATATATTTTTATATATGTGAATTTTATTATATAAATTTAATTAAGAATTTAAATTAATTAATTAGTATGAAAATAATTTATTTATGTAAGGGCAATTTAGTAATCAATCTTGTAACATCCCACATCGCCCAGGGGAGTGATCCTTATATGTATATTCCCATCCCTACCTAGCATGTGACATCCCACATCGCCCAGGGGAGCGATCCTTAAATGTATATTCTCATCCCTACCTAGCACGAGGCCTTTTGGGAGCTCACTAGCTTCGGGTTCCGTAGGAACTCCGAAGTTAAGCGAGAAGGGGGCTAGAGCAATCCCATGATGGGTGACCCACTGGGAAGTTGCTTGTGAGTTCCCAAAAACAAAACTGTGAGGGAATGGTAAGCCCAAAGCGGACAATATCGTGCTAAGGTGGTGGAGCGGGCCCGGGAAGTGGTCTCGCCCCGGGGCGGGATGTGACAATTTGGTATCAGAGCCTAACCCTGGTCGCGTGTGTGCCGACGAGGACGTCGGACCCCCAAGAGGGGTGGATTGTGACATCCCACATCGCCCAGGGGAGCGATCCTTAAATGTATATTCCCATCCCTACCTAGCGCGAGGCCTTTTGGGAGCTCACTAGCTTCGGGTTCCGTAGGAACTCCGAAGTTAAGCGAGAAGGGGGCTAGAGCAATCCCATGATGGGTGACCCACTGGGAAGTTGCTCGTGAGTTCCTAAAAACAAAACCGTGAGGGAATGGTAAGCCCAAAGCGGACAATATCGTGCTAAGGTGGTGGAGCGGGCCCGGGAAGTGGTCCCGCCCCGGGCCGGGATGTGACATAGCACGAGGCCTTTTGGGAGCTCACTGGCTTCGGGTTCCGTAGGAACTCCGAAGTTAAGCGAGAAAGAGGCTAGAGCAATCCCATGATGGGTGACCCACTGGGAAGTTGCTCGTGAGTTCCCAAAAACAAAACCGTGAGGGAATGGTAAGCCCAAAGCGGACAATATCGTGCTACGGTGGTGGAGCGGGCCCGGGAAGTGATCCGCCCCAGGCCGGGATGTGACAATTGGTATCAGAGCCTAACCCTGGCCGCGTATGTGCCGACGAGGACGTCGGGCCCCTAAGGGGGGTGGATTGTAACATCCCACATCGCCCAGGGGAGTGATCCTTATATGTATATTCCCATCCCTACCTAGCACGAGGCCTTTTGGGAGCTCACTGGCTTCGGGTTCCGTAGGAACTCCGAAGTTAAGCGAGAAGGAGGCTAGAGCAATCCCATGATGGGTGACCTACTGGGAAGTTGCTCGTGAGTTCCCAAAAACAAAACCGTGAGGGAATGGTAAGCCCAAAGCGGACAATATCGTGCTACGGTGGTGGAGCGGGCCCGGGAAGTGATCCGCCCCGGGCCGGGATGTGACAAATCTAGTTTTCATTGCGATTGAAGTAAATTAGTAAACAACTTTTATGAACTCAACATCATTCCTGCCATCTTTTAATAAATAAATAAAACCCATTTATATATTTTTATATAGATGAATTTTATTATATAAATTTAATTAAGAATTTAATATAATTAATTAATATGAAAATAATTTATTTAGGTAAGGGCAATATAGTAATCATGTAACATCCCACATCGCCCAGGGGAGTGATCCTTATATGTATATTCACATCCCTACTTAGCACGAGACCTTTTGAGAACTCACTGGCTTCGGGTTCTGTAGGAACTCCGAAGTTAAGCGAGAAGAGGGCTAGAGCAATCCCATGATGGGTGACCCACTGGGAAGTTGCTCGTGAGTTCCCAAAAACAAAACCGTGAGGGAATGGTAAGCCCAAAGCGGACAATATCGTGCTACGGTGGTGGAGCGGGCCTGGGAAGTGATTCGCCCCGGGTCGGGATGTGACAATTGGTATCAGAGCCTAACCTTGGTCGCGTGTGTGCCGACGAGGACGTCGGGCCCCTAAGGGGGGTGGATTGTGACATCCCACATCGCCCAGGGGAGTGATCCTTAAATGTATATTCCCATCTCTACCTAGCATGAGGCCTTTTGGGAGCTTACTGGCTTCGGGTTCCGTTGGAACTCCGAAGTTAAGCGAGAAGGGGGCTAGAGCAATCCCATGATGGGTGAACCACTGAGAAGTTGCTCGTGAGTTCCCAAAAACAAAACCGTGAGGGAATGGTAAGCCCAAAGCGGACAATATCATGCTACGGTGGTGGAGCGGGCCCTGGAAGTGATCCGCCCCGGGCCAGGATGTGACATTTGGTATCAGAGCCTAACCATGGCTGCGTGTGTGCCGATGAGGACGTCGGGCCCCTAAGGGGGGTGGATTGTAACATCCCACATCACCCAGGGGAGTGATCTTTAAATGTATGTTCACATCTCTACCTAGCACGAGGCCTTTTGGGAGCTCACTGGCTTCGAGTTCTATCGGAACTCCGAAGTTAAGCGAGAAGGGGGCTTGAGCAATCCCATGATGGGTGACCCACTGGGAAGTTGCTCGTGAGTTCCCAAAAACAAAATCGTGAGGGAATGGTAAGCCCAAAGCGGACAATATCGTGCTACGGTGGTGGAGCGGGCCCGGGAAGTGATCCGCCCCGGGCCGGGATGTGACAAATCAACCTAGTTTTGATTCCGATTATAGTGAATTAGTAAACAACTTATATGGACTCAACATCATTCCTACTCCGATTCCAGACAGTTTTAGTAAATAACTTGAACAAGAATCTGATTCTGATTCCACCTCATTTCAATTCCTCCTCAATCCAATTCCTCCTCAATTCAATTCCTCTCAATTTGATTATAGATTAGTAAACGTGCCCTTATTTTTTTCGAACCAACACCAAAAGAATATCCTCAAACTTTTCTTTATTTCTTAATTCCTTTTTGCCGATTTGGTGGCTATAGGAGGCGAGGGAAAGGGATCCTCTCCGGATCCGTCCACCTAATCCTCCTTATCAAATAATTCGGATCCTTGAAATTTGATCCAACGGCTAAAAACACGGGCCTACTTTAAAAATTATAATAACTTTAGCCATTAGATCAAATTTGAAGGACCGGATTATTTGATGAGAAGTATTAGGTAGAAGGGATCCGGAGAGGATCCCTTTGCCTATAGAAAAATAAGCTTCTTCAGTTGTTCCGTCAAATCAACGTTAAGTTAAAACGACCTGAAAAAAAAAATAGCCATAAAGCTACAAAAATAGTAGTTTTAGATCTCCAGAAACTTATAGAGAGCCTTGACAAAATAGCGTGGAATTAGTAGGCCCAGCAGCACGATGTTGTTCATCATTGCGCACTATGACTAATCAAAGCCTCATGGTCAAGGAACTTTTTCTTGGGAAAAAAAAAAAAAAAAAAGCTTATAGCAGCGAAGGGGAGGACGACAAGTTCATCCCAAATTCCAATGAGTTCAACAAGATAACTTACTTTGTTAGATAATCAAAGTTGTTAGTAAGGGCAGTCAGTTAGATATAATTCTCTCAATTATCTTAATTATCTTTGTATATTTGAATTGTATTTTGAACTTCAGATGTATTTGTCTAGATGAGATAATATTCTTGTATCTCCTATATAGAAAGATCGTACAGCAGCATTATATAGATTAATGTGAATCACAAAGTTTACATGGTATTCGAGCCTCTGATCCTCTTCTAGGATCATTTTTTTCCCAATCTCATGGCTTCTCTTGTATCCCCAATAAACGAATTACCTCCAATGGGAATGTCAGGTGAAAACCCTTCTTGGTTGGCCAAAATTACTGGCAATTTATTGATCTATCTCATCCTTGTCCTGCACCGACTGCTGTCACCAAGTATATTTTCTGCTGTCAATCATGTTGATCACTGTCATGGCACCCGGAGTTCCCCAAAACACTTCAGATGCATGGTAAAAAATAAGCTGTGCACCCTTAATCTGGTAAGTTAATAAATTACGGGCAATGATCATATGAACTGTCCCAGTGAAGTGATCAGGGGAACTCCAGGGAACAGCTGACAATCTCTCTCTCACTTTTGTGGTTTCTTGGCAAGGCAATGTAGGGAAATTAATTACTATGCATAACAAAACTTGTAGCAAACTGGCCTATAATCTCTTTCTTACATTGTTGCGGTTTCTGGCATGTAGGAAAACCATTAGATTAGAAACATGATATCCTCAGACTTCTATTGATGATGAACCTGGTCAGTATTGCGGGAAAATGAGAGGGAGGGAATATTGTTCAAATACACTCAATGAGTGGTCACAAGCTCTCCCCATGGCCATACCTTTTCCATTCTTGCACATACATCCTCTTCGGTCACTTTCATCGCATAATATTTTTAGGGTCTATGAATTAAAAACAAAATCTTCAACATACACTTGCAAATTTTGGTGCAAAAGCTATATAGCTTGCTATAGTACCTTAAGGAACTCTAAGACTCACTCCAACCCTGCCCTATAACCTAAAATTCCCCTTCCTTCCCCCTCCCCAACCAAAAAAAAAACCAACCTAATCCATGGCCTAAAACTAACCTAAAGCCTAAAACTTAATCTGAGGCCAAATACCGGCCCAACTTTAGGCTACAAAGCAAAATGAACCCCAACAAATGAGACTGAAATTGGGACTATGAAGCCCACTACCCAAAACCTAAATGGCTACGCGCTGCACGAGCTAGGCTTTTTATGCAGCCCAACCAACCTACGTGGGGTTGTTCCTCTGAGTGTCAGACAATTATGTATCCCAACGGCTACTTTTCTTCATCCAGTAGCTAGATTTAAATGGGCCGTTGGTTAATCCAACGGTCCAGGTTCTTTTTTTTTTCTTTTTTCTTTTTTATATATATTTATATATTTATTGAATCCAATAGCTTAAATCGAATATAATCAAATCTAACAGTAAAAAAAAGATCTAACGGTCTAAATTTAAATCCAACGGCTAAAATAATTTAACTTAAAATTCAACCAAAAACTCTATAAATACCTATGTATTTGTTCAAACATCCACACATAACTCACTTTTCTCCTACAATTCTTCCAATTTTTCTTTCTACCATTTCTTCTCATTTCCAAATTTTTCAAGATGGCAAAAGAGCATGTTAGAGGTCGTAATTGGACCCTTGATGAAGATATTGCTTTATGTTTGGCATGGATTTCTGTTAGCGAAGATGGTGTCGTCAGCACGAATCAAAATAGAAAGGTTTTGTGGGGTAAAATCGTTGATAAGTTCCATGAAAACTCCAACGCCAGTCGAAGGGAAGCTGGTGGTGTTCATGATCGGTGGAAGATTATCAACAAAGCGTGCACTCTATGGAAGGGAGGCTTGGAAAGAGCCATGGATGATATGCCTAGTGGAAGGGGGGCCTCAGAAATTGTGAGTTTCTTTGTTGATATTTTAGTTGTCATGTACATAATAGTATTTTGCAACTACTTGTTTTTATGTATTTGTTGCATAGGGTGACAAAGCAATGGCAATTTACAAGACAAGAACTACACCAAAAAATCAAGCTTTTAAGTTGCATCATGCTTGGAACATCCTCAAGGATTGTCCAAGGTGGGGAACCGATGCAGACCAACAATAGGGAAGATCGTGAAGCCCCATTCCCAAATGAAGTCAATGAAGGTGTGAATTTTGCCGACAATGAAGGTGTCGAACAAATGACCCCAACTTCTTCTTTTGCAAGGCCCCCAGGTAGTGATAAGCAAAAGAAAGCAAATAGAAAAGGGAAGTCCCAAGATCCGATACGTGCACAACTTGCTAGCGGATTTGCAAGTACGAACGAAAACCATATCTCTCGGCAAGAAGAATCGGGCCAAATGTGTTTGACCATGAAGGAAGAAGGGGATAGGGAGCAAGAAAGGTTCGAAATTAATTTGATGGTGGAGGACTTCCACAAATACACTCAAGAGAGGAAGAAATACTTACATAGTAAGCAAAAGGACATTTTACAAAGGAATGCCACAAGGAGTATATTTCAAGATGATGATTCATCTCAAGACTATCACCCAAGTCCATCACTAAGTCAAGATGGTGGATATCATTATTAAGTTTATATAGTTTATGAGTTTTCGATTATATTAAGTTTATGTGGTTTATTAAATGTTGTTTGTATTAAGTTTATGTGGTTTATCATGATTTTCATGTATTGATTTAGTAATTTTTCAAAATTTATCGGAATTTAAATATTTTTAGGTTAAAATGTTCATAAAATTAATTTAGGATAGTCTACATTTTTTTTTAAGTTAATTTAAAAAAAATAGGCTTAATTTATTTTTTGATAATCTTTGGCTAAAATTTTAGGTCAGAAGGGTTGGAGCAGAAAAACTGTTTCTGAGCTAAAACCTAAATTTTCTGGGCTAAATATTTTTAGGTTTTAGGTCAGGGTTAGAGATGATCTAAGCGCAAGTTAGTTCGATATATAATGATGGAATAACGGATCTATCACACATCATAGCAATTTTTCTTGTCCTAAATTATGATCATCTTAAGCTAAGCTAAGATTTGTTTATAGGTAGAAGACGAAGGAATTCGCGTGTGGGCCACTTGGAGAGAATTTACAGTGCTTACCATACAAGCTGGTATTCTAGGTTAAGAATAAGAAGCCCTTTGTCATGATCACATGCCCCCAGCATGTACTAGATTTTGGTAAAGATACCTGAAAACGAATGGCCTTGGCCTCTCAATCTCATCACAGCCTCAAGATTCTTTTCCTTAATTACGTGCATACCTCAAATTCAATTTAATCCACACTTCTGTCTAGGTTCACTGCTCAATACTACTAGTGTTATGTCGTCCTCTCCAGGATCACTACTCAAACATAACAATTGTTGCAGCTTACCACTATACACTAGTAGAAAAACATGTTTGCGCGACGGATCAACTTTCGTCGCGCAAAGTATTTTTGCACGACCTAAAACACAAAACGTCGCGCAAAAGGTATTTGCGCGACGGAATTTTGCGCGACAAACAATGGCGTCGCGCAAAACAGCTTTGCGCGACGCATCAGATCATGCGTCGCGCAAAGGTGTTTTGAGCAGCGCCATCGTTTGTCGCGCAAATTCCTTTTGCGCGACGTTCAATACGTCGCGCAAAGTCCTTTTTTTTTTCTTTTTTGGCCTTTTCCTTTTTTTTTGGGATTCTTGCATTGCCTTTTTCTTTTGTAGTATCCACTTGTGTAAATGTTTTAAATTGACGATCGAATCAGTTCATTGTATTCATATAGGGTTAAACAGTGGAGCTGTAAAAAATCATCAAAATCGGAGTTAATATAACCGTTAAATCGTAATTTTTCGTTTATAGCCGTCGAAAAGGTTTGTCCCGTTGTTTAATCTCTACACTCTTGTTTTTTACAATTTTTGGCGTATGCGATCTCAAAGCATATACAAACAAGTTTGACGGTTGGATCGTTGAAACTAGTTTTGTACAATGCGTATCCCATCAAAACATTAGATTCACTAACACTTGAGGTTTATTTATACTTTCATTAAGTATAACATAATATTTTGTAGTATCCACTTTTGTAAATATTTTAAATTGAAGATCGAATCAGTTTGTTGTATTCATATAGGGTCAATGAGTGTAGTTGTAAAAAATCATCAAAATCGGAGTTAATATAACCGTTAAATCGTGATTTTTCATTTATAGCCGTCGAAATGGTTTGTCCCGTTGTTTGATCTCTACACGTTTGTTTATTATAATTTTTGGCGTATACGATCTCAAAGCATATACAAACAAGTTTGACGGTTGGATCGTTGAAACTAGTTTCGTACAATGCGTATCCCATGAAAATATTAGATTAGCAATGTGAGGAGTAGTCCAATTTGGATAAGAGAAACTTATAAGCTCTACACCTATCAATTTGGATAAGAGAAACTTATAAGCTCTTACACTCTACCGCTTATTCATAAAATCAATTAGCAATGTGAGGAGTAGTCCAACCTCTTATAAGCTCTTACAAAATTTCTCTCTTTTACCTTCACATTCTCACATGTTGAATATCTACTTAAATTTTGTTGAGAAATTGGGGCGGAGGAAGGCTTGCCGTGTGGTGGGTGGACCGTGTAGGGATATTGGGTTGAATTTCTTCTTTTCCTTCATTACTTGGACATAATCATTACTTCCTATTACAATTATTAAAGTTAATCCAATTAACTAAAGTTGATTTGAATGTGATGATGATGGAGATATTTGCATAGGTGATAGAATCTTGCTGACAACTTTCGATATTCAGATGGAATTTGCGTAGGAATGGGACGGGTGGCACTCTTCTTCTGCTTCTCTCAGGTTGAAGAAGATTTCTCAAGCAGTCCTTCAACATGGAACAATGTGTTTGTACGCTTCTGATTAAACACAAAAAGGAGTCCTTCAACATGTAACCGGACATGAAGCATTTGTCACCACTTGGATGATTGTGTGAGCCCTTCTTCCATTTTTCCCTTTTTCTTTCCCTCTTTCCCTCTTTCCCTCTTTCCCTCTTAATCTAATAGACCACTTAATATAATTAATAGACCACTTGATTTTCCCTCTTTTTTTCCCTCTTTCCCTCCCGTATAAACCTCTTTCCTTCTTCCCTTTTTCCCTTTTTCTTTCCCTCTTTCCCTCTTTCCCTCTTTCCCATATATTGAATCCGAATTTGATTTTTAAGACTCATCTTTCTCCCTCTCGTTCGCAAGGCAGTGACGCCAAACTCGAAGCCGACGCAAATTAAGTGTATAGATGTTGCATTTGATCACTCGTCGTCGGAGCGTGACCAATGCGCCTCCTACACCCCTTACTGAGGCTACTCCTATGGGGCCCCAGGTGCCTGTCTCATCGACGTCATCAGTATCCATTCACCCGCTCAGTGCACGACGACCTCACCGACGTCGTCGTGAGCCGGACCCTTCTGATCACACTTCCGCAGCATCCAGAGTCGAGGGTGAGGCCTCCCATCCAGGTAGTTTTTTTTCTAATTCTTGATGACTACGTTGTATTTTTTTTTTTCATTTTAAAATTATTATTTTTATGATGCTAAAAATTTGTTGGATTGTGAAATGCTATACTATTAGGGGAAGTTATGTTGGATTGTGAAATGCTATATTATCATTTTGGGAAATGCTATACTATTAGGGGAAGTTATGTTGAATTTTTTGTGAAAATTTAAGCTTTGGGTTTTCACCATTTAAGTATTTTTGGCCAGTTAAAAAAAAAACTAGGGGGCCTAGTCGAATGCTGAAGCCGGCACAGAGTGTACGTTTGACTGGCTCCAAGATCAAGATTGAGTATGACCCAGTACATCGTGGAGCGGCTACAGCTCAACAACATAGCATCATCGCTAGTAGCTGTGGTGTTGTTATTAAACAAATTTGTCCTATGCAGTGGGAGAAATGGGCAGAAATTCCAGATTGGACGAAGGATTTGGTGCGAGACAAGTTGTCGGTTAGTATATTAATTTTTAACCTTTAACTACTTGGTTCTGCATAAAAATATTGTTCTTCTTGATGTTCTGTATATTCATTTTGACTCACTGGATTACTTAGGTATGTATCGAATCTAGTAATGAAATTAAATCATCCAACTCTTGTATCTCGTTATTTAATTCATTTTGATCTATTATATTTCTTACTATTATTTTATTGTTTTTCATATTCGTAGGTAATTTTCGATCTTGATGATATATTTCCCGAGGTCAAGGCCTACTTAGATGAGACCTTAGCAATCCGGTACAAACATTGGAAGAACTATCTTCACACGCATTTTAAGCTATGGGATACTCCGGAGATTGCTCGCCTACATGGTTGCCCAAGCGAGTTGAAGGACCGGCCAGAGGATTGGGAATGGCTTTGCAAACATTTTACGGACCCAAAATTTGTGGTATGTACATAATATTTGAATAATAATTTATTATTGTTTTAGTTATTTTTTAAATCTTTTTTTATTAATTTATTTCAAATAGTTGCATTAACATGTATATTGTGTGTTTAACAGAAGAAATCTGTTGCTGGCAAGATAGCTCGGGAGTCAAAGACACTTCTCCACCATTCTGGTTCGAAGCCCTTTTCATATAGGCTTCAGACACGACGTCAGGTAAAAGTATATTAATTTAGAAATTTTATACAATTTATTTATTATTATTGATTAATAAAATTTTCTTAATGTTTTTTTTTCTTTCTTCAGGAGGGTTCTAAGTTCCCAGAGATCGACATGTTCGAGGACGTTTACGTTCGACCTGGAGATGAGACCGCTGGGCAGCTTCATGTAAGTATATGTAATTGTTATTATTCTTATATGTATGAATCTTTCAAATATTATTTATATATATGTTTTTTCTTTATTATTACAGGCTCTTATGGTGGAAAAGAGCACTACTGTTCTCCAAGAAGCAACATCGCAACTTCCCCCGGAGACCCCAATTGAGGATGTCACAGTACCTGATGATGCAGGTTTTCAGATTTTGACTGATGTCCTAGATCAGAACTTCGGTCGTCGTCACGGCAAGGTTGTTCGGTGCATGGGGAAAGCACGACTTCGTGAGACTGGTGCCTCTTCTTCCAGATCAAACACCACAGAGGTCGATTCATTGAAGGAGGAAGTGATAACCCTAAAGGGTCAACTTGAGGTCCAGGGCGAGCAGATGAGGGCCCAGGGTGAGCAGATGAAGGAGCAGATAAGGGCCCAGGGCGAGCAGCTGCATACTTATGACGGACAGATGAGAGATCTTATACGAGCCATACAGATGACCGGCCTCCAAATCTCACTACCAATACCTGATCTTGCTACACCTTCAACCTCCGAGCCACTTCACCCTGTCGATACCCAGTAGCCACTTCACCTAGAAGATTACTTGTAGTTTTTTCTTTTTTATTTGGACATCTTGTATGTACATTTTCATATATTGTATAATTAAATACTTTTCTTTGGTTAATTAATTATTATTTAGAATTTAATTACAATATTATTAAAAATTAAGAAAGTAATATTTTTTACCAAAACCAAATTTCCACTTTGCGCGACATACAATACGTTGTGCAAAGCATGTTCCCAAGTTGCGCAAAGTATCTTTGCGTGACGTAGACTGCGTCGCGCAAAGTATCTTTGCGCAACTTGGGAACATGCGTTGCGCAAAGACACTTTGAGCGACTATAGTCTACGTCGCGCAAGGATCTTGAGTGACGTAGGTTGGGTCGCGCAAAATACGTCGCGCAAGATCCTGAGTGACGTAGGTTGAGTCGCGCAAAATACGTCGCGCAAGGATCTTGGGTGACGTAGGTTGAGTCGCACAAAATACGTCGCGCAAAGACACTTTGCGCAACGAAGCCTTTACATGCGTCGTGCAAAGAAACTTGCGCGACGGATGTTGAGTCGCGCAAAATACGTCGCGCAAACTGTCTTTGCGCGACGATGGGGTTACTTGCGTCGCGCAAAGCCTTCTGTCACTGCCTTGCCGCGACGGTTTGTGCGCGACGTTTTTTTACTTTGAGCGACGTTTTTTGACTTTGCGCGACGAAGGACCTGCGTTGCGCAAAGTGTTTTTTGTACTAGTGATATTATATATATAGCTAGCATGCATGGCTTGCATTTCATAATTAAGTACCCAAGCAATCATAAACAGTATGTAGTACGTGGTAAATTATGCTACTGTGCACATACATCTGGAATCAGGTGTCCCCTACAGTTCCCCCGAATACTTCATTAGGATCGATACATAAATTCTTTGAAGGATTGCACCGTCTCTACTGAAGTGTTTGGGGGAACTCCGGGTGTCATTTGATCATATCTCAACACAAATTACCGGAGGTGATGGCTAGGATTTGATTACTACAGTACCTAATTAAGTATACCAACCCTGGTTTTAAGTCAATGTTATTGACTCTCTGCAACAAATATCAATTCTCTAATTGATTATTAGCGTATGCATGGCAGCATAGGGTTTTGGGTTCATTATTAGCATTCTCTCTGTATTCTACTTACTGTTCTCATCTTCTCGAGATCATTAACATGCTATATTGTTTCTCTTGTTTGGAAAAAGGTTAGTTTTCTTATAAATTCACAGCAATTTCCCTAAAATCTTTTCCATCACTCTTCTGGCTTAGTAGCCCAATGAACCATATATATAATACTTTTTCTTCTTAATTTCTTTTGTTTTGTGTTTAAACTCCAAAGGAGGCCTTAGATATACATGTGTCTATTTGCTTCTTTCCATCTCTCATGACAGTTTATACCCTGCTTCTCGGCATAAACATAACATTTTCACCATAACCAAGATGTATATATTTACTCCATATGCTAATTTTAAAAGTAAATAAACGACCTGTTGTCCGTAGAATCGTAAGAACATCTATATATGCCGCCTAATAACAAATGATGAATTTCGAAAGTTTTGTATGGTTCACTCCCAATGGCTCACACTTCATATTCTCATTTGCTTTAGAAATTGTTAAAATTTTTCAATAGTTCAGAACCACGAACGATGGGGAACCATATCCGGCTTACAGGATTAGAAAAGGAAAAATTTGAGACAGCTGAAGTTGGATTAACTCTATTATAATCTTCATCGCCTTCTACTAATTTATTAGAACCGTTTGGTTTGCGTCTTTTCCCTCCAATCTGACCCTGCGAAGTTGCGACCAGACCACCTCTTCCAGCTATAATTTCAGAAGAATTTAATAATCCACTAAGTCCACCAACCAATACCTTTGGAAGTTAAGATCAATATCTATCTCAAACTAATAAGCTGTTTGTTAGAGGCATAGAACTACCATCTGCACATATTATATTTTTATTCATCTCCCAGCTTTTACAGTTGTGACAAGAGAAAAGATTTCTTGAAATAATCGACCACAGATGCTTCTTCCTGAAACTCTGGACATGTATTTGTCCACCTAGCCCACATCACCTGATTAATCATCTTTTACTAGGTTGTATTAATAATACTAATCGTGTTTTATTTATCCTTCTACTTAATTTAATTACCTCCTTAATCTCTCTCTTTCTCTCATCAGCTTCCTCTCACACACTTTTATAAGTACAGTCAATTCGTGTCTTTGGTTCTGGTTCTTCTAGCGTACGTAATCATCATCAGCGGGTCTCATGGGAAACTGCTTGAGGAAACACCGTCGAGAGACAGACTCATCAGTTGTCATTCCTAAACCTCATCCCATTGGTTTGCACTCACAGTGTTAATTTCTGTGTTTTTTTTTTAATGATCTGAAGTTGAATATTTATAGTCAAAATGTTTCTAAAATTAAAATTTTTTTTTTCTTTCTTTTGGGTAATTAAGGAGACGTTGGGTTGAAAATTTCTCTACCCAAGAAAACTAATAAAACAGTTCGAGAGAAAGCTCCAACTGTTTCCTCAACTTCCTTACAAGGTCAAGGTACTTACTAATATCTCATTTTTTGGGTAGTTTGTATAAATTTTCTGTATCCTTCGGTTAATTTTATGTTTCTGGGTCCATGAGAAAACGTGAGAAACGAAGATCATCACTTCAATAGAGGAATTTATCTGTCTCTATAAACACATAGGTATTGTTATTGCATGCATGCATCCCAAAAGCATGCAGTTCCTTTTCCTCTGCTAACCAACAAAACTTTGCTCTCTTCTTCTTTTGTTGATGCGTTTAAGTGCAGAAAAAAACCGTAGCAAAAGTGCAAGGGCCACCACAAACTCCATTACTCCGAGTCCAAAAGATCGGAATTTGGAGAGAGTGAACAAGAAGGACGGAGTGTTGCGAGATTACAAGCTATACTGCTTCTGTTACAGTGCCTTGAAAGCTTCCACACGCAAGTTTAGCAGCAAGAACTTGATCGGGCAAGGCGGATTCGGTGATGTCTATAAAGGGTACGTGAGGTATTGTAATATGAAAGCTGCTGCAAAACCAAGTGAGGGGTTTCCAATTGCTATCAAAAGGCTTAGAAAGACAGCACTACAAGGCGATGAACAATGGGAGGTCAGTTTGTTTTCTCTTTTATTTTTGAATAATCCTTGTACTTCCTCTTTGGGAAATGAGCTTATTCTCCTACTTATAAATAACGTATTTTCATAGTAGAAACTTCGTAATCAAATCCGCTCAATTTCTTAGTCTTCATTTGGACATCATACTTACAAAAAATCATTTCAATTGGAGACCATTTAGTCTTCCAATTCCAATATAGTATTTAGTATCTACACTATTAATTTATTTTATACATTTGAATGACTAAATGATCTTAGATTCGATTAATTTTTTGTATGGATGATCTTCAAATGAAGATTAAGGAATTGAATGGTTTTGGTTATAAAATTTTCTCCCAAGGCGAAATACATATTTCACCCTTCAGGTTTGGAGCAATTTTCAATTTGACAACGAGGTTTTATTTTCTCATATTACACCGTGAGGTTTTGAATTGTTTTAATTTATATCTTTTGGTATATGATCATTCTTAAATGAGTAATGTTAGGTAGACTAATTATTTAGTTCATATTTGCAAATCATGTAATGTGTCATCAATGGAAAATATAAGCACGTTAATTAACACTTAAGTCATAATCTAATCATCAACAACCACTTCATACGGTTAATAAAATATAGTTTAAATAGATGACATCCCTAGCATTATCCTTCTTAAATTGATTTGACATAACAAGTGTGGGATCCAATTAGGAGTTGACATGGAAATCACACTTGCGCACACCCAAACAATTCATCATTGAACTTTAACTTCTCCTCAATCGACAAACAATCACACAATTTAGTCTCACTGATGTGAGTGTGGCTCCTACTCCGCTTAAAAACATGTCTAACGTCTGCAACATCATCAATTTACCGAGTATCATATGGTCAAATTAGAGAAAGACATAAATTGATACAATTTCAAAACATCAGGTGCAACATGTGAAAACTCAAACCCCGTAACTCTTTTGAAATTCACCGAAAATATGGAGGGTGTAAATCTAATTAGCCCTTTTTCACACACGCACTCTCTTTCTTTCAATATCTATCTTTCTGCGTGTGTGAGATTTATGTTGTGGGTGCAGAATGAGAGGAAATTTATGAGCAAAATAAGTCATCCAAACATAGTGAAACTAATAGGGTACTGCTGCGAAGGTGAGCACAGAATGTTGGTTTATGAGTACATGAGCGGAGGAAGCTTGGAGGCCCAACTCATGGCAGAAAATGCGACACGGTTAGATTGGAGGAGAAGAACCAAAGTAGCACTCGGCGCGGCCAAGGCTCTGCATTGTCTTCACACTCGTGGGGCGCCAGTAATTCATCGTGATCTCAAAGCTTCAAATGTTCTGTTGGACGATGTGAGGCTATGTCATCATACTTTTTAACTAGTAATTGTGGAAAATATATACAAATAGAGCCAGTTACGTATCAATATATAATTTTAAGTGAATCATGAGAACACTAAGATGTCAATAAAAGAATACTAAACATGGTTTATATGGTTTGTCGATTTACTGTTCCTCGAGTTCTATTTGTAATCAAAAGTCGTAAGGGTCCTATTCATTTGTATTTGTCAATAATTAATCTAACCTTAAGAAGATAATAAACATTGCAGGACTTCAATGCCAAGCTATCAGACTTCGGCCTGGCAAAATACGGACCCAAAGATGACCAGGACCACGTAATGTCAAGGGTTCTTGGCACCAAAGGCTACATCGCACCTGAGTACATAGGGACAGGTACTCAACCAACCACCAAATATACAACAATTCGTACATACAATTGGTGTATTCAACGTCCCTCTCATCACTTCACGTAGTTGGTGTCACTTTGACCAACTTACATGCGAAGGGCATCTTATACACCTAGCACATGCTGCCAGACATTTCATTTGTCCTAAGGGGTAATTTGGTTTTCATTTTTACAGGGCATGTGACACTCAAAACGGACGTATACAGCTTCGGCGTGGTGCTCTTAGAGATCTTCTCAGGCTCCTGCGCCGTGAAGAAATATTCGGATGGAATGGCTGGTGATCTTACAAAGTGGGCTGAACCATATCTTAGCAACCGCCAACAACTGCATTGCGTGATTGATCAGAGACTCGGAAATAACTTCCCGGTGGAAAAAGCTCACAAGTTTGCTGAACTAATTCTCCGATGCCTCGATTCAGACCCCATGAGCAGACCAACGATGACTGAAGTCGTGGTTGATTTGGAGGAGTTGCATGAAAACACAAGCAGCAATCGGATTTAAGACCATGTTACTGCATTTACACCATGCCCTCCTTACAGAAGGATTTTCCCTACACGAAATGGATGTCAGACATAAAGCTAGGAAGCTGTTTTCCTTCATAATGATATCCTACAATGCGCAAGTGTCCACTAAAACTATATAATGAAAGCAGGGCAACTGTTTGCATGAATTAGCAAATTCTAATTACAGAAAATACAACATTTACGAGAGCGAGAATAGCATGTATTGGCGCCGGGATGATTTGACACCGGCAGTTGTGACGGGATAAGAACATCCGTCATTCTGCAGAATTAAACTGATAGCTAACTTTTTACACAACTACCATCAAGCAGATTACCAATACAATATAGCTACATGGCTTCTGGAATTACAGGCGGTGGTAACCTATTCAGAATGACTCAAAACTGTGAAAAATACATGCCCAAACTCAATTCTCTGTAAACATAATATGGGATCAAACAGGTAATTTACAGACGGAAAAACTCTGTTAACGCACGCGTGGAGATTGCCTTTGGGATGCCAATGGGGATGCATTTGGTGGTACATTGAGAGGAGAACGGTGTTGTCGCATTGGCGACTTCCGAGGAATAGGAAGTGTCTGCTTTTCTGATTGAGAGTTTCTGGCTGCAGTCTTTGGGGATTCAAGTTGTTCCAGCGTTGCTAATACCACTGACATTGTGGGCCTGAGTTTAGATTCGGGGCATAGGCATTGTGAAGCAAGGGTAGCAGCTGTATAAGCTGCTTTCTGGGGATATTGGCCCTCCAACTTGGTGTCCATAATCCGAAATAGTTTTCTTCTGTCACCCAAATATGGTTTTGTCCAGTCTACCAGGTTCTGCTCCGCACCAACTTTCGTTTTATCAACAGCTCGCCTTCCAGACAGTAGTTCCAGCAGTACAACCCCAAAACTATAGACGTCACTTTTAGCAGTCAATCTACCTGTTAAACAGTGAAAATGCATGTTACACATCCACATAAGCATTAATCATGTGTTGCGAACATAGTGAATTCAAGCACTTAAGATTCTCTGCATTGTATCTGCTACAACAATGTAATGAATTTAAGGAACAGATGCAGATAACTAGTGAAGCGGTAACTCTATGCTGAACACCAACTCATACCGAATATTCTCAGTCCCTGCCCTCCGATTACACTACGTCTATCCCTGAACTGTCTACGCGCCACCCCTCCTGCCGAGATGGCGGCACAAATCCAATCTTTTATTAACCTCGAGTCCGCTTCGGCAACTCAAAAGGTTATAATTGACCAGTGCAAAACTATTTTTTTTTGCATTACAGAGACCAGTTTACATAAGTTCCGCCTTAAGGAAATCTTAATGACAAATAATTACAATAATCAAATTTGTTCCGTTCAATTATCATATGCAACTCAAAAGCTTTAACTTTTTCTTTCTCAACCTTGTGAATCAATAGATGAGCAAACTCCAAATGTAAAATCACACTACTTAGTACTTATATATAGGTCTAACGAATCATTCTTCTCTAATTTCACCTCAGAGAAAGTATTGAAACAACCTCTTATTAGTTAGTCAACTGGCACCAAGGTGGATATCCTCTAATCAAAAGGTTAGAGATGACCAATCCGGTTATAGGTAATCTGGTGCAACGTCAAAGAGATAGTTCAATGCAAATTTCGTTAAAATTTATTTTGTACTAAATTCCATAGTAATAGCATATTTAGAGACTCACAATATCAGCTTTCTCAAACAAGATACATTGCATGTACTATTAAAAAGAGTCTATGACTCAGGGATATTTGCCAGCAATCATTGGTCATACATAACAAAAGTAAAACACCAATAATACTGCATATAGACATTAAACAGACCTGTAGCAACATATTCGGGTGCTGCGTAGCCTTGAGTACCCATGACTTGAGTAGACACGTGAGTCCTGTCACCAGTGGGACCAGCCTTAGCCAAGCCAAAATCAGAAAGCTTCGCGTTGAATTCCTGGAACCACAATGCAACATTTATGTCAATGATTTATCCAATCTAAAGATAAGATTATTAAACATGATGAGCTAGTTTCCTCTTTGTTCAACATACCGAATCTAGTAAAATATTGGAAGCCTTAAAATCACGATATATGACTTGTGATTCTGCCTCATGAAGAAAACTGAGCCCCTTTGCAGCACCTATGGCTACTTTCATTCTTGTTGCCCATGAAAGTGGTTGCGGCCCTCCTGTGAAACATATGTAAAAGATCAAAATTACAAAGTTTTCAAGGCAAAAACCAAGGAGTTTCTTCATATTGCCAACGCAACTGTTGTTTATTTGCAAGAAAATAAGCATAAAAGTTAACTTCCAGATAACTTAAAACAATTGTGAGAGGAGGGGGAAGGGAACTATGCTTCCTATTAATGGTAGAAGAATACATCACTTACTTCTAAACAGATGATTCTCTAGGCTTCCTTTTGGCAAAAACTCATACACCAGAAGGCGGTTCTCACCCTCTAAGCAGTATCCGATAAGCTTAACCAGATTTGGATGATGGAGTTGACCAAGATAATTTACTTCTGTCTGAAATTCATTGGTTATCACTACATAAGCCAAGCATGAGAATTGAAACACAACACACATAAAGAAAATTGTTAAGAAGAAACCTACCAACCACTCCTTGTGGCCTTGGAAACCTTCAGGTTTGAGCTTCTTGACAGCAACAACCATTCCGGACCCCGGTTTTGAAGCTGTCATTGTGCTCCCATTAATCCATCCTTTGAAAACATAACCAAATCCTCCTTCACCGAGAAGACTGTCAGGGCGAAAGTTTCTGGTGGCAGTCTTTAGCTCATTGAATGAGAAGGGTTTCAAATTTGGAGATGACAATATTTCACCTTCAGTTCTTGGGGTAGGAAGACTTGAAGCATTGCTCCTTCCACTATACGATGGGACGGTCAAAGTGGAGGGAACTGAGGAAGGGTTAGTTTTGCTGGAAACTTTGGAAACCCCTGATCCTGACAGGTCAAGTAATCAATAATCAACAATCAATTTGGAAACCTACACCAACTAGCATTCCTCAGGAAATGTTATATATAGCACAAATCTACTAGAGTAATAAGACACTTAAGCAAACTAATCGATTCAAAATTTTAGAGGAACAAAATGAAACGATTGTGTAAATTCTTTTAATGACTTCTAAGAGGACCGATGTAAACTTGTCGATCAAGGTACAGGGTTTTGAGTGATCAGGTGGCCTCAAAGAAAGATACCAGCTGGCCCGGTTCACAAAACACCTTAAATTAAGCATCTTTGCTCGATGTTCCAATGATCACTAGTATATGATGAAGTGGAATTTTGTGGAGCATAGAAAAAACAAAAAACCTCTGTTTTCGTACAAAGGACCACCATACTTTTCCCCTGAGGCCCCAATTGTCACTAAAGTCTTTGATTCTACAGATCTTAGCGTGCCATTAACGCCCATCCTTCACGTGATTATCGTAAAGTACAAAATGAATGTTGAAATCACTTTCACAGTTTGCCCCCATTTCAGGGCAAAAACAAACCGAGTAAAATTGTAACAGTTATCAGCTAAAAGATTACTAAAAGCACATTGCGCATCACCAAATAATGACAAAAATATCTAAAGCTGTCTTCAACGCGTTCTGTATTCTCCTCAAAAAGGCAAAATATCCTATTTCTTTGCAGATTAAAGAACTGCTTAACAATGGAAAAACCCCGGAAATTTTTCCATCTTTCTAAATGATATTCAAAACCAATAATCCATTGCAAAAACAAAGAATTAATAACTAACAGAAAACAAAAGAAGAATAAATTAACCAATCTCCAGAAATACAGAGACAGAGACTTGTTTCAATACATAGCAGAATTTGCTCCAGAGATGAACTAAGCTACCCAGAATCCAAAAAAAAAAAAAAAAAAACCACCCTCTAATTCAATAAAAACCAACCAAACCCACCAAAATTTTACTGCTTTAAACCAATAAAAACTCTCAGAAGACACTAAATATACCCATCAAAATACAAGACCAGCTGATGAAAATTAAGGTATTTTTTCAAAGCAAAGCAATTGAAACTCACCCGAAGTTCCAAAGGAGCTATGTGCGGTATTAACTTTAGCAGAAGAACCGAAACAGTTGCCCATTTGCTACTCCAAAAGCTCACAGGCGCTCTCTTTTTACTTTCTCACGACTTTTAACAAGCACAAGATAAATAATCAGCAAGCCATGGCAAAAAAACCTGAATCCGTGTAAGAAACTGCAGCTGACTTGTTCTTCTTCTGGGTTCTCTTCGATCGAGCTCAATTTCTAGGAAAAAAAATGAAATTAGAAAATTGGGAGGGGAGGAAGAAGGAGAAAGAGCGGCGAAGGTGAGAAATGGAAACTGAGAAGAAATTGGCAGAGGCGGGGGAATGAGTGTCTGTCTTGGCTTCGTCTTTGGCTAAGAGACGCGACAAACGTGTGGAGGCACGCTGTTAGCCAATGACGTGGTCTACCGTCTACACCTTTGCTCGTGTGTGAATTCCCTTGTGTACCCCGTGTACTGTGGACTTGTAGTTTGTCAAATATCGATTGCATTAGTTTGAATGACGAAAGTACCCTTGTATGCTTCCATCGTACGTTGTCATGTGCATGAATGCTTCATTGGTAACACGAATAAAGGTTCCGAGATTGATCAACAAAGATGGCAACCATTTGATTAGATTTTTTATAATGTCAATTGATGATTGGTTAATGTCAATTCAATTGAGATTTCGAGGGATTTTAATTTTTTTTAATAAATCAATGAGTATTCAATCAAAATTTAAAGTGATAATCTGAAATTCAACGCATAATTAATAAGGATATAATAACAGTTTATTACAATCCTTATCAATACGGGTGTATTCAATTAGAAAGATTTTATGGTATAATTTGAACATTCACATACAAACCTCACATCTCCCTATGAGATTTTAAAGGAATATCACGATTTTACATGAAATCTCTACAAATTAATTAAACTCGATTATAAATCCATCAAAATCTCAATTTTATACACTCCCTTCATAATATAATCGATTAGTTAAACACATACAAGGACTGGTTGATGCAAGGATCTTAGTATACGGTCGCGCACAATAACTGTTGGTCCCTATCTAAAGTCAAAATATGATCTCGCACAATAACTGGTAGTCCCTATCAGTTTGTGAAGAGCTTACCTCAAATTCTAGTAATGTATAACTTGTTAGAATGATAATATGATTTTTTTTTAATGTTATTCTATATTGTTGTCACAATTATAATAATTAATCTTAATGAGGAGCTGATTGTGTGCATATATATATATATATATATATATATATATAATTGCTTGCGTTTGTGTACATCCTTTAATTAATTCAATCCTCTTTTCGAGTTTGTAAGAGTCAATAATCCCTTATATTTTGAGACTTGATAGTGAAGTAAAACATATAAAAAATAACAACACTCATCAATTTAAATGAAGTAAGAACAAGAACAAAGGCGTGTTCATTATCATAGAGAGAATATATATGGTAGACCGGCCACAATATTGTTGTGATTGCTCACACAAAAGAAGTATTACTGCATATTTGTGTGATCCAACGCTTTACCCGAAGTTTTCTTCATCCACTTGTGCTTAATTAGTGCACATCTAATATGGGTAATATTTAATATGAGTAATGTTACACTTACTATATGTTCATTTTATAGTAGTGTTGGGCACTTTAGAGGATACTCCCAAGCATTAAAGTTGATTGCCTATGAGCTTAGCCCGACCAGGATACGCGGAGAGTTTTCCAATCGCCAAGGGTACATGAGCAGATTGACAACTTTATGGGACATGTCTACCCAGACGTCAGACAATGTGACGAGGACTCACAATTAGTAGCAAAGACCTAGGATCAGACGTAAAGGTGGTTGGAACGGCATTCAAAGAGAGGGTTGGATAACCAAGGCTAAGTGTCCCATCACTTTGAAAAGGCGCATCATCTCAACTAAACACATGTCACTTCACGAATGTCTGGTTTATAGGTGAAAATGTGTCACTGTGCTATTCTAATAAGGTGGCGCATTAAATGCCAAATTGGGAGAACCCAAGGTAAGGGGTTTTTTGATAACCTATATAAAGTGGTAGCAAACTCTTGTAGTGCGTCGGACAACTGAAATAAGAGAGAGTTTATGTATGAATCGAGCTCATGTAGCTCAGTTTTAAGGGGTGAACCACTCAAACCTTTTAGTCCATTTCATTTCCCTCCATACCTGCCCACCAAGGGTTTAGTATTTTAATTTGTTAACCTGCAAGTTTTAAGCATTAACAATTTATACTATCTTTCTAATAAAAAATAGAACCCACAACACATGGGAGTGTTATTTTTATTATAAAAATAACATAAATAATCATCCAGATATATGTTAAGAGTATGATTTTTAATCCAATCTAATAACGCTTTTACAACCCTTGCAATTTCTTTTTATTTTCTTTTTATGAAGTAGGTGTGAAAGAGAATGGTGTTAGTTGACTCATCGTGGTTATCTTTTTAATTCGGTCAATGAAAACTTTTGGTGCTCTGTTTGTTTTTATATTCATTTGGTCACTTTGGATTGATAGTTTGATACCCTCCTCCAATAACTTCCCAATATGCGATCAATTTAGAAATAATTGAGGGGTATATTTGGAAATGTAAATAATGCGTCGTGTGAAAGCTATTGGTTAACAAAGAATCAATAGATAAATAGAGAGGAAGCATCACGTGGACAAATAGAAATACATACATATATATACACATATATATATAAGGATTTGATAGCGTTGAAATTCAAATTTGATGTATGCCTTGACTGCAAATTCCTTGCATTCGCTAACCCTTTTCACACTGGACCTACTACTATTATGGTTCCATCAGTTAATTCCGTGTAATTTTGAAAAATTGGAAAGCGTATAATTTGGGAATTTAACATGTATTTCTAAAAAAATATGCGAAACTACCCGAATTCTTTATTGTTATAGTTAGATTGAAAATGAAAACTAAGAAAGTACGTGTATAATAAGCACATAATACGTTTGAATGTAGAAAATGTGTATTTTGCATTCCATTGAAAGTATACAATGAATAAGGGTAAAAAAAATTTTGAAATATTACGTATGCATGTTATACTTTAATGCACTTGTAGTGTGCAAATAAGACTTTAATGCACTTGTAGTGTGCAAATAAGAAAGGAAAAAAAAAAAAAAAAAAAAAAAAAAAAAAAAAAAAAAAAAAAAGAAGAGAGAAAGGAAGAGGATAAATGTTACTTGTCGAACAGTTGTTACTGCAGGAGGCGCAAAATATCATGGAAACTGGAAAGACAATGACAGGGAGAGGACTTAGAGGAGTCGACGAGGAAAGAAACCCGTATCCGCCTCTCACCTGCCTAATGCCAACCTTGATTTCCAGCAAGGACATCTGTCAATGTGTTAAGTTGCTGTGTCAATGGTTTTGACGTGGCATGTTATATGACAATGGTAACATTTGCGGTGTAAGACTGTAAGTAAGTCCTTCTTCAATCAACGGGACACAGTAGCCTTGGCGGACAATCCAAGTAACGGGACGAAGTCACATGGCGCTGCTAGTGTCTAAGAATGTTGACCTCACCTGTCACCTCCATGGGTCAAGTCAAACGATATTAGTATTTTCAAACTATATTGGGGAACGCAAATTACCCTTTACCACCGTCATGGAAAGATGTCGAGTCCTTACATGATGGCGTGGGTTCAAAACAATATTAGATGAACAAGGTTATAAAGACGCCAACGACATTGTGTAATGATACATAATTTCACTTGGAAATTGTTTTCTCAATTCAATCATGATTGTTTATATCTCATACTGAATGGTTCGTTCTATTGACAAAAGACTTGTAATTCAAGTGATTAAGGGCTCATCTATAGATTCGAAGTCTTATATTTGATTTCCTTCCTCTCTACTATCGCTTGTACATTCACGAAACCTCTTTGGATTTCCGGAAAATCATATTATCATCCCTTGAAATTTTAAGTCGTTTTCACTTTTCTCATAATTCCTTCAGTCCAAAACTAGGGTTTTATGAAAAGACAAATTTCTCAGATGGAAGAGCTCAAGGGTGCCATGCAACTTTCAAATTTGACCCTACACAGTTAATCTTCCTCTCCCTTGCAGCCTAGTACCACAGCCTTCATTTATTTGTTCGTGCAGGAGCCACGTAGCGAAACAAACAGAAAACTGAATACTCATTAAACGCTTAGTGGGCCTAAATACAAACGTCTCTGGGCCTCGTCGTCCATCCTGCTATATTAGTATTTTGAGGAGTTAAGGCCATTTCTAAACAAGGGCTGGTCAGAAGACTCGTTTTAACTCTCTGGTCTTTCAAGATTCTTTAAGATATTAATATTTTAATGAATAGTATAGGACTATATCTGCCTACGTCTCCAACTAAGGGCCAGAGGGTTCGTTTTAGCCCTGTCACAAAAAACCGTCTCCAACCAAAGGCCAAAGGGCCAAACGTAATTTATTATTTAAAAACTACAACTTAAATGTTGTTTAAGTTTTATGTTGTTAAATGTTCTTTTTTTATGTTGTTAAATGTTGTTATTAAAATAAAATAAAATAAAATGAAATAAATTTTGTGAAATATAAGTTATAGGAAAAAATAAAATTTTAAAAAAAACATGAAACAAATTTGTAAAATAAAAGTTATAGGAAAAAAAATAGAATTTAAAAAAAATATATGAAAAATAGAAGTTATAGAGATGGCTAACTGGCAGCAAAGCAGAATGATGTAATACCGTGCCAAGTGCCAGGGGTCCGCGTTTGCGCAGCCAATGAGAAGCGCGACGCAGTGTCACACTGTCACCTACTCCAATCAAAAGCCTCCACGTAGACAAACCCACGTAGCCTTGGCGCTCCCGCCTGTATTAACGGTCTCTTCGTCTGAATCGTGGCAGTTATTTACGCAAAATTATTCTGCTAATCTGCTTCTAGCTTCCTCTTGAAACTGCTCATCTGAAACCCTAATTATCTTGCTTGATTTGAAAAAAGGGGGAAAAAAATAAGAGACGAGTGAGAGAAAGAGAGAGGCCGGATTCAGATTCCGAAGGGGTATTTCCGGCCACATTTGTACCGGCGGCTGAAATGGAAGCGCATGGGTCGGGGCTCCGGCGCGTGTTGGTGTTCGGCTTCTGCGTCTTTGGAATTTGGGCTGCTTATATCTACCAAGGCGTGCTTCAGGAAACTCTGTAAGACTTGGTTTTTCTTTCTCTCTGCATTTGGGGATTTCCCAGATCACGCAAAATTTTTTATTTTTGGGGATTTTCAACTCCTGAAATTGTTTCCGAAATTCGGAGAGCTGATTGTTGAAGTTAATCAAATTGGTGATGCCTTGATCTTTGTTTTTAGGTCCACGAAGCGATTCGGGCCAGATGGGGATAGGTTCGAACACCTTGCGTTCCTGAACCTAGCTCAGAATGTGGTTTGTCTAATCTGGTCATATATAAGTAAGTTTCAATCTTTCTGAAAAATCTTGAATTTCTAATAGTGTGGATTGATTTGAGCTGAAAAAATGAATTGGGCGATAATATTGTCATGTGGTTTTCTTTGAGTAGTGTTAAAGCTTTGGTCTAGCAGTAATGCTGGAGGCGCACCTATGTGGACGTACTGGAGTGCCGGGATTACTAATACGATTGGACCCGCTATGGGGATCGAAGCGTTGAAGTATATCAGTTATCCTGCTCAGGTTTGTTTTCCAATTTTGGGTTTGATCTACCAAATGAGCAGCATTAGAGAATATATAGTAATGGTCATAGGAAAAATTGATGGTTTTGTGTCCTAAGTCTAGTTTACTAGATTTGAGTTTCTTAGGATCTAATTAGTGCAGAAGCAAGCGATTGTCATATATGTTATGGGGTTGTTCATTTCCTCTGGATAAAAATCATTGGCAGAAAAATGGTTTAGGACCGATCCCATCTTTTGGATAAGTGGTCAGTTGAGCTGAGTTGATAAGGGTGTTGAATTGGTTGTTGAAGGGATGACAAGAACTGTGAAAAGTTTCGTTCTTGTGGTTTTTAAGTAATGCTAAATAAATGGATCCGTAGTTTTGGATGTTAAAGCTGTTCTTTTTACTTGCAGGTCTTGGCAAAGTCCTCAAAAATGATACCAGGTCAGATATCTTCAAGTTTGTTATTTTTCCATATCTTATTAAAGCACGCATTCTACGCATTAAGTTCAATTAAGATTGTGACTATTATATTGATTACATTAATTAGATTAACCATTGCATTTTGTAAATAAATAAGGTAATAAATGATTGTTATTTGTATGCAGTGATGCTGATGGGTACTCTAGTCTACGGCAAAAGATACAGCTTTCCTGAATATGTTTGTACTCTCCTTGTTGCCGGAGGGGTATCCATATTTGCACTCTTGAAGGTGAGGGTTGGTGTGTGTTCGTGTTTCTTGAGAATGGAACAAGAACAAAATAATTTTTACATTTTCTATTTCAATTTTCCTTCAATAAATTGGCCCCAATAAATATATGCAATTTTTGTTTTTATTCTTACGTTTTTCTCATTTGGTCCATTTTAGACTAGCTCAAAGACTATTAGCAAGTTGGCACACCCGAATGCTCCCCTTGGATATGGACTATGTTTTCTCAACCTCGCCTTTGATGGATTCACAAATGCCACCCAGGATTCAATAACTGCAAGGTATACTTCAGAACAGCATCATCTTTCTCCTACCATTTAACTACTGGTTGCTTTTCTGTTATTCACTTGTTCTTGACGTTATTTAATCCAGTTATCAAAATTTGCAACCCCAGGCCCCAAATCATTTCTCGTTGACGAAAAACCTAGCTTTTAAGAATGCTCGAGGCAATTTACATTCCAATCCTCTATATATTCTTTATGGGAATAAATGCATGAAATTGTTAGAGCCATCTATACGTGACCGATACAAAGAATTGAGTCTCAAATGTTGTTGCTTTTGTCTTTGCTTAGGTATCCAAAAACAAGCGCCTGGGAAATAATGTTGGGCATGAATTTATGGGGTACCATATACAACATGATTTACATGTTTGGCTGGCCGCATGGCAGCGGATTTGAGGCGGTTCAGTTCTGCAAGCTGCATCCGGAAGCAGCTTGGGACATTCTTCTCTATTGTCTCTGCGGTGCAGTTGGGCAGAACTTCATTTTCCTAACCATAAGTCGTTTTGGTTCCTTAGCTAACACCACCATTACCACTACCCGCAAGTTTGTAAGCATCGTGGTGTCTTCGGTGCTGAGTGGCAATCCCCTGTCAACAAAGCAGTGGGGGTCTGTTTTCATGGTGTTTTCTGGGTTGTCATATCACATCTACCACAAGTGGAGGAAATCCCAGAGAGCGCCGAAGAAGAGAAAGCCAATGTAACAACAATTTTGAATTTAGATATTCAAAAGCCCTTCTTTTTTCTTTCCAAAATTTTCCATCTCTTTTGTTTCCCCTCGTTGGTCATATATTTGAACCTTATATAGTTAAATACTCAAGGTTCTTTGTAATGTAATTGAATAGACCTTCTACCAAATTTGCTCTTTTGAGAAATTAATTGAAGTATGTGAGTCAGACAAAAATGGATGAAGATTCTCTCCTCTCTAAATTTTTCTCGCCTTCCTTCCTATTTGAATGGTAACAATTAAGCCATATCAACACTAGAGAGATAAAGACAGAAAAGTGTTTAAAAAAAAAAAACCTAGTGTCAAGAATGGAGAAAAGCATTAAAAAAAAAAAAAAAAAAAGTAGAAGCAAGTTACTATGCTTCTAAAAAAATAAAAATTCAAAGCATAGTGAACAATTCTTATTTAATGAAATTCCAATTTTTGCCCTTACTTATTATCTTTGGTAATTATAATATCACATTCATTATCATATTCTTTTTAGTTTTTAACATATTTACAACAGTTTTATATAAAAATTTACCAAGCACTCCGACACTGTTTTTTATTTTTGTTAAAAGCACTTTTACAAAAAAAAGTTTAACAAACACCCAACAATTTTATTGTACAGTTATTTATTCTCACAAACAAATATATATGTGTGTGTCTATATATATATATATATATATATATATATATATATTTTTTTTTTTTTTTTTTTTTTTTTTTAAACGTCACAATACCCAACTAGTCTTTCCAATAAGCATTTATCCATTTATCTTCGAAATTGTATTTGAGATCATTATTTTCTAAAAAAAGTTTGGATACAAAGTTAATAAACAAATATTGTTTCTCTCTTTACCAAGTTTAATTACAAAAAATGAGGAATTCATATGCAAATTAGAAATAACAAGTAATATTTTACTAAAATATTAAAAAAGAAATTGTAGCAATGGTCCCTCAACTTTAATTTAATTAGAGTAATGGTCTATCAACTAAAAATATGTAACCATGGGTCCCTTAACTCATCAAAACGTGTAGCTATGGTCATTTTCGTCAACTTTGTTAGAACTTCTGTCCATACAAGTGACATGTCATTTGCGTGAGGTTGAATCAAAAGAAAATATATGGAAAACCAAATACAATAAATTGTAGTAATGGTTCCTTAACTTTAACCAAATTAAAGCAGTGGTCCCTCAATTTTAACTTAATTGGAGCAATGGTCTCTCAACTTTAACCTAATTGTAGCAATAGTCCTTCTAACATGACTCATTTTGACGGAATTCTGATGAAGTTGATTAAAAGGACCACAATTGTACATTTTGATGAATTAAGGGACTAATGATCATGTAATTTTAGTTAAAGAATCATTGCTACAATTGAGTTAAAATTGAAGGACCATTTCTACAATTTTCTCAATATTAAAATGATTTATATAAAGAGGGAATAGCTTTCGAGGAGTAAAAGTTGAGAGATTAAACTAAAGTTTTGCAATCCTTTTTATCTCATCTTTCATAATGTCAACTGGCGATTGGTTATTATAACGTTAGGGTTTTGAACTCCAACGATAATCAACCGGATTCTCATGCCATTACCGTCGGGGATGGCTGCCATCGATTCTACGATCAAAATAACGATCGAAATTACGCAAACCACCAAGAAAGGGGTTCGAGCACAGAGGTCGGGGCGACGATAATTATTATTATTATTTTTTCTTTAAAAGGAAAACTGGACCCGTGAACTCGGCCCGTTTTACACGGACTAGGATTAGGTCCGGTTTCATAATTAAAAACCCAACACCCCGACCCATTATAGCCCAAAGTGGGAGAAATAACGGGAAATATGGTGCTAAAATGGGCTTCAAGTGAGCCCACAACTATTTGTTTCTAGAAGTTAGGGCAACTTAAAATGGGCTTAAATTATCTTTTATCGGATAAATATAGATGCAAAAAATAAAAAAATAAAAAATAAAACGATGCCATTCACTTTTGGTCAAGTTCACTTTAATTTGGTCCCTATAATTTAGTTAAAATTCGCTTTTGGCTCTAGTATTTTTTTTTAATTACAAAAGGAGTAGTCCTTGTGGTTTTAATTTTTACATTTTAAGTTTAACAAATGATGAAATTCAAAGGCTACCTTACTTGGACAAAAAAAAAAAGCTACCTTACATTTTTGCATCCATTTAATTAACGAAAAAACAATGCAAAATATACCCTGTTGCATGGTTGTTAAACTAGTAAAATTAAAATTGAGACGTTTAAAATGATTAAAAAAAAATTTAAAGAAAAAAGAAGCCATTTTATGTAAATATGTTGAATATTAGAGAACTAAAAACTTCTTATGTGGCACCAAATTTTAAGAGAGTTGTTTAATAATAAAAGGGCCCAAACTAATAGACATGTGCATTGGGTTATACAAAGCCCGAAAAGAAAAGAAAAAAGTTTTAAAAAGGCCTGGGCCGAACTGACGGCCCATTTTAAAACATTATAGAAGCGTAGGGCGTCGATTCACAGTCCTACCCCTTTCCTACAAAAGCAATCATTCCGCTCCTATCCATTCTTGCGGTGTCCAAAATCATTATTTATTATTCAATTTTTTTTTACTTCATATTATCATTACTCACACACCACACGTCCTTTTTGTATTTTCTTTTGAGAAATTACGGAAAATTATTAATGTGCTCCTATTTATTTATTATTTTATTTTCTCTGCGTAGTCAAGTCACATAGATTTATTGAATGTTCGCATTTATAGTGTTTCTTTTTATTTTTAGTGAAATAATGGATAAATCCCTTGATAATTATGCTTAGTTGCTTAAAGCTGACGATTTTGCTCGGTCGAAATGGACTTTTTGTCTGGACGACTAGCACTTACTGCTAAAATACCTTTGTTTCTGTTCGACATACCTTCGGGTAAATACGAGCAAGCCCAGCATGGGTAGTTGCTCGGGGAACGGAGGAGAGAAAAGGGCCCGAGGCCTCGTGGACCGGCTCCAGCGTGGGCAAGTCCGAGTAAAGGTGGAGGTCCGAGCTTCGGGCCCATGAAGAATTGCCAGCCCGAGAGCCTGAGGTCCTGTGACGTCAGCGCTGACGTCAGCCGTTATTTAATTTTTTTTGTGTCAGGCTCGTGCACCCCACTCGCGCGTGGGGGCGCATCACCGACACAAAATCAGAAGAAAAAAAATTTGCTTTTTCAGTTACAGTTGGAAAGCCACGTGGCTTCCCACGGTCCGTTCGATCTCAACGGATATTTAATTTGGACCGTTTGATCTCAACGGTAAAAAAAAAAAAAGTCTTATTTAATATCCACCGTTCGATCTGAGATCAACGGTGGATATTAATATGCTTTATAAATAAAAAAATAAAAGAAAAAATAGTTTTAAAATTAAGAAAAGTTACCGTTGTGACACGTGGCACAATCTGGAGTGTTGGAATTCAAATTTTTTTATATCCAATGGCAGAGATTAATTAATTGAATAAAAATTTAAAAAAAAATTGTAAAAAATTCAAAAAAAAATCTGAATTTTTTTTTAAAAAAATTGTTTTTACTTTTCTATAAATACCTTCTCATTATCATTTGCCTTACACAACAATTTCATATTTTCGTAACTACTTTCAATCACATTCCTTTCTTTGTCTCAAAGTTTGAATCCTTTTTTTTTTCAACAAAATGACCACTGGTGTAGGTACGAATTGGTCGCTTCTTGAAGATGTTGCGTTGTGTACTAGCTGGGTTGAAGTTACTCATAGTTCGCTTACGGGTAATGAGATGCAGTTGCGAGAAATGTGGAGTCTTATTCATACCAATTATCTTGAGAAAATTGATGGGAAAAGAACCAAAGAATCGATGTCCAGTCATTGGAAATTACTTAGCCAATCGTTTAGTACGTGGAGAGACGCATTGGCACAAGCTAGTAGTAATATTCGAAGTGGGGAAAATTACTCGGATCAGGTAACAATATATTATTTATTTGATACCCAAATTTACATTATAATTATTTGTTTGTATTATTTATTTGTTACCTACATAATTTATTATTTATTGTTTGTATTATTTATTTGTTACCTACATAATTTATTATTTATTGTTTGTATTATTTATTTGTTACCTACATAATTTATTATTTATTTGTTACCTACTTACATTATAATTATGTTGTTTGTATTATTTATTTGTTACTTATTTTCATTATAATTATTTATTCTCCCGAATTGTGTAGAAAACTATGAATAATGATAGAGATCTTGAGAAAATTGGTGTGAGATTTGTGAGGATGGATGGTGGATTATATGGAGGATTCAGAAAGGATTAGGTTGTACATAATGCCACGTGACATGCCGTCATTCGTTAACAATCTGATGGAAATCTATCCTCAAAGATTGTAAACAAATTATGACACGTGGCGCGACGTGATTGGTTAATAATCTTATCAGAAATCCATCACCAATTATTGTATTTTCGGATAATGACACGTGGCATAACGAGTACGATTAAAAAATTTATCGGAAATCCATCCCCAATAATTGTCTTTTCGGATTTTATGACAAGTGGCGCAACGACAACGATTAAAAATCTTATCCGAAATTACAAATAAAATTATTTTGTATTATTTAATAATACTTCGGATAATGACACGTGGCGCAACGAGAACGATTAAAAATCTTATCCGATATTACAATTAAAATTATTTTGTATTATTTTATAAATAAATAAAATACTAATATTTTATTGCCTATTGCCAGGGCTATTGAAGTGTAACGGTGGAGATGCAAATGCTATTGCCAGGGCTATTACTGTTCATTAAGGGCAATTACTGTTCATCAGGTGGATTGAATAGTGCATAACCTAGGAGAAGGGCTTCAACGCTGGAGTTGCTCTAAGAAAAGAAGAGGTCTTAAAATATATAATCCGTCTTAATCTTCCGAAAAAATAACCATCTAATTAAGAATTGCTCTTTATTTCGTAGGGTTCTTTCGGTACGGCCCGAAGAAAACATCCGCTTTTTTTTTTTTTGTGTTCACGAGGCCTAAACCGCTAGGAGAAGCTGACTGGTTGGTCAGCGAAGGAGATAACTTTTGGCGACCCATTGTTGGATGCCCAGTGATGCCATTGCCAACCATGGCTCAGAATGGGTGATAGGTACTGGTGAAAATATTAATTTTTGGCATGCAAGATGGTTAGATTTTCCAATAGCTGATAGGTTTGGTATTCCACCAGATTTATGCAAGGTTTTTTGGGCTAAAGTTTCTGATTTTATTGTGGATGGTTGTTGGACTCCCCCACCTACTTTACATTCATGGCTAGCATCCCATTTCGGATGATATTTCTTTTATTGGGCTTCCTTTAGAGTCTAGGATTGATGACAAAATGGTTTGGATATCTGCTTCAAATGGTGACCTTTCTTTATCTTTGACTTATGATTTTAAGCATAATAAATAAGCAACCATTGGTTCAATGGGATCGATGGGTTTGTCAATCTTGTTTTTGCCCTTGTAATTCGGTTACATTGTGGAAGTATTTACATGGTAAGATGTTAACCGATGATCTCTTGCAACAAAGAGGTTTTGCTATAGCATCTATGTGCTCTATTTGTTGTGAAGGTATGGAAACTGCTTCACATATTTTCTTTGAGTGCTTTTTTGCATGTCAAATTTTTGGTCTACTATTTTAGAATTATTCAGAGTTCAATATTTATTTCAAGATATTTTTAGCTTTTTCCATTATCCTTTACAACAAGGTTTTGGTACCCAAGTGTGGCTGCTTTGGTGGGGTATGATTGGAGTTGGTTTTTATTCTATTTGCCATGCTCGCAACGCTGTTTGTTTTCATGAGGAGGTTGTTTCCATCAATTATGTTGTAAGGTCTATTAAATTTCAACTCCTTGAAATTGATTCTCTCAATTTTGGTTGTATGAAGAATTATGTGGAAGAGCTTTGCATTCTTCAGTCTATTGGTGTTCGTGGACGTCCTGCTAAGGCTCCAAAAATTATTGAGGTGTTGTGGCGCCCGCCTTCTCAGTCTTGGATCAAAGTAAATAATGATGGTGATGCAAGAGGTTCCCCTTGTGTGGCTGCATGTGGTGGTATCTTTCGGGATTTTACCGGTCATTCTCTTGGTTGTTTTGCCGGTTCAATAGGTTTGGCCTCTTCTTTGGATGTCGAACTACGCGCTGTTATTCATGTTGTATCTTTAGCTTGGGATATAGGTTGGCAATCATTATGGATTGAATGTGACTCCTCACTGGTTGTTCATCTTCTTTCTTCATCTTCACCTTCTTTGACATCTATCCCTTGGAGGCTTTTGTTCTATTGGCATAATTGTCGAGTTTTACTATCATCCATGCAGGTTTAGATTTCTCATATTTTTAGAGAGGGTAATCAAGTTGTTGATTGATTGGCCAATTATGGTGTTGATCACCCTAGTGTCCATTGGTGGGATTCATGCCCTCCTTGTGCTGCAGCTCCTTATTCTCACAAACCTTTATAAGCTTCGTTGTTATAGGTTTTGCTGAATGAGGTTTTGAATTGTTGTTATGAATTCTTTAATGGTCCGAGTTTGGCCTCATGTCCCCCTTGACATATTGTATCTTTCTTGTTTATCAATAAATTCTCCTCAAAGTCACTTCCCATGATAGCAATGTTGGAGTGAGTTGGACTTTACGGCCAAAAAAAAAAAAAAAAAAAGTTAAACTGTTAGTTGTTAAGGATGAGAATCTTTGAGAATCGAACATACATCAAAATACAAAAATATAATTACTTTTTGCCACTATAATAAAGTGTCATCTACTTAACGAAAACGTTAGTTGAACATCAAGCAGTCCCTTTCTCCTTTCATGTTCAATTCGCTTCTTGTACGGTCTTTCATTTTTCCTTCTTTTTTCCCCCCTTTCTCTTACCATGTTCAATTTGCTTCTTGTACGACCTTTCGGTTTTTTCATTTTTTTTTTCTCGAATGCAAATTGCAAAGCATTACTAGAACAAACATATAATTTTGTCACTAGTTTATCCTTGAGATCAAACAATTTTAAGTTGGAGTTGAGAGGTCAAAATTGTCAATCTGTGCTACTATACCTTCACTCGAGAAAGTTAACAGAGCAAATAATTATATGTGCACTTTATTTTGTAGGGATTTCCCTCCCTCTATTACCTCTTTGCTTTTGCTTTCTTCCTAATCATACTGGTCTTCCACCACCACCACCACCAAATAACATAATTCTCTCACAACCCTTCTTCCCCACTTGAACAACTTGCTCTCAACACAGAAGCACTGAAGACTGGGAGTTTCCTTCACGCCAGCCATAACTCTCTGGTAAGCAAAACCCACCTTTCTAGCTCAAATTTGGTCGACTTTTACGCCGTTTTCTTTTCGGATTTCTTGTTCCTTAATTTGAATGCAGTTCATGCATTCCTGCAGCTGTGTGCGAGTCGGTGTCTTACTTCCCTGATGCTGAAAGTACGGACATTACTCTACACTTCCTAGAGATGTGTTTGTCTTTGACACAAGCGATAGTGGGGGAGGGGAACAAGTAACCTCAGATGCAAAGGTAAATACTCTTGACCAACTGAGCTACGAGTGTCTTACCTGGAGATGTGTTCATCAGTTCATGTCTTATTTCTAGGAAGGAAGGATATAACAAAAGAGAGTAGTGCACGCCAAAACCAAAACTATTTTCACTCAAATTACATAAAGTTTAGTTACATCAGAAATCATGGGGGAAATCAAACCAAAGAAGAAAAAAAATATAAATTTATTCTATACCCGTTTTCCACACCGGAAAAACGATAAACAGGAATCCATTTGAACTGGTTAATCCTCTCTCCTTTTGTTTCTTTCTTTTTCTTCTCTTTCTCTCTGTTTTGTTTTGATCATATACTCTAGCGGAAAATATCGGCGAGCTGCCTATGTATGCTTACATTAGTCTCACACTCTGGAACTAGGGATACAGCAAGTTCTGTACAACTGTAAAAATCAAGGCCAAAAAATGGAACACTCGGAAAACATATCGGATGACAAGAGACTAACTAAAGAATGACACGCCAAACACACGAAAAGCGAATACCGATGGGGAACTCTGAAGGAGGAAACTCTGCTTAGGACAAAAGAATGCAGAAAACTGTGTTAGATACATTTGCAAATGCTAAAATGCACCATTGCATTCTAGATCTGGGTTTTGGGAAGCAGATCCTTACCTGCCCATTTGTAAAATTTTAGGCTGGAATGGCTGCAATTCTCAGAAAAGAGGAATGCAAAACGGACACGAACTCAGTAGGCCATGTAAAATTACTAGAGATGAGGTGGTGGATCAAAAAGGTTGGTTATAGACTTTGGAGGAGGGATCGTTTGCAGGGTGGCGGTTGTGAAGGATTGGTGCTTGGGTTGGGGCAGGGGGAGTCCTCTCCAAGCGTTTTGAGCAAGAAATTCCTTTCCTGAAAAATCCAACACATAAGTGGTCAGTCTTGAATCAATATAATGTCATGCATTCGTACAAGAAGAAGTTAAGAACTTGTTATACATACACTAACCGTCACCTAGATTCTATGAGGCAAACGAGAAGCTACAGAGGTTTCCAAATTCAAGTTTGCGGGTAGAAGAAGTTAAGAGCATGGTAATGTACTTGGATATCAATAGTTTGTGGTGCATATTGTAAATGAAAGCACGGTGTTGTAGCTCCTAAATCTTTTTTCTTTAGGATGGAAACACTCTTGTCTTTTTTTAGCATCACCTGGACTTTGGTTAGGCATTGCATAGCTTCACTTAGATTCCAGCGGGGTGAATTGAAACAACATTAAGCATCATTATTAATACCACTTCTTCTGCAACCATTAAGACTAATATCTTTTTGTTTGATAAAGTTGAACTTCTGAGACAACTTACACTTTCAGAAAATTTTGGGCTAGGAATTCCTGCTGCCAAGGATCTGAACAATGGGGTAACTTTAATAGGAGAATTGAACTCTGTACTTGACAATACAGAAACAACTGCGTAGTCTTTTGTTGCTTCATCACATGACGGAAATATCTCTGCGAAAAGAAAGATTAGATAAGTTATCAGGAAATTTGATTGAATAGCAAATTTGATGTGTAATTCAAAAACAGAAGTTATCATCAGCCAACATATGTAAGATGTTATATGTTAATCCATTACCTTGCTTTTTGGAAAAATTCCCTTTCTCACAATCACCAACACCATTTTTCCCTTCAATAGGAATTGACTGTGACCCTGGTTGAATCTCCTGGTTCAGTGAACCTATTTCAACTTTATTTTGTTCCACTTGATAGTATTCTGTTTGGGACAGAAGAGTTGACCCTGTACTGTATTCGGAACTTCCTGGAGACTCGTTGTATAAATCAGGCTGCCTGCAATGTCTGTGTCATCAATTAGATGTTGTGCAGGGGTTTAAGCATGCTCATATTAGAATAGTAGTCTAAGTTACTTTTCTTACTGCCAAGATGGTCGGCTTCCTTCAGTGGTGCTCATTAAGTCCTCTAACAGATATTTAAGATCTTCGAGTTGAAAATCAAAATCATTAATTCCATAACTGAGGATGTCACCATCTTTGCTTTGATTCAAGAAATCTTGGAGCACCTGAATATCACATTTGATGTTTGTTAGAGGATTTGCAGATTCAATTTGGCACCGGACATAAATCTGTTTTACTCTATGAATCAGATATGGAGGAATCAAGTACTAAAGGCATCTGACCATTACATTCACAATATATGCGAGTTATATGTATAATTGTATTTATATGTTCCTACGATTTTACTTGATAGGACGTTTTCAAAAACCAAGTAATTAAATGTTGATAGCTCAGTCCACAGGACCACAGCAAATAGATAATCTTTTCTCACCTTCCAAGCATTTTCAAGACTCTGGTCTGTGTTCTCTGCATTAACTTTTAATGCCAGCGAGCTGAGCAATTCTGCTTGTTGCATCAAAGCAATTATCTTCGGGTCATCCTTCTTGAGAAATGATCCTTGAAACTTGCTCTTTTGTACCGCTGATAAATGAAAGTAAGAGTGACATTAGATTCTTCTTAAGTTTTGTAGTTGAAAACATATAAATCAATGCATCATTAATTTTTCAAATGATAAATAGGCCAACTTTCTGCTGTCCAAATAGAAGGAATATGCTTATGTTCTCACACATTTCCTGCAATGTGCTTATCAGGCATTGTAACAGAAATCTGATGAGTTGCCGAACAAGTTTTAATTTGAGGTGATTTACCATTCACGTGGACTTCCTTGGTGCTATTCACATTATTCTGGTCTGGCAGATTCTCTACATTGTGGACATTCTGAATCAACACTGCAAATGGAGCTCTTAGCTGCTGACTCATCTTTCCACACTGCTCGAGTAGTCTGTCCCCCTCGGAGAGACTAGGAATGTGGCTTCTCCTGTGTCGCACAAAGAATGAGTTCTACGATTTTGAGTGGTAATCTAATTAACATTTTGTACATAAAGATATAAACTTTACTATACCTCATCTTCTTAGAAGGTGCTGTAGTTTCTGCTGTTCCATCTGTATTGAATCCATTTCGGATTATTACCCTTTTGTCATTCTGATTGATATATGAAGCGGCATTCTCTTTAGCTAAGGCTTCATATTTTGCTCTCTTCTTGCACAAGGTGGAAAACCGGTTTTTCACGGCATTGTCAGTTCTGCATCAGTAGCACAACTGATGATCTTAAGCGCGTCATTAGACGAAGCTATCTTATAACAGGAGGAGAAAAAAGAAAGTTAATATACCTTCCCGAAACCACCTTCGCTATTTCTGTCCATCTGTTTCCGAATATCTTTTGAGCCTGCAGATCAGATCACCTAGAAAATTAGGTTGATACCACATCCAATGATGAGGGTAATAATGTTTAATGTTGAATAAACAGTGGTCAGGTTTTCTGTTCAACTTTAGGAAGTCGCACAATCCAATCACTAGGTCTGGCCTACTTGGTCATATTAAAGAAAATGATTAAAGCTTCTCTAAAATCAAGTTATGATGATTTATTTTTCGGCTTAAACCAATTAAGGATGCAGAAAGTAGAAGAATTTCATCCCTTTTTTGACAAGCCAATATTCAAACTTGTCTAATCTACGGCGATGGGAATTAAAACTTGGGCGTAAGGAGGCTGGAATAAGGCGATATTCTAAACTACTGTAATCAATTACCTCGCACAAGAGCATGTCTTCCTCTGGTGACCACCCTCCTTTCTTGAAGTCGGAATTCAAGTATGTGTACCATCTGCAACATTATTGTCAAATTTCAGACAAAACAAATTAGCAGTCAAAACAATTAGACCTCAATAATTGAGTAGGATAAAAAACAGCGGATTTCTCAACAGAACTTAAATTCAAATATCAATATCATTGGGTTTGAAATTACCTTCTCCTGCACTGTCTGGTTGTTTTATCCTTGAATTTAGATGCAATGATAGCCCAACTGCAACACAAATTGATCACAAAACAAAGCCCTTAATTCATTTTCTACCAAGAAAATGGTAATTTTATTGAATAAATGTAAAGTAAAATGTAAAACCAACCCAGGTTTAAAAACCAAGAAACTTACTTTTCTGTTCCATGGATGCTAATTTGATTCCTCAGAATATCATCTTCCTGCAACTCATAAAAACAACCAAAACCCATGTCAGAGAAAAACCAAATAAACACAATTGGGTGTCTTGATCAAAACCCAGAATTCAAAACAGTCCAATCAAATAGAGAGAGAGAGAGAGAGAGAGAGAGAGAGAGAGAGAGAGGTGAAAAGAACACCTCTTGAGACCAAGTAACGATGTGGCGCTCCTTCTTCTTTGACTCCTCCTGCGGCATTTGGGTTTTTAATTTCACCTCTCTCTCTAGCTATCTCACAATTTCTCACTCCTCACTTTCACTCTCTCTCTGTCTCTCTCTGTCTCTCTCTGACGCTCCCAGATGATCCCTTTATCAAAACCAAGTTGCATAATACTACAAAAGCCAGAGTGTTTTTCCAGCTATATAATATAACAGCCACACCTCAAAAGCTATACTATCTCCTTCCTGGATTGGATTTTAATTGCCTCGGATTCTACCTTTTCAGCCGCACCCTTTGGAGTTTGGAGTTTGGAGTTTATATCACAAGTACATGCTCAAACAGTGCATGTACTTGTAAAAACAGATTAGATTGGATCTGGGTATTTGTATTTGTATCGATTTTCAACAGCTTACAGAGATTTTGGGATGAAAAATACGATCAGGGTTCGTGAGAGTTTTGGGGTGGGAGTGGACTGGACTGGACAGAACAGTGAGAGGGTGGATAGAAGAGGGGGAGAGGGGAGAGCTTTTTTGAAAGTTTCTCTGTGTCTTTGCAACCAATAAATTTGCAACTTACAAGCAAGTCTGGAAAGATCGTATATTTTAATGAATAAAAAATAAATAAACACCAACGGATTGTTTGGTTGCTTTAGTTTGTAGTGCGCGGGTATGAGGGGAAGTTTGAAAAATAACGCTGAATTCCATGAGATAATATTAATGGATGGATGATGGATGGATGATGCTGTAGTAGACTAAAACCCCACAGGGCCACGCACCACACTATACATACATACATACATACATACATACATACATATATATTATTATTTTTTAAATATTTATTATTCATATCATTATATATTTTGTAATAATATATATGACTTGCATACAAATTTGACCCCTAAACTTTTGAATTTTTTCACTTTGATCATATTTTTGCCCCAAGTTAGTCTTCAAACTTTTGTAAGTGTGTTTAATGACGACATACAGTGACTTCAGTTAGAAAAGTTAAAAGACATCGGCATGTGATGTAAATTTTGACTTCCATTTCAACCAAGTCACTCACTTCTAAGCTCCTGATTCACATTAGGGGTTCATAGGCGAGCTTATTGTCTTCGCTTTTTACAATCCAACACCATTCAACATTGTAGACCCGGTTTTGGATACATAAGCAATGGTAGCCTCATGTAATGTGTTGTTATTTTATGAATTTTACACAGGCTTCACCTTCTTTCCAATGCATGCGTTTTTAATATTTTAGTTTTAATGAATTTAGTTAGTAGGGACAAGGCAGAAACAACATTGAGAAATGGAAGAAATAGGTTGGAAGGGTTTTAATTTGTGCGATTTGACTTCCTTTCAAAACACTCAAAATGTGTATAATATCCTTAGACTTATGTTGGTATTTTAAGTAGAAGTCACCACGTGTCCCTACTTTGTACACTTGCATACGTTTAGGCTTATGATGACAAAGGAATTTATTATTTAGGGACCAAACTGGAATAAACTTAATAATTGAGAGGCCAACTTTGAAAGAATTCCATGTATATTTTATACAGTTTTTTTTTTTTATTAAAGTGAATAAAAAGTGATATGATTGCGAGTGACACATGCATGATGAACATCATCATATTCATATATATATATATATATATATATATATATATATATGAGAGCATTTTGATTTGTTGGTTTCAAATTTTTGAATGCGTTTTTTTGTTTAAAGGGGACGTGACCATCTTCGTGACCTAACCTTCTCATTCAGCCACTCACTTATTCACTCTCACTCACATTAATCTTGCTATTTCTTCTACGCCGCCTTCAATTTTACTGTGATTTCAGTTGGCCTTTCTTCATCCCCACGCGTATGCGAGGCGCGTGTCCACAACCTTCTGTTTCCATTGGTTCCAAACTTCCTATTCCCCACGAGCATTTGAAAATTTAAAATTGAAATATTTTAGGTATCATTGATCATACCAATTGTTTAGATCCATACACGCATGATTCATGCTAAAGGAGTTTTTTTCAATCACATATTAATGGTGTCTAATCGTATTACTAGATTTTCCCTTATTTGTTCTTATGACAGGTTTTTCTTACATAATTACTATTGATTTCAGTATTTATAAGTTATAATTGATAGGGTTTTGATGAGACAAAAACTATCAATTTAACTTTTTTGTTACGATATAATACGCTTTTGTATATGATATGCAAATGCCCAAAAACTGGGGAGGGAAGCGGAGTGACATGGGAGGGGGGCGGTGGAAGGATTGTGATAGGCAACGCGATGGGACTGAGCAATGAAGGGGAAATGAGAAACTGGAGGAAGGACTATTAGGGTGTTTAGCAGGCTGCCGCCAGCCCCAAGCCGAAGCAAGGGACCGACGACTGAGAAGCTTTGAGATCTAGGGTCTTTCAAAGTAGGACTTTTCATGGACTCTGTGCTACTTCACAATTTAACGTCAATTTTTGTGTCAACATCATAAAATATTATGCCAAAAACATGATGTGGCAAAAAATTCATGAAAAGTCTAATTTTTTAGATAGTCTTCTTAGTATTTCTCGTGTTATCAATTATCGCAATGCAATATCCAAACAGTTAAATAGAGTTAATACACCTAGCCCTACGAACTAGCTAGTTTGGACCGTAAATTGTATATGCAAATTAATTAGAAATTGTTCACCCTCTCCTGCAATATATATATATATATATATATATATATATATAAAGTCAAAAAGAAAAGCCAGGAACGGGTCTTCATCAAAGCCAAAGGCAGCAAGTTGCTGTTAATTATCCGTACTCCATGTATTAGGATAGACACTAAATTGTCAATAGTAATTCAAAATTGATGAGAAAAAAAGGAGAGAAATTAGAAAAAGATATAACCCCACATTTCTCTCCGCGAAGTGACAGCAACCTAACTATGTTTATATTAAATCCGATTTGTTATTTTAGAATGAAAATCCATGGGGGCCTCAAAACTAAGTAGCGGACTGGTTGCTGGCGAACATATTATATCCAAAATATATAACACAATAAAGTAAAAGTTCCGCATTTTCATATTATGCTTCCATAATTCCATTACTTTGACATAATCTTATTCTAATTAGTATCAAAATGACAGGATCATTGTGTTGAAAATAAGTTTCACATTGATAAGAAACGAGACCTTTCATGTGCATATAAATAGTTGGACTATTATATTGTCAATTAGTTTTATAATAAAACTTCAATTTTCTTCGCATTGCACTAGCCGTACATAGGGTTTGAACTTCTAATATATAGTATATGTACTATGATACGTCATGCTATTAAACTATCCATTTAAGCAGCTTACAACATAAGTATGTTATAATACTATTGTAAACCATACATTAATATTGTTCAGAAAATATTCTGATCGGACATTGTGTTCTTGTGAAGTATAAACATCCATCCATTCCTTTGTCTAAGAATAGGAAAACAATTCTTCATTTATTATACAGACAAAACTTTCACTTATACCTTCAACCAACCTGAATTTTCTATTTGCACGTTAACCTTTGCCAGGTGGGCAAGTCCGCGATCCACCACGTGGCCCAGTAAAAAGATAAATGCGTAATCCTGTCGAACTTTTGAAATCTTCAATTAGTGGAGCCCTACAAACGGCAAAAATACCAGAAATTGGCATCTCAATGGTCTCTTTCTTGACAGAGAAGTCTCCCGCCAAAACAAGCTATTGATTCAAGGAAGAATTATGCTTACTCATTCTGCATACTATTTGAGAATAATGATGCAATCAGAGTCAGAGAAAAGAATGGGACGCATATATTTATATACATACATACACATATATAACTTATGGTGATATATAGTATAAACACAAAAAATGATTTTTGCGCATTATTTTGCTCGCTTATTGCACTTACATTAATTATATTTTTATAAGTTATTAGATCGAACAAATAAAAGAGAATTAAGTACTGGAATTAAGGAGTGCAGAATAAACCTAAACTTATTGGAAAGGAAATCTAAAAATGTTCATGTAAAAGGGAAATAGTGGGAGTATGTAGCTAGCCAGGAAGAGGGTCGATGATATTTGTCCCACAACCAGCCATAAAATTGAAGGGCAAAGACCCAGGAAAAGAAAAAAAAAAGACCGACTTTGTGGAACCCTATGTAAAAACTAATTTTCAGTATTTCAACATGAATATATACATATATAATTATATATATGAATTCTCCCTTTAAAACTTTTAAAAGCTTTAAAGACTTTAGAACAAATACGTACATATATCTAACGTACAATACTCCCAGGACCATGCATGAAACCCTAATATTCAAAAAGCAAAGTTCCCTCCCTCTTCGATCATCTTCCACCCATTGTGCGTTAATTTTGTCATTTTTCAGCTTTGATTGAACCTTGAAAGTGAAACCTTTCATTTTTTTTCTTGTCCTGCCTCCCTCGACTTTTTTATCTTTTGACGCTTAGCTATATGGCTTAGCTACGCCACTGGACATTTGTAAATGCCCTTCTTATGCTGGTATATATAATCGTCACCTTTGACAAATTTCACGCGGTTTTATCAGAATTTAGGTCCATTTGGTCCCATATGCATCGGATGCATGTAAGAAAAAAGTATAGCATGCATGACTTCTTATGGTTTTGGTCAATTACCTATATTAATATTATACTTTTAGTTTCTAAACTTTGTAAATCTAAAACCAGTAGGGCATGCTTTGGCACATCATATACTAGCTGAACTGCATAACTTATTTGACAGAACCATACTATTTAGAGATGGTATGTGTTTGTGTATAATTCGCTACGACTTCAACGTTACGCAAGACAATAGGCGGTCTTGTCCCTCTCAATTTAATACCTTACGGCTAATCTAGAAGACTTTGGAAGAAATTAAAATGAATTGGACAATGTTTAAGCATTTCCCTTTCCCCACATTTATAATCTAACATATAAAATAGTTTTGTTGATAGATATGGATATTGAGGATCAAAAGTCATAATTGCAGTAACATTCTTTTGAAAAACATATCTCTCCTTTGTTTTCGAACTTTAAGATAAACATTTCTCATGCCTTATTCATCATCAAACAATGCACTCACACACACACACACACACACACACATATATATATTATGAATAGTGTTCTTTTTCCTAAATAATTTGGCATGCTGTTACCAGACTATCAATATGAACCAAATAACAAAATAAAAATGTATCTAATAATACTAATGTGATTATATGACGACATAACATATGAAATCGAAGGAAATGATCAGGATGAGCAAGCCATGAGGTTGGGTGGCCAAAACGTTAATTATGTAATGACTAAACTCTAAACCATGCAATTATACTCATTTCACTAAAGCACTTAAACCTTAAATATAATCCAAAACCAAAATCTTGCAAGGTATAGTGTTGTCTGCAGTGGAGCTTAATTAACTAGGTAGGGAAGAGAGAGGCCCAAGTTCCCAAAGAGATTGATGGTTGATTAGATGGGGGTGGGGGCAGCAGGGCTTACCCCTTGATATATTTTGCTCAGCCATCATCCCATCCTGAGCGGCCACTCAATCAATTACCACGCGCCAAGTGTCCCTCCGCTCTCCTTGCCTTGCTTTAATTTTTTAGTTGCGTTATTCACACAATATTTTTTTCCTCATATACTCTTGTTAATTTTTATTCATTAATTTTTTTTCAATTTATTCAATCTGAAGGTAAGAAATTGAGAAGAGTATATGAAAAATAAAAATGATGTGTAAATAACATCACTCCAAAAAATTTCCCCCTTAAAGCCAAAAAATAGAAAATAAAAAACACGGGCCAATTTTGAGGCTCCCATTCTCAACAAAAGGGCAATGGTGAATCATAGCTAGTAAATATTCAATAAGCTTATCATAACTTACTTTTGCTTTGGCCGTATCTTACAGTGCTATCAAAGAGGAGAGCTATTCTAGCTTTAACTTGTTATGCTTTTCATCATTTCAATTTATTTTTGCTAATTAATGAATGATGATTTTAATTCTATTAAAATTGCATATATATATGTATTTACATTATTAAATTATTTTAGGAAAAGAACAATTTACATTTCTTTTCTTCCTACGGACTCTTGATTATTTATGCTATTTGAATTGAATAAATAAATAAATAAATAATCAACGCAAACAAAAAAAATGCATTCATTTTATCTTTAGCAATCTCATCCTTCTTTATTTACGTTCCTTATTTGTTTATAATTTGAGTTTTCACATAGCCGTGCATGTACTAAAAAAAATGAAACGCATAAACAGATTCCTTGCTTTAGTTTAGTAGCATATATGAACTTTCCAACACCAAAAAAGGGGTAAAAACATTCACTAACTTTGCTTTATGGGTTTTGTTCGAACACGTTTTCTCCTAATTATGCTCAAGTACATCCCCTAGTTCTTCTTCTACCCTTTACGGGTGAAAAGGTTCCATTTTAATTTAACAATTTTCTACATACTTCCCACCAAAAGGGTCCATATATAACCAATCCTTTTACTCTCCATTTTCAAAGAATATAAAACAAAGGGAAAGGAAAAGAAAAGGAAATAGAAAAAACAATTTGAAAAAGTTTTAAAACACTAAAAATGAAGTTTGTCTAGAACACATTATTCTTCATAACTTATAATTTAGAATAATAATTAATATAAATACTAGAATTTAGAATTTACAAACATTAGTTAAGTTGGATATATAAATAGCGTACATATATAATTTTAAGAGATTAATTATACTTAAAACATGTTTTAGGCCCCTCATCATGAGTAAAGACGTGTGTATTCAAACATTATGTATCCCTTTGTCACTTCGTCTACATGACTTTCGGAAAGTAATTAGTCTAAAACAACTTTACTGGCCAAAACTGCATCCCTTTTCAATAAAACGCACAGTGTTTAATTTGTTTGCTAAGTACATGCATGATCATTCGTCTTGTTGTTTGTGTTAGAGGGCCCGATCTGGGATTTGCTTAGCGCTCCCTTAATTTATCTTTTTCATTAAATCAAGCTAGACTTAGCGAAAAGATGACATGAAGGTCGAAAAAGAAGGCTGAAAAAGAGAGGGTGATTTACCCTACAAATAAAGTCTCATGTTGAATACTTAATCAATAAAAGCACCAAGAAAGAGTACAAACTAACTTTTTACAATTTGTCATTTATAATTAATCTTTACTTCTTGGCAAATTCCCCGTTCTTAATTGATCGAGTCAATATTTGCAGTAGCGTTGTGTTGCTTTCTCCAGTTTGTAATGAGTAGGAGCCGCGGATTCAATATAGAACTTTGAATGCAGATATCAAGAGAGCTCTTGAATCCTATGTTGCCAATTTTACAAACAAGTCCACAATAAATCAAAAATATACAGCATACAATATATATACACACATAGACACTTTTATATAGGGTTAGACACACATTCACACCTTATTGATCATTCGATTTAAAGAACTTTGACTGTTACGATACCATAAACCCTAAGCTAGCTATAGCGTGCATACCACCATACATAGATGAGGCCTGGATTCTACTAAGCATATATAGCTTTACAACCCTGTTCTAGGGTTTGTTTTGAAATGACAATTAAAGGATGATTTTATTTCATGGGTGGCAAAATATTCCTTGACTGGTGACCGATCCCATGTAAAAATAAAAGGAAAAAACTTAGGGGCAAAGGCCCCGCGTGTGGAAGGAAAAGTATGGAGCTTATACAAAAAATTTATCTATTTTTAGCTTTATGTGTATGTTGGGGTTCTTATTGCTTGGGATTCCTACATGCTTGTGGGCTGTGGGAACCCATTTTGGATATTGGAGCCACCTTTTCAAGAGAGCCTCTGGATTTTATCTTCCCTCACTTTCTCTGCGTATCTTCAACACAAACTGTAGGCTTTCTTGTAAAGAGAAAGGGTTTTGGGAATCCTATGCCCTTCCTTATATTCCCATAGTTTGGGTCTTGTCCCCTTGCAGATTACAAGATTCCCATCCCATACCTAAGTTTTACTCGTTTTATAAGTTTCTACATATTGGTATAGCTAGCGTTCCTTTGAATACTTCTTATTATCTTTAATTAAACTAATCAGAAATTAATGAATTTGTAGTTCAAACTTAATGCTTTGACCATTTTATGATAATCGTAGTTGACCGATGCAGTCCAACACTAGATATATCATATATACTAAACAAGTTCCATTGCTTAATTCACTAAGTTGTAGTGTTACCTTTATTCTGATTAATGAAATGAAGCAGTAAGATTTTCTTAAGCCTGAATCCACTTTTTTAACATAGTTTGATTCATGATGGAGAATTGGAGATGCTTGAGGACCTACCTAGCTATATAGATGATCGACCTCAGAATCTAATTTAAGATATTTGGGAAATTAGGTGCTAAACAAAGACCGAGACGAGTTGGTTTTGAATTGCAGGCCCCCTGTGATTAGGAAGATATTGTACTCTAAGATAGAAAATCCTATTAATCAAAAAGGGATTTGCTTGCTCTAGTCAAGCCCACAGCTCCACTACTTGAATTTCCCGCCACAATGTTATGGTGTATACACTTGAGCTGTGTGGCTAAGTGTGGCTTGGAACTTGGAAATACCAGATTGATAAACTAATGAGTAGTTTAATTAAAATAATACTACTTGTGTTCGTGCGTGCGCTTTCTCTTGATGTGGCAATGTGGCATTGAGTTTAAAAACCTATTTTTATTGAACAACTATTTTTTATGAATTTTGTCTAATGATTAGATGTCGGAATTAACTTCCCTTAGGAGAAGTTCCTCCTCAAGATGTCTTATTACCGGTTTATGAAATTTCGTTCTTATAATCGAAATTATTCATATTGTAAACCATTCTGTAAAAATTATTTATATGTAAAAAATAATTAAAAATGAGAGTGTTTAGTCATAAAACTGTATAAAAGCAAATGGTCGGATACGGTAAAAGTATTACAAACCGTTTGTCTATTTGTTACAATTGATTGACTATATGACATTATTTTAAATTAATTTTTTTTACTGAGATAGTCTTTACAAAGTCATTTATAATATGAAACATAAAAACAAGATTCCATAAATCGCTAACGAAGCATTGAGGACGAAATCCTCCTCTCCTCAAACTTAAGGAGCATAAGTTTTCCTCTTAGATGCCACTAAATTAGATAATACGTTCATTTTTTTTGGTGGGATTATTTATGTGGAACAAATGACACAGTCAAACTCGCAGCTTTGTTGTAATACATGGGCATGCATTTTGGGCTAACATCTTCCGTTTATGAGGTCAAAGCATGGGAGGCAGATTGTTTGCCCTCCCACTTCCCATGCCCTCCTGTTTGTGTGATTACGGTTAAATCACGTCAATATTTTATATTACTATTCATTTTTTTCTTATTATCTCTATAAAAAAACAATATCATTTTAACGTGGCTTAACCGTAACCATACAAAACAGGAGCGCACAAGAGGACACAGTAAGTGGGAGGGTACATAATCTGGCTCCCAAAACATGAATAGGTTTCAAGCGATTCTAGGGTTTGAGGTAGCTAAATAAACAGTTTTAACTGTTATTATGATTATCATTTAATATTAAACTTTGAGGTTTCTCTCATATATCCCCAATACTCCGCATTTCTATGTTTTAGGATTATTGTTTAAATTTCCTTTGCTTGTTTCGTTCCGTATAAAAGCCTTATTGATTTGAAAGAACTTATCCATGTTTTGTTGCTGACAAAATGAATTTAGGAAGTTGGTCCTGATCATCACAAAACATTCAGAAACAAGTGTGATCATATAAGCAAAACCTGCAAAGGGCTAAAGGGGACCTGAGTATTAAGCACCCTCTGTCATATATAATTAAGAATGGGGGTCTATCTCGCTCTAGCTTCTTTCAATAAAGATGGTGTTTTTTTCAGAGAGGAGTTTTGCTCACCTAACTGGGAGGACCTCCTTCTGCCTCTTGACTTGACATCACCTTCCACTACTCTTTCATTCTTTCTGATCCTTCCCCCCAAACCCACACTAATACATGTGTTTGCTTTTCTGAGGAAACCAAATCAAGAAATATGGCAGGAAAAAAAAGAAGAAACTGCAATCTCTATATGGTCAAAAGGTTTCCAATGGAGCAGTAGTAACCCTAGCTTCATGATCAGTTCCCCTTTGTGACTCGAGGTCGGTCCATTTTTCTCCTTTTCTTTTTCTCTGCCCGAGCACGTAGGGATATGACATGGTGTTATAATATGGATGAAAAATATTGTTATAATACTATTCTATTTTCCTTTTGTATTTCATATCTCATTAACGTGTTATAATATGTATGAATAATATTATTAATATGTCTCTAGAATATATTAATAAAAATTTAAATATACATATTATAATTTAAATAAACTAATAACATAACGTAGAAGTATTTCAAGTATATACAAACTTAAATAAATCGAACTTACAAAATGTGTTAGCCGTCCTACAAAACCCTACTAGGAGTACTATCGATTATTTTTCTTGAAAGATTAGATCAGGAAGGGTCGATTATAATTACTAGGGACCATAATGTGTTTGGTAGCCATGGATTAGGACCTCAATTGGTAGACCAACGACATTGAGTGAAGAGTGATGCACACCTCCAATCCACTATCACAATATTTCAAATTGAAAATCCTTTGTCATGTTCTCACTTACAGTATATTTTTTAAAGCTACATTAACAACACTTTTTCAAAAGAATTGTTTTACTTAATGACAAAAATGCTTACATATATATTGCTTGTCATGTGATTCGCATATTTCTGGCTTAGTCGGCATGGCATGTCCATATGCTCGTGCACCTTGGTTACGTATGTTTTAAATACGATACATGCATGGATGCTAGTCTAATTGATGCTGGCATGCATATGGGTGGCGATCTCGTCCAAAACATAAGGTTTAATTAGGGCTAGCCACTGAGGATTAATCCTTGAACATATTAGAGAAACTTCAGAGAAGGTCTCCAAAGATCGTACTTCCTCAACCCCACTCGATTCGTGTCACTATTATTCCTGGTGGATGAGGGAATATTAAAAGTTGAGGTAAAGATGCTGGTGGTCACTGCTGACAGGCAAGTTCAAACAAGGAAGGGGATTGTAGGACTAAACTCTAAGTACGGCTGCTGGTTGTGTTGGATGATTGCTCACTTTTCACCGTGTCAACTTTTTATGAGTTTTTGTCAGAGCCTGTGAAATTTCATAGCTGCTCCCACATACACATATGTAATTGACAGGCCAGTTGGTTTATTTGATTGAGGATTTAAAAAGTATTTTTAACTGAAGATTATGTCTGTGTAAATCAATGATTCCTTACAAAGTTCCCATTGGGCCCCCATGGGGCACTAACCGAGTCACAAAATCAAGTTGCAAGCTCATGTTTGATGTCTCTTTTATTCACCCAATAACTATGAAGATTGCAGAGATGGACTTTTGGTTCTCATTGTCTTTGAAATCAAAACCAATTAAGCATCTATTGAGCCAGTCAGGGGATCAAATTTAGTACAAATTTTAGAGTTTCACCGTTGCATAGCCACTAGATGTTACTAATTCACGTGTTATAATATGAGTGGACAACAAAATTAACATATTAAAGAACTAAGACGTAACATTAGTGAACAAAGTGTCACATGCTCTTCATACATTTTTGGGGTCTATAGAAAGAAGAAAACAAGTAAGAAAAACGAAAACATATATACCACAGAAAATATGAGGCAAACAAAAGCAAACGTCCCCCCACAGCCAAAGGCTATAAAATGCATGTGAACTATGAGATATTGACATCCAGTCCGTGTTTATGAACAGACTATTCGGTCTCCACTTACCAGCAATGCGTAGGCCATGCATGTCAACAAGCAGCCAACTCAAAGCTAACTTTGAACCAAGTGCATGTTTACCAGAAGTGAAAATCACAAGTTAATCATGCTGTAATCAGCTGTACTTAATTAACTGCTATGATTTAACTTATCTCAACGGCTCAAAATCTGAATAGCACGTCTACTACTTGATCCTGTGATAAAAGAAGAGCAACTTTCATGAACCAGGTGGGAAAGGCGACGAACGTGTTTCATATAGAATTCATTCTTGTGATCAATATTGGATATATATGTTATAGTTTATATAATATATATCTGAGAGTTGAGAGTAAAGAAGCTTTATTTTTTATATATAAAAGAAGTTAAAACGAGAAAAAATAAATATTGAAGTGATAGGACGTGAAACCTAATGACTATAAATGGTGACCCATCAACAGTTTAAAATTAGCCGAAGATAAATGATATTGGGGCCATTTTTCTGCTTCTGCGTTTTCATTTGCAGACAATTAATGGCCAATGGCTCAGGCTGTGTATATAAAAACCACAGTAGCACCTCCACGCCTGTATTTGGGTGGGCCAGGACAAAAATTAAAGTCCCACATACCGGGCCTTGCCACGATTCAAAGGCCCATAACTGGCCTGGATGCTCCAAGCTACCTAACAATTTGGATTTTTTTTTCAATTTTTCTTGATTTTTCTGTTTGCAGGTCTCAAAGAATAACAGGTATTAAATCACTAGCCCCTATCAATCGTAGATCAACATTTGTCACATACCATGAATATGTAACAAATGTTTATGTGAATTTACGATTGAACAGGAGTTTATGTGAACTTATCCCTATCTACATGCATGTGATGTTTTCATCATATGAGAAAATAAAGTGTGCCGCTTCTAAATAATATTGTGAAGGAAATAATTTTCACACAACGATCATTATCATATGAGAGTGAAAATCATATCGGGTGTGGGATTGGGCCACATATTGGGCCTAAGTTTAACGTTGCATCGTGGCCCATTTTCAGTCCATTACCAAATAGGGTGATTATATGAAAAACCCTAAAATTTTATCTAGACACCTTATAATTGCCTATAGACCACCATACAAGGTTAACTCACACTGACACTGTCACTGGTAGACGTGGTTGCAGCAATATTAGCTAGAACAAATATGCTCCTCACTTGAATTCGAATTCTCCTTATCGATTGCAGTTGAGACTCGTTAAAAGTAAAATACCGCTGGTATAAAAAACTTGTATTACACTGAAGTTAGGCCCAAAGATTCCTACACAACCAAAATACATTTCCATTCAAATTTAATAGTTTATTTTTATTTTTTAAGAAAACATGGGAAATCATTCAATTTCGAAGACACCGGTTCAAGTATTGTACCTTTACTAATTGGAGAAAGAGATAATTTAGATTCTTAATAGTATAGTAATCTCAATCTTCAAAGTCCGAGAACTAGTTAATTATCTACAAAAATTGATTTAGCATACCTCTGAGAATTCTTATACAAGAAAAAAAAACACCATCAATGTTTTTGCATGAAATTAAACCTTGTAATAATTAAATTAAATTAAAAGCCTTTGGTTCCCGTTTCCTTCAATACGGCCGGCTTTTCCGCCAAAGAGAGGCAATACTTGGCAATCTCTCTGAACTTGGGCACACTCCTCAGATCAACCTTGGTGCCGTCTTTGAGGGTGATGATAATATCACCCCATTCGCCGATGAATCGCGGCACCACCTGGACATCCTTGATCACCTTGTACGAGAAGTCGCTCCTGTCCTGACCTGTCAGTCCCGAGATTACCGTCACACGCAGGTTGGTGAACCTGTACCTCAAAAAGAAGGCCCTGAAGACCGCAGCTAAAGTCAAGGGCAGCCACAGAAGAGTGAAACCCAGGATAAGGTTGGCCAGGAGGTCGCCATAGTGAGCTCCGCCGTCGAAGTAGATGGTCTCCGTCGTGGGTTTCTTGGAGGTGGAGGTGGATGTGGCGGTGGTGTTGCTGGGTTTGTTTGTTGGGGTGGACACGTTAAGTCTGGTAAGTGGTCTGTTGGAATTGAGAGTGCTGGGTTTGGTGAGGGAGTTGGGAAAGGGTAATTTACAGAAGTGTAGAGATTGGTGGTGGTGGTGGACTAAGGAGGAAGTGGTGGTGGTTGTGGTGGGGGAGAGGATTGGGGTGGCGGCCATTGGGCTATCAGTTACAAGTTAGAAAATTTGCGAGAGAAGATAGAGAGAAAGGGAAGGAGTGTCGCATAAGGATTGGGTTGGTAGCTGAAATTGTGTGTTCCATATTTCCCTGGGTTTCTATTGGCCACAGTTGAGACAGCTTTGACATCATTTTATTGGACAAAAGTTAAAACTACAATCGTTTATTTTTTTTGTTATCATTTAAAAATCTTATTTATGCTAAAAAAAAAAATTATTCAATTTAGAAACCATTTAATCACTTATATAAAATAAAATATTAATATTTTGTTGAAGTTAAATGTGTATTGTACACATAAGTATTAAACAATAACTTCGAAGTAAAAGTTCAGTTTAATTGACTAAATTTAAACTATGCCCTTCCACGAACATATTAACCGTTAAAATTTCAAAATTTTACCGTCTAAATTTTAATACCAACACGAAAACTCACCCGAATATAAGACCCTATGTGTCACAATTAAAACCGTCACATCCCGCCCCGGACCCCCACCACATCCCGGATTCGACTCCAACGTAGCATGATATTGTCCCATATGGGCCCTGACCACGCCCTCACGGTTTTGTTTCTGGGAACTCACACGAGAACTTCTCAGTGGGTCACTCAACTTGGGATTGCTCTCGTGCGAACTCGCTTAACTTCAGAATTCCGATGGAACCCGAAGCCAGTGAGTCTCCAAAAGGCCTCATGTTAAGTAGAAATGAGAATATACATATAAGGCTTACAAGATCCTCACCCCTGGGCGATGTATGATCTTACAATCCACCCCCTTAGAGGCCCGATGTTCTCGTCGGCACACATCCGGCCAGGGATTGGCTCTGATACCAAATTGTCACATCCCGGCCCGGGCCCCCACCACATCCCAGGCTCGACTCCACCGTAGTATGATATTGTTCGCTTTGGGCCTCGACCACACCCTCACGATTTTGTTTCTGGACACTCACACGAGAACTTCCCAGTGGGTCACCCAACCTGGGATTGCTCTCGTGCGAACTCGCTTAACTTCGGAGTTCCAATGGAACCTGAAGCTAGTGAGTTCCCAAAAGGCCTTGTGCTAGGTAGAGATACGAATATACATATAAGGCTTACAGGATCCTCACCCATAGGCAATGTGGGATCTTACAAAAACACAATAAATACTACTCAAATTATATTACATTTATTATATATTATTGTTTTTATGTTGTTCTACGTCTTTATTGGTCTTGTTCTCCTAAAAAGGTTTTAGTCTCTCACTTTTTGGTCTTAATTCAACAGTAAGAGTTCATTTAATTTTTGTTATTGTACTAGTAAGAAAGTATTTTCTCTTCCACCGTTGAATTAAAACGGTGAATAACTACAATTTACTTTGGACTATGAGATATAAAATAACGAGAATCATATTTATCAACCATAGATTGACGCACACAAACAAGACACGTGCTTTTTGTAGCCTTATTTGGGCTCGTCCGAAAATTAAAAAATTAAAAATTAAAAATACAGTTGGACCAAACTTGAATACAAATTCGACGACAAACGGGCAAAAGCCCAAACTTGTATAACATCACGGTACTAGACTTAGGCCCAAACCTAATTTTCTTGCTCGGAAGCAACATATGAATCATATGTTGAATGTATACTTCACTTTTGTCTCTCTTTAATTTTTCAATTTGTTGATTTTTCAAATGGCTAGGATCAACTTCGAGATAAGATAAAAATGATTGTTCCATGTGGAATGGTAATACGTAGTCCTCCCAGAAATTAGAATATTTAAGTCGTCTTCCAAAAAAGTCACTGCAAAAATATTATGTTACCCGTTGACAGAGCTTCAAATCCATGGTAAATCTCAACATAAATGGATACACAAAGCATTTCCAAACATATTTTAAAACGCAATAATGCATAATTCTTTTTGAATATATATAACCCTGCACATGTTTTGATCTCAAAAATGGCAAACATGCTTCTGGGTTGCTCTTATTCTCTTCTGATAACAAATATTTAGCTTAACACATGGAGAAAATTTGATTATTAATTGGTCCTTGAATTTTCATTCAATATCCAATTAAGCTTTGCCTTAAACTAAATGTTGTTATTATATATATATATAAATGATAGCATTAGTGGAGATCGAATATGCATCAGGGTAGATAGGCACTATTGTTTTCTGCCTATGGTAAAGCGTCATCTGCTGCCTTGAACTAAATATTGAGTATAGGTTATTCAACTTGTCACAGTGAGAAATAATGATCATTTTGGGTAACTACATTAAAATTTTCGTCTCTTATTTGATTATTTAAAATATTTATTTCAGACAGAGAGTTTTATCAATGTTATCCAAAATGGTTGTTGCTTCACAAAATAAAGAGTTCAATAAATACTACCCACAAATTTTTAATTTAAAATCCAAAGCTCTAATTAAACTGAAGTTCAAGGACAATACTCTAATATTCTCAAACAAATAAATTATTTGGTTTAGTATATTTATGTAGTTGAGGTGTGAATGTGAAGCCACAAGGGCACGTGGCCACTTAGCGAGTTTTTGTTAACTGGAATTGTTAATTTTGCCACTAACAATATTTTTATGTGTAATATAAGTTGGCATCTCAAAGTGTCTGCAAAATGCCGAAGTTTCCAGCCATGGCGGCCAAAAATTATTTATGGCTTCATCACATGATCCCACGAATTACAAATTTTAAAAAATACAAATAATATATTTTGCGTCAACTTATTTTGATATGCAGATATGGAGAAGGTTATGCAGATTCTGTCACATTTAATTTGTTGATTTGTCCTTTTAATTACTGGCTAGTTTTAATGAACTGGGTTACCATTAGTGGCTAATAGATCCCTTTAATTATGTTGTGACAGTTGCTAGCAACAACTGTAAAATCTACATCCTGAGAGATGCTCATGATTACATTAAGAATTTTGACGACAATCTTTATGTGTTTGATCCGAAACTTGTTCTGTTGAGCTCTGGAGTGCACTCTCGTTCTGCATGCATGCATGCAACGTAGGGTTTGACGACTTGGTCAGTCACGCTAAGCTGGTTTAAAAGTGTTGTCCGACCTAAACATCGACATGCATGCAATGTCAGGGTAAATACTAATGCACTAGTAATCTTTGTCAGTCTGGTCGGTCACGCTAAGCTGGTTTAATAGAAGGATTGTCCGGCCCTTTTTTTTTTTTTAACAGAAACGACGGAATGTTTCGTTACCAAGAACAATTAAATACAAAAAATGTTAGATAGTTATATATTTTCTAATGGTCAATCTCTTGATCGATAAGGTCAATCTTACTGTTAAAACCAATTTTAGGCATCAACGACTGCATATATAGGTCAAAGATACCGCTTTTGAGCTCAAAATATCTTGGAAAAAAGAGACAGAATTGAGGATGAGGATGAATGAATTCCTGTCACTTGAAAATAACTGTTCGAAAATGGACATGTGTTGGAACTTGGAAGTAAAGCATTACATCATGGAAAAGAAAAAGGAGATGGTAAGTTTGGGAAGGGAGATGTATTTTTCTAAAAGCAAGTTGAAAAAGGATCTTGTGGGACTTTAGAGAGTGGGTGATAGTGAGTTCACATGACACACTACTCTTTTCTTTTTTCCCTATATACTAAATTTAGGGTTTCAATGAATCGGCGTTCAAGTTTATCAATTTATATTTGTATCGTAATTGTATTAACTCGTAAATTTAATGATATGAAAGTAACAATATAATAACTCATATTATTCCTCTCAAACTTGAGAAAAGCTACAATCTTACTAGTTAGCACAATGTTAATAAAAAAATGTTAATTGTATTTTAGTCGAATTTTATATTCGTACAAAAATCGAGTCGTATAATTTATCGAAGATATCGTGTCCAAAATTGTCTTCTTAACAAAGACAGAGATAGGTGAGTGGTGAAAGAGGTGGTGGAGACACAGCATAGTTGGGTTTTTGTCCATTCCCTTCGATTGTCAGAACATTAAACTTGCCAACGTCCCCTTCACGAGTATGACCTTTTTCCAACTCTGTTTTCTTCCACTCTCTTCCATCTCCTTGTCTTCATTTCCCTCTTGGAATGTGTGCTCGATACTCTCCCCTTCTCAGTACTCTCCCTCTCTATATAAATTCAGCTTCAAGTATATTTTTTAAGCAAAAACTTAATGTAGTAGATTTTGTTCTCCGTTTTGTACTGGATTGATGAAATCAGCAAACTAATCTTTGCAAAAGGACTTTTTTTCACAGCACTTGTGAGCAAATTTTCTTTGACAGTACAATGGCATGATTCCAAAGTAAGGAAAATCTCTAGAAGTTTTATTTGGTTAATTTTTTCACTAAACTTATAGTTGTCCAATTTTATCTGATAAATTTAATATTAAGAAAATAAAAGGGACAAATAAGAATAACATTTAATGAACATGTTAATCTTTTTTGACAGAAAATTAGGGAAAAAATCGACAATATACTAAAATAATACACAAAATGACGGAGGAGAGTAATCCTTTTTTTTATTTCATGGTCCATGCTAGCTAGGAGCTGCTGCCACACTCAGTCACTAGCTACCATGCAATTCAAATTCACTTAGATATTTTTTTCATCCCATTAACTTTAACCTAGTCACCAAAAGCATGGAATATTTTAATTAAAAACTGATAGAAATTAACATGGTAATTTGGATTTTTTGCCTCTTGATTATTTCATTGCTTAATTGAACTGATGTTGTTCCAACCAAGGCCAAAACCCTGCTGCAGACTGATCGTCGATGCCACAGAACATGTTGGTCAGGCTTTCTTCTTTGACCATCTGATCGATCTTCTGGCATTGCATTGCTTCAGACCTTGATGTGTTTTGGAAGAGCTGGGCAGGCCTAATTATTGAAGACGAAAAAAGGGTTGGATTTTGATGATGGTGAGAAGATGGAGGGCTGTCGATCGCCGGCGTTCTCGAAATATCCAGTTTTATATCGGAATTGTTTTCACTTCTGTTGCTGCAGGATCCCTCTGTGTCTTTGTTGAGGTTGATGGATTCTGCTGGCTCTCTGTTTTTTAATGCCATTATCTGCACCCATTAAATTGATCGGTAAAAAATTTAAGTTTGTTTCGTAGCCGGACTAATTCATAGATGTTTGAAAAAAATACAGATCTCTAATGGTTACCCTTTTAACCCCCAAATCATGTTCAATTAATCAGTGCATAAAAAAGTTTAACCTACCTTGGAAAAAGCAACGTTATGTAACCAGAGATTATTGGTTCAGGGACCCCAAATGATCAACAGTTATAAAGGTTCTTAAAATCATGACACAATAATTTTAAAGGAAAAAAATCAAAAATCATTGTGTTCAGATGATTAAGTTCCAAACCATATTCTACAGAACCAGAGCACGATCATATGCAAAACTTGATTTGAGCGATATTTTAGTATAATTTAAACTACATAAATAGAGTTTCAGAACTGCTTTAGCCAACTTGATTACGAGAAGAATTTGGTTTAACGCGTACTTTTATAGATCACTTTATTTGAATTGAACTAACCTCAGCTTGAAGTTTTTGGTTCTGAGATTCGAGAGCATCATTGTCAGCTTTGATGGCATCAAACTGTCTCTTGAGGAGATCATAATCTTTCTCCAACTGCTTTGTCTTCCACCTGGCCCTCCTGTTCTGAAACCATATAGCAATCTGTCTTGGCTGCAAACCAAGGGCCCTGGCCAGCTGCATTTTCCTCTCAGGCTCAAGCTTGTTCCCCAACTCAAAGTTCTTTTCAAGTGTCTTCACTTGCTCCATGCTCAGCCTCCTCTTCTTCTCCCCTACCTGTGACCCATCATCTGATAAGTCATCCTCCCCATGAGCGTCTTCTCCCAACTCAATCCCCGAAAACGACACTGATCGCTTTCCTAGAAACGATACCACTCCTGCATAAACACAACAAATATTAACGTCAAGATTTCAAAAAGACAGACCAGCGAGACGGATTAGCGGCCCACTACTACTTATGAACTTGATTGATAAAAACCAAATTGATGTTAAAGTTTCAGAGACGTACCATGGAAATCTTGAGGTGTGCAGGAAGGCAGCATGGGATTGAGAGAAGTGGGAGGTTGATAGTCATCGTGACCATGGGGGGTCTGAAGCATGAAATTTGTAGAGAAGAAGGCCATCCCATTGGTAGTCATGGCTTGATGATTAATCAAGCTTTTGTCACCAATCTTAATGATCTAGCAGCTGTCATGTTCAGAGAGTGGCACAGAATCTAACTGTTGGGGAAGGAAAAGATAGGTTTGTAGATTTATCACAGAAGGAAATGATAGATTTTTTGCTGAAATATTCACAAGGGAATATGAATATCTTCAAATGGAAGGGGATGCAGAAATTGTTGCAGTGGGTGGCTTGTATACCTCATCAGCAGCTTCTAGGAATTCATGTATTTTTCTATATATAAATACACACACACATTAGTTTTTGAGGGCTAGCTGTAGGAGGGGACAGAGAGTGCATGATTCTTATATGGATAAATTAGGTTCTCATTCCTCATTTTTCCTTCTCATTAATTGAAACCTTATTTCTTTTTTATTTTTGATTAAGGTCCCTTTACTAATCTTCATGTTACTGGTTGAATACCAAAATTATTTACAAGTCATCATTTGTCAATTTAAAAAATGAAAAACTTATTAATCATTTCCAAATATATCTTTTTAGTATTTTATTTTCATATGTTTCTATTTATAATTTATACCTTTTTTTTAATTTGTACCAATATTCTTTACCCATAATTTTGAATTTTGATTTGTACCCATATTTTTTATTTAATTTGTACCCCATATTTTTTTTTTTGTGAATGTACCCATGCTGATTATATGTATTTATTTTTGTGTTTTAAATATTTTAATAGTTATTTCTTAAAATATAGGGGTGTGATATCCACACACCTCTTTTTACTTCCCACACACCCTTCTAATTTTCGATCGTCGGATCGGATGAATTAAAGAAGATCAACGGACAGAAATTAACAAAGGGTGTGTGAGAAGTAAAAAGGGGTGTGTGGATAGCACACCCCAAAATATATCAATAGTTACACGGGTACATTATCTTTTTTCTAGAACTATATGAAGCATAATATTACTCTATTATTGATATTTAAGTAATTGTTATATTGTAAAAATATTATTTAAATTTGCTTAAATTTTATAATTTGTGAGATATTGAATGCATAAATGTAGGAGTTAAATTTATTAAATAATGTCAAGGACTTTGATCAAATTATTTAAACAAATAAGGTTTAATTCTAACAATTAGATTGATTAGGAACCGGAACCAAAATGACTTCTTCTTATATACTTTTTTTTAGGCTATCTCCAACTCAATAGTGAGAAATCTTAAATTTTAGGGAATTTTAATGAAACACTCATGGTACTGTTCACTTTTAATAAAAAACCACATTTTAACCTCTCCCATGTACTATTCACTACACCTTTATTTCTCATTTTTCATTAAAACTAAAGTTTTTTTTTTAACTTTTCATTAGTTTTCCTTAAATTTTAACCCCGTATTTTTAACTATTTATTTATACATATAAGGTTAGACAGTTTTTTCTTCAACAGTAAGAGACTTATAATTTCCACTCCCAACTTTATAATTTATTAAACTTTTGTGTTTTGTCATATTTTTTTGGCTAATAGTTTTGAAATTAGTTTTTATATAATTTATGTTGTTTTATTTTTACGAACATTTTGATATAAAAAAAATCAAATTCTAAAAAACAAATTGTGATGGTAAACACAAACAATTCCTTGACATTACATAACATTAATAACATTACAAGAACAACAAAAGGATTGCACAAGAATACTTAAAGACGACAATCAAAGACACCAATTAATCACTTTCCGAGATCTATGGACTGGGATTATAGGATGCCGTGTTCGAATCCGGGTACGAGTTTTGTGCAATAATTGCATCTTGTTTAATTTGCCAATACCTCCTTTCATAATTTCTCTTCTTTTTCTTCTTTAAGCAATTGCATCCTCGCTTTTCTGTCGTTTCTCATCTTTACTCCTTGTTGAACTAAACACAAGTACTCACCAGATTGTTGAATAAAAGAAGCGCCATCATTTTTTTTCTTGTCTTCTGTTTATCGTATCCATCTAGCCGTGGGAGTGGTGTTACAGCTAGCTAGACCTCTTCCCCCAATCCACACCATATGTGGAACTGTCAGAAGACTTTTTTCGTTGCTCCCCACAAGCTCAACTCACTTTGGAGAATGTTTACAGCCTCCCAAGCATTGCAACTTGAATTTTGCATGGTTGCATGACTTATTTCCATCTTAAAAAAATCGGTGTGCTTTCCACCCCTACGCATATAGTAAAGGAAAGTTAATCAGATGAAAAATATTAACACAATTAAAATTGTAACATTTAAAGATGTGAATTTACCATATCTTCTACGTTGGTACCACGTGCTGGATTACGATGTACAACACTTAAAGGTGAACTCCATAGAGTGACATTGTGGGTGAAGTTTACACCATCCTTGTATTTGAGGTTTTCCCCTACAATGCCTGGATTGTTAGCGAGAAACTTTTTGTAAATACGCCCCCACATCGTATCAATTGTTTGAAAGCGATCAACAAAACTGTCTTGGGCGATCAACACTCAAGTTAAGCATAAGGCGACATCTTCACTAGGCAGCCAATTGGCATTTCTAGCGCTCTCTATCTGCCATAAGAGATAAATTTAAAAGGAGAAATGAATGATTGAAGAAATTTGGTAGTGAAGTATGAGAAAATTGATTTTTTTTTATAATTTTTATGGATTAGTGAACAAATGTATGGGTATTTATAAAGTTTTGGAGGAGTTTTGGTGTTGTATCTAATTTGGATTAATTAATAATATTAATTTGACCGTTATTTAAATTTGAGTCATTGGATTGTTTTCTTTACCATTAAAATTGCTTAAACTAGATTTGAACCGTTGGATTTGAAAAAATAAGAGTTGAAAAAAAAAATTCAAAATTGGTCGTTGGATTGCAACGATAAAAAAGTATGGGCCACACAATAAAGACCTGTTGGAAACTAATGGGTAGGGGACGCCACATTAGATCATAACCTAGGAATGCGTCAATCTCAGCCGTAAAAAGGCTACTACTAGTGCACTCGCCCGTAGACAATCAATCTGCCATGTTACATCTTCTGCGCGAGACCGCCTTTTCCCTCTTCATGTGTTGTGTACAAGCAAGTTGGGGGCCATGCTACCACTTGCTTTCCTTATCCATCCGGGATTCTTACCCTCAAACTGAAAATCCCAAAATTTTCACACCCAAAATACATTCCTGGAAGAGATATTGACCCAAAATTTGAGGTTTTTTTGTTTCCCACCCCCTTGAGATAGCCTCATACTCATAGGATGTGATTTTTCTCTTTTTATATGAGAGTTCTGCTACCTATGACTTTTCTTTTCTTTTCTTTTTTCAATTACAAGCATTATAGACTTTTTGGTCTTTCTTTTGTCCGTCGCACTTTACTAGAGAGTTAGGCCATCTTCAATCGAATAAGGGCTAGAGGGTTTGTTTTAGCCCTATTGTCCTCCAAGAAATTAATATTTTAATAAACAGTGTCATGCCATATTTCTTACTATTTCCAATCGAGGGGCCAGAGGGTTATAGGCCAAACATAGCCTTGTGACAAAAAATCATCTCCAACCGAAGAGGCCAAAGGGCCAAACATAATTTATTATTTTAATTGATTTAATATGGTTACTTAAATTAAACTACCTCAATAGTTTTTCGAGATGGAATGTCAATAATTTTACGTCTCAGATTTCGAGTGTCACGTGCCACGGAGGCATTTAATTTTTATGTTGTTAAATGTTTTTTTTTAATGTTGTTTAAGTTTCATGTTGTTAAATGTTTTTTTTTTTCAATGTTGTTTAAGTTTCATGTTGTTTAATATTGTTTAATGTTGTTTAAGTTTGATGTTATTTAATGATCTTCTATATTGTTTAATGGCTTAGGTAGTTATAGGAAAAAACTTAGAATTTTTTATTTTTTATTTTTTAAATTTTGTCGCAAAAAAAAAAAAAAAAATTCAAATCCAACGGGTAACTGACGTCAGCTAGCCGTTGGATTCAAATTTTTGGGCCGGCCCATGGCTGGCTGGCTCCTTTAGGCCAGCTGGTTAACCTGTTTTCCCTTTTTTGGCTCGGTGGGGCCCATGAATCCTTTGCCCTAGCCTTCGGTTGGAGATGGTTTTCGTGTCATTTCGAGCTATTTTCAGCCCTCTGGCTGGATCGGTTGGAGATGACCTTAGTTGTGGGAGTAGAGTTGTTATGTCACTATGAATACGACTGGAAAAATTTGAGAGGCATTGACAAAAGGCATGCATATGTGTGTGTGTGTGTGTATATATATATTACTTTTTTTTCTTGATATGCTTAGGTCAAAAGTTGATAATCAGGGCAATATGTCCATCTTTACAAATCCAAATTTCATCACTCTTAATAAACGAGAGTATTTTCAAATATTGCTTTGTCAAAAATAAAAAAGAAGAAAAGTGTCTTCAAGATTATTTTTATTGAAAATATGACTTTAGTCCTTGAAACTCAATTTTCTACATAAAATCCGACGTAAATTTTTTGCTAAAGAAAAACCCATTGAATAGACTCCATATAAACAAATTCAATAATTATGTTTTACTTTACCCATTTAAATTTTTTTGGATGCCTAAAACACCCTTATTGAATGTTTAATGTACACAATTAATTCTATGCAAATTGTAAGGGAGAATTAATGATTTTACAAAAATAATATTTTGCATATAAATGTAGGGATTTGTTGGTTAGTTTGGCTCTCGAATTCCAATTTACCATTACAACATGTCCATATTATATATAGGTAAATTATTGTACTTTAAAATTGTGACATCCCACATCGCCCAGGGGAGTGATCCTTAAATGTATATTCCCATCTCTACCTAGCACGAGGCCTTTTGGGAGCTCACTGGCTTCGGGTTCCGTAGGAACTCCGAAGTTAAGTGAGAGGGGGGCTAGAGCAATCCCATGATGGGTGACCCACTGGGAAGTTGCTCGTGAGTTCCCAAAAACAAAACCGTGAGGGAATGGTAAGCCCAAAACAGACAATATCGTGATACGGTAGTGGAGTCGAGCCCGGGAAGTAGTCCCGCCCGGGCCGGGATGTGACAATTTGGTATTAGAGCCAATCCCTGGCCGAAAATGTGCCGACGAGGACGTCGGGCCCCTAAGGGGGGTGGATTGTGACATCCCACATCGCCCAGGGGAGTGATCCTTAAATGTATATTCCCATCCCTACCTAGCACGAGGCCTTTTGGGAGCTCACTGGCTTCGGGTTCCGTAGGAACTCCGAAGTTAAGCGAGAATGGGGCTAGAGCAATCCCATAATGGGTGACCCACTGGGAAGTTGCTCGTGAGTTCCCAAAAACAAAACAGTGAGGGAATGGTAAGCCCAAAACGGACAATATCGTGCTACGGTAGTGGAGTCGGGCCCGGGAAGTAGTTCCGCTCGGGCTGGGATGTGACAAAAATATATAAAAAAATTTGTTGTCAAAGTAAAAATATATAAATTAAAGGAGATAAAAACTTGCAGGTAAATTAATTTTAGGACAAAGAAAAAGAAAAGAACCAGTTATAGGTAAATTATTTACATATACAGTCTAGATATTTGATTCACATAAAAAACGTAGGTAAATCACGTGTGCATAATTTACCTACTATTATTGAAATTTACCTACTATTATATTAATTTACCTACTTGCATAATTTAGGAAAAATGCCAACAAAACATGAGAATATTATTTGCATATATCATAGGTAAATTGCCAAAAGAAATATGACAATATTTTGTTTATATACTATAGGTAAATTACAGACTATAGTGCAATGTTATTTATATAGGTAAAGTAGGGACGTTTAACTATTATATATAAGAAGAATAATTACATCGAATAATAATATAGTCATTATTTAAAGTAATGCACTAGATTGTTGTAGAGATTAAAAATAAATAAATAGAAAAAACGTCAGGATGATTAATTAGATTTTAAGGCCCTTGATTGAAGCTAATTTTCAAGTGTGGGTTGTGGCAAAAATTGTAAATAATTTGTATTAGTAGGCTACTTATATTCTTTTGTGGCAGTTTATTTGATTTTTGGGTTTTTGTTGGATGTTTAATTATATATGGGTTTATGTTTAAAAATCTTGATTTTTTAGGACCAATATCTAATGAACCCTTATTTTTACAAGGGGGAATGGAAACTTTTAAACTAGCTTTGATTCGATTGTGAATTAAAGGGAAAACGCAGGTGGTTCATGTCTATGCTGGACAATGTGAAGTGGGTGAATTTGGAGAGAAAAAGAAATGTCCCTCTTTTTGGACTCAAAAGAGATTGTTGGGGATGGATTGAACTTGGGCGTCCTAGAAAAAGTGAAAGCACTTTGTGTTTCATCAGAAAAAGAATAAAGCATAGATATGATTGATGATTTCAGTTATGTAAAGGAAATGATCAAGCCAATTACTTGAGGAAAAAAAATGGAAATGAGTTGGCGATCGAGAGCGAGAGAGAGAAAGAGGGAGGGGAGGCAGGAATGAAGGGGATGGGGTCCAAAGAGAAGGGGGCAGGGTTTGCTACCTAACCCACCAACAGGTATCGTGGGTTAGGACGAAGCTCTCTCGCTGCTAACACTGCTCACTCCTCACCTCATCTCTCTCTCTCTTTCTCTCTCCTGCACGCCGCTGTGAATTCGAGTGAAGGGTTCAGTACGTACTGAAAGTGAAAACGAAAGGTTGTTGTCGTAATCCCTACTACTAGGGCTAAGAGCTGGTCAGTTTTGTCTTTGTGCACCCATCATAATCTTAGTATATACCCCCATATCTATGCATATACTTACATATGTATATATACAGATATATATCAACTCTCTCTATCTATATATATCCCACCACTGTTCATCTCTCTTGATTTGTTCAGCCACACCACCTCAATTTCCATATGGGATATGTCATCATCCCTCCACCGTCCACCCCTTCAATTGGAAACTTTCAACATCATCTTTATATATCTGTGCATATCATATGGTTAATAATTACGTATAGTAACAGTAGTATTTATACAACCACCAGTTCTTTTAATTTATGGTAGGAAAACTTTACAAAATTTTACTCTTGATCATTTTTCACCCCTTTTTCACCTTGACACGTACAAGTCTACTCATACCGATCGAAAATTACCTAGTTGCTAAATAGTGTGTGTGGGACTCGGCGGCAGCAAGCACGCAGCTGCATGCGTGAACATTTAAGGTGTGGGACTAGATTCTTTAAATAATTTTGTCAAACTCCAAGTGTACGTAAAGGGTTGAAAGGACTTGTACAAAGTTAATATTGGAAAATGGAGCTGCGTTGCTCTTTCTGTGCATTAAAAGGAATCGGCAACTAGCGTATCAGCTGGAAAGGATAACAAAGAGAGAGGGCAAGGAAAGCATAGCCCTTCACGAGAAGGATTTCATGGTATGAGACATCATAATGGCGGTGCAGTCAATATTTCAAAAAGAACTAGCGGTTCATTACTAATGGACTAATCGTCGTATTATTCTCAAGTTAGCCACATGATAGCTCAATAGATATGAGGCTTTCTCACAACAAGATCTTAAACTAATTTGAAACAAAATCACTTATTGTATTATATACTATATTACATTATTCAACATATTTATATCATGTAAATTACTCCGAATAAAAAGGGATATTATTACCTACTTCTATTCATCTTCTGTTCTTTTTCCCATTTTATCATAAATTCTATATGTTGGGAAGACCGTTTCCTTAACATAAAAATTCAAATTATTGACAACAACAGAAAGAAAAAAAGCACAGAAATGTAAGAAGGTGAAGCAAGAGGGACCCATGAAATAACTAAAGTATCTATCCATGCATAGTGACCTACGATTTGAACCAATTGACATTTGTCTGATCGGACGTCATTCAATTTGATTAAGGTACCGCTTCTTAATTTCTTGTTAGCAACTTAGCATGCATGATATGATACACTGATAAAATCATATAACCCAGCTTTTCATTCATCGGTAAATTAAGGAAAATATGTACTTATCAAATCTTTAACTAATCTAGTAAATAATAAAACACTAGAGATTATTACATGCATGGAGATGGGGCTAGATTGTGAAGGCCAAACATATCTATTTCAAGTGGATGGAACTTGTTTTTAGAAGTAAACCCAGCCATCGTAATAATTGTGAGTCGTTGATGCATAGATGCTTAAATACAAAAGAATTGGCCGGAGAATCCACATGTCAGGCTACCTGATTGAATATTTGAAAGAGCATATGTAGTGTAGAATAATAGTGATGATGGGAAATGAGGTGCCACTAGTAACATTAAATAACATAAACAGTTGGTTTAATATTTGGCAAAGACAAGAGAGTGTAGGCTGCTAAATCACATGCCTGGATTAGAATTGAGTTGTGAGTGGTTGCAGTGGGGGTGTGCTGTGCCTGTGTGCCCACAAATCCAATGGAATGGGGTGGATATCACATCCATGCATGTTCCCAAATTCCTTAATTTAGTACCCGAATAATATTACCTATATCTATCTGTTTTGTTTTTCTTTATTTTATTAAATCCATAGAAAATTAGAGAAATTAGAAGAAGAAAAAAAAAGAGAGAGAAAAGGAGATAACAACCGGGCGAGTGTTTTTGGAATAAAGAAGTTGCTGAATCTTCTCCTCTCCACATGCGCTCATAGGCTTCTGCTCTCTTCATGTGCCCTTCTCTTCCATTGCTTGACGTCACTCCTCTCTCTCTCTCTCTCTCTCTCTGCATGCATATGTATCCTTCTTTAGAAATTACAAGATTTTATCTCGGGAGCATTTTTACTTGCCACCATAATTATGGTATATACTCACTATATTTTTAATTATCCACACGTTTCTTTTCACTTAATTCTAATTCATTTTCACATTAAATGTTATCTTTTTTATTTAAAAAATAATAATCAAAATTAAGTGAAAAGACGCAAATAATTAAGTATATGATGAACGTATACCATAATTTATGGTGATGAGCAGAAATGTTCCCTTTTATCCTTTTCTTTTATTTGTTGAATCTAATTGTTATATTTTTAGAAAAACTAATGAAAATAACTTGAAAATTTTGAGTTTTAAAGAAAAAAAACAAAATTAAGGGTAAAATAAATAGTACCATATTTGACTTTTTAGTGTAAAAATATGATTTTTCATTAAAATGAACAATATCAGAAGCTTTTAATTAAAGTTCTCTATATTTTTCTAGGATTTGCTTTTTGGGCAAAGGAGATACGCATAGTGATTGCTCAACCACTCATGCTTAGCTCAAAATTAAGTCTCGCACTTTGACACATCAGCAATTTGATAAAATTACAAAGTTCGCAGATCAAGTGATCCGAACTTTTAATTTATCGATCCTTGAAATCCGGAGCCCAGAAAGTTGTAATAATTTTTTTGAAGGAAGTGCAGGAGAGGATCTCTTTCCAATTACAAAAACTAGAATTACATCAAACGTGTTAGGTGGCTCCCAGTCTTTTCTGATCTAGGGATTGAGGTGGGGACAGTGATTCATCTGAGCCGTCCATTTCGCTGGTTGCCTGATGCTGATTTGAGACGCTACTAGGCAGAGCATGGACGTGGCACACATCTTTATTTCGTATTTTTTAATCTTAGCAATTGCAAGCCCAGGCATGCGTTGCCCTAACAACCCAAACTAGGTTTACCTGCTAATTAATTATAATTAATACGACTAATACATTATTAATTAGGGGAAACATTTGGTGAATCGGTTTGAGATTGAGATGCCACACTAGCATTACAATCTAGTGATCTGTACAGCATGAGACTGAGACGACCTTGAAAAGGAAATAAAGGATGATTAGACTAATACAAACCCACCACTTAACCTCCATCAACATCATATAAACTCATTTACCCGTGTCTCTTGATTGTATATTATCATGAACTTTTAATCAAAATAACGTTTACTTCCATCAAATTCGGGTTACCGGGAATGGGAAAGTAGTGGTCGCAGCATACTTGCTGCTTTAGGTCAGGCTTGCCGGAACCCGGCCACAGCATACTTGCTGCTTTATACAAGGCAAAAACCAGAGTCTTATGAAATATACACATATCCAATCGTAAAGTGTTAATCGGATGAGGAGGAAATGAACAATTTTCCAAGCGCGGCATTGACATTATATGCATGTATGTATTATCCTTTTCAATGTAACTGACAATATACACTCTACATAAGAAGTGAGGCAAAAAAAATGAATGAATTTACGGAATGGGTAATTCGGTTGGTAAGTGTAATACGTACGCATAATTCCAGCGCCAGAGCCAGAGCAATCCGTTGGAGAGCAAATGCTCATGCATGGTTGAATCGTACACGGGGTGGTCATCATCTGATGAGCTGCTTCTGTCATTAGCCGATCAGGTGAACTACTTCTGTCATTACCCAAAATGAAAACCCGTTGAATTGAAAGAACTCGATAGATTTGGTAGTCTGCGAGCTGCGATAATGCCACCAGCAAGGGCAGCGAAGGAGGCCAAAACAAAGGCAGGTATATTTCCTCCCCCAAATAAAGCATCCCATGGCCCCGCACCAAGAGACACAATCATCTACGCAATATCAACAAGGAACATGAAATCAGCACTACCAAACTGGAAGAAGAAAAAGTTCTAAACAAAAAAGTTATGAACTGTCTGTCCATGAAACGGGAGGGGCAGGAATAAGAAACAGGTTTATCCAAATGCAGATATCAGGACCCAGGTTACACCGCCACACTACCAGACCTGATCATAGGCTTGACCTTGCTCCGAACTTCTACTTCACTTTTGTCGGGTTCAGGCCGGGCCTATTTAGAATTTGGCACTCTCCAAGGCCAAACCTGGCCCATGATCAGGTCAAAATTTTGCATACGAAATAAGAAGCCTGGTTCTGAAATCTTACCATGAGAAAGTAAGTTAAAAGGGGGTCGGAGAGAAGGAAAACGTATATATGCATGTATACCAAGCACAGTGACCGTGAATTGTATCACATGAAACAAAAAAGCCTGCAGCATTACATAATTGAGCTAAACAAGTGATAGAACAGGAATAGTGCATGCTAAATACCTGTGGAACAACAATTGCAAGATTCAAAACTCCAATAGCCAATCCTGCACAAGAGTAAAAACATGTGAGAATTCAAATCACCAAGTTCAGTAAGAACAGAAATAAGTTGCTAGATTCAGAGAAAAAAACACACAAACCTTGGCCACCACCTGCGTCAGCAGTCAACTCTGCTGTAACGGAAAAGGGAACGCTGTAGGTAATCTGCAACACAGAACATACTCAGCGCTTTGCATACTTAGGGGTAGCTAGAAAATGGACATTTACTACAGGAACACTAATACTCACAGCAAGAGGGAAGCCAAGAAGAGCAAAAACAATCAGGGAAGCAATCCTGATATTTTGATTCCCACCAATTACATGTTCAATCCCTTTAGAATACTCTCCAACAGATATCAAACTTATGATAGCGGTGCCTGCCATGCAGGCAAACACAATAAAATTACTCATTGCCCACACTAGTCTTGCACCCATCCGCTGGCACATTGGCTCAATTAGGAAAGAACTGATGCCAAGAACAACCTACGCCCCAGAAAAAGAGAAGCTTAAATTAAAGGTTGCTTGATAGTATTTGAATTACGTATGACAAATTTTGGAAATCAAGTTTTGGTTCTCAATTTTGAGTTCTTACTGAATTCAATAATAGACCGAATGCACCTTCTCTGACACCCTGATCATAAGCTTGTACTTTGGCTGAGTTCCCATTCGGATCCCCATGATATACTTCCCTACCCATCCAATCCGTATCAAAAAGAAAGAATGGAAACCAGGACAACTGCATGTAAGAATTTAAACGAATATAAGTTCAAAACAGAACTTCGTAATGGCAACAAACACTCAGAAATTCTAACGGTACCAAATATGAGAAAACAGAAATCAGCAAAAATGCTATTAAAAAGGGTGAGATGGAAAGGCTCATGCAAAATAACAGTGCCACATACCCATGTAAGAGCCATAACAATTAGCACTGAAATGGAAAAGCTTGTGCAAAATAACAGTGTCACATACCCATGTAAAAGCCATAACAATTAGCACTGAATGCATCGCTGGTGGTAAATGCCTTAAACTGGTCAATAGATTGACTAACACTGCTCCAGGTCCATCATTAAAATCACCATTCTTATCTTCCTCAACTTTTGAGATGGCCTCCTTTAGATTCATATTCCCTTCATAGTCAGTTCTGCTTCCATTTGCTCTATCGATAACTTGCTTATCATGCTTTAACTTCGAAAGCTCAAGACGACTTTGTTGGGGATTTAGTTGGGGATCCTCCAATAAAGGAGCAGAATCTGATAAAGGATTCTGCTGATACGTAGTGAGTGGAACCTCCTCAGCAAAAAATATGGTAACAAGTGTACACAAAGTGAGAAAGATCTGCACACATAACAAACTTATTATCTAGAGTTGTACAGAGTACAATACACCACATGCCTCAGCACCAAATTGCAACACTAGAAGTTCTCATTTGAAAGTGAAATGAACTCATGAACAACTCTATGCCTTAAATTCCCAAAAAAAAAGGAAAATTTCAGAAACTTAAATAAATAGATCGATATGATTTCTTTCACCAACCAACTATACACTTGATGTAAGCATATCATACCTACCTCAGTTAATAAACTCAATATACATCACATTGACAAGACCAGCCAAAACTTTTATTACTTGTCCCAGACATTGAAAAATATCATAATCTGGGGCCATCTTATAAGAAATACACCATCTAGTGAAACAATGATTAGTGGCTACGCAATTTAGCTCAGCATAACAAGCCAACTGCAAGTAGGCAGTAGTTAATTGGAATCTTCCATTCATGATTAAGCTAATAAAAATATATAGCAAATCAGGAAAGAAGTCATAGAAATAGATAGTACAATTCATGGATTTCAAGCTGCATTATTGAGATAGAAGCAGGTTTGCTGATAGAATTGTCAATCATTAAGCACCCAAAAGAAATTAGTATAATTCAAACAGTAGAAGATGACTTCATAAATACATGCACTTCTGTGCATGCTGGTAACTCACCACTGCAATAAGAAATGCTGCTTTAAGATTTCCACAGGCTTCACAGCAAGCTCTACTCAACAAGAAAGGAAACCATCTGCCACGAAACAAAATTGTCAGACAAAGAAACCACCCCTAGAATTTGAGATGCAAACTATAAGTCTATATTATGTGGTAAAAAAAGAGCAGAATTCAGTGATTGCAAACTAAGTTTGATTAGTTTCAGATGGCATAAAAAGGGTTTAGTATAAGGGTGATGAGAAGTGTATACAAGGACTTTAAAGTCCTAAGCAAACACATGCCACTGCACAAAAATATCCCATAAAAAAAGCAAGAAAAACATATTTGAGGAGTTACACCTGTGCCAATTTCCACTTGCACCAGCAGAAAATCCTAGGATGTTACCAAAGGCCATCCATGAGCAAAACACAGCATTTGCAGTATTGCGTTGCTCGGGGCCTAGAATATAGTTGTGACAAAGCATATTATGTTTAGACAAAGTATTACATACTTTAAATTTTATAAATAAATAAAAATTAACATAAATGTAACTAGTTCTATGATAGCTTGGGGCGAAAGTCACCTGCTAGATCAGCCAGAAGAGCACGAGCTGGTCCCTACAAAAATTACAAGCTACACTTTATTCTGAGACATAAGTAGCATTATACTAAAAAGTTTGATATTTTTTTCATCAGGAAACTACAGTGTAATCTGTTTTACATTGTGATCGAATCAAACACACTGATAGCCTTAGAAGCATTACCTGCACTGTATTGTTGGCAAGATCCAGCAACCAAAATCCAATAATAAAGACAAAAGCTGCCCTTGTCCGGGTACCTTTGAATGTGCTGCATTGGCTCAAATGATTTAGCTAACAGTTAATGAGATTTTATAATATAAAACACAAAGAATCAACAGAAGGCAACAAAAACCTGCAATGCTCCTTTGTATCTCCTAATAAATATCCAACGTCTGCAGAAAACCCGATTAACACCACCTAAATTACAAGACTTAGTTTAGCAAAAAAAGGTATGCACCAATTAATCTAAGATATAATGGTAAAGTACAAAAATAAAAACTCTCCGCACTTACGGAAACTGAAATCATGAGAGATCCCGCAAGAATGAAAGGGCGCCTTCTTCCCAATTTTAAAGAGCATTTGTCACTCCAAATACCAACACAAGGTTGAACCTGAAGAAAATAAAAGTTGAGATAACTGAAGGAAAGAAAATGTTTAAAAAATATCCAGATAGCTTCAACCCTAACCCTCCCAGCATATCCCAGTAGCCAAAATAATCGTGATGGCGCATGCACCAACAGTAGGCTAGAATAAAATCGCCCCATTAGGAGATATGTTTGTGCCCCATCAAATAGACCAACACGATTATAAAGGTTACAACATATATGTTACAATCAAAATTGTTGAAAATTGTTGGACACTAGCCGCCGTCGATTACCACAAGGCCTGTAATAGGGCCGCAAAGCCAAATAAATGAAGAAAATGCATGCCCTATTCCGAGTGTCTGCATAAAAATTCAAACAGTGGATATTAACCAAACAAGCTTTCAATAATCCAAAATTAGCACAGGGATTTGTAGTAGATCAAGAAACGATATGCATTGCGAAGATTAAAAAAGAAAACATGATAACTAACGCAGTTCGGGTTAATCAACAACCGATTTCCATATTAACAGTAAGATTGCATTCCATATTCGGAATACAGTACATTATCATCTTCATTTTCATTTTCCAGTGCAGAATGTACCAATCGAAGATTGCGAAAATATTTCATGTTCACGCATTACATTAACAGAAAAATAAATTAGTCTACAATCTTATGCATTGTGACTCAAACTACAGAATTTGAAATTAAAACTATACAGTAATCTACTAAATGGTAGATATTATACAGTCAATTACACAACAATACATAAAAATTGATTCTTGACATGCAACAGATTCAAAACCTAACCTGTATATAGGGAGTTAAAAGCGAAAGCTGCAACGCCCAACCGAACTGTACGCCGGCGGCGACCGTGCAGCTCAGAATAAGCGTCAAAAGAGTATTGTGTTTGTGTCCTGGCTGACCCGACGGCGAGAGGCCGCCGCCGCCACCCCCATTTGGAACCCTAGGGGAGGAAGACGTAGACGAATTGAGGTCGATACGATGATGAGGCTCGTCCGTCACCATCATTTCCACTTCCGCCTCCCTCCTCAGGTTCCTGTACGGCACCCGGATGGACTCCGAGTCCGTCCTCCCCGCCATCGCGACTCGGTTTCACTCACTGAGTAACGGCCGCGAGCCAGAAGCTCAATTTCCCGCGCATTAAACGGCAAAACGGTGCGGATCAAGGTTTTTGCATGTAGATCGGATTCCGGCGTCAGAACTGCGAAGGATCAGAGACTTGCAGGTGTGTCAAATTTGGGCGGGTGCGCGAGCGAAGAGTCTGATCGCAATTCAGTGGCAGATTTAGCGTGCACCGCAGCACCATGAGGACTCCTACTTCGGCGCCTGCCTTCGGTTTATCAGCTTTATGGGCCCCCGCCAACTTTGAAAGGCCCAGTGAAGGCTACGGCGTGGGCCTAACTCGCGTGATTCGGACTTAAACATAGGCCTGGCATTTTCAACCCGATCCGTTAAAATTAGTATTTGGAGGGGTGATAAACGGGTCGGGTGGTTAACGTGCCAACCCGTTAAATAACGGGTGATTTTGGATGAACTGCAAAACCCGTAACCACCCGTTAACATCCGTTAAGATAATAGCCGGCAAGCAGAGTCAGGTTCCGTCGAGAGGTGGAGGAGCTCTATGGCTTGGGTCAGCGCAAGTTCTAGATGTTGGAAATCAAATCATAGAGAAATCCCCACGATTGTTGTAATCATCTTCTTCTACGGGTCAACACCTTATTAGCTCCTAAATTAGATTAGAAGAATTCTCTTTCCTAATTTGGCTAAATGTAATCAGTATATATTTGCATATCCTTGTACAATTATAATCAATCAAAGAAATTCAATCATTCCAAATCGTCATATTATAACTAAATTAAGACTAGAAGCGTGGTGAAGGAGCCGGCGTTCTCCGGCACTATCATGAGTCGATGGATTTCTTCTCGGAATTGGAGGGACTCGAGCTCGGGTCCTGATAAAGTGGATTCGGGTACGGTTGCTCCGGTTGGTTCCATTGAATTAGGCGGCAAATTGAACTGAAACAGAGCTCAATTCCGTGGCAAATTCCCAAAATTTTCAACTCAGACATTGTCGTCTCAAACTGTTCTTCCAGCTGCAGACTGCGAATGTGTAATCAAGTTGTCACACATTGTCATCTCAAACTCGATCTGCAGACTGCGAATTCATTCTACGGCGGCTTGAGTAATCTCAACTATTCCTCCGCCGTGTTCCTCTCTACCTTCTTCTTTGAGGCTTCTTTGAATTGGTCTAAAATGTCCTCACAATCTTGCTTAGTCTAATAAGTTTTATAAACAGCAACCGACGCTTCTTCCATAATATATTGGAGTTAAATTAAGCAAAAACCCAGTAATTTGATTACAGTCTTTGGGAAGAACAGTGGACTTCGGAACTGAAATTGGGTAAGAGAGAGAAGCTGGGGAGGGAGAGAGAGAAACGAGTGTAGTTAGTAATGGTGGGCAAATTGGGCAAGTGGGTAGGGATATAATGAGAAACAGTGTTGGAGTTAAATTAAGCAAAAGCCCAGTAATTTGATTCCCTTCCACTGTCTACTCAGATTGGATGAAATGTGGGAAAAAAAAAAAAAAAAGGAAATAGGTAAAACAGGTGATCCGTTAATTTAACGGGTTGGATTCGAATGACCCGTTAATTTAATGGGTCAAATTAAATCCGACCTAAACCCCATAAACCCGACCCGTTTATAGATCTACTTAAACATGTGGGATTGTGTATTTTTAATGTAAAGCCCATACGTAACATCAAGGAAAAGATGACTTTGAATCTAGATCGTTGGATTCGCATTGATTGGAGATTGAGTCGAATTTACACGATAGTCCACACTTGTTTGTACTTATGAAATTCAAAGTGTGTGACTTGGAAATTCAATTTGATAAACAATGCTATAGCCTCATGCCTATGGTATGTTGCCAAATAAATGTTATTTACGTAACGACATATGTTTAGTCAAGTTAGAAATCAGTATTTTGATAATGTGTGGTCACGCTATATCAAGTCCAGTAGGTCGAGAATTTGTAATCCCAAACAAATGATGTGTGTTTTTGGCTATTTCCTTCACGAGAAAGGCTATTCCAGCCTTGATCTTGATGATGACGATCCACTTGTAATGCTCTTAGAATTGATAATCCAGCTTCTTTCAGATCACCTACCTCCTCTCTCTCCTCTCTTAACCCTAATGCTCCCTCTTCTGAAACTAATCCTAGGATTGCTCCTACTGATGATGCAACTAATCCTACAAATGCTCGTACTACTGCTGCTGCTACTTGTTCTGATTCTGTTAATCCTCGTAATCATGCTCCAACTTCTCGATCTGCTTCTTCTCCTTCTCGGCCTAATCGAACAATCTCCAGACCAAAGTTATTTTCTTCTCCTTCTGCTGCTTCTCCTTCTCCTTATCGTCCACTTAATCGACCAATCTTCAAGCCAAAAGCCTTCCCTGCTACAACCAACCTCCACGGAAGACCGCAATGCAAGAAGAGTTCAATGCCTTGCAACAACCAGACAGTTCGTATTAAAAGAAACCCTGATGGTTCTGTAGATAAATACAAGGCCAAGGGCCGTCGCAGGCAAGAGGGCTTGGATTCTACTCAATACTTTGAGTTCATTGGCAAAACATGCTACCGCCCATCCTAATTCTTCTCGCTTTAGATGCTAAGTACAACTGGTTTGCAAACCCAAATGGATGTTAATAATGTTTTCCTTCATCGTTTGTATATAATTATTAGTTTCATTTCTCCCTTTCGTAATGTTCTTCGGGGTTATCAATATGTACAGCATTATTTATACTACCACCAAGGTATCGAAAGTACGAAACGGCTACAGTATTCTGTTCTATATACAAACAAAACACGAGTATACGATTTTATCAAATACCTCACTGCCTAGCATTATGATTTCCCAAATCAGCAGCACCTTTGGCTGCTCGGTTTAGAGCATCCGACACCCAAAGAGCTCCGTTAGAAAAGTAGCTACTGTTCATTACTTTTCTTCCTGTCTCTGATATTGCTGATTTGGTGATCTCTGACACATGATACCTCTCATCCACAGACTTAACAGCTCCAACCCCTGCATGAATTTTATCGGTGACGCCAAATCTCTGGTTCAGTTCAGCCACCCTAGCTGCTGCACTTGCCGAGACTTGGTTAGACTCGTCCAATGATTTTGCCTTGGTTAATGCATCTTTTCCGAGCACAAAGCCCTTGGCCAACATGGTCAAGACTACTTCCGGAGCCCCACTCACCACTTCTCGGGCACTAGGAATGTTCCAGCTTCCCTGTGGAGGCTGCCAAGACATACTAATCGCTTACTCTTGCAAACCTTTTTCAGTACAACAGTTTTGCACATGTGCGAAAATGTACAAACGAGAAACCAAATATTTGTGCGATAGAAAGAAACAAAATATACATACAGTTGAATAAGTTTCATCTTCGTGCCGAGGCCTGTTCCAAAAGTCAAATTCATCTTGATAGTGCCCCCAACGCGTTATGCACACAGCTTGATCTATTATTGTAGCACCCTGAGACAATAAGATTTTAAGGGGAAAACATAAATTAACGCTCACAAATAATCGGCGAGAAAGATCATAAGAAACCACACAAGCGTTATCATCTAGGCATCAGTAAGAAATCACATACGAGCACAGACAGGTTTAAGTTAATAAAGGACTAGTAAACCAGATAAACCATATAACCAAACCATAATGATAAATACAGCTTTAAGTAAATGTTTCAGGAGGTAGTCGGGATGTGATATAAACAAGCTCCGGCTAGAAGGATACTATGATAACTCGGAAGCCCTTTCATCCAAGCAACAACTTATTTAGTTAAGGTCACCAGTTGAGCCCTGTTTCTTGAAAGCTTAGGCTACATTTGGATACCATGAAAGTTGCATCACTGAATTGTTTAGTATAATTACCATTCTTCTGTCAAAGTATCTTTCTCTTGCTATGTCTATAAGCACAAATATATTGTCGAAAGCATTTGGCAAGTTTTACACAAATTTTAATGGTACAGCCGGCATAAATGAGCTATAAGCACTGCTGTATTCATCGCTCTAGACCAACACAGAATAACTAAAGACTATGAGCCTGTTTGGATGTGTTTTTAAAATAACTGAAAGCACTTTTGGTGAAAATGCTTTTAGAACCAATCATTCGTAAAAATGAAAATAAATTCTAGAAAAGCACTTAAAGTGCTTCTTGGAAGAAGAACATAATCGGTGCTTCTTGCAGAAAGCCCTTAAATGCTTTTAGAATCCAAAAACATTTTCTCTAAAAGCGTTTTCAATCATTTTAAAAGCACATCCAAACGAGCCCTATATTTATATGCACAGTGCATTAATCAGAAGTTGATCACGAAATATAGGAAGCGAGCACATGAATGATCAGTTGCGACGAGTCGAAGAAATACTCACACTGAGCAAGCAAGCAGTCTCCTGAGAATAAGAATCTTTGAACGTCACATATGCAGTGCACCCACAATCACCCGATCTGAATTTCCCCAAAATAACAACAAATTAATATCCCAAAAAAAAATTAAGACAAAAAAAATATTAAAAATGCTAAAAACACCACGAAACCTGACGATTTCGACATGGTCGATGGAACCAGAGAAGGCGAAGAAGTCGTAGACGTCTTTCTCCGTTGCTTTTGGGGACAGACCCGTAACTTCGACGGCGTATCCACCAGAACTCATCTTCTCCGAAAATCTTACGAATTTCATGAAATTAAAGACTAATTAGTCCAATTAATCCAGATTCCAACCAGAATCTCACAATCTAATCTTCCGACTTTCCAATTCCCAATTCCATCACAGAAATTGATCAATTACATAATCTTCACACGGTTTAAACACTAATCGGAAAAATAATGAGAAACATAAAGCGTGATGAATTGATTAACGCACCTGAGCTCGGTAGGTGTTTCTGATCGATGTGTATCAGAAGAAGTGGAGGAGGAGGTAACCCCTTTTAATATCTAAACTTAGACATAGACAAAAAAAAATTTGTTTTATAGCAGAGCGGTCACACTTGCTAATGGCGATTGGAGAGTTTTAGTGAGACTACGGTGAATCATCTCACTAGAGATAAATCTAATCAAAATCCTTAGCGTTTCACATTAGGTAAGTAAATTACTTTCATCTCATAACTAATAATGAAGAATGGTAATCCAACTGATTTACGACTATACCAGAAATAATTGGAGGAAAGGCCATGGAAAAGCCCAATACATAGTACATTTACAAGAATGAAGCCCAACCCAGCAAATTGGCAAGGCCCATGGCCTATGGATAGATTTGGACCGCAACGTATTTAGACTCGAGGCCCAATTTCCATGTGGCGTGACGAAACCTTTGCACGCTGCCATACCTCTCGGGAGGGGTACGCTCTAGTTTTGTAGAAACTGTTTACTTGAGATTGTCGTTTGATCCTTAGATCTCAATACAAGGTTAAAGCTCTAACTATTAGCATAGGGGGTGTAAAAACTTAGCTACATGTAACTGTTAAGATTTTCTTACGCTAAATGATGAAAGCTTCTAGACGTCTCACATTACGTGTGAGCAATTGATTGTTAAAACGTACGTTAGTGAGTTCAAATTTGATGTGAGCTCATTAGTAGTCAGTTGAATGAACGAATTCAGCAATTTCTGATCGAGTATGGTATGTGAACCAATAGAATGACCAATTCTTATGATATTTCTTTTTTTTTTTTCAAAATAAGAAATATGTTTGTCACGTTGAAAGACCATGTGATGTCTTATCCATGTTGTTTTCAATATCATGTTTGCGGGAGTAGCGCCCGGGGAGTATGCAAATTAAGTTCCACTCTTTCTTCTTCTAGAGTTTGAATTTTGGTACTTTAGAAACGATTAGACTTTGATTTCATTTAATATAAGCTATTTATCTTTCTACAACATATATGTATTTCTACAGGAAGTACTTAAAGTGTTTTTTGGGGATTCACGTAAATTTCTACTAAGGATTGGTTTGAAAAATATTTTCACCAAAAACACTTTAAGTCATTTTAAAAGTACTAGTTCAATCTAAACCAATCTCCTTTGTAATTCGCTATTTAATTAAGCTGTTCTTTCCATGTGATGCAAGGCAGTAGATTTTCGACTAATTCTGTGAGCTATATTCTTGTGTTCAAAGTTGAAACTACACAAGTAAATGGTAAGTTTTCGGTTCTCTGCATGAGCATCTAGCTATAGCTGTAGCTGGTATATTATCGATCTTACAGTAATATTTAGGTCCAGTTTACATGGTATAACGTGTAAGACAGCACCGATTACCAAATTAATTTGGTATGAAAGTCACATTCCCCAGTTGGCCTTGAATTTGACACCACTCTATAGTAATAGTTAGGTCACGTTTTCACATGGAAACATATTGAGTGTTACACCGATAAATGATGTTACTAATTCCCATATTATATTAAAAGTATATAACATGAGTGAAATAATAACGTCATAAGGCAGTGTGTGACAATCACATTGAACAATATCATACTTGTTTGTTTAATTAAACTCTTGTATTTTACTTATTTTATGTAATTAACCCTTCCACATTTGCATATTTTGGTTTAGCTAAATTGGTTAGAACAACGCTTTTCACTCTACACCATTATTTCGTTCTCTTTTCTCGTAGTTTAGATTAATTAGCGACTGTTACTTGTAAAACCATTCCACATTCCTTCATTTCCATCACCATTGGTGGAAGGGGAGTAATCACCTATAGAAGTAATGACTAGGTAACTCTTCCGTGCCTAGCTCTTCCAATTAACTTTATAATTAGGACGAGCATGAGAATTCTTTGAGATCGAGTTGTCGTATATTCAACGAGCTTCACAGTTGATAATGTGAACACACCAGAGATTTTCTGCATGATGTTTATTTGTCATGGCATAATCGTCCTACTGCTAATTAATTAGTACAACAAATTCACTGTAATTATTTTGTTACCAAAGTGGTAAGTAAATTTATATGTGCGGTAAAGTCACATGTTCGATCGACATTGTCAGCCTCGATGCTGCCTCTACAGTCCACATCTAACATTTTAATGTATAAAAAAAGTGATGAATAATATTTCAACAATTAACTAATCACATGTATTGTTGATGAATAATATTATATAGACACACAAACTATCATATCATATTTGTTGATGTAAGAAAAATATTGTATTTGTTGACGTAGTCTCTTATACAAGTATGTTCTGCATAAAATAATATAGTTCATCCCTATTACGGAATTGTATCATCAGAACTGATAATTTTATATATACAAATAGTATTATCGGTTGTGTGTATATATATATAGGCTAAATATTCACTATAAGTGTCACAATCACATATAACAAATAATATTAAGAAATTCAGTTTTCTCCGAATGGATATAGCTATTGCGATTTGAATTATATATATAATATATAGACACATACATACATACATACATATATATATATATATATGATCCAACACAAATTAAAAGAAGTAGAAGTCTAAAAGTGCTTTTATTATTACCAAAGTTAAATACATACTACAGGTCGTCCGAAGTAATAGCATAGATATGGACTGAAAAGAAAAAAAAATTCCTTCTTCTGGCCTAATGAGCAAACCCTAGCTAGCTAACTAGCCAGAGTTATACATCAAAGGCTCACGACAAAAAGAGTTTAACAGTACTAGTACTTAACACTGATGATTAATTAGGAAGCTCCGTACATATATCATCACATAAGTAAACTCCTAATAATGGCTGCTTGGTCGTTATCGATGTCCATCGTGGCCAAAAGCTCTGATAAGCGCTCACTTAGGTCATCCACCTCTCTGTGTAAGTTTCTAATATAATTGCAAGTATCTTGCAAAACCTTCGACGCCGACGCCTGCCAAAATATTAATCCGAACACATTAACTAACAAATTAATACATAATAACTAATCATCAGTTACACATACATAATTATCCATCTCAATTTAGATAAAAAACATATACAAATGAGAGGGTCTGGTGAGGATGGCATGGGGGAACAATTGGAGTCCCACACCGCAAGTTGTGGCTACAGAATAAATGAGACGAGTGTGACTTATCTACCTCTACATATTATCTAACCAAACGGAGACCACATAAAAGAATAATTGCATTAATTTTTGCAACATTATAGTACAAACATGAAAGGCTAAAAGAGAGCCAGGAAGAATGAAATTTAATTTTAAAAAGACAAAAAATAATAAATGTATATATATATATATATATATGTATGTATGTATAGATAGATATATACCTTGTCGGAACGCCTATTGCGAATCTCAGGAAGAAGCTGCTGTAACTTGGTTACGAGATCAGTGATCTGTTCATCACTGATACTGTTGTTGTTCCTGCTCGACGACTGCCTCGACCGCGAGGACCTTCTGCTCGACATTGTCAAATATTTGGTGAGTTTGAAGTTCTGACAAAAGACTCAAAGCTCAGAAGGAATAATAGTAATAGAGTTTGAAGTTCTTCTAGAATCAATTATATTAATAGAACGAGAAAAATGAGGAAAACCCTGAGAGACAAATGAGCGAGAAAGTATGAGCTGAGAGAGAATGAGATAACGAGGTGATACTTAAAAAGGATTCTATAGAGAGAGAGAGAGAGAGAGAGAGAGAGAGAGAGAGAGCAGAGAAGAAATGCTTGAGGAGCAGGGAGACAATTGCATGGGAAGAAGCAGTGGGCTTAAGGGTTGATATTAATAGGGGTTGAGGAATGAGAGCGATGGAAAGGGATAAATTTGAATTTAAAATAAAAATCTAGTGGGGATCACAACGGAGAGCAATTTTCTTGACATACTATTTTACGTTAATATATAACGTTATATAGAGAAGAATTTATGCACAATGTTGTATAATTAACATAGTATAAATCACAATAATAATGTACTCGTATCATATAAGTTTGTATTTTCTGAAATGGGGAAAGGGATGGAAAAATGGAGATACACCGGCCATACTGTCTTTTTATCAAGTATCTGCAAAATAGGATTAGAGTTCAAGTGAATTAAGAGGAATGTGCTTGTTATCGCCCTACACGGGCCTCTCTGTGTCAGTCCCAGCACGCAAGGCCATGTTATCTTATTACTTGTTTGTCATTTTAATTAATTATTTAATTAACATCTGTACCTTCTACAACATTATTTATTCAAGTATTTGTTTATTAATTTGTTTACGACTTGAGAGTGGTGAGGGAGGCTCCTCTCCTCCATTTTTCCTTGTTTTGAAAGCTCCAAGGTGGGTACTGTGCAAGTGTGTGTTGTATGACATTGTTGAATGTTGACCCGGCTGATCTCCAATTAAGAACTTTGGGTTTAGAGCATGGCACGTGTGGTCTCGTCTGTGTCAAAATCTGAACCGGATTCCCAGGCAAAAAATCTGTCTAATTTTACTTTACTACTCATTGTAATTCTTTCATTATATGAGTTAAGCATGCTTCTTGTCAATTTAAACCCTAACTAAAAAAGAACATAAAGTATAGATTAAGCATGTTTTTAGCAGTTTACCCTTCAAGTTCAAGCATAACTTTTTTGGGGCCATGGATAGATTCTTCACATCAAGATTAAAATTACAAATTATACTATATAGTTAATGGAGAAAAACTTCTACAAGACATTTTGGTCGGACACTGTTTTATAAGACCTCTCGCCTATAATTTGTTCCTGTTTTACTATCTAAATAATATAATCTTTTGTAGCATCAACATACTGTCATACATTTGAACATCCAACCTGATGTAGTACAATTATTAATAGATGAGTCTTACACATTGTGAGAGCAACCTTACTAGTTGGTTGGTCTGACTGGTCTATTGAACTAGTTTTTCACCCGTTATAAGATAAAATAATTTGAAATACGAGTGTCATATCAACTTGTTGACCTAATATATAATTCTAGTAATAGAACTACCCCGTCCATGGTTTGGTTGGAGGAGAGTGAGACTAAAGAAGTGTTGGAGAACAATTCAGAAATAAATAAAAATAACATAAATAAACAGAACTTGAAATTCTAATATTTTATTTACCAAAAATACTTACTGTGCATAATGAAATTACACAATAAATACAGAAATTAATATAAGAATATCAATGATACTAACTTGATTACATAAGGTAGAGACTAGTGTAAAAGCTATGTCATTCGAACTGTATTTCTGTCTCACTCTTGTACTTGTGGTTCTACAACGTCTGCTCAACCAGGATTCAACTGCCTAATTCTACAACCCGCATTGGATTCTAGAATTCTAGCGAATTTCTTTGTGTGTTTACTCTCTTGAAAGTTTGTACGGAAGAGAAGGAAAAGGAAAAGATGATTTTCGATGGAACTGAGGACTCCAGTTATATAGGTTGTTTTATACCTCTTCAAATACATGTTGGATGGGATGTATTTGAAGCTATACATTCATCAAAACGTTTTTAATTATTTAATTAAAAACTTAATTTGAAATTAAAACTAATTGATCAAATTAATTTTAATTTCATTGCCCCAGGGCCTTGTCTTGATTAATTAATATTAATATTATGGTCTAATCATTAAGCCTAATTTACACAATTAGTGGCCCAAACCTTAATCTTCATTACAAATGGTCCAACACCTAAGTACTAATAGAAATGACTTGACCTATATAAAGGCCTTTGACAAATGGTTGTTTCCTGATATGGGACAATGGGAGCTCAAAACTCCATCAAGAAGCACAGCTTAATGATATTGCGCTATTTTACTTAAAGTATTTCTCCAATATATACTCTGAAGATCTTAATGCAAGTAATTAAGTGAAATATTCATGTCGAAATATGACCAACAATAATAAAAGAAAACATAATCAAAATATTAGGGGTCACAAACTGCACTTAATCGGGAATTTTTCTACTTTTCCAAGACAAAAAAGTATTAAATCCCCGGATAATATGTAAACTTTTTTTCTGGCGTGCTTCCTGGTAATTAAGTTGGTCTGTGGACGTTAGTCGTTGGCTGCGGCTTGGGATCATCACTGTAAAATCCCGATTGCGGTTTTTACTGCACGTTGTAGTGGTTTTATTTTATTTTTTTAACTTTTAACTTGCACGAGAAGGGAAGATAACAATCAATCAAAGGATTACAACCAGAGGAAAAAACCAAGGCATGCGCGTGCATGTGAAGAAGTTGAGAGGAGCCAAATTTAACTGACCACATACGCCTCCGGTGGCTTCTACCCCTTTCGAATTTCAAACAATTATTTTTATTTTTCGCATATGCATAATGCACTAATTAAATAGCCATAAAAGTAGAAGGCGGTTTAGTGCAATAGCAGGAAATAATAATATCTATGGTTTTGGTGCAAGTTGGATCTCCACCGATCTTCCTTGCTCTTAAAATTTAACAATTCAACCTAATAACATTATCATTTGTCAAAAGAAAAAAAATATTAAAGGATAAAATGAAAAATTGTTTGAAAACTTGTTATTATGAGAGAAAACACGTAGTACTCACATCCCGGACATGGGAAAAAACTTCAGTAGGATAGAAACACTCACAAATTCTCCTGTTTTTTCTGTTAATTTGATCCTACTTGTGAGAACATAGCAACTTCTTCTTCCTCGGCCTTATAGACCTCAAGCAACATAGCAACTTTTTTTTTTCTTTTTTTTTTTTTTCCAATTAGATGATGCCAAAACCTAGTCACATGACAATTATTTCAAATGCCGTGAATGAACTTGGCAAACCTAAACAGGAATGTGGCATTGCCAATATAACAGCCAACTAGTTCCGGGCCCAGTGGTTGGAATGAATTTCAGGTTCGTATTTCATACGATACGTCTTGGATTCGATTATTGACACTAGTGAATCACACGATGATGACCATAGGAGATTGAAATGTCTCTGTGAGTCTTTTTGACCCCCCAAAGAGTATACTACCGTGATAAAACCATCAGTTGATCCTCTTTTTAGAGAAAAAAGAAAAGGAAAAAAAAACAAATCTCATCGGCCCACTTTGTCGACATTGATGGTAATCATTTTTCTCTCTTGCAGGCGGCACTGCTCTGATACCAATTGATACGAGCTGGATGGTACTACAACTTACCTTACAAAACCAGCACGTAAAGAAACTATCCCGACACAGGCTGTTGTTCCAACATGGGATTTTGGGTCCTAACTTTTTATGAGTTTAGTCGTTTTTCTGTTTTGTCTCCAATCAACTGGAGGTGGAGCTTGGGATGAAATTGGATTCACGTGGAACACCCCAAACAAATTCAAAAAAACGTTCGTTGTTCCATGTGATGGGTCGAGTGAATTACCAACCAAAAGATGCAATTAATTACATATGGGGTTAAAGAAGATTGAGGCCATAAATTAATTCACGTAGACGACTTTGTTGTGTGTTGGCGTTTTAAATCCATGTGGGTATGTTTGTCTTCCATCACTTGGGGACATTCAAGCTTCTGAAACATCGTAAGACTTCCATCTCCCCCCAAAAGTCAAGCCTGCTCGAGTCCATTGATTGGAACACAACTGTTGAGAGTGAGTCCCACACGAGGAGAAAAGAGACCTTCCGTGTGCTTCTAAAGAACTGGCCACTTCCCATATTGCCAATTGAGTTTATAATGGAACCTTAACTTCCTTTATGGTATTATAGTAGGTTGTCCCATGTGTGAAGCGGAAGACCACACATGCTCCACGACTCCACGTCACTCGATTTGTGTTGTTCACGTGTACTCATTTCAAGTTTGCAACCCTAAATCGAAAAATGCTAGATGGATTGGAATGCAGCTCCTAACCAATTGACATATCCTTGGTTTTTTTTAGGTAGGACGACATTCTAAACTAGTCTAATTAATGAAAACGGTTTGAACTTGGATGCAATGTTGGAGACATTACTATCGTGGCCAACTTGCCTAAATTAATCTAATGAACTCATATAATTTTCTACTTAGGTGCGCTCCTTTTAGTATGTTTACTTAACATAAATGAGAGAAAAAAAGAATTAGAGAACTTACGAAGTAAAGCGATTCTCATACCCATATTCTAGTATACACAAGGAACCCAATAATCAAAATGATCCCAATCACTATTCCCTCGTAAGTAAACATGCCCTTAAACTCTTATTGATTAGTCGGTGTTGAAATCCGATTTCGGCTTCATCAGTGGCAGGCAGCACGTTATGTTTCCATGGGTCTGAATATTTGGAACACATGGGGGAGGGGGAGGGGGAGAGATTTTGGTATATTGACCAAGACAAAGGGAGGGAGGGTGGGTTACCATCTTCCTCGTCACCAAACAGTTTGCCTACTCTTATCAGATTCAGACATGTGACTCTCCACTGACAGCGATTCCCATGTTGGTGTAGGCCATCTGCGGCCTTCCTGGTAGATTAGGTTGCTCGATAAATTTCACCATGCAACACACGACTCCTTGTCTGCAAGGCCAGCGACAGGTTTTGACCCAAATCGACAGTCAACTGAATCTAACTGTCTCGCTTTCGTCGTTACGGTGAAAGTTGTGGGCTCAATCTACCACCCTACATTTTACGGCCTCAAAGCACTAGGGTATATCCGGTTTGTTAGGAATTTGACATGTTTCCGATTGTTACGCGAAGTTGCAAATTTCTCATCAATTCGGTGGTAAAAACCAGGCTAACAAGAGTTCAACTCTCACTGTCCTCTCGAGTAAAAATCCGACTTCCAAGGCGCCAAGCAACATTTCAATCTTATTTTATAAGTCGAGAGTTTTCTTGTCTAGGGTATGATACTTAGCAACATATGTCATTATAGGCGGTATCTCAAGATCAAGATTAACTTGGACTTGGGATACCGTCATAGTTACATTCTCGTTACACGGAAGTACTTTCCATACAAACAACAGTGAAGACTAATACTATCGACACTAAGACACTATAAATCCATTATTTGCTTCCACAGCTAACATTACGAATCAAGTGTGTGGTCTCAACGAACATGTCAGCCATTATCAACATCCAGTACAACATCAGGTTTCGACGTTCACTTACAGAGACAGCTTTAGTGTCAGGTATTCAGTGGCAGATACTCGATTGACACCACAAATATTGTCTCCCATCTGCTCGAATGGATCTTTGAACTTTCCTCACCCCCTTGTACACTGCTCTTTGACAACATACAGCGGATATCTCGATGATTGATAGCAACCACAGCATCTCTTCTTCCGATATTTGCTAGCTATGTCATGGGAAACATTTCATTCTCTACAAATATGACACTTGATAAGTCCATGTTTACATTTGGATGTTTGAAAGGATCGTGTTCGTTGTAAATCTTATTTACCTGTCTCTCGATTTCAACAGCAGATGCAGCAAGCCTCTGCTTCATAACAGACCTCTCATGTTCACAATGCTCCATCTCGGTGTCTAAAAGTAACACGATCAAGCCATAAACACAATGTAAACTCAACCGATTTAAGTGATTTAAATGTGATCATTAAAATCTCCAATGCAACAACACTGGACGCGTCATCACATGGCAGACATGTATCAACAAGGAAAAAAGTAACGAAACGGAGAACTTCTGAGATGTGCACGGTTCGGCCTTTGGCCTCAAACTTTTCAAAAAACCTACCGCTGCTCCTTTATCCAGTCGTTAAAGCTAGTGTCAATACATATGAAACTAGTACAAAATCAAAGGGTGCTTGATTCTCACCATAGTAGTATGTTGACAGAATTGTAATGCGCTCGGTGGGCTGGAGGGAAAAATAAGAAAATGAATTAAAGAGAATAATCATTTCCGAGCCAAGAATGCAGTGATTCTCCCATCAAATGGATATAAGAGTTGTGACCCAGAGCATATATGCCATAGTAAGAAGCACGCCTACTTTACCACATGCAACCAATGCAGACAATGTCCGGGGAAATACTAATGCCAGAGACACTGGTAGACAACACTACCTGCGGTGCATAGGGTAAAAGTACAATAGTCCAAGCATGATGACAAAACAGTTATACCCCAGAGAGAAAACCATCTGACTCCACATAACAAGAATTTTAATTTAATTTAATTATACGAAACTCATCCAATTAGATGTCAAGCTCCCTAGCAAAGCGAAAATATTTAGTTTTGACTCCAATCCATTAATATATTTGCACATCAAATGTAATGGCAATATCTATAAACATCTTAGAAGGGTGAAAATAACTAGCTATATTGTTCTATGATACCATCCTACATAACTAACACAGGAAAACTATGATTCTAACTTTACAGGATTGACGAATTGATCTTATCGAAATTGAAAATAAGCGAATAGCATAGGGATAAGCATACCATTACGAAAATCCCTTCCTGATGTGTAGGGAGTTCCTCAAGCGCTCTCAAGGTCTCATCACCTTTAGTAACTTTCCCAAATATTGCATACTGAAAAGGTTTTCTTATGTCAACACATTATCGATGATCATGCCCGATTCAACAAAGTTATCAAAGTGTAGTCAGCTTACCTTCCCATCAAGATGAGGGGAATCTCCAAGCAGCATTGAGAAGGAGGATCCGGCGCTGTTCGGATCTTCATATCTACACAAAAAAATTAGCAAATATAACAATTACCCAGATAGTAATTCACAATTAAAGACACGAAATGCGAAAACTTCAAGCTTCTAATCAAGTAAATCAGAAAGATAGAAACTTCGCTGTACCTTCCCATGGAAAGAATGCCCCTGACATGCTTAACGTCACTGAACTCTCCGACCACCGTCTTCTCCGCCTCTCTCCGCTGCTCCTTGTTCATCGGAGCCGATCTTCCGCTGGCCACATCGGCCACCTGGGCGACGAACCCTTTCTCAACCCTAAAGATGTGGTTGGTGTTGTAGCCGCCGAGACGGACCAGCTTGAAAATGTGCTCCACCGTCTTCGGCGCGACGGTCGGGTAGAACCCGAATTCGATGTCGCCATAGTTGGTCTGTAAAACCACACAAGATCAAAATCCAAATTCGTCCCCAAAAATTCACATTAATTTCTGCTACGTTTTCAAATTTAATTTTTTTACCTGAAAAACGACGCGGGCAGATCCGAGCAGCGGGTCCGGAGAAGAAGCGGCGACGAAACTAGTCAGAAATACGGAGTGAAAGTAAAAGCAACTGATCAGTCCGATCAGCGCCGATTTGCGGTTCCACATTTTCCCACCAAATCTGCCGTCCAACAACGCATTTCGCGTCAGCAACCAAAAGCACGCTGCTCGGTTCAACATTATAGGGCTTTGACTATTTTATGAGGCCCAAGTTTTGTATGCCCAACTATTGACCCAAAAATCGTACTAGAGGCCCAATAAATTTGTAAGCAGTGCAAAGTTTTGGTTTTCGGATGTTTTATAACGGAACTGTTGTTAGTACTCCAAAAAATAATGACGCTGCAATCTCTTTTGTTTTTTTAATTATGGAGGAGTACATGACGAGTTCTTTGCGGAGCTAGTTACACAAAAATTCAGTTTAATTTGATATCTCGGTCGAGCTGAGACAATGTTGATTGTATGATATGTCCTCTTATTGAGCTAAAGCAACATATTTTCGAGCTTTCATGGAGAGGGGCCTTGATAACACACCTTTTAAGGAGGAAACTAAGATTGGGGCGCCTGACTACATGCCTAGTTAAACCATTCTCGCAAAAGTATGAAATTTTTATTTTGAGTTTCAACCGAGCTCATATTAGTTTCACCCGATATGAGAGATGCCATGCAGACGTATAAGTTCCTTCTTTGGACCGACATGTTAAGTACTCAAGCCCAAGAGAAGAGCCCAACCCAAAAGACTAGCTTGATAGGTGGGAGGACCCCAAGGACTTAAGTACCACTACACCATTTTTGGTGTAGCTGATGTGGGATCATAACATCACACCACCCTTCGGAAGACCCCACGCCCAGGGCGGCCCTTACTCTGTTGGCTTTCACTCTTAATGGTGGCGCACCCTTTGGTCGTCCTGCTAAGGTAGCCCTTTCCAGATCGCCCCCTCCGCAATGTCGGGAACTAAGCTGTGATACCAATGTTAGATACTCAAGCCCAAAGGATGAGCCCAACCCAAAAGACTAGCTTGATAGGTGGGGGGGGGGGCCCAAGAACTTAAGTACCACTACACCATTTCTGGTGTAGCCAATGTGGGATCATAACAAGGCACCATTCTTTTTTTTCTTTTTTTTGTAGGCGAGAAATGGGCCAACTAGGCCTATGACGTTGAAACGTCATCCAGTCCACATAGGCTACATTTACTATTGTGTCGCCATGACCAATGGGAACGGATTATGTGCTAATATGTGCTCTTTTTCACGAGTGGCTGTAATGACATTGAAACGTCGTCGTCCAATGCAGTCATGTTCACCAAACACCTAGTGGACAACCAAGTACTTCTCCTTTTGACATTGGATTACGATAAGTAGCCATCTATGAACTTTACAACCTCAAAGGGATCGAGCAATGTCTTTGATTTGAAAAAGTCTTGAGTAAGACTGCCTCAACCGGCATTTTAGAGATAATGCGATCCCATCTTAAACGAGTGGGGTTGCAGTATGTGACAGTCTCGTCCAATATTCTTTTATTCAATTCGTAGTATCCATCTGACTCAATGTGAGTTGTAATTGCACCCATTCTCTCAATGGCTCATATCAATTTGGTATTTGTTTCCTAAGCATATGTGCTAAATATTCCACCCACATTTCCCAAAAAGCAGTTTTTGGTCGTCAATGACATTGATAATTCGTTGATGCTTCTATCCAGCTAGTAGTAATCCGATTCCTATCTTCTAATCATATCAATGGGCTTTAATTGGGCCCTGACAAGTTTCCCTCTTGCACTCTAGCCCAACCCAATTTTTATCTACAGTGTTTAATTTTATTAAATTGTAAAAGAAAATTACTGTTTATATGGTGTTGTTGTTTACACACTGATCTCCCAAGTAAGTTTTTTGGATGTGATATCCAAACATCACTTTTTACTTCTAACACATCTTTTTAATTTTTGACCGTTAGATCGGATGAATTGAAGAAGATCAAAAGATATAAATTAACAAAGGGTGTGTGAAAAGTAAAAAGAGATGTGTGAATAGCACACTCCAAATTTTTTTCTTGCATTTTTCTTGCTTTTATATGATTTTTTATAGCATGCGTTGACGTATTCAGTACATCGGATCATAATAGAATTCCGGTTTTTGTATACAATGAACAATCTTTTTCTTCTTCTTCGTAATCATAATTTCGTCTCCACGACACCGTGCTTACAGCCTGGTCTTCTGTTGAAAATTAGCAAATCCCCAATCATCAGTTTCTCGTATCAATCTAATCAAGGTTTTCAGATTGCGCCAACCTTATGCATGTTCTAGATGTTGTAAACTTTGAAAAGCATTGGCAGGAAAAGAAAAGAAAACTCGAAAACAAAAGTATTCAACTCTCTCTCTGCGCAATGTCTGCATACACAGAATCAGCAGCAAAGAAGAGGTCGAAACAAAATCAGAATTGTCTTCTCAATTTTCTAATACTAGTTACACAACAAGCCCTTCAAAACCACAATGATGCGTGTATATTGAATGCATAGACTTGAAAATAGCTAACTAACAATCCATCATGAGTTGTACTAATTAATGTGCTTATGTGCTGTCCTTTTGGAAAACTCTAGCAGATGCCGGTTGTATGCAATGACTACGTCTATACCTCTTCTCGCGTGACGAGAAAAGTAATGCATGGACAATTGTTGCATGCAATACATCGAAACTATTGAGTTTTTCTCCTTATATATAATGTAAACGGTTACACTAATCAACGAAAATCAAACTAATATCACAAGTATTTACCAAGAAATTTAACCCTAGCTTTTAGGGAATCCAACAAACTCAAACCTCATCAAACTAAAACAATAACAAGTTGATGATCATCGGGACCATGTGATGAGAATAAACTGCTGAAGATGCCCCACTTCTGCACAATGAGGAAGACGCTGAGAATATGGATGCCATCTCATGTAAAAATTTGGCAACTTACAACACCATTTAATCGTCCTACAAAAGCGAGAAAGAAACAAAACCAACAAAATAATAACAAACCAACAAACAAAGACATGGTCTTGACAATGTAAAGTATTCCATAATTCATATAGCGTGCGTATAAAATAAATATATATCTTCTTTTTTTTAACTTTGGTTTTGAAAACATGAGATATTCATTACGATTAAAAAAATATGTACAATATGTGTTCAAGTGATCATGTTATAACATTGTTAGGACTTTCAACTTGATCAAAGAACAAAAAATTGTCATGCGCGCACCACCTCTTCAGCTTTAAACATGCATCAAGTTGAGATAAACCCTAGACTGTTTTATGTGATTAATTAAATTGGAAATCATCTTAATCATCGGCATAAAATTCTCCGACTAGCTTTCGTTGGCGTGGCATCATGTACGTGTAGTAAATTGCTAAAAGAAAAAAGTAATTGCAACATGGTTTGTCTCTCAACCCCACTTGATCATCTATCTTCTTTGATTAATTATTTGTTTTATGCAAAATATGATTCCGGGATATTACAAATAATTGTTATAAACTTAATTAGAAGACACGTATATACGATGATACCAACCAAATAATTCATCTCCACCACCTTATTAAATTTGTAGGTTTTCATTGACAATTGCTCTTAGGAACATGCATGCAATATTCGCAAACAATTTAGCCTATTAAATTATAAGCTATCAAGGAATAAAACATTTGCCAATGTCACAAATTTATTAACATGCATGATGATGAATGATGGTCCTCCATTTATTAGACGAGCAATCCAAGATTAAGTTGGTGATTTGAGAGGCTACTCAAGAATTAAATATTGGAATAAAAAAAAAAAATTGAAATCCCCCAACTTCTTCATAAAATAAAATGAGAAAATGATGTTTTGTTTAGATAGATACATACTAATTTGATAAGAAATGTTCGAGTCATACCATTTTTTGACAAGAAGCGATAGTGGTTTCATTAACAAACATGAACAGATACAATGTTACCACGTGGACGCATTCTTCAGTTGCCAATTCAATAATATGGAAATAATTAGCACAAACAAGCATAAAGATAAACCTCTAGCTAATTGGCTACCACAAACACTATCGGTATTAACATAAGTGTACATGTTTAGATCCACCACAAATACAGCAGACGCAACAAACCTAAACTAGGTACAAGTAATGTCACCGCCAACAAGCGAGACCACATCAAATCATTGCTAACAAGCAAGGCCACTTTACTCACTAACAAGCGAGTCACATCATTAAAAATAATGGATCTAGGGTTGTTGCAGACAAGCGGAATAGGATAGAACACACCTAAGATTGAGTAATTTTATGTGTTCAGACGATAAGTGACGTGATCTGGTCGCTAACATTAAAGTTTTTTTTTCTCTCATTGGCGGAGAACACGCATCTAAATTCTTGGCTTTTGTTAAGAAGTAAAAGGTAAAAGGAAGAAGAGAAACTTCAAACTTGTGTTAAGATAAAGAACTCAAAGATTCTTAGTTTCTTTTTCATACATTACACAGCGTGTGATCTTTTCCCATAGCCTTAATGGACCAAAGTCGCTGTCACGAAGGCAGTCATCATTTTACATGCGTATTTAGGGTTTCAGAGTATTTGTTTTTCTAATCAAAGTCGGTTGCTTTGGTTTGGCGAAATTCACGGGTTTCTTGTTCCCCACTTTTATTATCTGTGAATACGACATAAGGCTAATCTCATACGCTGCATCTACAAGTGTCGTATTTATGCGTATATTTCCATTTCCATCAGAAAATAAAGAAATGAAAAAGATGGGTTTTGAAGATGACGTTTGCCTAACAAAAAATTATTTTCTCTGTTTTTTTTTCCAATATTTTTTGAAAAAGATTATTCGTTAATGCGGAAATGGGAGGGAGGGCACGAGGAATACGTCTCTTGTATTGACATTTTCCACTTGGCTTTTTACGCTTATTTGTTGCCTTATTAGGTCTTGTAGATCCCCATCAGACTTGTAAATCTGTCAATAATTTTAAAAGCATCTTCACTTTATATCTGCAACCTTTATACTATATATACATGGGTTTATGTGATGATTAAGTTTAGGTGGAGTTACATACGACTTTGTATGCATACATATATATATACACACACACACATCGTTTTATGTGATGTATTGCGAGTATGTTTGCACGAAGCATGTCTATACGCAGCTAGATGCATGAATTTTTTTATTTTGTTGGAGGCATAATGTTTTAATGATACGAGATCGTTAAACACGACCCAATATGTTTTGGTATTGATAATTTGAAAAGACTGATCTCATGAATGGCAGAAAACAATTCAAATACACTTTAAAATGAAGAATTGTGTACTTTTGACAAATAGTAAGTTTTTGATTTTTTGAATGCTCATTTTAGGAGTCTAGTAGCATATTATATGCTTTTATTTCCTTAAGCTCTGAAGTGTGTCAAATGCATGTTCGTTTGATCCCATAAATGCTTAAAACAGTTCAAATACAGTCTTAATAAAATAAAATAAAAATATAATACAAATAAATAAGATTGTCCATTACGTTTTCTTTCTATTTTCGTCGTGTTTAGAAATGGTTTTGCTCATAAACAATGAATGTCATGTCAAAATAAGATATTAAGTAGTTGATAAATTATGTATTGTTTGCGATTTAAAATTTGTACAAAATAGTAAAATAAATATTTGAAATCATTTCTACTCCCAACAAGTCTATTTTCGTCGTGTTTAGAAATAATTTTACTCGTAAACAATGAATGTCGTGTCAAAATTGGATATTAAGTAGTTGATAATTTATGAATTATTTGCAATAAAATTTGTACAGAATAGTAAAATAAATACTTTAAATCATTACTACTCCCAATAAAAAAACATGAAACCTTTCCCTAACAGTGAAAGCAAAATTGAGAGGATTAATCATTTCTTAAATGAATTTGTTCCAATTGTGAGCGAAGATTAAACACAAAGTTTACCACTTTTATAGCCTTTATGTAAATTGATGTTGAAATGGGCCTTGACGCATAAACCCAAACTAACATGCAATCAAAGCTATATTGTCTTGCAAACAACCATACATGTCACATGGGTTAGCCACCTCTCTCCACAATTTCACTTCTCTTTCACTCCAAAACATCACCACCAAAAATTTGTTTCACGCAAATGAGACATTCCCCACTATATCTGGTGATAAGGGCGAGGTTCAAACGAGGAAAGGTTTAAGGTGGATACCTAGGTATCCAGAGACGAGGAAGAGTGTAGTAAGTGACGAAATGCTTCAGCGAGTTGAAAATAAATGTAGATTCGAAGATTTCCGAATAGGTAACCTTTCAAGCTGCTACTTAATCCATGGGCCAAAAATTTCTTTCGTTTATGATATAGATAAGAATTATGTTGTCGATGAACTACAATATATCGTTTGCATTCGTGTATTCAGAGAGGGATACACACTAGGACTTAGATGGTCTCACGACCACCTGGCGTTCAGAAAGTATACATGTGAAGTTTTTTTCGTAGACTCTCTGAATATTTTGTACTAGTCCCTTTGTACCTACTAAGTGTTTTTGTTAGCCATATCTCGATAGGTTGCATGGACTACACTTAACAAATTCTCTCGATATCACTCGTCAAGTGTTCGAAAAAAAAAAAAAGCCTCAGTGAACAAACTGTTATTATTTTTTTCGTACTTCGCACTCTGTTTTTATTTAAAAAGCATAGACCTTTAATATTAGAACCACTCAAATTTCAACTCCTAAATCCGTCATTACTTATTTTTGTATGATTTTACGGTCTCACCTAACTTAGTTGAACAGACATGCATAATTACAAAGAAACACATGTACATTAAAATTAAAATAAAATAAAAATCAAGTCAATGAGCTACACGAGACTTGTTCACCATCATCGTCATCGTTAACCTTAATTATCTGGTAATTAAGTTAAGTTGGGTGCAGACCGTAGAGCACTTGGAAGTTTGAAATGTGTATATATGTGCGAGTTGCGATCAGTCGGTGAGCTTGATTAAACACCTTTCTCAGCATCCAATAATGCTCCACATGACCACACGTCTTTACACAAATGACCGACACGTGGTCGGGCCCCGTTGGAGTGCCTCGGTTCATGAAAGAGGATTATTACTGTTAATAATTATTTATTATAAAATTAGCGAGTGCACGCCAGAATCTTTTTTGTGGTTTGGAGGAGAGAGATAGTGGAGTTGCTTGGTTTTGAAGTTTGTTTCTTTACCCAATTGGATTAGTCGATTAGACTATAGACATGCAATATTTTAAAATAATTGTTTTCGTTAATTAAATTTCTTAAGATCCTTAAACATGATGTCTGCACGTGGTCGTGTTTACACCGCGTTTCCTTTGTTTATATTTAGTCCTTATCGATCAATTTTAACAAGTTATTAATGTCTTTTTACGTATACAATAAACGATAGGATTGATATGTCTTATATTAATTATATGTTAATAAAATTGTATATACAACAATTAAGTTTTATTCCAATAAGTGGAGTCGGTTGTATGAACCTGAAAATGATGTGACACTCGATTTTGCGTCAAGTTTTACGTTAACACCAATTACTCTATTTGTTCTTATAGTCTATTTCAAAGTCTTTCTAGGTCTTTTTCTACCCCTTTTATCCTGAGCTTTCGTCTCATAATCACATCTTCTAATCGGAGCATATGTAGGTCTTCAGTTCACATGTCGAAATCATCTTAACTGAATATATATATATATATATATATATTGTTATACTTTCAGTTAAACTATAACACCGCCTAATATTGTTCCGGATGGTGGTATCCACATACCATTTGTTACTTCTCACACACTTCTTTCAATTTTCGGTTGTTTGATAGAATAAATTGAAAAAGATTGAAGGACTTAAATTAATAAGGGTACGAGGATAACACGACCTTGTTGTTTCGAGTGTCGTGAAAAATTTATCATCTTAATTTTGGGATGGAGCTAAATATCCTCTAAACAAAGTCACAAAGACGTACTTACAACCATTATTCTAATTAATTAGGGTTTGCTTTCATTTATATATAAAAGAGTACGACCCTCCTATAGGGCATAGCTATGAGCAATCCCACTTTCAAGTCCTTTTGCGAGCTTTTGCCTTTATTTTGCAATTGAGTGATTCCATATGAACCTTATTCTACCTTTATATTCTTTTGCACTTCACATTTATCGTTTTGTATTCCTAATATTCACTCACATTACATTTGATCCAAGCAAAAGAAAATTCCCCCCCAACATGTAAGTGCAATTATTTTCAGGATCTTATGGTTTATATAAGTTGCATTTAGATGGAGGGAATGAAAGTGTGCTCATTCGAGTTTTCTTCTTTGTTTTGTTCATTTCTATCATCATGCATTTTGTTATTGCCACATCGCTCAATCTTTGAGTAATTCTTAATCTTTATAAGTGAACGCTAATTTATAATATATCACTTAAAAGATGTGCCAAAATTTTGACAAATGAATCTTGAAGGGATAATCGTGCCACTTTCAAATATTGATGAGACAACACCTATAAAAGTAGCACATAATTATGTTACGACTTCAGTATTATGTGAGATCATCGTTGTCATCTATATTCTTCGTCTTCCAAATATGGTAGTGAAACGAAATCACAACTAGAGAATATGATTTCCGTAAGGAAAAATAACTTGGAGATCTCATAACAAATAATTCAAAGATTAGGGATGTTTTTAATCTGAGCAAGCAATTGTGGTTTGCTACGCACCTATCAGATGTGGGTATGCTCTATTAATCCGAGGGCTTAGGCCATGCTTAATGTGAAAGGATTTTGAGTTTTTTTTTTCCTCACCCCAACCTTAACCTTTTTTTTTTTTTAAACTGATGGGGAATCACGATTATCCACCATTTTTGGGCCTAAAACAGACTAGTTGGGAATTGTAGCGTACCCGTAGCGAGAATCAAGAAGATTCACAGCTTACAAAGTATCAAATTCAAGATCTCATGTTTTTCCTTTTGGCCATAATCATGTCATGTCATGTAAAACAAATAATTAAATTAATTAAGAAAGGAAATTTGCTATTAAATTAATTAAAGAACTGATTCACATAATTACACTAATCTGTAATTCTCTTCCGCTCTCTCGGCTACAGCACTCAGAAAAACTTAATTCCGGTGCATTGCACCGTAGCATTCGACGTCATGTCATTTTACCAGCGGATGCTGCTGTCCGTTTTGCCTTTATGCCATTCGGTTCTTTTTTCTTCCTCCGTTGTGTTCTTCCTTTCTGTGGGCGTAGCAGGAGGGGCTAAAAAGTTAATCAAGACTAGACTGTAAGCCGATAAGAGAGGAAGATAAAATAATCAAGGGTTTTTTAATCAAAATGGTTTATGATATTTGTCTAACTCTTCACTTAGATTATTGATATTTGAAATCAATAGAAGTGGTATCTGAAATTGTCTATCATCAATCATTTTAGTCATTCGGTGAAAAATTATGTTAAATAAGAATCCAAATAACAAAATTACCTTCAATGTAATAAACAATAAACCAAAATAATTTGAAAAAAATTGAAGGTATTTTTATTATTTTATTGAGATTTTTCAAGAAATGACCAAAACAATTTATTGTGGACAAACTCATGGACCAATTCTAATGATTTCAAATCTCAAGGACCAAAATGAGGAATTATGCAAATCTCAATAACCATTTTAGCTAAAAAGCTTGTAATCAACTCTTTAATTGATGGGATATATATATATATGAAGGAATAAGTGGTACGTTTAATTAAATGCATTGATAACCATGATTAGTGAAATAGGGAAAGAGATCCTCTTCAGATCCCTTCCATCAAATCAGGAGATCTAAGCCTTTGAAATTTGATTCAACGGCTAAAGTTATTATAACTTTTAAAATATGTCCCTATTTTTAGCCGTTTGATCAAATTTCAAGGGCTCAGACCCCTTGATTTAGTGGATTTGGTTGAAAGGATTCAGAAATGATCCCTTTCCGTGAAATAGACACTCACACCATTCCCAAAACCAGGGTTGATGGTCCGTATCGAAGAAATTTGAATAAATTTTTTAGATATTTTCATAAAAATATCAATCGTATCGAATAAATTTTAAACACTGCTTAAACCTATAACATTAGGACCCTATGATTCCAATTAGATCCGCCACTGTTGATAGTCATCTTCAACTAGGGGATGAGCAAAAACAGACTCAAAGATTTTAGGTGGTAACTACGCCTTAGTCATGGTTTCTTATGCATCAATAAATTCTTATTCAGATTTAAAATTTTCATAGTTTCGTGGTTTAAAAAAGAGAATTTTAACGAAAAACTCACAGTACTGTTCACTTTAACGAAAAACCATATTTTTACACTAAGAAGTCAATTATGATATTATTCATTTTACCCTTTATTTTATCCTTATAATTAAAACTCAAAGTTTTTAAACCCTTTTAATTAGATTTCTTTTTAAAAAATCGCGTGAAAAGCAAAAGCCCGTACAAATTCTTATTCAGATTTAACAAATTCATAGTTTCGAGGTTTAAAAAATAGTGTGAAAAGCAAAAGCCGATACAGACGAACATTCTTCCACGTGTTTAGCATGAGATATTTTGGATTGGCCGATATAATAGTGAAGCACAGTAGACGGTAGACCGCCGTATAAATAGAGAGTAATTTAATTGGCCAATTAACGTTAAAGTTAAACAAAATAAAAAAGCCATTGCCTTTTGGACAATTTCTTACCGCCCACTAAGAGCCACCCACGTGCAGCGCCGACACGTGGCACATATTTCTAAATCAGTGTCTACCCTCAATAGAAGCGCGCCAAATCTATGGAAATATTCTTTACTTTATTACGGACTGCAAGTGATTTACTGAAGTTAGTGAAAGTTAAAAGTAAAATTGCATGTAGTTTAATATTCTAAAAGACAGTAGGATGGGTTCTTATCTGTGCGTCTCGAGTTTGAATACACAAGCAAAGGTGCTGTGCACGAGTGTGTGTTTTAGGAGTACTTGATAGAAAAATGTTTATTTATGACAAACAAAAATATATTCATAAATATTTCGTAATATGCTTAGAGTGCACAATCAAATTACATCGTTATTCATAAATGAAAGAAAATTACGTATTGAAGCTGCAAACCCCTTTAACTTGGTGGAGATAAAAATTATGGAGCAAAGCTTGTTTATGGATGGAAAAATGTTTTGCCGCTAAAGTTTTTTTCTCAACATTTTAATTTGCAGTAAAGTTTTTACGTTGGTTTTCCAAAAATAAATAATGATACAACATCTTTCTTTTGATGAATATGAAATTATATAGCATTTTAAACACTTTGTTATAACTAGCCAAAGGTAGAGCACAAAATTGGTGTCTACTTGTTTTTTGTTTGGTAGTTAATAGTATTTGTGTAGAAGTTATAATAAACATGCATAATATATCATACTCGTATTCCTATCAATTAAAACTTGAATTATCTTTGATTTTTTTTTTTTTTTAAAAATAGAACTAGCTTGTAGTTTTAATATGACATTTCACATTTAATTATTATTGTGTGAATCATTAACGACAGAAAATAAATTCATAATGTATCGTATGAGATACGATTTTGAAATTCATTCCCAAGACAATAACTGGATTTGATTGATGTGCTGTATCTGGTGAGGAATGGATTTCTACCTGTATTTTGTTGCGTAGCTTGTGTGTGTTTGCTAGTAATCAAATAATGACACGTCCAATCCATCAATTTTTATCAGCCTCGCAATATGAGAACAAGATAATCTAAATTAATTCAAACAAATTTTGGTTTTTATTAGACGGTCAAATGGGAAAAGCCGTCTACTTAAATTGACACTTCGGCCCCTGACCCCTCTCGCACCATTTTATTATATACTATTTATTTTATTTTGATTATGTTATTCCTATTACTTATGGACCTTTATCATATCCAAGGGGCAAGGGGTTTTTTTATGGAGGTTGAAATTGTATTTGACTTGACTGAAGCTTTTGCCTACATGGAATTTTCCACCAAAAGGTAAATTAGTTTTAGTTTTACTTTCTATTTTACGGAATAAAATGACAATTTTTTTTTATAAATAATATTATTTACAATAAGAGAATAAGAAAGCAGACTAAGTGTCATAATGAAATAACAATAATTTGGATTAAATTCATCTTTTGTGATAATCGAACCTAAAACCTCTTACTTACAAGTGAAAACGAATACCAATAGACCATAGTACTAAGTGGTAGGAAAAAAATAAGGAGTTAAAAGAGAATAATAAAATGAAAAAAAAAAATGGAAGGTACCAAGTTATGAGAAATGCTAAAGAGACTCTACATGGACTGATTATCTGTTATCTTACCGTTTAACGTTAATTCTCATGTCAACATTATAAAAGATTGTATAAAAACTATCCAGTGTTAGAAAATCCATGAAAAATCTCACTTTTAATAAAATCTTCTTAGCATTTCTCAGTTCATATTATTATGACTAGCTTCATGGTTATAGCGTGGGAAAGTGTGACACCTGTTGATCCTAAGTCCTAACCTAATTTATATAATTAAATTTATATAAATTGTAAGTTGATAATTACAAATTGGAAATGAGATCATTGAGAATGTAGGCATTAGCAAAAGTTGATGAAATGTAATTAATTTGACACGGCTCCCTTTCCCGCATGAAATGGACCTTTCTAATTCGAGCATGTCCACACGTAATTTTAAAGTGCTAATGTCCAAAGACAAACTTGAAAGTAAAAAGAAGAATAATTGATTGAAACATTTTGGAGTTGCGACACCTTTTCTTCATGTTAACAATTCGGTTGAACAAAAAGTAAGATGAAGTTTACCTATTTGTTTGGTTGGTGTCCAAGCCCAAAAAATTGAATCCTTAACCAATTTTCAACTTAGCTCCCATCTTTCATACTCTACGAATAATTAAAGATCTGGCATATAGATTGGCCAAGTTGGTCTTGATTTTGTATAATAAAATAAATCGTTTCAACCTAAATACGTCATTATAAACGGGTGTGGCAAGTTTTTTAAGTGAATGTTTCAGATTTGTGTACTAATAAATGTTCATAAGTTTATGAAACATAACATTACTTAGTGGTAAACACATGTGTCTGATCAATCTACCTCATTTTATATGTTACATTGACGAGTAAATATAACGTTTTATCCCTACATAGTGCAAACCGCTTATATCATATTTTATTGTACATTAATGTTAAAACGTTCATTCTTTTAGATAATCCAATCAAAAATTTAGTGAGCATGCCTAATTTATATATAACGCAAAAATTGACACGCACCCTATAAAACCCAATTTTCTTATTCAATAACAAATTGCATCAAATGAAATAAACAATTCACTTTTCACATCAATGGCTATTTCTAATCAATTTTTACCTGAGAAGAAAATACCAACTTAATTGAGATTTAATGGCAGAAAATTAGGATTTTTTTTTTTTTAATAACATTGGGGTCAAATGTCCCATAACATTGATATATTCTTTTTGGAACAAACAATATCGTTTACATTAAATCGGTGGGGGAGTGAGTTAAGCCTCATAATGGGCCAGCTATAATAATGTAGTTCAAATTTGACTGTGGTGAGAAGTGAACCTAATAACTCTCACTTACAAGTGAAAACCGTAATACTAAGTTGAGCATAAAAATTGATATTAAAGTTTCCAAGGAATAATGATATTAACAATATAATTAACGATGGATTTGACCAGTCAAATAGGGTAATTAACGAAGGTCCTTTTGTTAATAATTTCACCAGAAAGAAAAAAAAAAGAAAAAAAAACCGGAACCACCAAAAAAAGCAAAACGAGTGTAAGAAGTTCAATCGCAGAGTATCCCAACCTCCAATGGGAGAGCCCGAAACCATCCGGAAAGTTCCGATAAATTGACCAAAACGTCAGACGAGAAATCGGATCTTTCACGGGCAGCAAATGACGTAAGATTACGGAGTCGTGTCCAGCCAGCCCGTCGACGCCAGAGAGGGACAGTTATCATTACCAGTCTCCCCGGTCAACACGTATGGAGGCGCCAACCGGTTCCCGGTAATTATAACGGCAACTACGGCTAGAAACTCTGTCTGCCAGGCTTTTTGGGGGCCCCACCTCCACTCAACGAGAAATGTTAACACAAAAGCGATTTCCATAGTGCTTCCGACTTAAATAAAAACTTAATTAAATAATATTATTTTATGATCTTAAAAAATAACGTCGAAATATTAAAAGCCAAAAAACCAAGAAATTAAAATTTATAAATTTAAATGGAATGGTTTAAGAGGGATGGGGGGGCTCACTGAAGATTTTTGCTCCAAAGCCGAAGAAGCTCAGAGCTTTCTCTGATTTGCAGAGAGAATCCAAAGGACGGACAATTGGGGAAGAGCGAGAGAGAGAGATAGAGAGAGAGAGAACTGCGAAGAAAAGAAACAGTGAGTTTGGAGTTACAGTTAGAGAGAGAAAGGCAGAGAGAGAGGGAGAAATTTTGAAAATTCCAACCAGGTCCTTTTTCTTCTTATCCAATCCGTAAGTCCCTTGCATTTCTTTAATCTCTCCTTTTTAATCAATTTAATTTGCTTTTTTATGTGGGGAAATTGCTGGATTAAAAAGGTTTATTTGTGAATAGCCAATTGTAAACAGATCTAATTTAACTGTGTGTTATTGTTTTGGGGGTTAATTAGAACTTATAAATTAAGCTCTGATTTCGATTTTTTTTGCTCATTTGATTCGCTGGGTTTACAGATTTTAATGTTTTAACATCGACCCAATTTTCTTTTCTGACAAACAAGAATTTTCATTTTTTTGGGTATTAATTTCTGTGAAACTCTGGTTTTGATTTGACTTTCTCACATGTTGAAAGGAAAAAGGATAATTGAGAGATTGGTTTTTGGAGAAAACCCATCTGGGATCGTTGGATGATGGAGTTGGAAGGCTGAAAGTTTGACAGATAGTGCTGAAAAGGTTGGACTCTCTTCATCCGATTCATGCAAAGATTTGGTTTTTATACTATTTTTGACAAACAAACTGGACATTTTTTTTCTTCTAATTTTGATTGAATTCTGAATAGTTTGAATCTTGTATTTTGACTGAACTTTCTGAGGGACTTGGGGGATTGGATTTTTGGAAAATTTATCTGTGGAATTTGTCAATTTTTTTTACCCAGAGATAAGAGGCTTTTGGATAGGATTTGTGTCTGAATTTGGTGGCCTTCCATTGATTGTTTCCCGGAGAAATGTTGGAGGGTCGATCCTGCTTGCTTTCGAGGGTGTTTCCGAGCTCTTGCCAGCCAGAAAGCGAGTGGCCATACATGACTTACCGCCGGCTCGACGATATTTCCAACAGCAAGCGCCCATTGGGGTTTGATGGCGGTGATGACGACGAAGAGCATCGAGAGAGGAAGTTGTGTAAGCGATTGGATTGTTGTGACATGGTGGAGACGGAGGTGAATCAGTCATTGTGTGAGCAATCGGAGGATCAGCAGCATTCTCGGGCTTCTTCAGATTCGGATAAGCATATAAATAGGATTGGTAGGGACAACTTGATCAGCTGCCTAATTCGCTGCTCGAGATCTGATTATGGTTCCATTGCCTCTTTGAACCAGAGCTTCCGCTCCTTAGTTAGGAGCGGGGAGCTCTATAAACTGAGGAGGCAGAATGATGTCATTGAGCACTGGATTTATTTCTCTTGCCACCTACTTGAATGGGAGGCCTTTGATCCCAATCGTGGAAGGTGGATGCACTTGCCAAGGATGACTTCCAATGAATGTTTCATGTGTTCGGACAAGGAATCTTGTGCTGTGGGAACCGAGCTTCTTGTATTTGGTAAGGAGGTGACTTCCCATGTAATCTTTAGGTATAGTATTTTGACAAACTCGTGGTCTTCTGGAATGAGAATGAATGCCCCGAGATGCTTGTTTGGGTCTGCCAGCCTTAAAGAGATTGCAATTTTGGCAGGTGGTTGTGATTCACAGGGAAATATACTCAGCTCTGCGGAGCTATATAATTCTGAGACTCAGACTTGGGAGATGCTCCCGAGCATGAAGAAGCCCCGGAAGATGTGTTCCGGGGTTTTTATGGATGAAAAATTTTATGTTATTGGTGGCATTGGGGGAAGTGATTCGAAGGTTCTTACATGTGGCGAAGAATATGATTTAACGGCAAGAACATGGACAGAAATACCTAACATGTCTCCTGGACGGAGTGGTGCAGCCAGAGAGACTGATGTGCCTGCTGGTGAGGCACCACCTCTGGTTGCAGTGGTAAATAATGAATTGTATGCTGCTGACTACGCTGACATGGAGGTGAGGAAATATGATAAGGAGAGAAGAGTGTGGCTGACGGTGGGGAGATTGCCAGAGCGGGCAGCCTCAATGAATGGTTGGGGTCTTGCATTCAGGGCTTGTGGAGACCAGCTTATTGTTATTGGCGGGCCTAGGGCTCTGGTTGAAGGATTCATAGAGATCAATGCATGGGTTCCAGGTGAGGGTCCTCCACAATGGAACTTGCTTGCGAGGAAGCAATTGGGTAACTTTGTCTATAATTGTGCAGTGATGGGATGCTGAAGGTACAGACAGATGTATAAGATTGGATTGTCCATCGACACAGGAGTCTTGCTAATTGGTAACTCCCCCTTTTCTTTTTGATTGTTAAATCCCTTTCGGGTGGGGGAGAATGGGGAAGAATTTTTAATTTTACTCAAGATTCAATTGAATGTTTTCTGGGAATGAGTTCTTGAGTGAACTTTTTTCTTTTTTTAACTTTCCTTTTTTCAAGCTTATATTGATTTCCTCATATGGAATTTGTCTTGCCCCATTTTTAGTAACATGAGAAATTTTAAACGTTGGCATCGTGTAGGATATAGGAACAGGTTCAATAATTTGAAGTACCAACACATTGGTAGGTTGTCAGTAGTGCCTGCTGAAGCTTTTTGAAATACACAGAACTAGTCTTACGGGTTTCGCCTTCTTAATTGTATTTGTGTTGTCTTCACAAGAGGAAATAAATTATGAAGGTTGTTATCTTTGATGCTGGCTTATGTACTGATTGCATTACTTGAGGAAATTGTGATGGGTTATATATGTAATAAATTTTTGAGTTTCCTCTGAATTCTTGGATTACCATCTAATCTTCATAAACGTTTATGGTACTAAATGTGCAAAACAGTCCGATGTTAAAAGACTCTAGTCATGTACGCAACATCTTCCCTCTTCTGGTACTGTTGCTTCCACATTTAGGTGTGTCTTTTGAAATTTACTCTTGTTCGGCAATGTTCTGATCGTAGTTAGAATAATTTTAGCGGATTTGTGTTGCAGTAGATGTTGTTCATTCATGTGTTAATCTGTTGTTCTACCTATAATTCGCATGATTTTTACTTGCCCTCCATAAGTTTAGTCTATGAGGTACTGACCAGCTCTCTTTTCTTCCATTAACGCCATTTGAGTGTGTAAAAGTATAGTGATTTCCGTACTCCTGTCCTCTACTTCTGCACTCTTCCCTTTTTCTTTTGTCCCTTGATTCGTCTTTGGTTCGTCATCCCGAAGGCTAGAAAAAGAGGGAGGAGCGTGCCATTATTTCATTTACTTATGTCTTCCTCCAATTTGATGTTACGGGAGTTGTTATTAGCATTCTTTCGTCAACTTTTCTCCAATAAAAAAAGCAAGAAAATGTGTGAAATATGACTATTTCGAGCGTCAATAACGATTACCTCCAATGGTGTCTTGGCATGATTTTCTGATTGGCATGTGGAGTAGAATAGCCGTGCGATATGATTGGTAGGTTTGAAACTTTTGCAAGCAGCGCGCATTGACTTTTTGCTTTTTCTTCTTTTTAAATCGGATAAGACAGATATCTTGTTGTTCATGCACGTCAATTTGCTCGACATGATCGTTATCTGTTCCTGATGCGCCTGGTTTTGGGAAGTGATGGTTATTCTTTCCATGGAATTTTCTGTATGGGTTAAAGTTAAGGTGGTGATTAACTTGTCTACTTTTTGATTTGTTTGGATAACTATGCTTTCGGCTCAACTTGGCGTTTTATGGTTGAAAATTGACAAACTTTTCGTGACGGATGTCGTTTTATCAACTCCCTTATATGATAACGTATAAATTAATTTATTACTATATCATGTACAAGGTAAAACAACAATATTGTCGACCGGCCCGCTCTTTCATGGGCGGGGGAAATTAGTAACGTCACATTCGGCACCCTAAAAAAAACAATCCAATATTGGGCCTTAATGGGCTTTTGTAAAAGGTTCTCCGACTAATTAGCTTACCCAATGGGCTCGTCCCTTTCTCACCAAACCATAACCAGAAAGTAGGCCTCTACCTTTGTAGCCCACGAAGGCCCTTCTGATTTCTAATGCGCTTGGGGACTTGGGACACTACAAAGTAGAAAGGATTTCACCACGAAACTTAGAAGCTCGCTGAGGCCTTTTTAGCAGAAGGACATTGCTTGGCTCCTAACATTAAATATAGGGAAGTGCTATCCACGCACCCATTTTTACTTTTTATATACCCCTCGCAGTTGGATTAAATGAATTGAAAAAATCAATGAACAAAAATAACAAGGGGTGTGGAAGGTAAAATGGAGTGTGAATAACACTACTCTAAATGTAAAGTAAAAACAATCATTTCTTAACAAACTCCTAATCGCAAGCTAACATATACACTTAAGTTCGTGTAAGGAAAAATTCATTACTTTGTGATAAAATATAACTTCTCTCATTCCAAATAAATAATTGTGCCATAAAACTCTTTAGGGTAAAGTACAAAAAACTACCTCAACTATTGGTGTCACGACACTTTCATACCTCATATTTTAAAATTGACAATGTCATACCTCATCTTACGAATTTGTGCCAATATTATACCTTTCATTAGTTTGGCATGAATTTCTCAGTTAAATGCTGACGCGGCTTAATCTGAAACCCATTTTCTATTAAAAATTTATTAAAAACTAAAAAAAATCATTTAATAATTTTTAAATATTAAAATAATAAAGAAAAGTTAAAATATATAAAATAAAAAATAAAAAATAAAGCCTCATGTCCCCTTTCCCCACCCCCCTTCTCTCTCTTCTCCCCCATCTTCATTTTCTTCCCCCTTCTAGCGCCCTTCCTGCAACCCACGAAAAAGAAGAAGAAGAAAAAGAAACCAATTTATCTCCCCCCCAACTTGCGATTTTCCCCTACCCCCTTCCTTTCTTCCCCCCTCCTGTCTTCCCTAAGCCCGCACCCACTACCTACAACCCAAAAAAAAAAAAAAACCCAAATCCCGTTGAGGTGGAATCGGGAAACCTTCATGATGGGGGTGGGAGTGGTGGATATGGGGTTGGCTGGGTTTGGTTTGGTTTTTTTTTTCTTTTCTTCCTTCTTCTTCCTCCTCCTTCTTTTTGGGTTGCAGGGGGTTGGGTTTTTTTTTTGGGGGGGGTGTGGGGGGACGAAAGGAAGGTTATACCTTCCATTAGCTTCATTTAACTGAGAAATTAACGCCAAGCTAACGGAAGGTATAACATTGGCACAAATTCGTAAGATGAGGTATGACATTGTCAATTTTAAAAGATAAGGTATGAAAGGGTCGTGACACCAATAGTTGAGGTAGTTTTTTGTATTTTACCCAACTCTTTAACTTCAAAAGGATTTTCATCTTCCCTTTTGGGAGGTGCTTGATTAAAGCAACTCACAGTATAAGAACCAAGAACCAAATCATAGCAAATCTGGAGAAAGTTGAGGTTTTATTATAAAATCAATTAAAAATATGAGGAGTAGTTCAATTACTTATAAATACAAGGTCTTTCATTTCCCCGATGTGTGATTTATACTCTCAACACGTCCACTCACACGGGATAAACATTCAAATCTAACACGTGGACAACACAAATCGAATGACGTAGAGTACATGTGGTCATTAAGCTTCACAACATGGTATATTCTGCTCTAATAATATAATAAAGAAAATTGTGATTACACCATAAAACTAAGGGAGGGTTATATGAGAAAGCTCCCAATAAGTTAATTACGTCTAAATACATGCAAAGTCCCTATTTTCTTCAACGTGGAATCTATATACTCTCAACAAAATCAAACAAACAGGCACACGAAATAACATCACCAGTCAGGTTTTCGTCCTCCCTGTCGTTTTGGTCTAAAAATCAAAACCAAGTGCCCAGGTGTCAAATGGAAGTCGGAGCACAATCCAAAAAAACCCCATATCTACCAAGAATCTCCAGCTGCCTCAGCTAATTGTTCCCAACAGAATTCTCTTCGGATTATTTTGGTGAGGATCCTAGAGATTCGTGAATCATGTTCGTTCATCGTATATTGTATGGTCAGTTTTTGTCAAGTATTGTTTATGTTTATTTTTAAATAAAAATATTTAAAATGATTGTTGATCGTATGATGTACAATGAACAGACACAATTCACGGATTATTGAAATCCTCACAAAAAAGATCCTGCAAGAAGCCGGATTCTTAATTGGTCCTTTCCTCTTAGATGTTTTAACTTTTATATTAACAAAATCAACACAAAAATTATGTCGAAATTGACCTAAGCAATTCCGCAGAACACAAATAAAATCCATGTTTAGTTAGTGCATTATTATGCACAGGACCTGGTGGCCCATAAAAGAAATGATGAACAAGATAAAGTTGCAAAAGGCAGCTAAGAATAGTTTAGTGGTGGATAACATCCATTGAAATTCCTTTTGATGCCACAAACAATGGCTTTTAATTATGTCAGCCACTACCACCAATTGATAACAACATGGGATAAAATCAATGGAAAAGATAAACTAAAGACCCATTTCCTCCATTAAGTAGCAATATCCCCAATCTTTTTATAGTCTTCAGGTGGTTAATCTTTGGAGAGCAATGGTTTGCTTTTTCACTTTAGAACCAAAACCCACGCATTAGACCCCACATAATGTGACTAATGTGTATAATATTAGGGCTAGGTAAGGCATCCACCCTAGATTTGGTCTCCAATTTTAGTATCGTAAAAGCGAAAACTTTTTTAGTGTAATTGTCATATCGTAAAAGGGGTTTTGATCAATTCATTTGTGTGTATAGCATATGTATTTATTAGTATTATGTTATAGGTACATGACGTATTAACAATATCCTCTTAAACCCTGAACTCCCTTGCGTTAATCTCACAAATCCACCGTAGTTTCACATTACTCTTAGCATCTGGGATGCCAATGAATGCTTTTAGTTTCGTTTTCATATCATGACACATATATTTGTAAAAGTGGCAGATTTAGGATTCGAACTAATCTTGAACCAGCTTATGCCCAATATACATCCGAACGTGATTAGTAACATTAGCTGATGTAGCTGTTAAATACCGAAGTTTGTCCATAAGAAAAGAACTTGTAATGGAAGAGCATAAATAGCACCTATGCTTAAGTGACACCTCAACTCTATGTCGGGGCAAATAAAAGTGACACAATTCATGCTTTTTGTTGAGTTGGTTTTGGACTTTTTAAGATCTTCAAAGATATGATGAGTTAGTGCTTAATAATCTCTCAACGATATGATCCCCCAATATATGCATACGTTACATGTGCTAAAACTAGCTATAAGATTCCTTCTAGTGATTGGAGAACTAATGAAATGGACACCAACGGTGGAGAACCTTCAAACAAGGTAATAAAAGTATATAATGTTGATAAAATATAATAGTGGCATGACTAATGGTTTACACTATCACGAACTTGAATAGTGAAAATTTATTTGTAAAGTAAATGTAAAACTACATACGATAAACGTTATATTTTGCGAGAAGCAACGCAAAAAAGATTTCTGATTTTGGTTACATATTCAAAATTAACCCTAATAAATCATGAAGCAGTCCAAAAACACGATTACATTTTGTTACAATTAAGCATATATTAATATTATAATACTTCATAATTGTTCTAATTAATTTTTGCTTCAGGAACCAAAATCGGAAGCAGTCCAAAAACACGATTACATTTTGTTACAAAGGATTTCACCACCGGTTGATGCTAAACTGTAAGTTTTGCTTCAGGAACTATTATTTTCTCTGAATATTTAGGTAAGAAATTGAATACCTCCATTTCTGTGGCTGGCAAACTTGTACCAGAAACCCAATTATTTTGTAGTTAATTTTCGGGTAGGATCGTAACATAATTGACATTTCCACATCTTTCTACATGCAAGAAACCCAATTATTTAATTTAGTGTGTCAATTTCCAAGTTTAAAAATAAAAATTTGAATCACCCGGAAAAATATGGGGACATCATGTGCATGATTGACACAGAAAATATAGTACTCTGTATATGTACCAAAACTGAGGCATGCATCAAACCCCACAAAGAGTGATGACATAATTGAACCCTCGACCAGAAAGGTAGGGAAGCCCATGCAACCAAACAACATGATGACATAAACACTTAGAATACCAAAGGAAAATATGGTCCATCTGCCAAGCGGTTGCGGCACACAAATTATGGAAACTTGCAACCAAATTTTCATGCACGACTTATGACTCATCACTACTACCCCAACTCAATCAAATTTTATTTTATTGCACATAATCAGCTTAGTCTAGTTGCACCCGATTGCCATTTAATTAGCGAAAATCTTAAAAGTTGTATTTATAGCGAGCTTAATCTTGAGTAATAGATGATTAAGTATCGAATTTGTTCAAATCCGCCCTGTCAAAGGGACTTGATTTTTGCACCCTCCAATGAAGAGTAAGGGGATTAACAGTTGTCTTTCTTGCATTTATATAGACTAAATTTACAAACTAAATAATATGTTACCAAAAAAAAAAAAATAACACTTTAATCAACACTTAAGTAATAATTTAATTATCAACTTCTATGTCATTTAATTTATGAAATTTAGTTTATAATATAATCTCTGTAACATTACCTTTTATTTTTATTTATCTAAATATTAAACAATCAAAAGATAAATCAATAATAACATAAACAGAGACGTGCGATGCTTATTTTTTATTTTATTTAATTAGTTTATACTATGAAAATTTTTATTTAAACCCATTTAACCTCTTTTTACACTCAACTTAAATTTTAAATATTAATTATCTATTTTACCCTATTGCATAGTTACTATTAAGTACAAAATGAAATTAATAATAAAACTCAAATTTATCAATAAACCCAAACACTATAATAAAACCCTACGATTATTCTATGTTTATTCTACGTTCATTCTGGCTAAAACCCTAATAACTCTCATAGAGAAAAATAAGTTTTTTTATTGATGGATGGTGATTTTGAATTTTGAATTCTCCAACCAATGTATGACTTAATTACAACGAAAGCATCCTACCTTCCAGCTAAAACAACAACGAAAGCATCCACCGATGAAAAATGTCCGGTGTGACTTAATCTCTAATTCCCAGTTTGTCGCGAAGCATCGAGCACATACCAACGACAACAACAAGAATGTCATTGTAGAAATAATTTAGTTAAAAATCAAATATTGAATTGGGTTTATGGGAGTATATTAAGTATTAAATTTGAGTTTAAAGAGATATTAATAATTTAATTAAAAACTAAATAGGTACAAAAAGTAAATTAGATGTAAAAATATATTATATGGGTGTAAATAAAATTTCTCTCGTACTATTCATTTCGAGATATCATTAAGGGAACGGAAGGAAGGACGGAAGGAAGGGAAGATCCATGTTCCGAGGATTGTGTCATCACTGTCATGGAGCAGCACTTCTTTTTGAGATTAGGTCTACTAGCCACGTGCAGCGCACCGTCTGATGAGTCAGATGACCTCCACAACCCACATGCACTTCTTACTTCTTGGCCAGATGTTGCACGTTCGTATGCTCACCTTTCTGTCTTTGACAATTCTGGATGTCCTCGATCTATAGTAATGTCCATATCCGTGCTTTCTGTCTGGTCAATGGCAAATTGGAAGGAGGAGAAAATCGCACAGGCATAAAAAATCAAGACTCTTAAAAACGCTAAAAGCATTAGTTGAGTGAGGGTTCGATCTAAGTGACACGAGACCTAAACGGAGACCTAAGCAGCGTTAGGAGAGGAATTCTAGAACAGTGCATAGAATACATGTTACAATTAAAGTAAGAAGTTGGAATCTCATACGTTTTGGTAAGGAAAACCTTCCTGCATAACTACTCAATGAGCTTAACTGCTACGCTTGTGATTCTTCCCTTCAACCCATGAGATTTTGTTGAAACATTGAAACAATATAAAAAAATCGCATATCTAGAACTTTACGAAATACACATAACTTATATCAAATGATTTCACTTTTAATTGTTTTCAGAACTACGCATTAGTACTTACTCAATCAACTTTATGTTTTCATTAACTTTGAGATAGCTGAGTCTCAAACTTAATTATCCTAATCCTAAATTATCACTCCATCCTACATTGACACTTAAACTACCAGAGGAGGGTCGACTTCAAACAAAATAAGAGTATTTAATTACGAAATGTATCTTTTTAATTGGTGATAGGCTTGTAGGTTAAGTCATAATAACTCGTTTATTCACGCATGACAGGTTTAGATTCTAACGCATCCTCCATTTTCTTGATCAATTCATAAGATAAATAATGATTCACACATATCAATTTTATTTGGAATAATTAAACGATATTAGTTGAGGTTCTATAAGTCAGAAAATGAATAGAAAAATGAAGCGGGACGATCCAGCATGATCCAGACAAAGTGATTTAGACAGTACAAGTGTGCCCCCATTTCTTAATCCTGATTGTTGCTTGGGTTGGGATGCCTTTTACAAAACCAAATTATTTCACTTCAATAATTAAGTTTAACACCAAAGCCAACCCCTAATACTAATATAATAAATTAATATATATAATAGTGCCAGGAGTTTAATTCTCGATCGACAAACTGATCATGATGCACAAAACAAAATAAGATTATTTAGGGTTAGTCGTTTTAAGTGAGATAAATTTAAAGCAACAGTCCACATGATTAAGATCCGATTGCCCTATATTTGGGGTTACTTTAACTAATTAATTTCGGTCAGGCATGAAACATGAACTGTTCAACATGAACCTTCTTGGTTACTTAATCAATCAATCAAATAAAAAAAATTATTTAATTAATATTGAAATACTCTATTCGCCCTGCATACGTGCAGTTTAAGATGCAAACAAGAGGAATTGAATCCTCTATTGAGCAAAAGAAGCGTATCCTCCTGATAAACACACGTGTATCGTTGAATTTTTATTCAACATCTACAAACAGGAAGGTCCTTTTAAAATTCTAATAATTATAGCCGTTTGATTTTTATCTAACGGCCCACATGTGTTGGTAAGGAGGATCCGCTCATTGTGCTTAGGAGAGGATCCAATTCCCAAACAAGATACTTTATAAATCAAGTAGCGTGGTTGTTGATGATTAAATTATTATCTAATTATTGATTAACGTATTTATTTATTATAAATGACATATCACATGATTTATAAATTTAGTTTGAAAAATTAGTTTATCTAGTAGTACTTCTTTAACCTAGTTACGCAAACTAAATGTTTAAATTAATAGATAAGATAATCACGTAGATTAATTATAAAAACTTGGGGAAGCTGGCGTGGGTGTTAGGCTTTTTGTCGTCTTGACCGGAATTCATGAGCAACTTCATCAATACGGCCGGCCTAAATTAAAAAAAAATGGGGAGAGTAATCAAAGTTATTTTTTTTTAATTAATCTTAATAAGTGAACCACTTTGAACATGGCACCCTCGACCATTGAATCAGGTGAAGGAAAAGAAATATTATCATTTTAAAAAAGCAATATTGAAATTGTGGAATGATTTGTTTCAAAGTGTCAATAGCAATTCAAAGTGTCAATAGCAATCCTCAGCTTTTTACATATGAGAACAAAAAAGTATGAGAATTTTTTTTCAAACTCTTAAATACTAACTTCACGACTGATTTTGCTGTTGCATTGAATGAAGAACATTAATTGGTTAATAAAAAATGAGTAGGGACTCCTACTTAAAATTTCTTAAAATTATTTGTTGTTAATTTATAGAATTTCATGTTTATAATTAGGACCATTCATATTATAAATCACTCTATAAATATCACATATGCAAGAAATCAATTAAAATTAAGGTCATTTAGTCATCAAACTGTTTAAAAACAAATGAACGGTATTGGTAGAAGTATTACAAACCGTCTATGCATTTGCTAGAATAGATTGCCTAGACGACCTTAGTTTTAATTTATTTTTTGCAGAGATGATTTTTACAATGTAATTCATAGTATGTATGATTCTGATCATAAATACAAAACTCTATGTTTAAAATATTAAGAATTTTAAGTAGGAGTTCATTTTCATATTTGAATAGCCAAGTATTATTTTTAAATGAATTGAAGAAAATTAATGTACGGAAATTTAAAAAATGTGTGCACGAAAGCACTACCCTTTGGTAAATCCACCAAAACTTTAGTCTTTGTTGACAAATCAACAGCCTTGTCTATCTTATCTTCCAAGAAAGTTCGAAAAAGAAGAAATTGAACTCTCTCTCTCTCTCTCTCTCAAGTCTTAAAGTCCAAAGTCTAACACCATATATACTAACCAGGAACAATCTTGCTTTAATTAAATTCAGTTTGTGTTGCCGGCCGGACTGGGGTTTACATTTTCTAGTTGGCCGTTGGAAAAATGCTATCGGGACAGAGACAGTCCAAAAACGAAATAATAAAATAAAATTGTAATATTGAAACATTATTGTTCCAACCTTATCTTTATCTTACGTGGTGTGTTTGGCCAGACATCAACTGTTCCTCAACTTGAACAATTAGCTACGTCGATCGCAAGATACCAAAAACCCTAGAAATATTAAATAAGCCGTTAATTGGGTTACGCTTTGCTTCCATCAAACACGTCGCATCCGCATGCCCACTGTTTACAAGTTTGACGTACGTGGCAAAAATATCTTTTATTAGATCCACCGTCGATGTCCATCTCTTATTGGACCTTAAAGATGCAGTTGTGTATTGAGGCTTGAGCCATACTTTACAGTTGTGTATTGAGGTTTGAGCGATACTTTATGTGTCAAAATATAAGTATGCAACAGTTGAAGCCTTTACGAATAATTTATTTAGAGAAACGTTAAATAAATTTTCCTAAAAATGAAACTATCTAAACTATATTTCGGCTTATGTTTTTAACATAATATTTTATAATGATAATATGAAAATTGACGTCAAATATTGAGATAACAGAAAATTCATATAAAATCTCACTTTGAGATATTTTCCTTATCGTTTCTCATTTATTTATTAAATCTAACTTATAGTTGCACAAAATTCCATTGTATCATCACCTAGAATTCCAACAATAGCAACCACACTAGGACCATGATTAGGTGAGAAGCTTTTAAATTTCATCGATCAATGTTAATTTAATAAAGGATGTATTGCTAAATGTTAAATCGGAGAAATTAAAATTGTAACAATGAGTAATATAAAAGGTAGGCGAACGTTAGGAAGATCATATACAAAATTTTATAAACTGAATAACACGGAAGTTGAAGATTGAATTATTATTGAGTGTTGATATCACCACCCTTATGTCTTATTTTCCCACCCATATCTTAATAAAAATTTTATTTACAAGTTTTTGATGCAGGGTGCAGTGAATAGAAACGAAATAAAACGAAAAGGAAAACTGATATATAGAGTCCACCATCTCCTAGTGTGAGGAGAGACCTGAAAACCCTAAAAACCCGTATCTAGTACCAGCCTACAACGTAGACAACTAGAAGAATAAAGCAGAACAATCTCACAAAGAGAAAGGCACAAAACTGAAATAGAGAAACACTCTGAGAATTTTCATTAATAAAAAAGTCCAACTTCTTCATCTTACAACAAGAAATGGTTTTTATAACCATTTGGTAACTTACATTCAGAATTTGAAAAACAATAGGATTAAAGATACATAAAACTGAATTAAAGTCACATAAAACTAAAAATTACATAACTAAAGTAATAATATCAGCCATAAAATGTCCTGGAAGAAAATTGATCAGCCAATATGTATTAAACCACCCTCTTTATTCCAACAAATAAATTTATCTTCCAATAATTTATTGTGCTCCAAGTCAAATGAATCTTTTATTTCCCATCCTGCATCATTCTCCCCTTCTCGAAGAAAACTCGTCCCCGAGTTTTGTTTGTGAGAACAAGTATCCAAACCGCAAAGTGCTGCAACCATTATGCCTTGCCCTGCCTTGTTTTCTTTTTCACACTTACAAACAGATTCTTTGCATATAATATACAGAGGTTAGCCATCTCTTGGAATCGAACTATAGCGTCAGGATATGAACATAATGCATCAATATTCAAAACTTTTAACAAATCAATCCTTTCACTCAACCTCTTGTTGATGGAAGCATGTATAAAATCCAACCAAACTGGATCAAGGAATTGAAACTTAGCAAAAGTTTCCACCACCTCTGTCAAAACGATTGTGTTCATTTGTTTTCTTTTGTGTTCAATTTTAAATTCAAAAAGCAGATTGTGTCATCATGAATATCCTTGATAGAATTCAAATACATCTCTTGATTATCCACTCCAACCTGCCGAGAAAACTCTTGGCCACCAATACCGTGATCAATTGTAGGATCATCAACAAAACGACGAATAAGGACAAGAAGTTGTTCAAATTGCAATCTTTGATTTTTACTGTTCTTACTTTGCTCTCTTAGCTCATTTTCATCCCCTTTCCGTCACAATATTATCCTCCTTTTTTTCTTTTTTCCCCATTTGATTTTTTATTTCTTTCTAAATGTTTTCCCCATCTGGGTTGTTTTGTGAAAGCCAAATGAAGCTACTTATATTAGTGTGCTTTCTTCTTGTGCTAATTTGGATGGGTTGGGATCTATTTATTGGAGAAAGCAAATCCATAGGCATGTTATTTGGAATGAGATTGAATTGAATGCGTTTTTGGGGACTGCGTTGGTGGATCTTTACAAGAAGACTGGTTATTTGGATAGCGCTGGATACGTGTTCCAGCAAATGGTAGTTAAAAAAAAAGTGTACTTGGAATGCAATGATTTCTGCACTTTCTTTGAAAATGAGGCTTTGGACTTGTTTGAAAAAAATGAAGATCGAGAGGTTGCCGTCGAGTTGCTTTGTGTTGTAAGGGGTTGGTTGGTAGTTGGGTTGAGTGTTTTTTTTAGTTTATTTCTTTCAATTTCTACAAAATAGTAGAATATGTAAAAGATATTTTAGGAATATAGGTGGGTGGAGAAAAGTGTTTTAATTTTTTAAACTTTTTTGAGGGGTGATAATATAAGGTTGGGTAAGGAAATAGGATTCTGAAGTGGGTCTAGTAACTTTTTTATTATTTAAACGTTGATAAATATATTCATTTTTATTAATAACATATCATTTCATTTGTAAATTTTATTTACAATTCTAGCTTCTTTAGGATTATCCTAAAAGGTACGTAGGAATAATTTATAAATGATAAAGTACAAGGAGGAATACGACAATCTCTCTTACATCTTTTGTAATATACCTGTTCCGTTTCTAAATTTCTTTTCTCTAACACAATCTTAAAGTTACGAGATTTGGATTTGGATCCTTTCGGATCAAAATATAGGAATTCTATGAATTTTGACATCATAATCATTCATCGTATATCTAATGGTAAAAAAATTATTTTAAAATTTAAATATAAAATTAAATATAAATAGTATTTAACGAAAATTAAATGCACTATATATAATGAATGGTTAAAATGTTAAGATCCCTCGATAATGCTAGGAGACACATTTACTTAACATATTTATTATTTTATTGTTAAAAATCAAAATTATTTTAGTACCAGTAAAGCAACAATTCTTTTGTTTAATTACTTTTTTTTGTTGCCACTTAGTATTATAATTCAGTAATATTTCTTTTTAATTATAAATGAAAACTCTTAAATTCGATTCTTGCTGAAATCGTATTTGAATTACATTATTACTAATTTATTATGAATCTTAGATCAGTCATTTACTACTTAATGTAATTAATATCATTTGTTTAAAATAAATTAAATTTCTAGTTGTCTTAAAATTCGGGACCAGTAGAACTTGTATAGCCTCGAGCAAGAATCTGCGGCCCTGCTTTATTACACGAGAGACTCATCACTGACATTACCATTACTCTCTCTCTCTCATTCACGCCTCACTGCCTTTGTCATTTTCTTTTGGGGCCCTCCTCGAGATATCTTCCTCCTCAATTACCAACCGCTCGTTTTCCTCGACAACACCAAAAGCCAATCAAACGGTCCGATGGATTTACATCTCCCCTCTGTACAACACCTTTTCCATTAAATACTATTCTTTTAGGAAAATATTATTTTTAATTAACTCATGGTTTTCCAAGCATCTTTTCCCTCTAACACAACACCAAAAAAATGATTAAAATATTCCCCAGCCTGCATGTCCGTTTATTTTGGGGGAATTGTATCCTCTACTGAGCTCAACATCCGGAGCTTACTGGGCAAATAACATGAATCGTTTGATCAAAATTCAACGATTACAATTATTATAATTAAAAAAAATTTCTTATTTATAATCGTTGGATGAAAATTTAATGGTCCATATGATTTGCTAAGCTTAGGATGCTGAGCTCAGGAGAGTGGATCTGCATCCTATTTTGCGAGCCCTTTTGACCGGCCCTTTACTTTTACTCCATCTCTCCCTACTCTATATAAAGACTTTGCATCCCCCGTTCTCTCTCATCATAACCCTTTTCTTCCTCTTCGCCACTTCGTATTTCTCTCTTTCTATTTCTCTTCTCCGCCTTTCTCTTCCTATCTACTTCCTCTCTTTTACAAATGGCTATCGCCGATCAGACTCCGACTAAACAGCAGAGGGATGAAACCCTAACCCCCGTGGACGACAGTGTTCTTCAAGCTACGTCTAAACGCCAAAGGGACGAAACACTAACTCTAGATGAGGATTCCGTTGATCTCAAACGTCAGAAGCCCTACACCGACATACTCTCTCTCCTCGACGAAGAAGAAGTTGAACCTTCGGAGGACTTGTCCTCTCTAATCACAACCCTTCAGCAAGAAATCTCCTCTGAGCCTCTCAACACATTCCCCAGCTCCGAAACCCTAGCTGCTGAGTCGGCTCTAGAAGGCTATGCCTCGTCCTCTGGCTCGTCCACTCCTACTTCTTCTAATGCATGCTTTTTGAAGGAGGATGAGAGCGAGAGGGTTATGAGACGTCTTCTAGAAGCTTCCGATGACGAGCTCGGGATTCCGCAGAGGGAGGCTGACGGGTTCGATGACGAGGCGGGTAACGGGTTGAAATTCAACGGTCCGGATGGGTTTACTTTTGATGATGGGTTGTGGGAGCTGGAGGACGAAGCTGCCAACTACTATACCTTGATGCAATCTGAACTGTTCATGTAGTACATTGATTAGGGTATGGGGTGGACAGGTCGAGGGGTAAAAATGGAAAGGAAGTATATGTTAGGGGACTTTGGAGGCAAAAAATGATGTTTTAAATGAGTTAAAAGAGGGACAATATAGAGAAAATGGAGAGAATTTTTAATTTTCATTTTGGTCCCTTTTTCTTTTGTAAAAATATCAAAAGCGTCCTCTGCCACTTATTAGAAGGAGATTAACTTGTAGAAGGAAATGAAAGCAAAATTTCATGAAATTATTTAGACACAAGTCTTTGTCATTGTGTTTATTTGTTGAAGTACCCATTTGGTCCTTGCATTTAGAGCTTTCACACGGTAGGACTATATCAAGCGGAAATGGTAAATCTGACATTTGAAGAAAACAAAATTCCTTAATTTTGTACCCTTAGCTTATTAATAAAGTAAGTCCGCATTATTACTTAATAAAGGTAAAGGTTTTTGGTGAGAAAAGATAAAAGACGCTGTGTGTTCTCGGGAGCTGCTAACGTGAGCCATACCCTGCGCACTGCGCACTTCAAAAGATTTTTGTAGACTGTACAGGGTACATTTGTACGTAACCGATCAAAGATAAATTGAATGTTGCGACGTCTTAAAAACATTGTTGTCTTTTTCTTTCTTCTTTTTTTTATTTTTTTATTTTATTATTATTATTATTATTATTATTAAAAGGAGACAATTGTTAGGAAGTTATGGTTGTTATTCTTTTTTTCTTAAAGTCGGAAAGACTTACATAAGTATTTCAACCTTTTCGTAGCCACAAGTTCAGATTCCACACCTGGATTTCGAATCTAAAACTTTCAGTTTTTAGCTTTAAAGAAATCTCATAATCCGTCATTTATCATTGGACCGTCAGCTCATGGTTAAAATATGAGAACTTTAATAAAAAACTCCTGGTACTGTTTACTCTAACGAAAAACCATATTTTTTCATTAAAAAATCAATTATAATACTATTCATTTTACTTTTTATTTTGTTCTTATAGTTAAAATTCAAAGTTTTCAGACAATTTTCATTAGTTTTCTTTTAAAATATTGGTTCCATTTGGCCTTGCTTGTTCTCTCACTTCACTACACATCAAATTAATGGAGGATGATTCTCTCCCCTCCTGATCTCTTTTCTTCTATCATCTCTTATTTGAACTGTTACGATTTAGCTACGTTAGCATTTTATATTAATTTTTTTATAAATCTTAAGATAAAAAATAATATGTAAGTGGAAAGAATGGAAGGAGATGAAAATAGAAGAGAATAAAATCCTACTTTCAAATTAAATCCACTTTCTACTTTTGATTAGACTTAGAGCGTGCGACGACGCACCGTTCCGTAAAAAATACGAAGATAATAAAAAATGGAAAGAAAAATATCGTATTGGATGGAGAGTTGCGGTGAAAGACGATGAGAGTGCGACGAGTCGTACGCAAACCAGAGCTGTGGGGCCGTATGAGGAGGTAAAAGCAAATCGAGTGGCGACAAATATAATTGATGGGACCCCAGCGGGACCGTAGAGGAGCGCATTCGTCCCACTAAATTATTACGGTTAAATGAGATTAAAGGTTGAAATTTGTGTTTATCAATTATCACTGTAAGAAAATTTTATTTGTTAAACCCATATATTAAGATAAATAGAATAATGAGCATCGGTAACAAGGTTATCAGGCATCGATGGCCATGCATACGTGAACTTATACGAGAAATGCACCATGTCATGGGGATGGGTGAGGTGATGTGAGATGATGGGAGGAAAGATATTGTGGGATGGAGTGGCATGCATCATGCATGGGGACCATGGATGGACACATTTGGGTCGACAAGGACAAATTACACAGTGGTGCCATGAATTCTATATCTGCACGACATGGGGACCACGAAAATAATAACTGGGTTCGAGATATCGATATCAACATTTCCGTAAACGACTCTGGTCCTCGCAACTTCCGTGGTTCGGATTTTTAGCTGTGACCTTCAATGCCTGGTTGGTTTACATTAGTTTGATTAACCAATGATTTTACCAAGTTGTCGTTTTATCCCCATTTTGTTTTTAAATAAATAGACATAAACACTAAAAATAAAGTAGTTATTCAACGATTTCTAGGTTTTTATTTTAAATTATAGTTTTAATTAGGGGCCTTCACTTCTTACAGCCCTTATTTCTTTCATGTAGTTCATTAGAGCATTTATAAAAGAGATGTAAAATTCCTATGTGGATTATTTTGACAAAAAAATGTGTTTTTTTTGTTTCAAAGAAGATGTAAAAATTCTACATAAATTACCATGCTTCTCTTTGTTGTCAAATTTTAATACAATGTCAAACTTTTCTATTATTTTAGTTTAATGCTAAGTCCACGTATTTCTTTACTTATTTATTTATTTTTTATTATGCATGGATATATCTAATAAGTTAACTATACCAATGCATTAGTATATCTAAGGTTTTAAAAGACGCTAGGTGTTAGTTGGGCGGGAACTTAATGCCTTGGCGGCTAGGTAGATTAGGCGGATTTAAGTAAATCTATTATATTTCATGTAAATAAATGTCTGCTTAAACTTAAAATTTATATATTTTAATCATAAACTACAAAATAGAATGATATGTATATTGTGAATATTGGAACATAATGAAAACATGGGAAACAAGAATATAATGGGTGTTCGTTTAAGTATGCAACAAGTCTCTTATAATTTACTAAAAAATAAAATGCAAAATGAAAGTTATTTATTTTATAACTAAGTGAGTCATGACTTGGGCAGGTGCCTAGGCGGGTCTGGACGGGTTAGGCGAGCGTCTCAGCAGGTCTAGACGTCATTTTTTAATTTTCAAACGCCTAAACATTAATTGAGGTGACGCCCAGCCGCTTAGCATGTAAGCGGGAATTTTTAGAACAGTGGGTATATCTAAATTACCAATGCATTAGCATTCTTGTTCTTTCAATGTGGAGGATAACTTAGATATACCAATACATTATTATGTAAATTAAGGTTGTTGTATAACAAGAAGAAGAAGAAGGAAGGCGATTTGGTTTCATTTTCTTTTAGACGATTTGTTCAAATCAAATTCACTTCTTACAGCCCTTATTTCTTTCATGTAGTTCATTAAAGCATTTATAAAAGAGATGTAAAATTTTTATGTGGATTGTTTTGACAAAAAAATGTGTTTTTTTGGTTTCAAAGAAGATGTAAAAATTCTACATAAATTAACATGCTTCTTTTTGTTGTCAAATTTTAAAACAATGTCAAACTTTTCTATTATTTTAGTTTAATGCTAAGTCCACATATTTCTTTACTTTTTATTTTATTTTATTATGCATGGGTATATCTAATAAGTTAACTATACCAATGCATTGGTATATCTAAAGTTTTCAAAGATGCTAAGTGCTAGTCGGGTTGGGACTTAATGCCTTGGCGTTTAGACGAACTAGACGGATTTAAATAAATCTATTATATTTCGTGTAAATAAGTGTCTGCTTATACTTTAAATTTATATATTTTCATCATAAACTACAAAATAGAATGACATATATATATATATATATATTGTGAAGTATTAGAATATAATGAAAACATGGGGAACAAGTAGACTAGAAAACAATTGCAAGGATCGTGTCGTTTTCACTTCAAAATTAAGGAACAAGAATACTAGTCGTTGGGCACATTGAAAAATTACTTATCATTTACCTTTTTTCACTTGCTTTTTACATTTAGATGTTGACACGTGAATTCCATTAGCACATAAAACTCAATAACCAATCCTTTAAAAATACAAAATTTTTTATTCCACATATACTCTTAGTTAAAGTTCAAATACAAAATTAATCATTTCACACATTGAAGATTTTTTTTTTTCATTTTCTCTAAAAACGCTTTCAGTTATTTAAAAGCACTTCTCAAACAAGCCTTAAAAATTTTCTAAATTTTTATTGCAAAAAACTCCTACTCTACTATTTTAGGCCTCATTTTAGTCTTGAAAAAGTTGTATGAACTATAGTGTGTAATGTATGATAAAGATGGAGATTATAATTGAAGCATGCCATCATCGCAATTGTCCAACAATTAATAAGAAAAAGGGGAAGAAGCTCAACAACGAAAGTGGTTGCCTTAGGGGAAGATTCCAAATTTTAAATCTCCACAAAATTACAAGTGGAGAGACCAAAGTGCGTGTACGACTTTGTTAATTAAACACACAACTCATAAGAAAGTGGGTAATTGATACCCATTGATGAGGTATGGAAAGCAATTTGCATGGTAAATGCAAACGGTTATGATGATGTTTTGTGCTAATTATATAATGACACATGAAGAGAAATTAGTATATATATTTGTATGATTTATATAAAAAGTCATCTCGTTGTGTACTCATTCTATAAAAGTCTTTTTCTGTGGTGTGGTGAGAAAATCTTTATCAACATCAAGAATATTAATCATGCGATGTATCGTTTCACATATTATGAAAAATATATATCTAAGATTTTATTTGAATACAATAATAACGTCAGATGATTTGTTTGGAATATTTTGAAAAAATATTTGAGGCGCGGGAAGCTTCCTCGGACACAGGTAATTCCAAAATCATATTCTCCCAACCCCACCAGTTTCCAATTCCTTGCAATACAAGCAACTCAGCAGTTAGTAGCTTATTTCCAACTTGCAGTTTGATGGCCATTGGTTCTCTCCTGTCTATTTCTCTGCAATTAATTCCCACTTTTATAAATATCTGGAACTTGAAAGGAATGCGTATTGACACTCACCACAATTTCTTCGCGACTATATAGATGCGTATTTTATGGGCGAGATGTTTCCACATACTGCTTCGATTGGTGGAGGAAGGCAAAGTCCGTCTAGATTGACAGTTACATCCATGAACTAACTAATCATCGAACACTATTAATTATGAATCACGTTATTTGTACTTTGAAAAATCATTACATTCGTTTGCGGACTATAATTAAATTACGGTGAATTACTCATAGAACTCAAGATATGTTGAAGATAAGGGGAATAAATTTTCATTTTGAGGAGATTAGAAGAAATTAGACATGAACGAAACTTATCTTTCTAAGCCTATCATTATGTTGGAGTATTTTTCGTTACAAGGGGGACCAGCTGACAGTTTTGTCCAGACAATCCACCATTATGTTGGGAAGACTTACAGTGCCATTTCAGTCTCCCCCTGGCCACCATTGTGTGACTCACCAGTACCAGGAATCGAACTCAGAACGTGCCATGTGAAATATGGGCGCCACCCCGTGGTAATTATGTTTGAATTGAAATATATAAGTTTATTTGTGTACCATTCATCTTCTACCTTTAAATTAGACGAAATTATTCAATTCTTTATTTAACATGCTTTGAAATTGTGAATATATCAATCTAATCTTGATCACAAAACAAGCGCATAATGCACAATTTATTTATCAATGTACTAGATCAATTACTGAATCATATAAGTACATATAAGACTCGTTTGAAATTATTTTTAAAATAATTAAAAAAGCTTTTGATGAAAATATTTTTGAAACCAATTCTTAGTAAAAAAAAAAAAAAAAAAAGAAGTAAATCCTAGAAAAACACTTCAAGTGCTTATAGACTCTAAAAATATTTTCTGTAAGAATACTTTCAATCATTTTAGAAGCACTTTCAAACGAGCTCATATTTTTATTTTATTTATTATTATTAAGGTAGGAATAACAAGTTCATGTTAAAAATTATAGATATAAGATACGACTCTTGAATGTGACTGCCTTGTACAATAGTGTTCCATTGGTATGCTTGTCTAAACATGCTTTAGGTAAGGTTTGGTGCTGCTTAAATTATTTTAAAAGCAGGGATGAAAAAAAGTTGGAGTAAAATTTGTGTTTGGTTACTCTGCTTATTTTCAAGGTCACAGATCATTTTAAGCTGAAAAGTGGCAAAAAGCAGAAGCAACATTTTGCTGCTTCTCAAAACCAGCTTTTTTCTTTCTTCAAGGAGTCGGGTGAACAGTAGAATTTAATGAAACTTTCACAATCTCAAAAATACCCTCCTTCGTTTCTCCTTCTTGCTGGGTTGAAGATCGGATCTTCATATTTGATATTCTTATTTTGCCGGATTTCAAATTTTGAAATCGAAATCCCATTGGAGTATTTTTCAAATTTCAACTTGTCGTCGCATCGCAGACCAAAGAAACAAATCCAAAACCCAACTATCAAAATCATCAAGTGCTCGATCTAAGATCACAATTTCACACAACAGATCATAGCAAGCTCATTATGCAACTCCTGATTCTTGCCGAAAAGCTCAGGGATTTAAGTTCTCAAATTTTCTTATCCTCAGCACCCAAAACACAATTCCCATAACCCAAACTTGGGGTTAAATTCATGGGGGTGGAGATGATGATAATCCGGTGGTGAGATGGTCTAAGATCGAAAGTTTGTGTGTAGGGTTGTCTCGGTGGAGGAAAGAGTGCAGAGAGAGAGAGAGCTGAGAGTTTTCGAGAGAGTTCGAGAGTGTAGAGGGAAATGAAGACACACAGAGAAGGGAAATGGGGTTATGGGCCCCACGACCACACAAAATCCTCACTTAAAAATAGTAATATTAAATAAAATATCATAATAATAAAATAGTATTATATCATTTTTAGGCATTTCACAAAATCACAGCTGTTTTACACAAAAGTTTACCAAACACTATAATACTGTTTGTTTTTCCTTTTCCAAAAGCACTTTTACAAAAAAGTTTATCATACACTTTGCTGCTTTATTTCACAACTATTTATTCTCACAACACATCAGAAACAATTTTTTTTTTTTGGTTTTTTTTCAAATCGCAACAATACCAAACCAGCCCTTAGAGTATTTATAACCAAGATAACATACAAAACTCGGAGCTCAGGTGGGCTTGTATGCTGTGGCCTATCCATTTGCGTAAGGTTTACAGTTTCTGGGGCCCCAACACCATTACTTATTTAAATGAATAAATAATAATAATAATAGCTATTAAATACTACAGTTTGTTGATATTTTTCTTCACTTGTAAGTGAGAGATCTTAGGTTCGAATCTTGTAGATGGCGAATTTGAGGCCATCTCCAACTGAGGGTGGCCAGAGGGCTCGTTTTAACCCTATGGCCCTCAAAGATATTAATATTTTAATGAACAATACATGGCCATATTTGCTTCCGTCTCCAACCTAGGGGCGAAGGGCTATAGGGCTCGTTTTAGCCATGTCACAAAAAACCGTCTCCAACTGAGGACCAAACATAATTTATTATTTAAATTTAAAAATTACAACAACTTAAATTTAAAAACTGCAATGGTAACTGGCCCAAAAAACCAAAAAAATTATAACTTAAATTTAATGAATGGTTTAGGTATTTATAGGAAGAAAAAAAAAATAGAAATTTTAAGAATTAAAAAAAAAAAAGAAAAAAAAAAAGAAAGAATACAATGGCTAATCAGTTAGCCGTTGGATTCAAAATTTTGTTTTAGCATTCTTATTGGTTATATCCGACATGATTGCTCTGATTTTCTGGCCAACCCTTTGGCCCTTTTAGATTCCGTGGGCCCACGAGCTCTCTGTGCTAGCCCCTGGTTGGAGACGGTTTTTGGGCTATTTTCGGCCCTCTGGACCTTTCGGTTGGAGATGGCTTGTTACCAAATTAGGTTACCCATTGTGTGGCTTAGCCGAACTACTCATTTCCTTTAGTGTGAAATATATCGTTGTACTAAAAAAAAAACATTTTGACACTTCCTGTTAAATTTTGATATTGCAAATTGAATATTTTATCATTTTTTACATTTATTATTAAGGACAACAATTTCAGACATGACACATTACACGAATTGAAACTCACACGAATATAAGACCTTACAAGTACACAATTAACATGAATTACTCGCATGACACATCTAATTAGATAAACCTAAACAAAACTTATTGCCACGCCCACTCCACAATAGGATTCTCTGATTTTAAATTAGACTGAGAAAACCGCTACACTTACATGTTCCTGTCAACCTTAAAACAAGGGAATTATGCTTTTGAGGTTTGCATAAATAGTGAGAAAAAGGGGGGAAAAGGTTAGGATTGGGATATATCGGGGTTCGATTTCCTCCCATCTTAAAAAAAAAAAAAAAAAAAAAAAAAAAAAAAAAAAAAAACAAAGTTTTATTTGCTTTCTCTATGGCCCAATATCGAAATTAGGGCCCAATATATCATTTCTAAGCAATTGAAATACTTGGGCTTTTTGGTTAGGCCCGTATGCTCTTGTTCCTCTCTGCGTCCCCGTCTCTCTCAGAACAAGGGGTTTATGCTTCCATTTCTGCGATTCTCTCCAGTTCTCTCCACCGATTCCACAAACCATGCAAGCCCTTAAACGCATAGCAACAAGGACCGAGCTCCCCCGACTTTCGTCCACAATCGCCAAAACCCAATTCATTTCAGCCGCCAATCTCCGAACCTTCTCGTCCAACTCAAAGAAAGGCGGCGGCGACGACGACTGGAACGACGCGTGGGAGACGGCGTGGATCCCACCCGACCTCTCGGGAAACAACAGCAGAGCTCCATGGGAGACCGACGTCAATTTTTCGTCTCCCGAGTCGAGCATCGTGCTTCCGTCGGACGCCGACCCCGAGACGATGGCGTTCGTGGAGGACATGAACGAGAATTGGAACGAGAGGCGGAAACCCAAAGAGGAAAGGAAGCAGAATCAGCAGAGTGAGAGTGGGTCGTCGCTTTATAGCTTGGAGAGCTTGAAGAAGGACTATCGGGTGAAGAAACAGAGGATTCACGCTGGGCTTTGGATGAAGGAGATTGAGAAGCAGGAGGAGGCTAAATTGGCCAACTCGAATTCGATTGGCGGTGGCGACGACATCGAGCGATTGCTCGATAGTTGCTCTGAGTATGTTAAATCTTTCTCTCTGTTTACCTCTGCATATATATGAACGTATCTGTTTGTGAACTCATTTGTAATGTGTTTTTGTGTTTTTAAGTGCTTTTAGAAAAAAAGCGTTAGTTGACAAGTTTGGCTGAAAAAGTAAAAGTGCTTCTGGGTTAGAAAATCACCTTGAACTGAAAGGGAAGCATTTCAAGTCCTTTTGATTGAAGCTCTGGGCTTTTTATTTGAAATTTCGACGTGATTATGATAAAAGCGCTTCCGATAAAACTGCTTATTAGTAGAAGTCTTTCTAGATAAGTATGGCGGGTTTTGTTGTGCTTCATCAGTTGGTAGGAACTATGGAATGTGAACTTTCTGCTATCAATTTGATGTGGGTTACGTATCCGAGTTCAGATGTTGCACTTGCACATGTAAAGTTTTGACTCGTCATGTTTTAGAGCTTCGAGTCCAATTGATTGTTTTGCATTAAAGTCTTCGGTTTTGCACGGAAGTTACCGGATTAAAGCTTCAATCTTTACTTTCTGTTTGTTTCAGCGTAGTAGCAAAGTTTCTTGAGGTTGCTTGCGAATTTAAATTTTTGGTTTACTTTTTTAATACTTGCAGCATTTTTGACTCCCCTAACAACGATTTGGAGAACTCTAAAGCACCAAGTGCTTCTGACTACAAAAACAAACCTGATGGTTGGGAAACTACATCTAAGGCCCAGGAGGGAAATATATGGGAGATGACGCAGAGAGAAGAAGATATTCTTCTTCAAGAGTTTGAGCGTCGGATTGCATACAATAAATTTCAGGTGTGTATATTCACTCACACTAATAATATAAATGAACGGTACAACTTGTAGGATTAGCCCTGAACTTTACATTATTTGTGTGAACCTATTTCATATGCTAGAAAAGTTCAGCTCGTACAGTTTTGTAGTTTTAGTATGGTTCCTTTCTTGTTGAAATGAGTAATTGGAAGAGCCATCGGATTAATAACTCAATCGCAAAAGTTTCACATTGCTTTGGTGAACCAGACTTTGCAAAGCCTTTCTACACAAAGTTCTGAATCCCTTCGTTTTATTACACGCACGACAATCTTGCTAACAATTTATTTCTGCTGTCTCGATGCTTACCGCTGGTTATATGACATTGGCATGCAGATTGCTAGCTTTATCAAGACTCACATATTTAGCCGGAGGAGACCAATTGATGGGTGGAAATACATGATAGAGGAGTTAGGGCCGAATGCGAGGAAAGGGAGGGGTTCTGTTTCAAGGCTACCAAGTCTATCCGATGCATCGACCCAACCCTTCAAGGAGGAGAAGACTCCAATGAGCAGCAGCAGTCTTTCCCCGTATAAGGAAAGGTAGTTTGGTCTTGGGCTACTTTCATACATCCCGTTTCTGCCTACGGGAGATATCAGCACCGAATGTATTCATAGTTACCGTATCACTTATTGCAAGTTGTGATATCGGGTTTTCTCAATGTATGACGGTACCATCCTTTAGGCAACTGAAAGTGCAATTAGTGCAAGTGAATATATGTATATCCTTCAAAGTTGCAGTTACAACATCCTAATGGCGTTTTTCAGTTCATTTTTCAGTTGGGAGTATCATAGTATGAACCTTAAATATGGTTTTGCAGACAGCCGCTTACTCTTCCACCAACAAAGGCTTCCGCCTCCCTCTCCCCACGGTTTACCCGTCTATAGGTCATTTTCACATCACTTGTAGGGAAGAGAAGTGACTTTAGATCATTTATCTTCTTCAATTATTCAATTCGAAAATCGAAAATCAAGAAGGGTATGTGAGAAGTAAAAATGGGTGTGTGGATAGCCCTATCCTAGAAATATGCAAGATCCTATTGCCTACATTTCCACGGACAGAAGTCTAGAATTAATTGACTACCATAACAACCTAGAGATACTTACAAACATGGAAGTTCTGTAATTTGTGGAGTTCACGACCGATCAGGATACCAAGATGACAATATTCCAAACTAGACAACATATGAGCAAGTTAAAACAAAAAGAGAGTGGTAGTTACTCTACTGTTACTTTTGGTATTTGACAGTCACGATGACATGTCGCTAGATACTATCACCTTGCTATTTCACTTGAAGGTAAGTTTTTTGTCGGGATAAGTTACAATGAAAAAGAGTGCCTTCTAAAAATCTCTACTTAGACTCTAAGCGGCTGATCACTGTCCCGATTAATGTTTAAACGTTTAAAAATTAAGAAATAACGCGTAGACCTACTGAGGCGCCTACTTAGACCGCCTAGCCCCTCCAAACCCGCCTAGTTTGTGACTTGCTTAGATAGAAAATAGATAACCTTTATTTTACATTTTATTTTTTTTTCCAATAAATTGTAAGAGACTTGTTGAATACTTGAATGGACACACATTATATGTTTGTTCCTCCTGTTTTTATTATGTTCCAATAGCTCATAATATATATATATCATTTTATTTTGTAGTTTATGATGAAATTATATATATTTTATGTATAAATAAACACTTATTTATGCAAAATATAGTAGATTTAGTTAAATCCACCTAAGCGCCTGCCTAGCCATCTCATCGCTAGGCCCTAGCTGGCCACCTGACTAACGTCTAGCGTCTTTTAGAACATTGGTAGTCACTAGATAGTGCCACTTGGTATTCCAGTAGCATGAACTTTTTGAACCTTATTGAATGGAATGCAAAAACTGACACTACTATTATATGGCTTTGGAGCTTTGGTATTTGAGTGCCTGAATTTTTGGCGTGAGCTCCAAACAATTCAAACGCTGCCGCCGCCGTGCCAGCGCCGCATGGCTGATGACATTGATAGCTAAGTCGTCACGTCTGGGGCAAAGACTCACACTTTCGCCCACACACAACTCCGTCTTCTCCCAAGATCTGAGCCTCATTTCTCTTTTACAATCCTGCAAAACAGTCTCAGAAATCTCACAAATCCATGGGTCCATGGTCAAGACTGGTCTCGACCGCCTTCCTTTTCTCTCCAGCAAGCTTCTTGCCTCTTCCATCCAAGACATCCAATACGCCACCCCCATTTTCAACCGAATACAAAACCCAAATCTCTTCATGTTTAATACCATGCTCAGAGCCTACTCCATCAGCGATGATCCAAAGCATGCTTTTCATATCTTCAATAAGCTGAGAGCTCAGAATATCACGCTGGACCAGTTCTCTTTCGTCGCGACAATCAAAGCCTGCGCTCGTGAATCGGCCATTGGGACCGGCCGAGGGATTCATGGGGTTGTTGTGAGGTCTGGGTTTGGACCGTTTGTCAATGTAAAGAATACCCTTTTGCAATTTTATTGTGTTTCTGGGAAGATTGAAGATGCCCGGAAGATGTTTGACGAATTTCCTCAAAGAAATGATTTGGTTTCGTTGAATACTTTGATGGGTGGGTATCTTCATGCGTCTAAGCCTCATGTGGTTGTGGATTTGTTCAAGCAAATGTGCAGTATCGGTTTTGAAGCTAGTGTGACCACCGTTTTGAACCTTTTGTCTGCCATTGGTGGTTTAGAGAGTCACCTTGGAGAAGAGTGTATTCATGGCTATTGCATCAAGATTGGCTTCTGTTCGGATTTACATGTTCTTACTGCTTTGATTGATGCGTACGCGAAGAAAGGGGAAATCAATTTAGGACGTCGGATTTTCAATGGAGTTTCTGTGAAGGATGTCGTGTTATGGAATTGTTTGGTTGATAAGTATGCAAGATGTGGCATGGTAGAAGAAGCAGTAGCCTTGTTACGGCTGATGAAACTCGAAGGAATGAAACCGAATTCATCTACATTGGCCGGGTTGCTTTCGGTTTGTGCTGCTTCTGGGTCTGTAAGTGTAGGGAGTTGCATTAAGGATTATGTGGAACACGAGAACTTGGTATTGGATGCGGTTCTCGGAACAGCTCTGGTTGATATGCATGCTAAATGTGGGTTTTTGGACAAGGCACTTGACATCTTTGAGAGCATGGAAAGCAAAGATGTGAAATCATGGACTGCCATGATTTCGGGTTGTGGTGTTCATGGGCAGGCGGGTAATGCCATAAGGCTATTTGATAGGATGGAAGAAGAGGGCTCTCAACCTAATGAGGTCACTTTCTTGGCAGTTTTAAGTGCTTGCAGCCATGGAGGGCTGGTGGCAGAGGGAGTTAGATGTTTCGAGACGATGGTTTGCAAGTATGGCTTTGTGCCGAAGGTGGAACACTATGGTTGTATGGTCGATCTTTTGGGTCGTGCAGGGTTGTTGGAGGAAGCACATAAACTAATTGAAGGCTTGCCCATTAAGACTGATGTTACAGCATGGCGTGCACTGCTTTCGGCTTGCAGGGTTTATGGGTATGTTTCTCTTGGGGAATCTGTCCAGAAAGTGCTGGTGGAACTAAATGATGATCATCCCACCAATTCAATGCTATTATCAGGTACTTACGCGATTGCCGGAAGGTTGCAGGATCATATGACAAGAATGCAGGAAATAGAAGATGAAAATATGGCGGGAGAAGTGAAATTTCGGCCAGTTCGAATAGAAGACAACCTGATAAAGGAAGCTGGACTGAGCTCAATTGAGATGGATAGTTAAGGTTGAAGAACTGTGTTCAACTTGATGTACAAAAGATAAGGTTAGAGATTGATATTTTGGTACAAATCTAGTATTTTGGCACAAATTTAAGGGGAAAAAACAGCATTAACTGCAGAATATCTAGAATTCTCAAATGTCTTTCTCATCTTTTCAATTTTAACATCCTAATATATCAGTCTACCTACTAATTCCGACTCCATATCCTTCGCTCTATCTCGGCGGAATGATTTACGGGTTTCAATAATTTACACGTTCTGGTGGGGAAGAGGATCATTGGGTGTACGCGTATGAGGTTTGCACAGGAGAGCTGACAGCATATTACTCTGCACCTTTTATATTGTGGCGCTCACATAACTTCGCCCCATTTTCAGCCCACCATCTTTCCGCTGCTTCTTCAGTGAAATGTCTCCGACTGTCGAACAACAATTTAAATTTCAGCAAACAAGGTAGAGGGCATCAAATACATTTCATCAATCCGCACTGTGATATTATAAAGTCGATTGTAATAGTTTTCGTTCGAAAAATCTAGACTATGGAAAACTAACATAGATATGAATGATTCAGAAATGGTAGGATAATGTGAGAAAGCTGATGGAGATTCCTCTAGGTAATGGATTCAAATGCAATGACGGCACAACGTGGCAGGCCGAAAAAGAAACAGAGTGAATCTTCTGCGGCCTAAGCCATGGCCTTAGATATTTACTTGGTTGTATTTATCTGACTCTGAAAATAAAGGGGGAGGAGGAGAGAGGTACCTGAAGCGAACACGCCTGAGTTCATTACTGCCATCTGGCAAGGAGCTTAGAGTTATATATACACCAGGTTCGTCTTGTAGCACCCGCTCGGACTTTCCAGTTGGTGATTTAGTCCCATTAGTTAGGATTCGATCCATTGAATTGCCATTGGACAAAGTTTCCGAAGTATTTATGTTTGACACAGAGGGCTCTTTGGATAACTGGTTCCCAAAGCTGATTGCATGCGAAATAGAACCTGTATTGCAATGACTCATCTGCCCTTCAGGCATTCTTTCGGACATCTCCTTCAACTGTTCGACAAGTAAAATCAGTGTAACATTAGAAAATTACGGAGGATAGGAAAAGTTGCAAAGCCAAAGAATCAGAAAACATAAGAAAAAACAGAACATCGAACACAGAACGGTTGCAACCTGAGCAGTTAGAGACTTAATAACTTCTTTTGCAGATTTGCGTTTTTCAGTTTCATCTGTGGCTATTGCAGAGACCTCCTTCAATTTCTTTGATGTGCGTTGAAGTTCAGCTTCAAGATGCTGGGATTTGAGAGTAAGGCCTTCTACCTACATAGTTTTTGGAACAATTTCAGCTTAATGTATACACATCACTTTAACTAATTTTCGTAAGGACGCAAATTTTAATCCAATTCCTCAGTTCATAAGCTAGGCTAGTTCCTCTCTCTTCAGCAGCTACACAGAATGTCAAAGATTTGGATCCCAGAACCCACCAAAAGATTTAGTTATATGCACAGATGTCATTAACTATTAGATTGTAGACATTAAAGCAGTATAAAAAGGCCTACCTGTGTCCTTAATTGTACGATTTCTTGGCTCAAACTTCCATTTATAAGCTTTGAATCCTCAAGAATGATTTCTTCAGAAGACCGGCGTGGACTTGACTTTCCTGAAACAGGAGATGTATACCGAGAAGCCTTTTTAGAGGCAGGAATAGAAGGCGAAACAACTTTTTCTGAATCTGCAGTGAGAGGAGTTGATGCTCTTGTCAAATTAAAACCCCCTAACTGCAACTGTCCATTCAACACTGGGAAGACACGATTATCACGCACTTCTGGTTTTCTTTCTCGCTTAAGCTGCTTGCTTTCGCCGTGGTTGTTTGTGCCGAAAGAAGAGAGTCTGGAGAGTGTTGCCCGTAACATAGGGATCAGATTTTCTTTATCTGTCACCTCATTGGATTTAGGACGCATATTTCCACTTCTTATTGGACTTCGCAAAGCAGAACTGGCTTCTGCAGCCTTCTTCAGTTTACTATAACACTCGTCGCACACCCGATATGGCTTGTTTGTATTTGGAGCCAAGGCAGCTTTCAGAGATTTCTTGCTGCTGCATGCTTTGCAGAAGACTAGCCCACAGTTGTAACAATTATGACGTTTTCTTCTGAAACCAAAGGGATTGTGACAATCAGAGCAAACAGAATGGTCAGCACTTGATACCCATTTATGAAGACAAATGACCGCCGTTAGGTTTGGACCACATGCTACACTCTTTACTTGCTTATCCTTCATACAATCAACAGGGGTAGGCGTATATCTATGATCATTGTCTCCGTGGCCTAGTTGCCCATTCGAACCCCTTCCCCAAGTATAAACCTCAGTCTTGGAAGTCAAAACTGCAACATGATAAGAACCGCATGCAATTTCTTCCACAAAACTATTTGCAATTTCACCCTCGACCAGAGTGGGAACTTTCCCGTCAGCTGAAGGATTGCCAAGCTGTCCATAAGCAGCACTTCCCATCGTATATACTTGTCCTGAGGTTGTAAGGCCAACTGTGAGATTATGGCCACAGGCTACTTGACAAATATTTTTATCAACCAATGCAGCTACGCGTTCGGGAACTAGCTTAGATTGTTCATCACCATGTCCAAGTCGGCCTTTATCACCATCACCCCAAGTGTAGAGCTTCCCATATGAAGAGTTACTAGAAGTCTCGGGGCTAGACGATTCATTCACTACTTCAACAACTGCAGCAGTGTGCCAAATACCACAAGCAATCCTTGTTGTTCTTAGCCCTCTCAAAGTTTCCACCTCTCGTGGCGTACTTGTGCTACTATGATCCCCATGCCCTAAGGCACCAAAAGTTCCATCCCCAAAGGTAAATAACTGGCCACCTGATGTCACAGCAGCTGTATGCCACGGTCCACAAGCGATATAGGATATGTGGATACCTTCCAAGTGACCACATACCTTTTTGGGAATCCAGTGACTAACTTCACTTCCATGCCCAAGCAGGCCAAAATGATGAGTACCATCACCCCATGTATAGAGATCTCCAGAAAGTGTAACAGCACAAGTGTGATATTCCCCACATGCCACTAATTCAACATTCATCCCACTAAGAGTCTCAATGAGCTTTGGGTGGGAAACATCTGTATCGACACCGTGACCAAGCCTGCCTCCTGACTCCTCTCCCCAGCTGAAGATTTCCCCTTGCTTGGTGACCAGAACAGCATGTCTGGCACCACAAGCAATTCCATGAACATCTACGACCACTGTTGATTCCAATACCTTAGGCAGAAGAGCATCCGTCCTGGAACCATACGAGCTCCCTACTCTATCCACACCGCCTCCAAGTACTCCACCACCAATACCTTCGCCCCAAATGAAAACATCTCCTAAAGCATCAAAATCATCTTGACAAGAACCTTGACTAGACGAGCTTACAGCACTAGATAAACTAACCCGAAATGCTTCAGATGCAGAATTTCGACCATTGGAGTTATCCACAGATACAGGTGATAACGACGCATTTGAGACTGATTCGGCCTGTATGGCATTCTTGGGGGTGGCAGTATAAGATATTATGTCAGCGAATGCTCGACCTAATCTACTCTGTGGGATATTCTCCAAAGAAACTCCCTCAGTATCTCTTGGATCCTGTTTTATTTGGTAAAAACACCAAGAAATAAAACGTAAATACCTGATACATCAAGAGAGGTACATTCTTTGTTTCCTTATAAAAGAAATAACAAAAGATAAATCACCCCAATGCTGAATGGTGTCACTGTTGGAGAACGTCGTCGAGTCCGAGCATGGGGGCTATCTATTGATGTGCCCTCCGATCTTGATTCGCTTCTCCAGTTCCGGTAATTACCTCGAGTGATTATTGCCTTAAGACCAACAAACCAAACTTCAGCTTCATCTTTGTCTTTACATATCTGTCCAGCAGGGGGTGTTAACTGATTAAACCATGATATACCAGAAAATACAATTTCTCAGGTGCTTTTATACTTGCAGTTGCATCAATGATCCTTGAATATATGTGGCAAATTTACTCACCAAGTCCAAGGACCTGTCGTTGTATAGAAGCGAAAATGACTGATACTCCTTTTCAGGCCGTGGATACCGCTGAAATATTGCCTGCAAAGAAAAGCCGCAGTGATGTTTATAAATATCTTTGGAAGGTAATTGGTGAAGCCACCAAAGAACAAATCTTCCATGTAAGCTTCTTTCGAGAGCAGGCATAAGCAGTCAAGAAAATTTTCACGGTGAGATTTTACAGTCAAGCTTTGGTGGAGATTTTATCTGAAAACAGAATGGGAGCTGAAACTCACAGTACGCTGGCCAGGAATAATTGTCGAAACATGACAAAGTTTAAGGTGTTTTTCTTCTTTGCCAGAGTACCATATCAAAAGAGCCTCGTCCTGAAACGAAACCAGAATTATCTGAGCCAAAAGAGCTGAAACCAAACAAGGCTACATGTCGAGCCAACTTACATTAGAAAGCCGGAATGGGCAGAATTTCGGCTTCCCTCTGCGTCCATATTTTAACAAAGTTGCACCTTTCTTAAGTGCTGTGATGGCCTGTAAACAGAATGGAAAGAAGAAAAATGGAAACATGAGCTGATATGACTTAAGCTCAATGCATCATTTGAACAAAAATATTTGTCATGGCTCACTCTGAGTGGAATTAATGGGAAATAACTGATGAAAAGGAACAAACCTGGTCGATATCCCTCTCGACCGGACCGCTTCTCTGAGGACTAGCCATTCAAGTTGCAATATCAGGTTTTGCCCACAAGTCCAAGACCCAATACCCATTTGAACACCACCACCACCTAATACCATAACCCAATTCCCAACTTCTCCCCATTAAAACAACAAAAGGAAATTGATTTGCTCCGCCTCTAACCCATTACACCCACAAATAAACCTCGGCTCTCAACAACAAAACCTTGCAGCTCAAGAAACTCAAACCCCTCCCCTCAGAATTTCGCAATTCCGTAAAACCAAACCCTTAATTTCAACCAAATGAGGCTCCACTGATCAACTTTCAGCTCCGAAACAGCTCAAACCAGTTCCTTGGAAATCAGGGAAACCCTAAAATTCACATAGACGGTCGAATTCCTCGGAAAACTTCAGTTTTTTGTATTTTTCGACACCAAAACACACATTCTAAACCAAAAGAGAGCGCAGATTAGGGCAAACGAAGAATGATTTTACCTACATTGCGAGAAAGATGAAGATATTCGCCAGCCATTTTCCAAAATCCGACGTCGCTCACTTCCAGAAAGAAAAAAGAAAATTAAAAAATTGGAAAAATTTACAGGAAAATGGGAGGAGAAGAAAGCGAGCTCTTTGCGACGTCGGAGAGGTCGTCGTCGTCGTCGTCGTCGTCGTCAATGTGGAATTTGGCAGAGCTTCGGGGATTGTGGTTGTTTGTTAGCTAACGTGCGCGCCTCTCTCATTCTTTTCTTTTTCTTTTCCTGTTCCCTTCTTTCTTTCGTTCTTTTGAAGTCGAACAGTTGGTTTTGTCGCTCCTGCTTCATGCCACGTCACCAACTGAAAATCTCGCGGGACCCGGATGGTTTGCTTTTGTCCTTATTTGCGCCAATAAGCACTGTCTTATATGTTGACCAAGAAAAAAGCTTGTCGTATTTTGTTGACCAAGAAAAAAGCATGTCTTATTCTGTTGACCCAAATAGAAACCAAGTCTTATTTTTTTTTACCAAATGCTTGTGTTATTGGCATTTGGTGACAAAATTAAACAATAAAGATTTGAGATTAGTCAAATTAATTAGAATAATGTGGTTTTTCCTTTGTATTAAAGTTTGAAATTTTTTTATATAATTTACATGGATTTAGTGCAGTAAATATTTTGTATCACAATATCTGTATGTAGATGTGCGTATTGTTATATTCAGTATGACGAATGTGTTTTTCTTATACAAATGAGCTTAGATATTACTTTTGCAATCAAAGATTGGTTTTAGAGTACAATATTGTTTAGATGAATCTGAAAATTAAATTAGTAGAAATACAAATATTGTATGTATTAAAGAAAACCAGTCTTGTTTATGTAATTAATTTTTAGCCTAGTTATAAAGCATAAGCTCGCTTTGGATTGCCACTTTGGTGGTCTTTTTAGATGATAAAAAAACACCATTGAATTGATTCTTTATAGAGTTATGTCCCCTAATGCTTTGATAAGAAAAAGATATGTCCCCCAATGTTTCGATCCCAAAATAAAGAACAAGAAGAAAGAGCGGTCTCCAAATATGCTTTTCCTTCTTTTTTTCCTTTAATCCACAATATAAAGAGCTTGTTTTGAAGTACTTTTAAAATTACTAAAAACACTTTTGATGAAATTGATTTTGAGTTACAAAATCACTTGATTTTTATTAAAGAATATTCATTTCAAAAGCATTTTTATCAAAAACAATTTCAATCACTTTAAAAACACTTCCAAACGAGTTCTGCCATTTGAACGATGTAATAACTTTTGCTGGAATCCGATGTGAAGGTATCGGCTCAGTTATTGACTATATATTGGATTTAGGGTTTAGCGACAGATGTTTTTTCGTTTCGTGACTGTGATGAAACTTGTCATGCATATATATTCAGTAAATAATTCAAGAAAATTATTAGTTTCGTTCTTGTTTAAGTGGTTTTAAGTTAGTATCGCATTGTTAGATGTATGTGTTGGCTTGCAGCTTTATAGCAGCGCAATGCGCTTGCAGCCAAAAATACTCAAAACCAAATCGACACACCATTTCATGATTTAAGAGACGTAGCATACAAAATGTTGTTTAGGAAAAGATCAGCATAAGTACCGTTAACAGAATTAATTAAGACAGGAACTGCGATTTAATTAGTACATATAATCGTCATCAAAGATCATGTAGTTGTTGCTCTTCCTGTTGCTCCTTTCTCTATCAGCCTGCAAATCAGAAATAATATTACTTTGTATACTTGCAACATGAAGATGGAAAGATGATCACTACCAATTAACATTTATATTGTTCCCAACTTAATCACATTCACATATTATCAGTGAGTTGAAGGTTTTATATATATATAAAAGACCGCTACAAATACAATTAGTAGTGGAACTATTTTATGTGTTAGAGAGTTACAATAGTTACACCGTTTCTGTTACAATAGTTATGGACATTAATTTTAGAATAATAGTCAATTGTCAATTATGTTGTAGCTCTATATTTATGTTGATGTTTATGTTTATCACCTTTAAGCTATAACCGTATATTATTAGCTACCCATTTGTATATATGTCTTGTATGTTGGTCTTGTGAATATTAAAGAAAATCAGTTTCTACATGTTATCAACTTTCTAAAGCCTCGTCCGATCCTCATTCTCTGTGTTTCTCTCGCTTATGGCAACCTCCTCCACGCTTCCTACTCTTTCCATTCCAAACATTTCTCATCTTGTTTCCTTGAAACTCATTGACACCAACTATCTGATATGGGAAAGCCAAGTCAAACCGTTCCTTCTCGGCCAAAATATTTGGCGTTTTGTTGATGGTTCTACAATATGTTTCATTTTATCTGTATTTTAGTTTCTTAGCTTCTTCAGTTTCTACAATATGTTGTATTTTATCTGTATTTTAGTTTCTCAAGTTTCGACGTGGGACTTTCACATATCACACAAATTAGATAGGCATATCAATGTACCTTGCTTATGAGCCTTTCAAATGCTTCTGTCCCGTGCTCTTCCATGTATTTTTCGGCGGCGGTTAAAACGTCATCCGGCTTGCTGAAGAGGCTACCGCCCTTCTTTCTTGGGAAATACCACATTTGATGAGCAACTTGTGGGTTCATATAGTATGGTCTGATGAAGCGTCGATAAACATGTGCAGCTCCGTTGAATTGTGGCAGCACCAACCAACATGTGAATATCAACTTGGCATAAGTCCATACCGGAAAGCTGATCAATAGTAAGGACATTATACGATAATTAGGGTTATAATTTGCCAGTTTCTAACTAGATACTTCATTAGATATTGAGAATTAAGACCGGAATTAGTTACGAACAACATTTTATCTGAAATCTAACAAGAAAAAACAGTACCATTCAAGGATTTTGGCGAATGTGAGCTCAAAGATTGTCATCAGAGAATACAGAACCCAATAGGTAAGCCATTGTTGATCATCGGTACGAGACTTGGTTTCTATTGCCCTAATTGAAGCATATCTAGCAAAAAAACACAACAAATATCATGAAACCATAGGTGATTGCTAGCGAAACTTCTATTACGCTCCGGTGTATCCTATATATACAAATATTTTGTTTATCATTGATTCTTAACTAAGGATCTAACGGAAAAAATATATATGGAGTATGTAGAATACTCCATATAGCATACTAGAAAAACCGTATTAGCAGTGTTGACCGTTCAGGAAGAAAGGCACAGAATCATGACACTATACTTACAGGGGATAAACTAGTGTGACTAGAGGCCTGCAAATCAGAGACAAAGAATCCAACTTAGATATGTTTAAGGACCAGATTAATTAAACAAGAACAATCATACATTTATATAGTTGTAGAATTTAGAGAGGGGGCTAATTAAGGGGGACATACAAAGCAAGAACATCAAAGTTGTTAGCCACAACTTGTAGAAAATTCCCAGAATCATTGTTACGACCCATCTCTTGCAAATTGGCTGTCTACAATCTTACTGCTACGTCCTTTTGAGCTCTTATAAAAGTATGAGCTGGATCTATAAAAAGAGAGGAGGATTGGAGAAGGGTTTCAAAAAGCTGGCTATAAAGGTGACAAGAGAAAGAAAACGTTGAAAAGCTTGTAAAGGGTCAGCTGATTTTGCGGAGAATTGTACACAAGAAATTAGGCACCGATTTTTGAACTTCGAGCCTGCTTGACAGTAAGATACAGTCTCTAATCATCATTAGGGATTGAATTCTCTGTTAAATCCTTCTCCAACCATGTTAATTAACTATCCAAACTTGTTGCGAGCCCAGTTTTGTTCTAATCGTTTAGCCCTAAATTGTGTTGGCCTCCAAATAGGCCAAATGATTGATAGCACTACTAGACATTGCTTGTAGGCAGGTTGATTAGATTGCCATGCCTCGTCAATATTAACTTGTAACTGAGAAGTTGCGGATCAAGTGAAAAATTTAATCAAATCTAATAGAGGTCAAAACTCTAGTTACTCAAATCACTTGAAAACTATAAAAATCTTGTGGTAAGATTAAGTGATATCATGACGATATCTAACGTAATTGTCACATAATTGACATAGAGGTCAAATTTTTTTAAGACTACTTTGCCCAAATTTTAGATAATGCATGACAGTCTTTCACTTCACCAAGAATCAGCAGATTTGATGTTAATTAATTGAGCAATAGTTGGCGGGCGGGATGAATTGGAGTGATATTTTAGTTAGTTCTTCTACTCATGGCCCAAAAGCTGGGAAAATAAACAAATGAGGTCCCCTCACCGTATGCAGATTACTATAGCTCTAGGTCCCGTTAAATCGTAAACAGTGCTGTTTCCACATATTATTTAGGAAATTTTAACGAAAACCTTCTGGTACAGTTTATTTTAATAAAAAATTATATTTTTACATTAAAAAGTCAATTCGGATACTATTCATTTTACCTTTTATTTTGTCTTTATCATTAAAACTCAAAATTTTCAAGTCATTTTCATTAGTTTTTCTTATTTAATAACCGTCCTTTAGCTTCAAATTTTCTCTCGATGGAAGGAGGGAGGCATGGCCGAGATACGGTAACTTCACTGCACTGTACTGTCACTGTACACTGTGAGGCCTAAAATTTTTGTATGCAGTATCCAAAATGCATGCACGTCACATTAAATACATGACTATTTTTAATTTAGTTGACAACGTTGATTTCCATTAATTTGCTCTTGAATTTTTCGTTTTTTTGTTGTCATTTTGGTTTAAGATTCTTATTCTAGTCTCTTAGGCGTTGTTTGATATAGAAAATTGAATTGAAATAAATAAATCATGATTTTCAATGTATGCTAAAGGAAGAAATGAAAAAATTGTGGCCGACTTGAAACTAGGATACTCACAAGATAGTAGGAGTGGAAAGGAGAAAATTAAGTAGAATGAAGAAATTTTCTTCATGTGTATCCCCTTGTAATCCTCTCAAAATGAAAAGAATCATTCTACGCTATCTTTAATATATCTTGAATTTAAAAGGTTATCAATTCTAGTTTAATCATAGACAACATATTAATGAGGCCTTAAAAATTTACAAGCGATACCGAATTTTAGTATAGGATTAGAACAAACCAGAAGCATAGCCAGCAAGCTCAAACGGTTTGAAGACACATTCCTTTCAAATATCAATGATTAATCACAATGATTAGAGAAGTATAGTACAACGAATCACACGCATACTTATCGAAGCATTAATATTTAATATTTATCGAGCGCTAACGAACTCACCTCTAACTGTCTTAACTCCACACTCACTTTTTAATAAAAATTTCATACCAATTTTATCCTCTTAAAATGCCATCTAAGGACCAAAGTAAAAATAAATAAATAAATAAATAAATAAAATTAAAAAAAAGAAAAAAAAAAGAGGGATTTCTCCATTCACCATCCCTCTCAATTATTGTAATTCCTCCAAAAAAAAAAAAGAAAAAAAAGTAAAAAGGATTTTCTCCATTTTATATTCCTCTAGTTTAATCATATATAATAGTTTAAAGCATTTGAATAATAAAATAATTATTTAAATTTTGAAAAATGAAATGGGAGACGAGAAAAAGGAGTTGGACTTGGAGGGATGGGATTGGGTTGTCGCCAATTTGGTAATGGGGCATATGAGGATGAAATTTGCGAATGCGGCGTGAGGCATGTAATTCGTGAAACTTGGAAGAGGGAGGGAAGGGGGTTTACGTTGGGGGTCTGGAGAGAGAGAAGGAAGGAGAGTCGCAATCGGCTGAAGATCTGGAAGGTGACAATATTCTAGAATTCTAACAGGAATTAAATCAGGAAGAGAGGCCTTGGGGTGAGTGGAGGCTCAATTGGACTTATCAGCATTCTAATTTGAGTAGAGAAATAAGTAGGGGTGGGAAATTTTGCCACAAATCCATTTACCGACCGAACCATACCGGTAAACTTATAGTGGTATGGTATAGTTTGGCATTTTTTCATAATCGGTTGGTATTTTACTGAACCAACAATTAATGGCATGACTTTGGTAATTGATTTGTATGCCGGTGGTATGTCATACCTACCTATATATATATATTTTTTTTTTTTTTCTTCTTTCTATTTAGATATTTTAGGTATTTTTTACGTGTTTGACTCCTCAGTTTTAGGGTTTCAAAAATCAATGAATCCTTAGTTTTAGGGTTTAAAAAATATATGCACGACTTCTAGCAGCCTTCTCTCAATTTTCTTCTTCTCTTCAACACACACCTCCCTGTCATACGGCCAACTCCTTTCTCTACCATAAATCTTCTTCTTCATCATCAGCTTTCAAATTTAGGTCAATATTTGTGAAACCCTTCTCTTGGGGATTTATTGTATTGCGATGCTTTATGCATATCTTACGTATTCATAGTACTGTTGCATTCCAGTATTATTTTTAAATGAAATTTTTCTGTTGTATCCCGTTATTTGGAGTTAGAAGATGTACGCATATATTTCATCAGGGTCCAGGGACCAATAATGCAGTGCAATGCAAACCACCAGTTGTGCCATTTACCAACCGAATCAGCCAATAATTTTTGTTGAACCGATTTTTGGCAACCGCAAGAAGACAGTTGACTAGCGGTAACTGATTTTTGGTAGTTATCTATATGTGGCTGGTAGGTGGCACAAGAAATTTGGCACGATTTACCAACCGAACCCATCCCTAAAAATAAGACATTGAGGTGAGTATAATAACATTCAATTCATTTTACTGACGTTATCATCATGTGGTTGCAGTTAAATGAAAATCACTGTATGAATCACTAGCTAGGTAGGATTTTACCCTAATATAGTGAAGCATCTGGATGCTCCGATGATGAGCAATTTTATCTTCATAGCGAGCTTGCATATAGTGCTAATTAAATAACAATAATATCTACCGGGGCCTGCAATAATCGTCTTACCTACCAATGTGGTATGGAGATTTTAAAGTCCTCTTGCCATACACTCATATATATTATTCTATATTTTAATATAAATTGTGGTATGACTACAATACTACGTCTCAGTTGTTCGGCTATAATGTTTGTGTATTTTTTACACCAGTACTTCATTATACGTAGTACGAAAACCATATCAATTGTTGAAGAAGAAGAAACAAACAAATTAACATGCGTTTCCTCTCTTGCATGTCTAAGTTTAGAGCTATATGCTCTTTCTTTACATTCGAGTTCGAATTTTCTTCTCTATAATTTAGATATGAGTGTGTAAAATATCTATTATTTAGCCAAATTAACATGTGTTTCATCTTTTTAAGTGCTTGATTTAACCAAAAAACTAAGAGATATATTGATCCAAGCGAGCTAGTTCAAGGTTCCCGGGAGCAAGTATATTTTGTAATTAAATTGGGTATGTTAATGTAAAAACTCTCGTTTTCACTCTATTATAAAATAAAGTAATATTATCGTTTTTATTCAATAAAAAAAAATTCCTAAACTCTAATTGAAACGGTTGTTTAAGAACACTGAGACGAAATAAAACAATCATACAATAATGACATCATGCAAGTTATAATTGAATAATTAAAAATAGGCTTAAAAGATTGCAACTTGCATCCAACAACTCTTTGAACATTTTATATACATAATAAGTGTGTGTATGTATATATATAAATATATAATATATATTCATGAAAAATAATTAATAATTCGCTCGGCCATATGTGTATGGCAAAGCCAAGGTTTTCAAATAATGGGGTTATGATTTTGACAAAAAAAAAAAAAAAAATTATTGGATCATTTTGTCAAGCACCTGGTAGAAACTTTTTGATTTTTGTCAACATCTACCGAAGGCTTATGCCAACATATCCCAACAACTACTATGATATGTAGAGGCTTGAGGGTGGCCATAAGAAATTGGGGAGTAATATTGAAGACTGTCAAGGTTTGTCAACTCATGCATTTTTTCGCGAGTTTGGTGGCAACATAGAGTTGCACACAAGAAGAGAGAAAGAGAAGACAAGGATGATAGAAAAAACTAGAAGAAGAAGTAGGAGGAAAATGTTATAATTTGGTTTGTCCTAACTGTTTATAGAATCAAACACAATATACATATTTGAAGTTGTTGGGTCATGGACAACCATGCTGGCTATAACATAAAATTAAAGCAAAGCAAACCCATGTCCTAATGCTAAAATGACCAAACTTACACGACCGACGTTTCACATCAGTCGCTCACTGTCATTGCTTGTTAAAAAAGAGTTAATTAAGATAGGAACATATACAGGTAGGACAAATTAATACACACACTTGTAAATGTGCATATATGTATATATTTCCATGAAGAACTGCAGTAGTATCAACGTCTATCTGCCATGTCCTAGCTAGCCACTTAACCAATACAATGAATGAAAATGGTCCTGCAGGACCACATGCAGTAGTAGCTAAGCTAGCTAGCCACTTAATTTGATCCATCAATCGATCCATCTCTATATATACCATAAGATAGCACTGACGACGACCTTAATTATATACGAGCAAATAAGTCGCTACAGAAAGAACAGAAATGCATGCAGGAGTCAGCGAATACCACTGTATATTATTGGTGTCAATTTATTTATAGGCAATGGTCGGCTCATTCACGAGTACATCATTACTGTAGCGTCTTGCATCAGTGATACAAATACATGTGTAAGGTTTTATTTACATACCGTTGTATCATTGACACAAGACGTCGCATTAACAATGTACTCGTGCCTTTAAATTGCTCTCCCATCTGACCATTTGCTGATAAAACGTGAGTAGCGAGTGCGTACAGCCATCTTAATTAAGGGTCCGGATCGACCTGATTAGGCGTCGTGGGGCTCCTTCATCCTGGCCCGGCTTACGTACGGAACCTGAATCACAACTGCAGTAGCTACTGGGAGGGTAGCAGTATGATGCATATTATTAATTCATGATCGTGGGAGATCATGTATACGTATGTCTACCGAATCAGAACCAGACATGGAAAATCTTTCAAAGAATTTTTAAGTCCAATATTGCAGTGAGGGAAACAAATGTTTCTGATTCTTAGCAGTTCATAAAATTTTGATCAATGAAACGTTTTGTGAAAATTCTACAATGCTATGGTGTATCCTATATATGTACTGGGAGTATATATACTTGAAAGTTTCAGATTTTGATCAATGAAAGAAAGATACAAAGAGCCTTATATGATCATTGATTGAGTTTATAGTGATTGATCCAGGATTAAGAGAAGAGCCTTAATTCATTAACGAAGACATAAATGCATGCACATAGGCTTTCCTATAAACTCAATGTAGCAGTTCAAACATTGGTGCATCTCATATACCGATGTATTTTAGAGAAACTCCAGTTCGTGATCGTGGGACATCATACGTAGATATGTCTAGCCAGTCATAATCAGACATGCAAACTTTTCAGTGGGGGAAGCAAATGTTTCTACGGAAACAGATTATGATCGAGTTTATGCTGATCCAAGATGAAAAACAAATGAGCTAGCCTTAATTCATTAGTAATTAACGACAGAAATGCATGCATGTAGGCTTTCCTGAACTCGATCCGTGGCAAATATATTATGGCAACACATATTCTGAATTAATAGTTATTAGCAACTTAAACATGCATGATGAAGCTATACATTGGTTACAGTCCAATCATACCAAAAAACATGCCATACGTTTTTGTAATTAAAACACAATTGTCGTTCACCCATATTATAAACGAAATTTTTCCTCTAATAAAAAACCCTGATAAAATCTTCTTACTGGCTGACTCACACCAAATATCCAACATTAACTCAAAATTCAAAGCAATCAAACTTGCGCCTTCACTGCAAAATGGACATATATGCACTTAATTAAGAAACTAGCTAGTAATTATTAATTCTAAAAAACAAAAATAAAAGTACCAAAAACCATAGTACTCTTATTGGAATACTTAACCTAGCAAGGATTAATTAATAGAGACTACCTAGCATTGGTATTACGATCATGTCCCTCGTCCGCTCCCTGGTGCGGATGCTGCCCATTCGCAGGAGACTCCATGGCTACCCCGCCAAGAATAGGCCGATATGCGTTGAGCGCGGCCATCATTCCCAAGTGGCTGTCGGCGGCGCCTTGAGTTGTTGTAATTGACCCTGTACCCAATTGTTGGCCAGGCAATATAGCCAATGGAGAAGCGAAATTCATAAAATGCAAGCCGTGGCCACCGCCAGCCACGGGCCCTCGATACATATTGCCGGCGTTACCAACTGTCGGAATTGTCCACATGGGATTAATGGAATTAATGTGTTCGTGGTGAATACTCCCTTGGCTATTACTAGGGTTATTATTTGCCACCATCCAAAATGTAGCCGGAATTGTATTTTGATTCGCAGGAATTGAACCTGTACTCGCGGATAACAAATCTTGCTCCGGCCGAATTCTCTTTCTCGCCATACTACTTGCCTCATCGAGAGTAACAGCCTGATGATGATCACCTAACTCTTGCTTGGCTTCCAACATTGTATTATTACTTATATTATCGTTGCCAGAATTATTGAAATTCCACAACATCGACGACGGAGGAGAACTCTCAGACGACATTAACCCTGCACCGGGAAACAAAATCCTTCCGCGCTGCGAGTGCTCCGCCGTACCCAATTGCGAGGTGGGCGCAGCTGCTCCGAAGTTGTTGGAGTTGAAGTAATAATTACTCGCGTTAGTCCTCAAGTAGTGCGACGGCGCCGACATGCTGGACCCGGAGCTCCTGAGCGAGATGTTGAGGGAAGTGAAATTGGAGGGAATAGTGCCGGTTCCGGTGGCGGCGATGACAGAAGGCTCGGCCTGCTGAAGGAGCCACTCGATGGTCTCACCGTCGGACTTGTGCCCTAGCTCCCGCGTGAGCTGGAAAACCCTAGCTGCGCACGTGGCGGGCATGCGGATGCGGCGGCCCCGCCCGTCGACTTTCGTGTGCCTGTCTTTGGTGGATGTCCTCTTCGGGGGAGGCTTCTTGTTACTGGGTTGTTGTTCTTGAATTGAGGAACCGGTTCTGTTGGGGTCTGAACCGGGATCGGCGACAGTAGAGCATGCAGCGGCTGGTTCTGGATCGTCATCGACTTGGTTGGTTTTGTCGAGGAATTGTAGTGGAAAATTGGGCCTGCAGCGGATCCCATTATCTGCTTCCATGATCATATGGAGGGGACGATCGATCACTCACTATTTTTTTATTTTTTATTTTTATTTTTTTTCCTTGGTTTCTTCTCCTGGTACAAACAACTGTAGAAAGCTGACCCAGCAGCGCAATTTCTATCAATTTGTGGTGGCCTGGCCTGGCCTAGTGGGTCTCTCTCGTGTGGACTGTGGAGCATGAAATTCTTTGCAGAAGGGGGAAGGTGGCAGCTCAGCAGCTGTTGAGTTGAGTTGTTTTTTTCTCTCTTTTGTTTGAGAGAGAAGAGAAGAGAACAGAAAAGAAAGGATAAGGGTCAAGACTCAAGGGAAGAGGCCAGGCAAGCTTTAAGCAACAAAAATAATGAGTGGGAATTATATGGTTGGCCTATGATCCATAATAAAAATCTAAAATATATATACATGCATATTATAAAGAACAATTTTCTCTCTTTGTTTTAAGTTGTAATTATTTCAGATTTACATTTAGATTCGTCACGATATGACGTTAAGGATTGGCCAAAATAATTATTTTAATAATCTAACAATCCTATTGTATTGAAGAATTCATCAAATAAGTTTGAGGGACGCCTTGTGAGATGAGACATAAGAGATGATCCTTGAAAGAATACTTGAACTATTAATGGTTAAATCATTCAATTACAATTTAAAATATTTTTTATTATCATGTTTGTTCTACATATGTATTGATGTTTCTTACCATTATGATAAAATACTTTTTATTTAATAAAAACTAATGAAAAGGGTTTGAAAACTTTGAGTTTTAATGATAAGGACAAAATAAATGATAAAATAAATAGTACCATGATTGACTTTTTAGTGTAAAAATATGGTTTTTCGTTAAAATAAACAATACCGGAAATTTTTCGTTAAAATTTATTTTTATTTATTGATCATGTTCTATGTCTGCATGAACTTGGTTCTATAATTCTTGGAATATTACCGCTCTTTTTTTTTCTTAAAAACAATAGTTTTCTCCATTGAAATTGTTGCTTTCATTCATTAGAAGGATGAGAGTTTGTTTGCAACTTTGGACGTTTCTCATTTTTTTTCCGTTTGATTTCCTACCAAAAATATAAATTAAATTTGCTGAGTTGTGTCCTTTTTATTGTGGTTGGACAGTTCCTTGATTCAGACTCCACGTGTGGTGCTCTTTACCATTCAATTCATGAAGAAGGTGGTGGCCGCAGGTGGGGACCCACTCTGCCAAGTCAAAATCCCCATAGATAGATTAAGGAGTCCTCTTAAAAGTATGATTTTTTATAAATTCTTTATCTCCTTAAATCTTTTACATAATATTTTATAATATTAGTAATAAAATTAAAATTAAACTGTGAAGTATAGTAGAGAATCTGTAAAAAAATCTCACATTTAAGAAATTTCCCTTAACATTTCTTAAAACCCTAATAGACTGATTGGTAATTTAAAGAGGAAAAAGATTATCCAGTGGCTCCAATCGCATTCATGTAATCATTGCGGTTTTGCCTTTGCACCTTTGCCCTTTGCCTTTGGAAATAGGGTTCCCACTTTCCACCATTTTATGCCACCTCCTCGAGGATCTTCTAACAATAAATGGATAATAATATACCATAGTTAAGTTCCAAATATTACATTTATCAAACACACATAAAGGATTAATATACGAGCTGTAAAAAAACTGTGACTTTGTTAAAATTTTACATATAGTTGAAGCATGCATATATGGCATGTAATAATATATGATAAGAAGAATAAAGTTATATTTATAGTAAACAATGGGATAATCAATAATTAATTAACTTATTCAAACATCTAAATGCAGAGACTCGCGATCGCTACATATACCACTTAAAGCTCTAAACTATCAACTAAAACAACCAAGGATAAACATATATGTATGATAAGAATAATAAAGTTATCTTTATGTTAAAGAATAGGATACTCAATAATTAATTAACTTTATTTCAAACGCCATAATGCAGAGGCTTGTGTCCCTACATAAATATACCCTACAGTTTTGGTGTTCTCTATTCAATACATGTGAGCCACGTTGCACAAGATATTTGGTCCTCATGACTCAAGGACTATGTTTTCAACGTTCAAATTCTGAAATTTGCTTAATGATTCTATGTATTGATCGTTTTGAACTAAATCAAACGGAAGATGATCTCTAAAATTTGTTAAGGTGGTTTGGATATGTGAATCGAAAATCTGCAGATATTGCGGTTAAAAGATGCAATTATGAGACAGAAGCTCAGAGAAAGAGGGATAGAGGAAGACCTATGAAGACTTGGAAAGAAACTCTAAAAAAATGCATAGAGTACTTAGAACTAACGACTATGCGCAATGACGTTCTAGTATTTATATAGTCAACCCGACTTAGTAAGATTATACTTTTTTGTTGCTGTAATTGTCACATAATGCATCTATATGATTTTGCATCACTGCCAAGTAACAGGTATTTTTAGCAGAATATAATATATGAGAAGGTTACAAATAAATTATAACATATATATAATATCTCAGTAGAGTGTATCGTGACTACTTTTGATGAATATTGGGGCTAGCACACATAAATGTCATAGTGTTCGCGAAGTAATTTAATCTTTATCTCAATTTTTTTCTTGAGGATTTGAACTTTAGAACATTGTAGATCTCAAGCGATGTGCTTAACACACCTAATAGTCAATTAGTGTTACTTAAAAGGGAGCAAAGAGAAGAAAAAAAGAACATAAATCGGAAGCAGAAACAATTACATTTCAACAACCAACAAACCTATCCAGCAGATAGTAATCATACATATGTACGTAGAAACTAAATAAATCTTTACACGTAAATGGAAATAAAAACAGTTGGCGTTCGATAATGACAATTGAATTGAGAGATCGATCGATCATTATCTTTCACGTCTGATTAACTTGTAGTAAACTAATTAAACTTGAATGCTAATACTATGATGACTAGCACTAACTAGCCAGTGCCTGGTCATTTCATTAGTATTCCAAGACATTTACTTTTCTGCACCCAACTTAATTAATTAATCAATTATTATTTTATTATATTAATTTCTATTCTGTTTTATAAATGGTGAATTGTTCTAATGATTAGGGTTTATCTTTTTTAACTCGTTGCGTCTCATGTTTAGATCCTTTTTCTTCCACTTAGTGTTGATTAGTATAAAATAACATTTATAATTAAAAAATTAAATCATGTATTATAATATAAGTTTATTTCAATTACATCTTTTCTCTTATCTTGAGGTTAAAACCAAACACCATTGTAAAATAATAAATTACAAATACCAAAATGGTTGTGACAAAAATAGCACTATCAAGCTCTTTACACATACACGCGCGCACACACATATATATAAGAAAATGAATTAGACTCAGCTTCTTCTCGTGGAAGTAGAAATTTTTACATGTAATTCTTACACTTTTTTTTCAAATATTTTTTATATGTTGTGCATAAATTCAATATTTTTTTGCATTTCAAATACTTATTTATGTTGAGAATGAGTCTCACATTGATGGGATGAGAGACATTGCATGGGCTTATAAGAGGTTGGGCTACTCTTCATATTGCTAATTGGTTTTAAGATGGAACCCCAACTTTCTTCACGGTACCAGAGCAGGTCGTCCCACGTGTGAAGCCAAACGGCCACACGGGCTCCATATCATCCCGTTGTGTTATTCACATGTTAAACATGAAAATTCGCCACACGTGAATGAGGTGTTGAGAATGAATCCCCCATTGATAGGAGGAGAGACATTGCATGGGCTTATAAGTGGTTGAGATACTCCCCATATTTTTATGTTGGAACCCCAACTTTGTTCAATTTCTACACATATATGTCAGAGTATAATGGACAAAAACATAAGAATTATTACTTTTAGAAAAGGGTAATGCTGGATAGAACAAATTTTAACTAAATTTGATAACTAAATGTTGTGGTTGTTGATGATTTGATTATTATTTAAGTGTTGATTTGCTTATTTCCTATTAGTGACACATTATTTAGTTTGCAAATTTAGTTTAAAATTTTGGTCTACCTAGTATTACCCTAAAAAAAAGGTGGCATTTTCCAAAAAAAAAAATTGCCCACCTGTATCGTAGGTTCTAATCTCTCTCTCCAACATCACAATATTGAATCCACACCGTTGAAGGGCTATCGAAAGAAACCAATGGGATTAATACCTGACGATGATTGCCTAAGAAATCACGTGCCTTGTTACGTACCTGGCTATCATATTCATGAGGGTGATGAAGATAGCTTACCCTCCACACAGGCTAGCTCATCAGATTCAATCATATAAACAAATTTGTCGGAATGTTGGTGGTTGGCCGAGCTATAAATAAATCATTTTCGTCCTCTTTTAGGCCAAGCCAGTCCCTCTTTTTTTTTTCTTCAAAAGATACAATTCAATTCATATCCAAACATATTATAAGCACCATGGATTTAATATCTCTTGCCTTTATACTCAAATTCTTGGCAAAAAATAAAGACTCTGGTTTAAAAAATTCCAGTTTATGGCCTTTTGTGTTGTCCAAATGGGCATGCTAATTAAGTAGCATCAATTGTTTATGCATGAGCCATTTGTTAATGACCAACTGCGGGGCAATTGATTCTCATAAATCATGTCACACACTAACACATTCTTAATCCATTGCCATCTTTCTTTTTAATATCAAACGAGGTCTCAAATTCGAATTTCTATTTAATAAAGAACTTGCTTTTGTACGAGATCTAACACATTCAGCATATCGAAGCAACGTTCCATTCTTTTTGACGAAATCCTTCCGCATTGGCGGCGAGTGGAATGCCACAGTTCATTCATCATTATTTATCTACATAAGCCAACACCCATAGGACTAACGACGTCGCCGGCATAAATGCAAGAGGATGTATAGCTGATATAGGGTCTTGTGGAACATGATTTGATTCTCAAGCGGTTCGATATGAACGAAGAAATTTCGAACAAAAGGATTGGAACTTGCGGATTGGAAAGGAGTGAGAAAAAGCTATCATGTGCATATACACAAAGTAACCCCTATGCAGAATAATGTAGTTACAACCCGTCTGTGTGTAGACTGATGATAATTATATTTAAACAGTTACCTTCTTAGCATGCATAGATGAATTTCTTTTCTATGATTAGAAGAATATTAGCTAGCTAGAAAGATATGGAATGACAGTTGTGCACGCATGCACAATATTAATCCAAAATAAAATGAAGGGAAAGAATGAAGTACTGAATGACAGGTTATTGGGATCATGTAATTAATCATGAGTGCACTATTTTAAGCAGCTTAACCAGCTTGAAGAATCCAATAAGCACTTTTCCGTACTATGCACAGAAAGAAATGTATTGATGAATATTTGTGGGTCATTCCACAGCTATTGCTTGCGGTGACCTTACCTAGTTTTAGTAGCTGGTTGCCTTGTTGGTAGCTAGAAACTGTGCGACGGGTCTCCTCCTTCTGATATCCTTTCCATCTTTGTGGTGCTTTCATAATTTTATGGTCTCTGTCAGCAGAGAGGACAGCTGCATGCTTCAACTCTTCACCGTCCAATTTTCTTTACGTACAAAATACTATCAGCCGTGGTAGAATACGCCGTGCATGCAAATGCCGACCGACCTTGACCATTCATATTTATGAGTCTCTCACACTCACATCGACTTTGAAAATACACTGATATGCAAATTCATATAGAAGTCAACTCAATTTAAAATTCTGAACACAAGTTTCAAAATCGTACAAGATACAAATTTGACAAAAGAGGCAGTGTTATGAACTTGTGATGGAAAGCAATAGATCGGTCTAGAATTTGCGGTTTCATAGAGATTATTGTCTCCTGTGTCAAAGCAGTGATTGGTGTGATACTGTGATGTCCAATTCAAGGGCAACAAATTAAATTATGATTCGGGGGTAAGGTATCGAATTTTTGGTTCTAAACTTGGTTCATCCAAAACAAGACCATGTAAACAATTATAACTCAGTAACACTTAATTAAGAATAATCACCCTCGTAATTTGAAGTTTGATTCCTCTGTTCCTCTTATTATCGCACGTATAAAAAAAATACAGTCAACCATAAATTCATTATTTAAAGAAAACCCCATATCATTAGTGTTTGTATATGACTGTAAATTTTGCCGGTTGAACATGCGATGTATGGGAAGTGTTGATGTGTTTGGTTGCATGGTGCAATAAGTAAAATAATAACAATAATGATAATTAATCTAATTACCGTCTCCATCGTGAGAAAGGAATTGACCATAATAAACTAAAGAAACCATATCACGATTCACGGCTGTGCCTGTGTCGGTAAAAGTATATCTGTGAGCACGACTGAGGTATGGGTCCAATAATTGTTTAAACTCATATATTTTATATATTGTTCTATCCTCGAGGTGTTTCACTTTGTAATTTGAAATATGTCCCAAGCTTTGCACACTATGATTTCAAGGGATGAAGGTAACAATTTTTGGAAGAAAACATGTAAAGTAAACTACATGATACATTAGTCATAAGAAAGTATTGAACTCGTCAGCCAGTAATAAGTGGAGAAAAATATATTACGTAAATGCATGCAAATTCTTCTATCACATAGCCAATGATCTTAGTTTGGAATCACATGTGATATGACTCAAAATTAACTTCCTGTAAAACATGTTATCTAAACAACATTTAAAACATTTAATTCTGAGAATTCTGAAAATTAAAGTTTTTGTACTCCAAGATATAATTTAGATATTTTTGTTGAGAATTAAACCCTTAAGCATTAACACTGTGATAATGCTACTAAATCACATTCAGTCGTAAAAACACACACACATTGATATTACAAACTTACAAAAGAGAAATGGGCATTCTAATATATTCTAAAGATTTTAGTTTATATAAAGATATTATAAATTAATAAGTTATTTAATAAATTAAAAAATTTAAATTACAATAGTCAATGGAATGTCTTTCTCCTCCTCGACATGATACAACTGCACTGCCACATGGTGTCTCGTGTAAATAATACAAAAACATGTATGTAATTGTTAGATGTTTTGAAATTATTGGCACGAATCATCACTATTACGGTGTAATGTGTCATACAAATTACTTTCCTTCTTGGGTCTTTTTGCCGGAGTCAGTGGGTGGGCAGGAAACACCAACATAGGACTCAAACAATCGGAATCTGCTTGTCCTCCTAATTTTATGGTATTACCTTCGACACGAAGCAGCTCGCTCGGTAACTTCTTTTGTATCAACAAATGGGGATGCTCATAGTAAGATAGAGTCTACTACTCCTGTTGAGGATGTAACGTTTCATTACGAATCCAGTACTATTATAGTTTGACCAAAAAAAGGGTTTATGAATTATTTGTGAGGTTTTTTGTTTTTTCTACCTTCTTACTTTTCTCGCAAGATTTGGGGAAGTTATCTAAATACTGTAATATTTTGGAATAAAATGTATTAAGATAAGGTTAAAAAAGTTGCGGTAGTTGGGGTCACATCATGTCTTTTCTTTTGGATACGAGATGATGTTTATGTGTTATCAAGCCAGATGGGCTTTCATTGGCCTGGCTCGCCACTAATTTGACATTGACATCCCTTAACTTAATTCATTTTTTATTTTGATGGTGTTACTCACACGTTTGTTTGGTCTTTCACACACTCCTCTCAATTCGACCGTTAAATTGAATAAATCAAAGAAGATTTATGAAAAAAATTAACAAAAGCGTATGAGAGATAAAAAAGAGTGTGAAAACACTACTTTTCTCATTGCCTCTTAACTTGCAATAGAAACTTCAGTAAAACTATATGATTAGAGTATTTCTCAAAATCGGATAAAACTAGTAGAGTTGGGTATATACAGCCAAAATATAGGGTCTTCGTTTAATTTTTGAATCAGTTGGATACTACGCGTGATCGTCCCTTTTCAGCCGAGTCGACCGACAAATGATAGGGCAACAGTCCACTGCTCATCCGTACAACATCGTATTATTTCTAACTTGGTGACATGCTAGCCTAGGAGGTGGGGAATTTCTTTTGGTTGAGTAGGTGTGAAGTTTTATAAAAAAAGAATCGTAGCGATTCTTTATTTTATCACATCTCAATTGTAAAGTTTTACATTCCTCCATAAGTTTTTCTTTAAAATCACGCTTATTTTAGATGTATTTTGATTGAATAAAGAAAAACTATACCTCACCAAGCTAAAGCCACCGTCCAAAATTTGTAAATTGGACCGGCGTCCCCTTTCTTTCATCTTGTGTGGGAGAGGAGTTTGGTTTCTTGATTTATTCACACAATGTATGGCAAAACTTAAAATAATAAATCCTGATATTTTATGTCATTGTCACACTTATCGTATCTAGATTATAAGATTTTGCAATGATATGATGTGAATTGGGCAAATTTGACAACCAATAATTTCAACAAATTAGTCATCATCTCTAAAGTATGAAAACAAAATACAGTGGGAGGGAGGGCAGCCATATTGTATGCTTTTGGCCCCACTCAGTTCATAATTCAAACTAGCTGCCCGCCACGTGATTGACTTGGTATATATTTTGCCAAAGTGAAAGTTACACTGACACTACACATATGTGATCTCCTTAACATTTTTCCCTGAGTTTTTCTCTTATTTTGTCTCTTGAGGAAAATTTGGGTCACATAGTCTGGTACCGTGCAATCATATGTAGATTATTGCTAACAACGCATCAATAATTATGTAAAGTTTCGATATTATCAATACTATGAAAAGTATGTTAATAATCGATGATGTATCAATGTTAAATTGTCGGAGCAACGAATTATGTATTCATTATTAATTTCGTTGACAAGTTAACTGATTTTCACATAACCAAAGTATTATTTGTTTAAAAAAAAAAGAGATCGGCAGAGTCCATCTTTCGGGAAGGCTGAAAGACTGACTGAGGCATTTCAGCCTCCTCTAGTCACCATTTACTAGCACTAAGAAATCGAATTAAGGACGTGACGTATAGAATATGGGTCTGAAATTCGTCTCTAATCTCTCAACCACCTCGTGGTGGTTACATGATCAAAGTAATAATAAGCCAAAATAATTTCGTGGTCCTTGTGGTGCAGTGATTGATCCAAAATCTTGCCTCAAGAGGTCAAGGTGTAAAACTGTTTAACTTTTTATTACTATGTTATAAAAAGTTAAACAATATTACTTTCATGACTTATTTGTAGTTACGCCCTTAGAACTCCATTTTGATTTCATTTTGTCTTTGTAACTCAAAAGTCACAACTTTACTTCTTTAAACTTAAAATTTATTCATTTGACTCGTAGACTCTCTCTTTTTGCTTAAACTTATAAGTTGTCTCCTAAAACATATGTGGAATCTAATACCCAATAGGACATGCCACTTGTATGATAAACTTGATTATAAACCTCCATTATGCGTTAACATACAAAAATCATAGAATATTTAGTTTAAAAGAAACTGAAGAGATGCCAAAAATAAAAAAGAAATTGATTAGAACGGCAAACCAAATCAAACCCACATAGAAATTAACAAATCTAAAGCAATGTGGAGCAGATTTTGAAATTTATCGAGATGACTTTCGACCTTGAGGGGGCAAAATGGGATCAAAATCAAGTTTCAGGAGGCAAATTGAAGCTGTTTTTGAATTTCAAATGTAAAGAAGTGACTTTTAAGTTACATAAGTTATAGTGAGACTAAAATTAGGTTCCAGAGGACGTAGTTTATCTATGTTCATACATAATTCACGATAAACGTTATTGCTTGGTTGTCAATCAGATGCCAAGCCCAGCCCAACATCAATTTTATAGATGGTCTGTAATTTGAACTTTTTGTGATCGGAAGAAAACTTGAATTCATAGAAGCCCAAAAGGGAAATAGAAAACAAACTACAAAATGTCACAACCCATGCCTCTTCCAAAAACCCATCTTATCCTAATTTAGAGTTTCACCTTCTCTTAAAAGTACTACTGCAGTCTGCAGATATGAACACACAATGCATCTCAGGCAGCAGAACAAAAAAGATTCCAGTCATTGACTCTGAAGCTAGAGACGGCGAGTTTAAAGACCTCTGCTACCGGCATATGCCCAGATTGTACTGCAGGTACCGCAAAACCAGCCCCCACGGTGTTTGCACTTTCGCTCAAAGGACTGCAACCAAAATAACATAACCACATCAATGTCATAGAATGCACAAGTCACAAATTATCGACACATAAGACTTATTAAAATGCATATATTTTCAATTTTTGACCTGAATGAATTCAACCGGAGCAGACTCAAATCCTTTCATAGCAACCGTATTCTTTTCTACCGTCATACACGATCATGATAACATAAAAGGGGGAAGCTATGCACTAATTATTTGCATTTGGCAGATTTTCAGATAGATTGACTCAACCAAACTGCTTACAGACGAGATGACACGAAGATTATATGAAGTATTAAATGAAACCCAGGGAAGGCTCATCGGGAGGGACCTGTATTTCTTAAGGCGTCCAATGGATTAACAATGTAGGATGTAATTTCCCCTTTTTAGTTGCTTAACGGAAATAAGCAGCAGATTAAAGTATATTGCAAACTTCATGTAAGAAGGCATACACGACATCTAAAGGGTATGGTGCAATCAGGAGGTAGTGTCATTCATATCAGATATTTCATACATACATACTCGTCAAAATCTCAATCAAAATAAACGGACATCCACGATTATCATGTTTCCAAGAGACAAGTTTCTATTGTATCTAGATGAAAGACTCAAAATAAGTTTCAGTCAAGAACAAACATCAAATTTTTGTGGAAACTTACTTTATATGAACGGGCTCATATGCAGTAATCAGCACATCCGTATTAACTTCCTTAAGGCGCAGATTCGCCAAATAGACCTGCCCCAATCCAAACAATAAAACCTTGGTTAGCATACTTGCCCAAGTGAACTTGGCGTAGCACTCTGAAACAATTTAGAACACAACAGACAAACATACCCTCACAATATTTTGTGCATCTCTTCCTTGCCGCCCCTTGGAGATTGCCTACATTCGAGGATGAAAAACACAGAGATATAGCTCCCTAAAACGAATGGCATGAATCGAAAGCGATATAACCCGGAACCCAAACTGCACATACCATTTGACCAACAGCAGTTGTAACAACAGCAGGCGTGTCTCCATAACACAATCCGGGGGCCTCAATTATGCCGGACTGCTCGATCACCTGACGAAATAATTGCGAAAATAAAACGATGAAATACAATTGCAAAACCGATAAATTAGGCTGCAAAGGTTCAGGGTTCAGGGTTTACCATGCTTCCCTCATCATCCTGCTCAGTGGCAAGGTCCTGAAGAAACCAGTTGGCGCTTCCATTGTCGCCGACTTCGTGCTTGAATTCCAAGAGCTCAAAGATCAAGCTATCGTCCCGGGCAGGGTCCACAAACGCCTCCTTCAAAAACCCACCATATTAATAAAATCAACAACATGAAATTAAGTAAAAGAAGCGAAATTTGAAAAAAGTAGTAAAACCAGTTAACAATATTAACGAACCTGGTGATCGGGAACTTGCCGAATGTTGCTCACATCCTACAAATTTGACAGAAAAATAAGAAAAAGATGCAGAATTTGGAATAAAATTACGAGAACAAATACCAAAATAATCAACATACACACACACACACACACACACAAAAACTGACCTGGAATCTGAGAGGGAAGGTGCTAGTAATGGCGCCGCCGAACAAGGGGCGCTCGGAGTAGATATCCTGGGACATTTTGTTCGGTGATGGGAAATGGAGGCGAGCGGGGTCGTTTTGTTCCTAACAAGTCAGAGCACAGGAATCGTGGAACCTCGTACCGCTGAGAAGCAGAAGCTTCTGGTTTCTTCTTCTGAAAGTTCGAAGGCTCTGCCTTCTGCAGATTTCCGTGTATGTTTATAGCATGCAGTTGCTTGATATTTATGACTGCTTACTTCCAACGCCACGCCCAGAAGGAGAGTGGCGCAACGGGCTTAAAAGCCCATTTCTCATTATCTTCTTGGGCTTCGACGGGCTGAGGCCCAAGAGGAGAGAGTGGCTTGGTTTTCACCTTTCACGGAAGCGCCGAAAATATTTGACCGAAACGAAACGAAACGAAACAAACGTGCGGTTAAAACCTACCAACGATCGCAACGGCGAAACGTTTCGTAACTTAACGAGAAAAGTACGAAAGAAAATACCAAAACTCCATCTTTCTCCAACAGCAAAACCAAAAACGAAATCAAATGGCATCGTCCCAAACCCAAACCAGCCCGCACAAGCCACCCCTGCTTTTGCTTCTCCTCCTCCCACACCCTTCAACTTTTTATATTTTTATTAATTAACTTAATTAATCAATAATCCCTCAATGATTAATACAAAGCTTTAAATGCCCTCCCCTCCATCATCCAATCAATTTCGTTTCAATCCTTTTCAACGTCACTGTCACGCGGCAAATCAAATCAAAAGCTCCAATCACCGCCGGTCTCCTCCCTCCCTCCGCTCGCCTCCATCAAACCAAAAGCAGAGGAATTTTCAACGCCACCGTCACGCGGCGATACCGAAATCGGAAATAGAATCCGATGAGTAACCAGAAGAAGCGGAATTTTCAGATAGAGGCCTTCAAGCACAGAGTGGTGGTGGATCCGAAATACGCTGACAAGACGTGGAAGGTTCTGGAGCACGCAATCCGCGAGATTTACAATCACAATGCTAGTGGCCTCAGCTTCGAAGAGCTTTACAGGTTCGCTCGCTCCCTCACCCTCCTCTTAATTTCATGTATCTGTATTTGTTGTTTTAAATTGCGTTGATTTTGTTGGAGATTTTAGATTTTGTTGATTTGTTAATATAAATTTGCTAAATTTGCTTTCATCGTTTTCGTTTCGATGCATTCGATCCGGGAATAGATTGAGTATTTGTGAAGGAAGAGCTAAATTAGGTTCTGAGTGTTTTGATGCCGAATATGTTTGAATGAAATGAAAATAACCTTGCTGTAGAAAGCACTTGTTTGAATAAGCAGTTATGCTACAAGTGTTTTTATTACAATAACGTCAAGAACATATTAAATCCTGGGGCAATTGGCTGTAATGATTAGTTTTTGACATTTGGTTGCAGAAATGATCTGATTTTAGTCACAACGACATATTGATCATATGTCGATGACACAGCGATGATATAATGACGACATGTAAAAAATGATCATTTCTGCAACCAAATATTATAAACTGATAATTTCAGCAAATGGCCCTAAATTTTAAGGCCTTTCTGGAGAAGCACTTTCACTTGGAAGTTCTAGTGCTTGAGGCAGCCTTTCCTCCTTAAAGCACTTTTACTGACCAGAAGCACTTCTAATTTGTCCTGCCAAATGTATCAGAAAGCGCTTTTGGTTCATGCGGAAGCAGTCCAAACATGCCTAAATGTGAATTGATAAGAAAGAAGTGCTTTTAGGATTTTATGTGATTTCGCTTCTTATTGTGAAAATGAGAACTGATTCTCATGTTGCTAAACTATGCTCTGGTTATTTTATGGATTTAGAAATGCCTACAATATGGTGCTTCACAAATTCGGTGAGAAGCTTTACTCGGGGCTGGTTACGACCATGACTTCTCATCTCAAAGAGATATCTAAATCGATTGAATCCGCTCAGGGTGGAATGTTTCTTGAAGAAATGAATAAGAAATGGACTGAACACAACAAGGCGTTGCAGATGATTCGGGACATTCTGATGTACATGGACAGGACTTACATTCCGAGCACCCAGAAAACCCCAGTTCACGAGCTTGGGCTGAACCTTTGGAGAGACAACATTGTCCACTCTAGCAAGATTCAGACGAGGCTTCTAAATACACTTCTTGAACTAGTGCTGAGAGAAAGAACAGGTGATGTTATCAACCGTGGTTTGATGAGGAATATAATCAAGATGCTTATGGATTTAGGTCCTTCAGTTTACCAGGACGACTTTGAGAATCATTTTCTCGAGGTTTCAGCTGAATTTTACAAGGGTGAGTCTCAAAAATTTATCGAGTGCTGTGATTGTGGAGATTATCTGCAGCAGGCCGAGAGGCGCCTGAATGAGGAACTGGAGAGGGTGACACATTACTTGGATGCCAAGAGTGAAGCCAAGATAACGAACGTGGTGGAGAAGGAGATGATTGCAAACCATATGCTGAGATTAGTACACATGGAGAATTCAGGTTTGGTGAACATGCTTCTTGATGATGAGTACGAAGACCTTGGAAGAATGTACAACTTGTTCCGTCGGGTTGCCAACGGTCTCTCAACAATACGAGAAGTGATGACTTCCCACATCAGGGAAACCGGTAAACAGCTGGTTAGTGATCCGGAAACGTTGAAAGATCCGGTGGAATTTGTCCAAAGGCTCTTGGATGAGAAGGATAAGTACGATAGCATCATTAGATTGTCTTTTAACAATGACAAGACATTCCTAAATGCTTTGAATTCCTCTTTCGAGTACTTCATTAATCTCAACAACCGTTCGCCTGAGTTCATCTCACTGTTCGTTGATGAAAAACTCCGCAAAGGTTTGGAGGGGGTCAGCGAGGAGGATGTAGAAATTATTCTCGACAAGGTGATGATGTTGTTCCGTTACTTGCAGGAGAAAGACGTATTCGAAAAGTACTATAAACAGCATTTGGCAAAGCGGCTTTTGTCCGGTAAAACTGTCTCCGACGAGGCAGAGAGAAGTTTGATAGTTAAGCTCAAGACCGAATGCGGATACCAATTTACTTCAAAATTAGAGGGCATGTTTACAGACATGAAAACTGCCCAGGATACAATGCAAGGGTTTTATGCAAGTCATCCCGAGCTAGGGGATGGCCCTACATTGACTGTCCAGGTTCTGACGACAGGGTCCTGGCCAACTCAACCTAGTGCGACATGCAACCTTCCGTTAGAAATGTCAGAACTCTGCGAGAAGTTCCGTTCGTATTACCTCGGGACGCATACAGGCCGGAGATTGTCCTGGCAGACTAACATGGGCACGGCGGATATAAAGGCTACCTTCGGGAAAGGCCAGAGGCATGAGTTGAATGTCTCCACTTACCAAATGTGTGTCCTAATGCTGTTCAATAATGCTGATCGGCTTAACTATAAGGAGATTGAGCAGGCGACGGAGATTCCTGCGTTAGATTTGAAGAGATGTCTGCAATCCATGGCTTGTGTGAAGGGAAAGAATGTTCTTCGGAAAGAGCCTATGAGTAAAGACATTGGTGAGGACGATGCTTTTTTCGTTAATGACAAGTTCACGAGTAAGTTATATAAGGTGAAGATAGGAACTGTGGTTGCACAGAAGGAATCAGAACCTGAAAAACAAGAGACTCGGCAGAGAGTGGAGGAGGACAGGAAGCCCCAGATCGAAGCTGCGATTGTGAGGATCATGAAATCAAGGAGGACTCTGGATCATAACAACGTAATATCCGAGGTCACAAAGCAGTTGCAATCTCGATTCCTGGCCAACCCAACGGAGGTTAAGAAGCGGATTGAGTCTCTTATTGAGCGGGAATTCTTGGAACGGGACAATGTAGACAGAAAATTGTATCGGTATCTTGCTTAACGAAATCGTTCCATTGTTGTCCTAGCATTTACAACTGAAAATTGTACCTCGGCTAGGGCAAATGTAACGTTGTTCTGATCTCTGTAAGCTCCATTGATGTTCAATGAATATCCATTTATTTCCACTTGAAACATTCACTGTTTGAGCTGATCGGATGATATTTTCCTTTCCAGTAACATCACTAGTTAAATTAATTATTATGTCAATCGATCAGTTGGAGCCGAAGACACTGCTTGGGATTCACAGTGCGGTACCTGAAAACAAAGAACAAATGAGGATCGAGCAAGCTTGAATTTACTATCAACAAAAATGCAGTGTGGTACCTAGTCCTTCGCAAGCTGAGACTCTGAAATGAGAATGCGATTTTGAATGTCGGAGAATGCCTTGACATCTAGGCCCCATAACCTGCTTATTCAAATCAAGGGTAAGTAGTATCGAATACAGATATGTTTTGTATAGTGCGACATTGATGAAACGTCCTAACAGTTATCACCAAGAGGTCACCGGACAAATTCTATTTGTACTGCGAAGAACTCTTACCAGCAATCGATTCCAATGGCATTGGCCCCATCCTTATCTGCAATTTTGTCGTCGCCAACATGTACCGCTTTGCCAGCATCCACAAGTACTTGATCTGCAACAACAGACGGAATTAGAGAGTAGCTTCACAGTGTACTTTTAAATTGTAAGAACAAATCTTGATCTCTACGACGACATTGCTATGCATACCTAAAGCGGCTTCGAATATGCCTGCATCTGGTTTCTCATACCCAACTTCTGAAGATATGATAACGGAATCAAACCTGCAAACAAAAGCATGAGAAATGCTTTATCTCTTCGCATAAAAGAAACGAAGAAACCCTACACCCGTGCACCCCAAAAACAACAGACTAGCGCAGATGCTCACAGATGCAAAACATTAAGGTCCTCAAGTAGCTTCCGTAAGCGGGAGTCGAAATTGGATACAACAGCCCTTGACTCCAGCCTCTTTGAGAAGCAGCATTGTTTCATAAGCTCCATCTGGAAGACGCCATGCGTCGCCCTTAGCATAGTACTGATAAAAACAACCAAAATCATCAACAATATCATAACCATGGTCGCTCCATCTGGAAGACGCCATGCGTCGCCCTTAGCATAGTACTGATAAAAACAACCAAAATCATCAACAATATCATAACCATGGTCGGTTTAGACTACTTCTGGAAGAGCTAAAAGTACTTTCCGATAACCAAAAGCACTTCTAACAATCAACTAACAAAAATTTCAACGCTTTCCTTCAAGGAAAATCGCGTATTACCATAAGCGCTTCCTACAAAGCAATTCGCTTCAAAAGCATCAATCTTTAGGAATATATAATCATTGTAATTACCTCATAAACTTGTTCGAAATAATCGAGATTAGAACAACCACTGGCTTCGGACACAACAAGTTTCCAAAATGGCCTCCCATCTCCCTATAATTATCGATTAATTATAGCCTTATTAGTACCCAAAACAACTAATTAGTCACACTAGTTTTGAATTATTCGCAGAAATTAAAATTAAACCAATTTAAGAACCTGGTAACGCAGCTTCTGAGGCCAAGGAGCAGAAAATGCTCTTCTGAATCCCTGCTTGATTTCAGCTGGAGTTGCAGTCACACCTGCAGAAAAAAAAAAAATGGGTTCTTTGAATTTGGCTCCAATTTTTAAATTTTGATGGGAAATTGAAGAGTGGGATTTCGATACGACACCGTATTTGGTTCCGATGGAAGCGTAGACATCTTCGACCGGCTTCGCCAATTGCAACAGAGTGCCTCCGGCGTCTAACAGCAATGCGTCGTAGACCTTGCGACTAAGAGCCGATCCTCCTCCTCCGCCGGAGTAGACGGACATGGAAGAGCAGCGAATGGAGTTTCTGGGAGGTTTAAAGAGAGGGGTTTGAGGGTTTTGAATAGGGCGCCGCCGTGACAGCATCTCATCAAGCAACCTTCCATGGCAGCGTCGATAGGTAAAAAATTATAGTTATTTCGTTTTATTTTTGCCTAACTAACTTTTGTAGAAAACCAACGGTCTTACCAAGAGCCTTTTAGTAATAAACAAAGTCCTACACAAGCATTATGTTCAACTATGTTCGTAGTTTCCTATTTATCACTGTCTAATTATATTTTTTGTTTTTGTTTGATTTATTAAATTCGATAATAAAAATATAAATAAAGTCAATCATCATTTCGAGCTTCGGTGTATACATCATTAATAGGTAAGGGTGCACTAAGCACATCCGCTCATCAATACTCGTCGTTTTTAACATTTGAGGCGAGCTAAAATTTCTAGATCAAATATAGAGGTTGTACAAATGAATATTACAATTTGTTAGTTTCTATAAATAACCCTTCTTTTAGAAAAAATTAGAAAGTTAGGTTTGGAACTGCATTTGCAATAGAAGATACAACTCCCGAGTACTAATGTGTCCTCAACATGCGAGCTTTATACTCACTATGTTCGGAATTGAATCGCAATTATGGGGACGCCGTTAGTAATGGCCACTTGGTCTGCCCTCCTTTGAAACACCCAGCCAGCAATAGCAGTTCAGTCGTTGACACTTCTTATTGCGTTAATCTGTAGATGTTTTGTAATGATGAATTATTTCGCTGTGTCTGTGCTACATGGTCAGGTGCAACAACAAAACTAGTATCGGTCAAACACGTGTTTACCTAATATGATATTTGAGGATATTGGGGTTGGAGCGTGTCAGAGGTAACATAAAGATCTAAACTTGACTTTTCTTTCTTCTAATTTTTTTAATCTGTGTTTTTATTTATCAAAGTCGATAGGTGGAATTTCATACTCTTTCTATTTTGGGATCCTCACACCAATATTCAAGGACGGATCCACATAGGGACTTGGGAGGTCCCATGACCCATTGGTTGATCCTAAATCGCTGCTAGAATTTTTCCGAGGACCCCTCGTACTCGAACATGAGGTATGTGTAGGTTGCAGTGGCTGTCTTCTTCTCGGAGAAGATGACCACGCATGGAGAAGAAAGAAAATAAGGACCCTTCTAGCCTCTCTCCTCCTTGCTTTTGCCATGGTCTCATCCATCGGTGCCACCCACTTCTCCTCCAACCTTTCTCTGTCGTCTGGCAGGGCAGTACATAAGCCCAAATTTCCTCAAATTATTTCAACCACCCTAGTAATTTTTCTTATGGGTGAAATTTCCTACATAAGGTTGGTAAGATGGATATGATCTGTCATGGGTTGGTGAAATTTGGGGGTGGAGCTGCCATGGCTTCGAGAGAATGGGGAGGGAGGCAGTTGGTGGAGGTATAGCAGATGTGTTCTTAGTGAGAGAGAAGGCGGATGTTTGGAAACTAGTAAATGAGAAAAATGGTGTGTTTGGTTAGAAAGATAGTGGGAGTTTGGAGAGAGTTTTATTTGACCGGTGTTTTAAATTTAGTGGTCCATATTAGATAATCAATAACTTAGGTACTCCGTAGTAACTTATAAAACCTCGTAATGGACGCTTGAATTATGATTTTATAACAATATGATTTTTGACCTTTATTATTTGGACCCCCCGAGTTTAAAATCTTGGATCCGCCACTGCCAATATTGACCTTGTTACCGATTCTGGATCGGATTCGATTTGCTGGGTGGAGCCTTCCTTAAGCTAGTTTCCACATAGTTCTTAGGATCTTCCATTACTATGTTGCTGCTTGGATTCTTTGGATTTGCAGAGAAGGAAGCAACTGTAAAAGCAAGCAGTAATTTTTTGGGTTGGTTTCTGTCTCGGATGAACTTGCAGTTGCATCAGCTCTTGGTGGATTTGCAGCGGGAAAAGAGGTAGATTTGAGTTCAGGCGGTGCTATCGAGTGGTGGTTCGGGCAGAGACGGCCTTGATTGTATCAAACCGATTGAATTGTACAACAAAAAAAAAAAAAGGACTCATGGACCCTAGCCTGAACCGTCCCATTTCAAGTGGGCCGGGTTAAGTTCGATTTTTGTTTTAAAATATGTTGTACCTGTCATATCCAGCCTATGGGGGGATCACTTCCCGGCCCCGCTCCACCACCGTAACACGATATTGTCCATTTTGGGGCCCGACCACGCCCTCACGGTTTTGTTTTTGGGAACTCACACGAGAACTTCCCGATAGGTCACCCATCCTGGGAATGCTCTCGCGTGCTACTCGCTTAACTTTGGAGTTCCGATGGAACCCGAAGCCAGTGAGCTCCCAAAAGGCCTCGTGCTAGGTAGGGATAGGAATATACATATAAGGATCACTCCCCTGGGCAATGTGGGATGTTACAATCCACCCCCCTTAGGGGTTCGACGTCCTCGTTGGCACACCACGGTCAGGGTTAGACTCTGATACCATTTGTCACATCCCAACCTGGGGCGGAACATTTCCCGGGCCCGCTCCACCACCGTAGCACGATATTGTCCGCTTTGAGCTTACCATTCCCTCACGGTTTTGTTTTTGGGAACTCACGAGGAACTTCCCAGTGGGTCACCCATCATGGGATTGCTTTAGCCCCCTTCTCGCTTAACTTCAGAGTTCCTACGGAACCCGAAGCCAGTGAGCTCCGAAAAGGCCTCGTGCTAGGTAGGGATGATAATATACATATAAGGATCACACCCTTGAGCGATATGGGATCTTACAATCCACCCTCTTTAGGGGCCCGACGTTCTTGTCGGCACACCACGCCCAGGGTTAGGCTCTGATACCAAATTTCACATCCCGGCCCCGCCAGGACCACTTCCAGGGCCCGACTTCACCGTAGCACGATATTGTCCACTTTGGGCCCCAACCACGCCCTCACGGTTTTATTTCTGGGAACTCACACGAGAATTTTTCAGTGGGTCACCCATCATGGGAATGCTCTAGCCCCCTTCTCGCTTAACTTCGGAGTTCCTACGGAACCCGAAGCCAATGAGTTCCCAAAAGGCCTCGTGCTAGGTAGGGATGAGAATATACATATAAGGATCACACCCCTGGACGATGTGAGATCTTACAGTACCCACCCTGACTCGACTCGTTTCTTTTAAACCCGAGTCTGATTTGATCCCTTCAAAATTAAACCCGACCTAACCCTAGTTGTACCTAAGAAACTATAGAACCATTGACCTCCACCTGAAGGTCAGGTACCAACAGCCTGTTTTAGCCATCCTCAGTGCTTGATCACAATCTCCCTTTTCACGGAAAATGAAAAAATAAAGCTGTGTTTTTTTTTTCATTTCAAAATTGTCACGTAAACTTACAACAGTAAAAAAAAAAAAAAAAAAGGCAATAAAAACTCTTCAAGTGAGTTTTTAGTTTTTCACGTGGAGCCGAGTCAATTGAGATTTTATGAAAATTTACGAAAAATTATTGATATTTTGTAGAGATCAAGTGAAGTAGTCAACCGTAAATCGAGACTTACATCATTTTAAAATTCGCAGCGGCGCCAAAAACTACCCGCGCAAAATCCAAGTAACCGATTAAGCGCGAACTCAGAAAAATTCACTTCCCGCCATTTTCGTGAGTGCTCAAATGGCAAGTGCAATGGCAATCGCAGCGCCAAACCCTCTCACTCTCTCTCCCCCTCCCTCCCTAAAACCCAACAATCAGCAAGAGATCCCATCTCAGAAAAAATGGATCTCTCCGACATAGCAAGGAAGCTCGACCTCTCCGACTCCAAGCACGTCATCCGACGAGCCGCCGAGCTCCGCCGTCTCTGCGACATCCAGTTCGACTCTTCCATAATCGGCGTCGTAAGCTTCTCTCAAAATCCCTAAATCTCTATCTGATAAATTTTCCCAACTGGGTATTTTGTTTATCGATTTTACTTATGATTCGCAGGGCGAGGTTTGCAAAGCTGTGATTTGCTTAGAAATCGCCGCCACAAGGTAATCGAGCTTTTGATTTTGCAACCGCGTTGGCTTTCAGTATCGTACTTTAATTTTACGGTTGTAATTGTTTCGGATTGAATTGGTTTACAGATCGGGGCTCCTATTCGATCGGAAAAAGGCGATAATGTTGAGTGGGATGTCTGAAAAGGCTTACACCAGATCCTACAATTCGATGCAGAATGGCCTCGGGGTCAAGTGGGTTTTCGATTTCTCATTTGCCTGTTCCGATTTCGATGTGACATTTCGGTTTAGTGAGTGGATGCTGATTATTGGATTGGATTGTGTGTTGTGGTGGTTGTGTAGGAACAAGCTGGATGTTAGAGAACTGGCAATTCAGTTTGGGTGTGTTCGGATCATTCCCTTTGTACAGAAGGCTTTGTCTCTGTAAGATTTGATTTCTTTTCCGCAATTCATTGCCAATCTCTTTCGGGTTTTGATGTATACTTCCATGTGTTTGCTTCATGGGGTTGCATATTACATGCTAGATGTTTGACAGAATGCTGCTGAGAGCATCGCGTTCTGTTAATTTGTTAGGATGGCTCATTCTAAGTGTAGATTTTTATTCTGTTCTGTTTCAGTTACAAGACTCGGTTTCTTGCATCGTTGCCAGCTTCTCGGCGTGCAAGTGCCGATTTCACTCGACCTGTGTTCATTGCTGTGGCATTCTATTTGTGTGCAAAAAAACACAAGGTATCCCCGTGACCTCTCTCTCTCTCTCTCTCACACTTGGTTTCAAGGCAAGAAAGTAATTTCCTCCGTTGAGCTTTTACTAATTACAGTGTCATACCTAATATGTTTGCAGTTAAAGGTAGACAAGCTTAAGTTGATTGAGCTTTGTGGTGCATCTGAAACTGAATTCTCTTCCGTAAGATACAGCCTTTCTACCATGCAAGAGTGTCTTTTGTTGCCAACTACATTTTGTTTCTAGTCTTCATTATGTACATCTATCAAATATGTGAGCTTCTTCTGCAGGTTTCGACTTCCATGAAGGACTTGTGCTTTGATGTTTGTGGGACTGAAAAGGAAAAGAAAGATCCCAAGGATGTGAAGGGGAACCGAGGTAGGTGTCAGTCGCTGAATTTATGTTATAACATTGCCATGGTGCATAACTTGATGTTTTTCCATCATCATAACTTGATGTTTTTCCATCATTAACTTATTGATTTTTCGCAGAGCTTTTAGATGTTTTGCCGGAGAAAAGGAAACTCGAGGATGGTGGCTATTCTTCCGATGAAGGAAACGAGGTACAAATAACCTAATTCTAATTGCTACATTGGTTCCTAGCTGAGCTGAAGGCATTGTTTATGCTTGCCCCTATATAAGCACACATAAACAGACCTGCAGGCTTCGTCCCTGCAACCTGTTATCATGCTATTTTCTTCTTTCGGTTGGCCACATTTGATGGCAATCATGCCACTTCCTTATCGAAGCAAACTGGATTTTCTACACGAGATATAGTTAGAATTCTGATAGGATCGCAATGCTTCTCTTTTAATATCGATTATGTTTTTTTTGAATTCTGTGGTGATGGGTATTACCATCCATTTCTTTTGCTACCTTGAGGTCAAACACGCTTTAGAGTGGACTCTGCCTGTACAGCATGAGGGAACAAATGATATAGCTTTCGTTTTTCTGTTCTTGATCAGTCTACTTATCTTAACAACCCCTAGAGTAAGCCACCCTAGAAGTGAAAACTATGGAATCCAACTGTTTGATGCACTTGAACTTGCAGCCTTCAAGTTACAAGCGTCACAAAAAGATGGAAAAGCATGCCTACGAGGGTTGGAAAACCTCAGTCCTCACATCTAATAAAGAAACCAAGGCAAAAGGTTTGAATGCGCTTCCCTTCAGATCGTTTCACTCTGTACCAATCACTCACATTGAGATAGAAAAACACCTAACTATTATGTGTTTGCTCTTCTCAGTTCTTTGCAAGCGGACCAGACAGACTAGCCTAAACTTTTTGAAGGATGTACACGTATCCGAAACTCAGAACTTGGAGGCTGTATAGGACGATACATGTTTGCCTTCTTGGATCAATAGAAAGCAATGAAAATTTCAGCTATGAATACAAGCAGAGTTTATGTTTTTTGGTTGCGGATGGCCATTGCTCATCAAGTATCTTGGGTTGGTTTATTTAACTCATTGGAGCTTTGCAATTTTTTTTTTAATTTTATTATTTTTGGTAAACCATAAGAATGCTCGTTGCCTAACACACAAGATAAACTAGGACCGCACTTATGTTAGATGAAACCAGCATTGTGTCAAAATCAATCAAAATGTAGAGAATTTCATATTTTTGTGAGATGTGTTCGACATGTGACGGTTATAATTTGGAAATTTCCAAAATGCTCTCCAAGGAGTACAACCTACTTGGACCAGTAATGTTTGCGTATAAAAGATTATTTATAGGCAAACACTTGATCAATCTAGACCACAAAATCAAGAAAAACGGCAGAGTCCATTGGTATAAGATTATAGGCAAACACTTGATCAATATACTTATCATAAATTAACTAATAAGATAATCAATGTAATCTCTTAAATTCTAGCTGTTTGTTTAATTAAGTTTGTGATTATTTAGAACTGTTCAACTTTCACTCGTCGTCGTCGTCTTCCTTGTTAGCAGCGTCGTTGAAGGCAGTCAACCTCTCAACCGAGTTCATACTTCGCATTTTCACTGGCTTGCTTTTTTGGTTTTCCATTTTATAAAGCTTTATTCTCTCTACTTGAATCATATACCAATACCTTATCTTCACCATGTACCAATCATGCATATTGAGATAGAAAACTCTAACTTGGAGGCGGTATAAGTGAGACGGTTTAGGTTTGTTTATCGTCAAAGACGAATTTGAACCACATTATTGCTAGCCTATTGTGAGGCTAAGCCCACTCCTCTCTTAGTGTAAATAATATCATTTGTTAAAAAATTAATTAATTAAAAAAGACCAACATGGTGCCTAGCAAGAGAGAAACTTAAGTAGAGGGTCCAGTCAACTCAGCCTCTCCCCTCATATACTTTATCAAACTCTCTTTGCTGTTTGGTTAATTTGGCTGACGACTTTTTATTAAACCATCTTACAAATTAAACCATATAATGTTCATACCGAAGATTCACACATCACATGAGATCAAAATACAAAACGTCATATGCCTTGTGAGTAGCATACGTTCACCTAGTGTATGTTACTGACATATTTCGTATCTCTTTTTTTTCTTCCATCAACATCAACTTGTGAAGAGATTTTTCAATGTGATCGGTATACGGAATGGTACACCACGTGTCAGCATACAAATGGTGAGATATGTGTGCTAAAAAGTTAATAACTTAAAAAATTTAAAATTTTCTACCACTCCTATTAAAATACGTGGTGTACCATTTGTATTCCCGTCACAACTAAAAATTTCGTTAACTTGTGGTATCATAATTTATAATCTCCAAAATGCCTTCCAAGGAGCACAAGCTGACACGTCGTCCCCAGGGGCACTTTGGACTCTCCACCCTTCCGAGTGGAATTGTCGGGTTTTAAACGGGAATAAAATCTTCCCGTCATTTTTTCAGTCGAACGCCGGCGTCCCTTTTTTTGTCCGTCCCACAGGAACCCACAGGAAAATGAAAACTTGACCCACTTTTTCTTTTAAATTATTATTTTTATAAGTTTATCCTAATATAAAAATAATGGTGGGGGAAGAAAATTCCTAATTTAGTTTAGGGTTAGGCTCGCTTTCTCTAATTTAGGGCGATTTGGAGGAAAATTCGAATCGAATCGATAACTTTTGATGCGAATTTGGATTTGTGGGTTTCCTTCTTCGTCTTGATCGTCTTTTTTTTTCCCTGAAAAAATCAAAAGATGGGAATCGAGGTTTCCGATGAGCTGTTGGGAACTTTCGTCCCGGTTTTGATATATTGGGCGTATTCAGGGATTTACGTGCTGCTGGATTCGTTCGAGGAGTACCGATTGCACACCAGGAAGGACGAGGACGAGAAGAATTTGGTCTCCAAGAGAACTGTCGTCAAAGGGGTTCTTCTCCAGCAGACGATTCAGGCTATTGTCGCTATTATCCTGTTCACGGTAACTGCTTCAATTTCCTTTCCCTTTTTGTTGAGGCAAAATTTGGTTAATTTTGCATACTCAGAAGGTAATAATTTTGATTAGGTTATGAATCGGGAAAGTTTTTTTTTTTTTTTTTTTTTTTTTTTTTGGTGGGTAATTGGTTTGGTTTGGGAGGCTCAAATTTTGATTAATTTTCTTTTGGGGATAAATTCTGATCATTTGGTTTTGCACATGTTTTTTCCTTTCTGGGTTATGTTTATGGTGTGGTAATTGTAGCAAACAGGCTGGCTAATGGTGTTAGAAAGCATTAATGCCTATGCACCGCGTTGATCCCCCGATCCCCCTTCCCCGAACAACTAATAATTTAATCCACTAACTCTATCCTTTGTCAAAAGAAAATAAAATGTAACAAACAGGCTGATAAACGGCAGCCTAGTTGCATAATACCTTGGATTGTTCGTGTCGTTTTCTATTACATGGTTAGGAAAGTAGTTGGAAATGTGATGGTTGCAGGAGGTCCTGCTTCTTTTGTTTGGTTTACCTAATACTTTAGGTTTTGGTGATCTTATCCTCTTTGCATTGTATTGTTTTAGCGATCATGCTTTATGACATATCTTGGAATCTAAGCTTCACCGTGGAAGACGTTTGAGTTTTCAAGGGATGGACTTGTGTGTTATGCAAGCTTCTTTCCTTTTGTTGTTAGCATATGAGGAAAGTGTAACATGATTATAGAAAATTGGGTTCATTGATCAGTTTAGGACGATTGAACCAGAACTAGTCCAGCTGTGGCCACCTTCAGTCAGTTTGTGTGTCTTTTTTTTTTTTTTTCTGAAGAACTATTGTGAAAATTTTACTTTGTAAAGGTTTTAGCTTTTGAATAGTTAGGTGCTCCACTTCAATGTATGTCATAAGTACTACAAACTTTCACTAAAGGATGGTGGATGATTGAGTATCATTAGGTGGAGAACATTAGGTCCCTCATCCACCTTATTGTTTAATATTGACCCACAAATTACACGAAACAATTTGAAAGTTGTTACTATCCAAGATTGTCGTTGCTTTCCTCATGATAACCTTTTTTAGGGAGTAAAAACAGAATCTTTACTATGCATTGTGCTACCTTTTCTTCACTTGCTTTTGGTTCTGCTGTGGTTGTTGCAATCTATTTTTGCATGTAGCGTTATTCACAAGTCTTAGTTAGAGTTCCATTTTCTTAAAGTCCCAATTGATGCATGAATTACGGTCATTACTATAATTCTGCCTCATTTGTGCTGGGGTATGGTAGTTTTGTTTTTTGGCTAAAAGATTGTGTTTATACTTTATTGATAGCACCCTGCCATCAGCTTTTGTTTGTTGATTTTACATACGTAAACTTATGAAAAAAAATCCAATTGACAGGTGACAGGGAATGATGGCGGAGATGCAGGTACAAAGCCTTCTTTCATTGATCTAGGAAGACAGTTTGTTATTGCAATGGTGGTTTTGGATACCTGGCAATACTTTATGCATAGATACATGCACCACAACAAGTTCTTATACAAACATATCCATTCCCAACATCACCGACTTGTTGTGCCCTATGCATTTGGAGCTCTGTACAATCACCCTGTGGAGGGACTTCTCCTTGATACAATTGGCGGGGCTTTATCTTTTCTCTTCTCTGGTATGTCTCCTCGGGCCTCCATATTCTTCTTCTCCTTTGCGACCATCAAAACGGTGGACGATCATTGTGGATTATGGCTTCCTGGGAACCTCTTCCATGCATTGTTCAGAAATAATACTGCTTACCACGATGTCCATCACCAGCTCTATGGAAACAAGTATAACTTCTCCCAGCCTTTCTTTGTTGTGTGGGATAGAATACTTGGTACGTACATGCCTTACTCATTAGAGAAGAGAGCAGGTGGGGGCTTTGAAGTGCGGCCTAAGAAAGTGGAGAAGGAGAACTGATTCTTACATGAGGAAACATGAGTCTATATTCGATTGTACCAGTGTTTATTCTTTTTCTTTCTTAGGGAACCACACTGCCTAAATATTTTTGTATATACATATACTGTGTTGTGCCTTATTCTTTTGTTCTTCTTTTTGGATGAGTTTTAAACCTTAGTTGGGGAATTAAGAATTCATGTATTAAGATAAATTCCGAGAGTAGCTCCGGTGGTTTCAATCTTCCACCGGATTATGTCATCGTGAACTACATTTGCTTTTGGATTGGGGATGTGATTGTGCGGGGTCTACTTGCTCATGTAGTCTAATTCCTCCCTAGATTGTTTTCTATATTCTCTTCATGCTCGATAGTTGTAAGAATGAAAGTTCAATCTCGATTGGAATACAGATGAGATCAAAAAGGCCATCACTGGGGCAAACGATGCAATAGCTTCGGTTAGAGCAAAGCCCAAAATGGCACAATCAAATTATTGTTGACCGTTCTTGTGGTGTCATATTATTCCAACTCCGTTTAATTAAGACATCAAGATGTTAGATGTTGGTACTTTCTAAGTTTTGTTTAAAGCTCCATTCATGGGCAGCATGTTTCTGGTTTATGCATTCAATCTATTGTTTCGATTTTGTCGTTCAATTGGGTTTCGGATCCTAATTCCTATGTGTTAAGGAAATAGATTTCCGGTTACGAGTTAACCAGAACCATTGGTTGTGCCAAACTATTTCGTGCCAGAAATGGTTCGTTTAGAATGTCGACTAGGGAGTCCATCCGTTATTTTTGGTCTGAGACATATACGATATTCTAAATTACTCTGTTTGAATGAAAATTCAAATTCACCCTTGCAAATCCTATTCATCTTTTTCTGGACTAGTAAACGACACCTAAGGAAATTTTGTAAGATTTATGGTTTGGTTGGTAGCTAAGCTTTGTGTGGGATGCTTACTTTGCCACGCTAGCTATCCTATTTAGTTCACAGTCACAACCATGATCCTCAACGTGTGTACTTGAATTACACTTGATTTGATTACCCTTCAGTGTTTGGTGTGGTGTGTTTGATGTTGTTCGATGTTATCCTCTCTCGCATTCATGGCCCTCAACCACTTTCTCCTCCTCGGATTTACATCTTCACATGCATGTCTTTCTGATACAATTCGCTTGTCACGGAGTTTATACATTTTTCGTACCTGTCTCTCTTTCTCATAAAGTTGTGTTCATTCGTGAAGAGCAAATTTCTATCGTTTAACTTTACTTTTCTTACAAGATTACAGGGTTTAGTGTTCATGCTTCTCACCTCACAAGGTTATAATATATTGTATATACGCCTTGACATGCAAGTTTCTCTCACTTAGCTCTCCTCTTCTCGTGGCATCTCAAGACAATTGGAATGTTTCTAAAAGCTTTCCCAACAAACAACATAACCCCTGAGATTTACTGGTGGAAGGTAGAAAACCTAGCGTCTGTAGTAATCCCTCATACTATTGTTCATCTGGGTTTAGTTCTAGGACTCAAATACATCATAAAACTGCTAAAAACGATTGTTGTTTTTCCTTTTCTGCAGTTTACTTGTTATACTTGTACATCCATGCGTTCCGAGTTTGAAATTCTTCCATCACCTATCTGAGTAGGTAGGGTGCGGTTTCACCCATGCGTCCTGAGTTTGAAACTCTTTACATTTAATAGTTTCAAACTCTCATCCCATAATAATAATTTTATTAAAAAAAAAAAAGTTATACATGTACATCGAAATTAAAATATTTGGTCCAGGATTTGAGATGGAAGGGCTAAAAATGGGGCAGTGTATTTGTAAGCAAGTTAATGCAGATATAGATGCTTATCCAAATATGCTTTCTAATTTTTAATGGGGGTATGAATGTTTCATGCTGAGATTATGTTATTTTTGGAAGACATTCCTTCCTTTAAAATTGAAAGATCGACATTAAATAGTATAGAGCTGGAGATAATGGAAAATAATAATAAGAGGACTAAATTGATTGAACTATTGGATTTGGAGGTTTATTAAGGAACACATGGGAATCTTTCTTGCTTCTGGCCCTCTTCATGGTTGAACCTTTTTTTTTATTTTTTATTTTTTTATTTTTATGAAACTTATGGAATCTTTCTGGCTAGCTTCCATGAGGGGAGAAATTCTGGGCTTCGTAACTAGTTCACGTGTCTGTGCGGACTTTAAATACAAAAGCTCTCCTTATGGCGTACCACCACCTGCTCTGAAACCCACCACAATTCTATGTGATGACCTCACCTCCTTGCACGACCCTCATAGTCGACCCCCTGTGGGCGCCGTAACCAAGACCTTCTCTCGTGAGGGACCTAATATAAAGCACTTTATGTGTGATTATTGAGGGATTTAAATTGATGTTTACTTATAAAGATGTGATTTGTTATGTTAATTCTTGATTTGTCAACATATATAAATGGTTAAACGGTCTTTAAATTGAGTAAATTTTTGTAGACTTGATTTTTAGATAATAATAAAGAGAAATAAAGGTTGAGATTATCACATTTTTACGGTGAAATGATATCACATCGTTATTAATGAGGAATGGTCTAATGAAATAATGTAATATCGCCATTAATGAAGGAAAGGCAGACCATGGCCTGGCCTGAGCCAAGAATTGTCCAGATTCTCTGTGCAGGACGTTTATTCACATTTGCAATCATTATAAAGACCAGATGCGTGCTTCATACCCGGATTACTTATTACAAGTGGGAAGCAAATCCATCCCAGTGTGGGGTTTGATTGATTTTTGATTGTCTCTGATGATGGGGAGCTTTGTTTGTTTCTGCTATTTCTGTTTCTACCGAAATTCAAAGTAATTGGGAAGGATGAAAGAAGCGTAAAAGATTTGTAACTGTTTAACAGTTCACCGTTGTCTAGAATTCTCTATTTTGCTCTCTCTCTCTCTCTCTCTCTCTCTCTATATATATATATATCTCACTTCAGGTGTGGTCCTTAGAGGGGAATATAGACAAAAGATTTGACAACTCGACCATGTTAGCTCCCAGTTTAAGCTGCTTTTTTGCGAAGCATTGAAAGTGGAGTGTTGGGAGCCTCAGGTTTTGAATCCACAAGAATACAAGAAAAAAAAAGAAAGATTTGTAGCCTTCTAAACATGTCAAGGAAGAGGAAGCATTTGAAAACCAGTTTTCCTGTGCATGCGTGGAGAAAGGTGCTTTTACATCCATTTTCCTTGCAGAAATGTTTGGAAGGAACGACAAACCACTGCTACATCTATTTCAACGACAAGCCAGTGCTACATACGTTTCATCAAGAACTGATGATCTTTTAACGGTAAGAAAATGTTAGATGCAGACTTAAAAGAGTTATTGCGTAGTGAAATTGGATATTCAGAGTATATTTAGTCATTAAATTCAGTAATGTAGGTCATACATTAAATTTAATTTTGTATGTTATACACTAAGGTACTGTGGAGTTTTTATGGCAAGTGTGACTATGAATCAATGTACAGTATGCACCTTCTAAATTTTAAGTGGTTTAGACGTACTTTTTAATTTTTTCAGCGCAGATTCACTTGTTAAATTCAATAAGATATGGGGTGCGTACTTTGCCACGCTTTCCTATTTAGTTTACAGTCACAATCATGATCCTCAACGTGGGTGCTTGAATCAGAATGAGGATCCTCTTCGGATTCTCTTTGTGAGGATTCTCTCTGAATTCTCTTTGTGAGGATCCTGGAAATCCTTCTATTATATCCGTTCATCGCATATCATCGCATATCGTGCGGTCAAAATTCATTGTAAATTTTTTTTAATTTAAAATTAAATATAAACAGTATATAATGAAAACTAGCCGCACGGTGTATGATGAACGGATGTGATTGGAGGATCTGCTCATTTCTTGAATTATATACCTAAATTAATGAAATAATTAAATTATAGCAATGGTTCCTTAATTTTAACTCAATTGAAGCAATGATCTCTCAACTAAAAATTCATTATCATTGGTCTCTCAACTCATCAAAACGTGCAGTTATGATCCCTCATCTAAAAATTCATTACCATTGGTCTCTCAACTTTAATCCAACTAGAAAAATGGTCCCTCAACTTTAATCTAAGTGAAGCAATGGTCTTTCCAAGATAACTCATTTTGACAAAATTCTGACGAAGTTGACGAAAATGACCATAGTTACACGTTTTGATGAGTTGATGGACCAATGGTAATGAATTTTTAGTTAAATGGTCATTGCTCCAATTTAATTAAAAATGAAAGACCATTACTACAATTTACTCTAATAAAAGAGATGAAGATGGTTACGTTTTCCAATTAGAAGTAAACACTTGATCCGATTACCCCTCAGGGTTTATGCGGTGTGTTTGATTGATGTTGTTCGATGTTGTCCTCTCTCGCATTCATGGCCCCGAGGCCCTCAACGACTTTCTCCTTCTTGAATTTACATCTGCACATGCACGTCTTTCTGATGAGTAATGGTTAGGAAGATTAAATTTGTAGATAAACTTTGAAAACTAAAGAATATAAAAATTAATGATTGATTTATTACTTAAACATTAATAAACGTGCTCAGTGAAATATTGATAAACGTCCTAAAATATTATTGTTCATTTGGGATGAGTTCTAGGACTGAAATAAATCATAAGGATGAGTTCTAGGACAAATAAATCATAAAATATTTGGCCCAGGCACTTGAAATAGAAGGGCAAGAAATGGGGCAGTGTATTTATAAGCGAGTTATTGCAGATTTTGATGCTTATCCAATTATGCTCTCTGGTTTTTAATGAGGGTATGAATGTTTCATGGTGAGGATTATGTCATTTTTGGAAGACATTCCTTCCTTTAAAATTGAAAGATCGACATTAAAAAGTACATAGCTGGATAGAATGGAAAATTATAGTAAGAGAAGACTAAATTGAGTGAATTATTTGATTTGGAGGTTGTATTCAGGAGCACATGGGAACCTTTCTGGCTTCTGGCCGCTCTTCATGGTTGAACTTTTTTTTAACTAATGAATCTTTCTAGCCCTAATGAGGGGAGAAATTCTGGAGTTCGGTACCTGGATTACGTATATGTGCATACATAAACACAATATACCCCCTTATAGCCTACCACCGCTTTCTTTGAAACTCACCACTATCCTAGATAATGACCTCACCCCACTCCCACCACCCCCATTGCCCACCACCTATGGGTGTTGCACCCAAGACCTTCTCCCATGAGGACCCTAATGTAAATCACTTTATGTGTGATTATTGAGGGATTTAAATTGACGATTAATAAGGATGTTACTTGTTACATAAATTTTTTATTTTTCGACGTATATGAATGGTTTAACGGTCTTCAAAGTGAATGAATTTTTTAGATATGATATTTAGATGATAATAAGGGAACTAAAGGTTGTGATTATCACATTTTTAGGATGAAATAATGTCATCGTTATTGAATGAGGAATGGTCTAGTGAACTAGTGTTACATTGTCATTAACGAAGGAATAACTCAGACTATGGCTTGCCTGAACCAAATATTGTCTAAATTATATAATATTTGCTCCTAATACCAATGTAAATTCTCTATATACGACGTCTGTTCATATTGACAATCATTATAAAGACCAGATGCATGCTTCACACCCGGATTACTTATTACAAGTGGGAAGCAAATCCATCCCAGTGCGGGGTCTGATTGAGTTTTGATTGTCTCTGATGATGGACAGCTTTCTGTTCATAGAACCGGATCCAATGTTTCTGCTATTTCTGTTTCTACTGAAGTTCAAAGCAATTGTGAAGGATGAAAGAGTGTAAAAGATTTGTAACTGTTTAACAGTTAACCTTTGTTTAGAATCTGCTTTTTTGTGAAGTTCAAATAAATTTAGATGTATAAATATATATATATATAAATATATATATATATGTGTGTGTGTGTGTGTGTGTGTGTGTATCACTTCAGGTGTGGTCGTTAAGGGGGAATAAAGATTTGACAACTCGGTCATGTTAGCTTCCCGTTTAAGCTGCTTTTTTGTGAAGCACTGAAAGTGGAGTGTTGGGAACCTCGGTTTTGAATCCACGAGAATATAAGAAAAAAGAAAGATAGATCTGTAGCCTTCTAAGCATGTCATGGAAGAGGAAGCATTTGAATGTGTGGAGAAAAGTCCTTTTGCACCGCAATCTGCAGACCAATTTGTTTGTAATACGCCAGCAACATACACCAAAATCTTGCATTTTCCTTGCAGAAAAGGTTGGAAGGAACTAGTAAGAAAACTAGTTAGATACAGACATAAAGAGAGCTATTGCGTATTGAAATCGGATACCCAGCGTTTATCTAGTCATTAAATTTAATAATATATGTCATACGTTAAATTTAGTTTTGTATGTCATACACTAGGTATTGTGGCATTTATTATGGCACGTGTGACAGTGTATGGTATGCATTGCCTTCTAACTTTTAAGTGATTTAGATATACTTTTTAAATTCTTAAGCGCACATCCAGCCGTTAAATTCTGTAAGGTATGTCATACATTGCCGTACTCTAAAACTTAAGCAGCCTTTGGAATTAATCACTACTACTAGAGAAAATTATGGTCCATACATTATATACACTGCATCAATAAATAGATTTACTTGACTACATGAACAAAAGATGTGAAGCATGTGGTGAATGTGAACGAGGGAGCGGCCGTGCTGCAAGAGCATGTTGCCCTTGTACTCTGGCATCAAAGCCTGCCAGCTTATTAGTTGTCTCAGCTTGAAACCTTGTCCCTGCCACGTATGATTCTGCCCGGCGGCGCATGATCTGTGGTTCGAAATTGTTCTTCTCGTGTTGATATGTACTTCTGTGTGCATCTCCTGCAACTTTCACAGATTTATGGCTCTTACAACCCAACAGTGCCCCGGAGTGGTGCCTCGGAATTTCCTTGCTCATTCTTGCATTGGCATTCGTAGAATTCGGAGCCATTTTCGCTGGTCTCTGTTGATCTTCGAAGTCGGACATCATGGATATGTCAGCAATGCTGGCGGTGACCACACTCCACTCTATGCTCGCCTCACTCGGCGCATAACAATTCGTTGGCGTCGCAGAGCCAGCATCTGATGCTTGCCGCGCAAGAAAAGGGTTTGCTTTGCCGGTGAGGCTTTCAATCTCGAAAAGATCCGAACTTGCATCACTATCCGACTCATTGTTGTAGATTACACCACCAGAACTTGCCTGAAACTCATCCCGCGGCAGCATTGTGAGCTTTTTTCCAAGGGCGAAAGACTTATTTTGCTTCTCAAACACAGGGGAGCCGAACACCTCCAGAGACTTCCTCACTTTCTCTGCTTCCTCTTCTGCTTGGTGAAAGGGAAGCATCTTCGGCGGCAAACTCCCCGCCCCGGATTTTAAAGTTGGGAAAGTAAAACAGTTCTCTCTTCCCAACTCAACTCCCAACTTTTCGAGCTTTTCGCTTTTGTTCATATCAACTAGAACTTCATCAACAATCTCTGCCACACCAGGAGGTTTATGATTAATTGGTGTTGTCGTGCAGCTTGTGTTTACACCATTGTTCTTCTTGAAGCTGATCTCACCGACGTGTTCATCCACATCAACCGAATTCTTATCTGAACACGAACATTTGCAGCCAAGGCTGGCAAAGAAGTTCTTCCTCTGTTTGTTTCCCGTAGTTGTGTTTGTCCGGTAAGGATTTCTTGGCGCGCTTCGAAGCAAGGTGCTTTGGCTGTTCCAGCTCGATTCAGAACGCACACTCGGAGTCCCCGGCTGAACCCTTATCTTCATGTGATCCATACTCACTGGTTTATCCTTGTTATGATGGTACTTATTTGTGCTGCTGCTGCCGCTTTTCGGGCTTGTGACGCTTGTCTCCTCATCTATTACTCCATTGAAGTATTTTTCAGCTCTGAACACTCCAATTTCTTCATCGTCAGCTGCTTCCTTTTTTGCTACCAAGTGATTGTTATTGTTATGCTGCTGCTCCTTGCTCGCCTGATCGGCGAGTTTATGCACGACGGCTTTCTCAATGCCGCTAAAGTATGAAGAAAATGAAGCATCACGGATGGCGACGGCGTTCTCGAAGGGAAAAGTTTGCGAGAGGTTCGCCTTACTAGTTGATTTTGAGGTAACAATGGCCATAGAGAAGAGAACTCAAAATTCTCCGAGAAACCTTTTTGAGACAAGTAATATTGGTGGAGCTGAGTTGAATCGAATTATGGAACTCGAGTGCAGGGTTGAATTCTCGAACAAACTCTATGTAACAAAATGTAGAGAAAACAAATTGGTTTCCAAAGGCTAGGAGAAAACATAAAACTACAAAAAGAAAAAAAAAAAAGAGAGAAAAAAAATCAGAAGTTCGAAATTTTGAAACCGAAGAGAAGATGGATCGGATTGAAGGAGGAATTGAATTGACAAGGAGGGTTTTTGTTGAATATTTCAGAGGCTTAGAGAAGATAAGGCTGGTGAGAGAGCTAGTTGAGAACTATGGTTGTATATGTAGAGGCGGAGGCTTATCATGGAACATGAAAAGTTGTACATTCAGAGGGTAGGGACATGCTTGCTTCTTTGCCTAATTTGACAGTTTGTCATTTTTTTCACGAGAGGAAAAATCATTGGTTTTCGGTTACCATTATATGTAATAGGAAAATATTGGGAAGATCTTATTTTTATATTATATGTGTATTATTTAATGTGACAAATGATATGTACATGTCACGTCAATTAATAAATTTATCTTATTAGATATTACCTATATGCATTATTTACCACGTGATATAGCACACAAATGTAGTATAAATATGTGATCTCCTTAGCATTACTCTGTATAATATATCAACTAGACATATAAATTTCCAAGAAATCTGCCAAATATACAGTACGTTAAATGTTTGGTTCGATTTCCATATTTGCGGATGTCATATAACATGGTTCTTATTTGAACATTTTGGACGCCTACAAATATAACAAGCTCACACCAACTTGTTGGGTTCCAATAATACCAAAGAAAATTTTCAACTTCTGATTCTTTCTTAAAGGAGATATGACTAACAACAGACCTAGAGCTACCCTCTGTATGTACATACAAAAAACTTCATTAGGGTAACCCGATCACGTGATTGGTTAGGTATTCTTAGAAGTAGGATTCTGAATATTATACAATCACATGGTCATACTACCCTATTGAATTTTTTTTACCTATACATAACACGTACATGACTTTGGATGCATGATTAATATTCTTAAAATGAGTTATGACCACTGTTCTAAAATTTCTAGCGAATCGAGTCATTTTAGAACGACTCTGGCGAATAAAATGCGATTTCAGTCTTCTTGAGTTATCTTCTTTTGAAATTGAGCACAAAACCTTGGACACATAGATAAATAATCTCGACTTCTCAAGCTACAAACCTCTAAGTCGTTCCTTTAAATTTCTAGAGAATATGAAGTGTATGTGAACAATAATAATTTGTAGTTGATCTGTCATACAAGTAAAGCCATTTAAATAAAGAAATAGCACCCATCCTCCTCTGTTAATACAAAGACACACAGAATTTGTTGTCTCGGTATCCACAGATTGCGGTGTCTACTGAAGTCGGAATACCATTGATCTGTCAATTTTTTTTTCTTCTGATCCGTAGAAAAATTATCATCAATAATTGATGAAACACAATGATAAGAGACTCTTTGTAACGTGTTACCGTGCCGGTATGACAGTGATTGGAGAGGCCGAAGAGCTTTTAAACTTTTATCGTAAGACTTTCATATCCAATGTGAGATGAAACTGACCGAACAAAAATTTCACTTTATGAAATTAAAAGTGGTGACGATATGAATACTACACGCAGACTTGAATTCATTTCTAAACCAACAAAGCTAATTCCATCCCATCACAATAAATTCCAATTGTTCTTGGTTTTTGCCTTTTCAACACCAGTCAGCCAGATTTAGGCAATTCACATGTCGATTTTACAAGCCATACAAGCGAAAATAATAAAGTGGTAAAAAAGGAAGGGAAACCTTAAAAACCAGAGAATATCGATGTTTCGAGAGGAAATTGAATCAATAAAAAGATAAACTCATTAAACTGCAGGCTGCAAGTGCAAATCATACATCTGAAATTCGACAGTCAACTAAGGAAGCTAGTGTTTGATCGAATTTTGGCCTCCACGGCGTACAGATTTAACAAAAGGGGTTCTGTAAAATGAATGATACTCTAAACATACAAGCATATTACCTCTGTAGCTTTGTCTACTTATAAAATGCTACAAAGGAACGTGGCGGAAGATAGTTAGCGAACATAGATTGTGTAAGCCCTCCTCCGTATGTAGTACTCAGTACTCGGGCAGTAAAAGTGCTCACTGGAAAAATACACATCCCTGTCAGGACTTGTAACAGAGAACATTGCCAGCTTAGATCCACGATATCAGAAGCCGTCCTTTAAGGCGTTCATTGCGTGTCGGTGGAGTTTCCAAACCAGTACTGCTTGACAACAACCAATAACTTCTCTGGTACAAGGGGACCATCCTCATGGTCCACCATTTTAGTATCCCATCTCATTCCTCCAACTATTTTCTTCACCTTAATTAATACATCAACTTCATCGCGGAATATGACCGCACCTTCTGGCCGCAAAATCCTGTCCATCTCAAGAAGAATGTCTTCCCAATTGCATCTGCGATACATTCAATACAGCTTACTCAGTCACAGAAAAGCAGAAGGAAAGAATAAGCAAAACAGTGAATTGGTCTTGGCATAAGAAACAATCTGAAATTGAAGTGGTTAGTTCTGCCTCTACTATTGCAAGTATGGGATCCCCGTCAGTACATAAACAATTACCCCTGATTGGATCTACATATACTATCCCTCATTAAGATGATTTCGCAACACTACAGTCGGATTCTTATTATGACAAGTTAATAAATAGTTGGTGTTACATGTGCACATACCATCATAACCAAAAGAATCACCTCACCCTCAAACTAAACGGCTTCGTGTACCATCTTTTATAAGCGAAGTGCTCAGGGAAATTACTGTTGGACCGTAAAAGAACTTCATAAAAAGTTTACCGTATTAACCAATCTTAATCGTTCGACTTGAAAAAATAAGGCAGGCCAATCCAATAAGCTTCAAGAACAATATTCGACCGAGAAAAAGCATGAAGGGTAGATAGCCAAGATTGAATGATGCTAAACAAGTCCAGAATGTCGGGTTGACCTAAATGAGCTTAACATTATCAACGTCAATCCATCCTAACTGAAACCAGCCATAGATTCAAGCTTAACACAGTTTTCTATGTACTGAGGCCAAGTAACATAGGGAATATCTAATTAGGTATTACACCAAATAAGCCAAGGTTTTCTTCGTTGGAGTAAAAAAGCACTAAAGAAAGCCAAAAACTAATGAAGATATACTTACTTTCCATCGTACAAACTGAAAACACCATGGGCGTGAATGAGGTCATATGTCCTTGGGTAAGTAGAGAAACCTTCGCACCTGATATAGCGTCACCAGAAAAGAATAAAATGATTGATAAACAAACAAAATAAATGGAAGGAGAGATCTGCTCCAGGACCTCACAATTATTTAACACATCACAGGAACTTTTCGTTTTCATGAAAAAAAGATGGTTATATATAATTCACTTCTAAAACCATTTTGGAAAAAGCCATTCGCACACTGTAAAATACTCAACACGCACTTCTATTGACATGTTTTAAGTTCTAACACAAATGTTCAGCTGCCGGAAGACATTTTTAGCAGGAAAGGAAATAATGGTTATCTTGAAAGCAGTCTAGGAAGCATGTAATATACTTGAATGGTAATATAGGAATGTCAACAGAATTTGCTAAAGAGGAGGCTTTAGAGGAAAATAATTAGACAGGGGAGAAAAGTTCAGAGTAGGGTACCAGTCATGGTAGATGCCTATCAATCCTCGCTCATATACAACACCCAGCGTATTTTTCTCAGCTATTGTGGGCACCACATTCATGACCCACAATTTTGGAGATTCAATTGCTGCAGCAAAACCACCCAAACCAGCATTCATATCCATAATGTTGCGATACCTTCCTGTGTCAATTAGTTTATTGATTCTTCTATAAGCATTTACATGCTTCTTCCATTTTTTGTTATCCTCCTCATAGTCCTCAACAGAAACTCCGGGAACAGACCCACTAGAAATCCTGGGGGGAACAGCATAAAGCCTTTTTGGAAATGGCTTCAACTCCCCACTGGAAACTTCAGGATATGGAGTTATGCATCCCTCCATTTTCTTATACCTGATAACAACCAAAATGAAGAAAAAATAAGAAAAAATATATCTATGTTAACAGCATAAGCTGATAAGCTAAAGCACAAACATGCGATTTAATTATAACCCAGCTAGACCTCAGGACCCCTTTTAACTAAAAATAATTCTGCAAGGCTTTTCATTACAGATGACAACAAACCCTGTCTGCTAAAAACTTTAAGGTAACAACGTTGGAACACCATTAGCGTTCATTTAAAGTAGTTGCCCCATATTTTTCTATCATCCTCCTATACATGCTGGCATTTAAAAGTTGAGAACACAAGTTGGATACATGTAAAGTTATACAGGAAGACCAAAAAAAGAATCAATGTCCTCTTGTCAATTGGTAACTGCACGAAGGCCTCCCAGTATTAAAAACAAAGAGAATGGTAAACAAAATTTAAGCACATGAAAATACCAGACGTTATCTGCTTCATCAGCTTTGCAAAAGTTAGCACGGGAAGCATCTTGTCTGTCTCCACATGAATCAAAATCTACCCTCTTCTGCCAAATGGCAGTTTCACCCTTCTCAGACTTTTTCTCCCAGCAAAGAAGTTTAGCAGCTTCTTCAATCTGTCTCTGTTCCTCCTCAAGATCCTCCTTGGGACGCTGCCATGAAATGTAATTATTCTTCCAATTAATTGGAGGACCCGAAAGCACCCAATAACCCCCAGGCCTAAGAACTCGGTCAACTTCCTTGAGATATTTTCCATCTGTACATACCAAATAGTAAATTTAATGTCAGAAATGACTGCTGATTATTAGATATCAACAATTCATACCAAGTAGAAGTGCTCTGAGTTTGGTGTATCTAATACTTACCATTTATTCCCCATGGAATTAAGCAACGAGAACAATGAGCCATGTCAAAGGCTCTGGATGGATACGGCAGCTTTATTGTACCCAGAACACCAATAACTGCAGGTACACCCCTCTCAAGAGCAAATTGGACTTGTGCCTCATGGGAATCTCTTGGCGCAAATGACATGGCCAGAACATGTCTACTCAACAAGTATGCACCCCAACTGGCAACCTAAGAAAAATACACCATTGTTACATCATATGGATCAAACAAACAGAAGAAAATGTTAAATTTTCTCCCAGATAAGAGAACGGGAAAACATAAAAGAATGGAATCAAGGCTAAAGAAACAGTGAATTGGGGGAACACAACATACCCCACAACCAGTGTCCAGTGCAGTTCTCACTGTCCCATTCTTTATTGGTATTACAGCAGCAAGTTGATCAATATATTTATCTGCCCCTTGAGGAAACTGCGTTCCCCCGCCAGGGAATCGAAATACATTACCCTCATATTGGATCCAGTTCTGAACAGCCTTCTCAACAGTCAAGCTCTTATACGGTGCATTGGCATATGGTACAAAGTCACGGCTCTTTGGCCAGGGGAATGGAGTTACATACCCCTTTGGTGCTGGAATAAGGCAATGTAACTTTTCTTCCTCACGAGGGCAATGCCTCTCTCGATAATTCATATCTTCCCTAGGGAATGTCATTGCACGCTTTTGATCTTGGCATGGGGTGTAATCAGTGTAACTATGATGACACGGTTCGAAAACTTTGGGCTTCGATTCATCGATATTCCCAGCTTCGCCAGCATGGTGGGAATCAAAAGTTAAACTTGGAATGATACTGCAGTCAGCCCCATTCTTAGTGATCTCTACAGCTATACTATCTCCCTTCCCAAAACCACTTCTCTGCCAAGCACCCAATATATAGAAAAAACAGCACAAACCAGCTACAATAAAAATTTGCACCGAGCTCCTAGTCCGACCATCTGCGTTCGCTTTCGGAGCCATTGAACACCTGAAATAATTCCCACACTAAATAATTGCCACAGAAAACGAAATCCAAAAAATGCAAATCCACTACCAACTAGCAACACCACACACACACACACAAACATTCCATCACAGATTTGTGTCTAATTACGATTTAAGTGCGTCTGTTACGTCACAACACCGTAAAACCTGCATTGGATTTGCTTAACTTACAATTACAAGAAAAAGGACAAACCAATTAACCAAAATAGCAGAGCACTAAGCTTAATTAATTATCCAAATGCATCCATTAATAACAAATTAAGCATCCGTTTAAAGCAAGCAAATACGGTCAAATTACAATAAAAAGCACAAAACTTGCATACTGGGTAATGCTCTGCTTGTTTAAAATAGCTAGTGAGAGAAGCTTGGAGCTTTAAAACTCCACAGTTTGTTGTTTCCCAAATGAGATCCAACAAAGATTAGAGCTTTACTGTGCTGAGGTTCAAATTAAATTTATCAAACACCAAGGATCAATCTCTAATTAACCCAAAACAACCACTAATTAGTAATTAAGCAGCTGATTAAACACGGATTACTGAAATTTGCATAAGAAAAATGGGGTGCGAATGCTTAGATCGCTTACCAATCGCATTAAGGAAAAAGCCAGCAGAGGGTCGAGATCTATCCAACATTCCAACGTATCAGAGGAAAAAGAGGGGGAAAAGCAAAAGAAGAAAGAGAAAATCTTCACTCTTTTTTCTGTGTTCGAATGATGAGGTGAGAAATTGATATTATGTGAGAGAGAGAGAGAGAGAGAGAGAGAGAGAGAGAGTGCGGAGGTGGAGGATTCACTGATGGCGGTGGAGACGCAACGCAAAGCCTCTGAAAGTGGTACATCACGTCACGTGTTCTTATATAAATAATGAGTTATATGTGTTAAAAAATTAATAATTAAAAAATTAAAATTTTTCACTACTTGCATAAAAACTTATGATATACTATTTATATTTCTATCACAATTAAAAATTTCTCGTGACGGAGGATGAGATCCTTTTCTGAATTGTGGATTTATGAGTTTGTTGTCGCATTCATATGGGGAACTGGATTTTCTCATGTATCTTATTATTTAAAATTTTCTCATGTATCACGTGTTCTTATATAAATGTTGGGTTATGTGCGTTAAAAGATTAATAATTTTAAATTTTAAATTTTTCACTACTTGCATAAAAACTCATGATATATTATTCATATTTCCGTCACAACTGAAAATTTCTCGTGACGGAGGGGATGAGATCCTTTTCTGAATTGTGGATTTAAGAGTTTGTTGTCACATTCATATGGGGAGCTGGATTTTCTCATGTATCTTTTTATTATTTAAAAGTGGAGAGAAAATGAAAAGAAAAACATAAAAAAATTGTATGACAAGATGCGATCATGGTCTCTCTCACCATTAATTGACCAATTAAAATAAGGAACGACAGCTGAATGCACAAAATTAATATGAGCAATTTTGGTCATATTTCATACAAATTAATATACGAGTATACTATTCACATCTATTTTTACTCTTTACATATTTCTTGTTAATTTTTATCCTTAATTTCTTGTTAATTTTTATCTTTTAATCTTTTTTAATTCATATGATCCGACATCTGAAAATTAAAAAATGATATGAGAAGTAAAAAAAAATATGTGGATATCACATCCCTTAATATATTGAACTTATAACTACGCAACCATAATTAGTAAATTTGAGTATCTTATACACATACAAATGTATTTTTTTAAATAGTTTTATTTTTTTAAGATGTTTTAATGGTTCGTTAAATTGCACGTCTTTTATAACTCAAAAGTACCATACATGTTTATACACGTGCGAACATATTTTTTTACGTTTAATACGCATTATTTTGACACATTTTTAATAAAATATACAAAATTCACAATTTTATACGTAATTTTAATATGATATTGAAAATATATAAATTTAATATTAAATTTTAAACGTGGCTAATGTTTTCAAAATGTTTTTTTTTATAACAAAGTTGTTGAATAATACGCACAATTTTAATGTATTATATTTGTTATGTATTTTACTAACTATGTACGCAGTATGCCTTAAGCCAATTAATCGGACAATATATACTCTTTTTTTTCTAAATATTATAGGAATTTAGATCTCGCTTTGTTTAAAAAAAAAAAAAAAAACGACATCTTTCAAAGTAATGGAATTCATTCTAACAAGACACGTTATAATTCGTTTTAGTGAATATTTATTATTTAACCCATAAATGACAAAATAATATAAATAAATTATATGTTTTCATCATTAATATTAGTATTTGCCTACACACTTTGTGTGTATGAACACATTCTTTTAGAAAATGAGAAGGGGAGAGAGAGAGAGAGAGAGAGAGATAACATGGGAGGAAGTGGTAGGTTTTTGTTTTTGGTTTTTTTTATTTTTTTAATATTTGAGGTATTTTAATATCACATGTAGGTGAGGTTTTGAAAAAAAATAGCAAAATTTGGTTGTGTGAAATTACATTTATGCCCCATATTTCTAATTCATATTCTATTTTAATTAGAGGGTTAAACTGGTAATTTCATAAGATATTGGTTGACAATGAATGTTTTATTAATTAGTGGAGATATATTCTTTTTGCAAGGGAATCTAAGTTAGAGTAATCTAAATTACAAGAAAGAGTTTGCAAATAGCATTTATCTTCATTCAAAAAAACAAAATAGCATTTATCTTGTATTTGAAGTACCAAGTTTAATTTTTCTCTTTCTTAACATCTGTTATGTTTATAAATAATTTAATCATGAATGTGAAGCACATTACTCGTACTTGTATGTACAATAATATAGTTCAAATTCGTCTTTTTAAAAAAAATCGAACTTAAGAATTTTTACTTATTAATAAAAAAAATATCACTATATCGTAATATTAAGTAGCTCATGTTTTCCTGCTTAGCTTAAGTGAAGTATGACAGAACGTCTATATTTTGGGTAAACTTTTTATTAAACTTTATTTGATTATGAAGTGCTTGGAGTCCAACAAACAAAAAACAGTGTTTGGACCTTGACAGTGCTTGGGACCCACGCTGCAATTAAGGTGCGATTCCAATACCCGACGATGAAGAGACTGAGAATTGAGGGGGTTCTCCACGATTTTTGGTCGTTGGATAGAGCGGAAGTTCTGGTATTAATGGGGGAATTTATATATAAAAAAGTGTAAGTGCTACATCGTTTGTATTCTCGTTTTAATAGAGATAGAATTCACTAATTTATTATATATAGGGTACAAATAGCATTTTTGATATAAAAACAACTTTTCAAATAGCGCATTTTTTCCATCCTTGAATTGAGGGTAGAGTTTGAAATTTGTTCGAAATGGCTGTTATTTCCATATAAATATCAAAAAAATCAGAAAAATATATGGAAATGGGATAATCGGCGAAGTTTAAACTTCACCTTAGATCAAATAAACTCTTAAGTTTAGGCTAAAATTGACATATAGCGTTGATATTTCTAACACATGTTTAATATTGGAGAAACTCTTATATTTCGTTCAAACCAATGCTTAACAATTCGTAAAGTTTCATTTTGAGTATGCATATCGATATTTCCATCAATGTCGATATTTGATATATCCGTCGATATTTCATCCCATTTACATATCTATATATTCTACCAATACTGATATTTTAAACATTGATTAAGGTTGATGCTCATCCTTTTATTGATTTCAATTATGTTAGTTTGAATTTCAAAATCTGTATATTAAATCAATTAAACCAAACTAATCTAATAATAGTCAACGAGAGTGACCATCACAGCAAAGTTGCACTCTTTGATTAATGATTAACTTTCACGTATAAAGTTAAAAATCAAAATGATTAGGCGAAATCCTCACCCAACGCTCAAATTCTCATAGGAGATGGCAAAGACGACTTATTGGCATATGGCGTATCACCTAATATAGATCACCACTCTCATACATTATTACATTCTTCAAAGTTTGATAAAATAACACTTGTCAGCTTTAATCCTATATAATTAAAGTCCATTTCAATAATCATGACTTTCATAAAGTTAAATTTACCATCATTTAAAAACTAGATCTAGAGATGTTCAAATTGCTCCGATGTATAGAACTAAAGCCTACCACGATCGATCAACTTATCATATAGACCATCTCAACATTGAGTGTCGCCGATTGTATATTGTGTATAATGAAAGGTGAAAAAGCAAATTTTCTTAATATTTGAGAATTCCCATGAACATAGATAAATTATGAGGGGTGGTTTAGGATCAAATCAAAAAATTATTTGCACTTTTTGTTTGGTTTTTATTTTTTTTTTACTTTATTTTGATTTAATTGTCAGAAACAAACATAGGGTGCGCATATAAAGAATAGTATGCTAAAATCATGTCCCTAATTTGAAATAATCATGATTCTCTCCCCTCCTATTTCTCTTCCCTTTGTCCCCTTCTTTCATTGACAACCATTCTCAAAGATTAGGCCACATCAGCAATATTCCTTGCATGTCAGCATATTTGACGAACTTTTCATCAAATGGAGGAATCTCGTCAAAGTGAAACTTGAGTTTTAGAATGTGAAGTGACGATATTTTCATTTTAAAGAGTAAAGTAAGCATGAAATGGAGTTGAAAGGATCATTGAATAAAAAATAAGCCTACTTTTACTACCTAAGGATGGTGAGGGGAAAAAAAAAAGCTCAATGTACAAATGGCATGTTTTTGATTAGTGGGTTTAGCAATAGGCAATGGGATCATTACAAATACAACACACAAAAAGGAATCAAATACCGATAGGGCGGCAAGAGGCAAGCAACACCATCATTAATAAATTCAAACCTCCTTTCAAAATTACTAAAATTGGTAAATATTGGATCGCTTTTACCGTTTTATACTACGGTCTAATTTTTATTTTTGGTTTGATTATTGCCAAAAAGGAATTCAGATCAAATTATTATAGCTAGTTTACTATGAATATTGACTTGCTTTCTCACACATACCGTAAATAATATCGTACATGTTAAAAAAAACATATTAAATGGACTTCGGCTTTGTACGTAGATTAGAGATCGTGCGGGTGACCATGATGTCCCATTCCCCTACCAATACAAGTTTAATCTCATTATTTTATTTGCCCTACACGACTTTATGCATATTTTATTTTGACTCAAAAACATGAACACAACTCACTTTCTTCCCTGGTTTTCCAATCGGTCAGAGAGTTTGCCGGATTTAGATCGGATCAAGCTGCTGAATTATTCCAATTCCACATGAATTATCAATTAAATTAAAGTATGATCAGAGGATCCTACTTAACAGCTTCCATTCCAATTTCCAATCATTTTATAATCAGAAATTAAATTTGGGGGAAGTTGGCTTGGAACCATTTAATCACAAATGGTGGTCCATTTGGTCATATGTTAGGTCGGACAACAAAGAAAACATGAGGTTATATCAATATGCAGACGAAGACATGCACATTATTATAGCTTATTAATTTATGTTAATACTGATAAACATGAGTTAGGGCACTTGATAAGGTAGAGTGTTCGCCTCATTGCATCTAAATTCAGATTTTTCATTTGTAAGTGAGATTTTGTATGTTCAATTTTCATCAAAAGTGAATTTAACCACATTATTGGTAGTCCATTGTGAGGTTAATCTCACTCCCTTCTACTTAGTATAAATAATATTTTTTGTTAAAAAAAAAAAAAGCAGACTTTTCACCATAAACTAGAATAGTTTACAATATTATTTTTTTCAAAAAAAAAAAAAAATGTATAAGCTCGAGCCGGCTACAAGAATCACAACTATAGACGTAAAAGTTATAGCAATGAAACTACATATTGGCTTGTACATTTGGTCAAAATGACAAAGAAATAAATGATGAGTATAAGATAACTTTTTTGAAGTATCAAATAGCAGTTGTACAACTGAGAAGTCAATAACCCGTTTTATAACCACGTCGTTTTTGGGGGTTTGATTTTCATGTGTTATGTTTAAGATGTGAAGGGAAAATATGAAGAAGAAATTTAAAATTTAAAATAGAAATTTAAAAATCTAAATTGAAATTTTTATTAAACGAGTCGATTTAAAAAGCATCTGAGCGAAAGCCTTCGCCAGCGGATTATCGGCCTAAGGCCCAAAATACCAAAAAGCCCACCTAGGCCTGGTCCTACCAGCCTACAACGGAGGAGTCCATCAAACAGTTTAGCCAAACGGCCCAAGCAATTTGTTCACACTTCACAGGGAGCTCAATGCAATTTTAGAAACATTACGGGATGAAAAGTGAAATTATGCAAACCTCAGGCCAGCCTTATCCCTCTGCTCAAACAGTCGTCTCTCCCGCTGCTCTGCAATTCTTTGCATGCTCAAAAGTTCGAATACAATATCAAAACCAGCAATGGTGTGCACGCTGTTCACATCTGTGGCTCAATCTTCCTTCTCCTTCTTATCAGACTCACCCAAGCCAACTTCCTACAAAACCCAAATCCCCTCCCTTTTTCTCGACGGCCGCAGAAGCTTCACCGCCGGCTTCTCGCCGCGCCGATCGACCCAGCTTTCATGGCCCAGAAACGTCAGAAATCTGCCGTACATTTGCTTTTTCAGCGGCGGAGGAAAGCCCAAAGGCGATTTCCAAGAAAAGGTACTCGCTTTCAGCTTCAACCAAGTGAACCCAGATTAAGAAGAGAGAGTTTCAACTTTAAAGTAATCATCTTTGGGTGAAACTATCAGGAAAATGAATCGCAGTGGCGGATTTTGAAGCGGTGGGATGTGCCCTGGGAATGGCAAACGGCGTCGTTAACATCGCTTGCTTGTGGGCTGAGGTGGGTTTAGTGTTTAATTAGCTTATTAATGTTACTATAATTGTGCTTAATTCAATACTGGATTATATATCACAATTCAGAAGACGAAAGATTAATTTTTGTCCCAGGCAGTTTTGTTTTGACAGGACTGGTAGAGGCAGCAGCTATACCGTATTTAGGCATTCGAATTCAGGATTTGAGTTTGGATGAGAAGGCAGAGATACTGTTTCTTGATCAAGGGTAATGCGTAATCGCATTGTAATTCTACTTGTAGGAGCTGTTTTGCAGTGTTTATAACCGTGCTTTGCGAATTTCGACATGGTCTGATTGGTTTGGTTATTGTTTCGCTAGTATTACAACTGCAGCTGTACTTGCTGTTCTATATACCGTTGCCAACACTTACCAACCACTGCCTGAAGATGTTTATCGCTACGGTACTGATTTTTCCAATTTATTTCTTTATCCTAGAACGAAAACACAAACACAAACACACTCGTAAATTTTCTTCTTGTTGGATTGTCGTTCACCCTGCTCACTGTTAATTGCTTCACTGCAAAGCGGTGGCAAAGGGTTCCCGTTGTACCATTATTTTGGTAAATGTCTCAATGAGATAACTCTTGTTGTAGCTTATATATAGAATGTGTGAATTGTTGAGTCCCAATGAATTATCTGTATTTCTTCCGTTAACATATAGTTGCGAAATTTAGATTTGAAAGCTCATCATTGCCAGATTCTGGTTTGTCAAAGCCTATATCTAGACTGTGGCCAATTGAGTTAATTAGCTATTACCATTTCTGATAAAGAGATAATGAGCTATTACCGTTTCAGATTTGAAGGAACCTTTCAATCTACAGAAGGGATGGCTATTGTGGGCAGGGATTGGTTTTGTTGGTGCCATAGCTGCTATTGCAGTGACAGGGGCTGCATTGTCCTTGTTGAGAGGGGAGAGCCCAGAACGAGAGGTTTGAATTATTCAAATTTATCTTATTATCTCTTTATCTCATTATAGGATGCAATGGACACTGGATTAAATTAATAAGCAAATTATTTTTTTTAATTATAATTTTAATGTGACCATATGTTTTATTCATTTTGACATGATTTCAGAAGGACGCTCTCGTAAGTTTGCTTCCACTGATTGGATCTTCCGGTATTAGGTACTTTACAAGGTCCTTTCTTTTTCATCACTAGAACTTGAGGATTAAGCAAATTGATTAAGCTCTTGTTAATGTTGGTTGCAGCACTGCTTGCTTGCTAGGCATCACTGGAGTTTTGGCTCCAATTCTTGAAGAAACTGTGTTTCGTGGGTTTTTTATGGTCTCCATGACTAAATGGTATACTTCCCTTTTTCTCTGTTTAATAGAGTTGCATAATATGCCTAAAATGATTGAGTATTTCTATCTAAATTTCTCTAATAAACGTGCACAGTTCTTCCCCAAAGCTTGCCTGCAATTGTTTATAAATATTCCCGGTAATTACTACCCGTAGAATTGGTTATAAGTTTTGGAAAATTGTGGGCTAGTTTAACTAGGAAGTTGCCATCCAGACAATGTGATTTGGTTCACTCCTAAAACTTATTTTCTGAGTTAATCAACCAGAATCGGATATTTCTACTAACAAGAGCAAAGCCGGAATAGTGTAGAGGATAAGAAATATATGGTAGAAGAAACTGCTTTTGAGGTACTTATGTAGGAGAATGGCAGAATCATACAAAATTTTTACATAAGGTTTCGGGGAGTTGGCTGAGCATGGGTTTAAAACTTTTTAGTTTCACTTGTTTTAGTATAGTTGCATTTGTTGGTCTCAAGTGTTCGTTCGTGAGTATCTTATTGCCATTGAAAATGTGTTTTGCAGGGTACCTACACCAGTGGCTATTGTAATAAGTGCAGCTGTATTTGCACTTGCACATCTCACTCCTGGAGAGTTTCCCCAGCTGTTTGTGCTAGGTAGCATGTCTACCAAAGAAATCAAATCATATTTGTGCATCACCTCGGGCGCACATTAATGTACTTCAGGTTTCATCAAACACATTTTTATCTCATATACTTTATGGTCTGTATAGGCATTGCTCTGGGATTGTCGTATGCTCAAACTCGCAACCTTGTAACTCCCATCACAATACATGCTCTCTGGAACTCAGGAGTGATCTTGCTTCTGACCTTACTTCAGGTAAACAAGATTTCGGAGTATGTAAGTTATGGTTATAGTTGAGTCCGAATTCCGAAGCTGAAGGGTAAGCATCAAGTACTCTTTTTCTTTGCTAAAACCAATCTTCTTGTTTATGTGACAGCTACAAGGGTACGATATCAAGGAACTGTTGCAGACAACCTGATAGGATAGTAGTTGAATATGTATTACGTTGATGGTAATCGACACAGAGGATTGCTTAAAAGTCGTCAAAAATCAGGATCTTTAATCTTTTTGGTGCTTGTTCCAGATCAATAGGCAAAAGTTAATATGTATTAGAGGCATTAAACCTACTTTCGGCTCTACCAGTGGTGACACAGAACGTACAAACAATGTACTGTGGGATTGCTTTCATATATACCATTTACGGCGTATAGTGTATTACTTTTGTTTGACTAAGTTCTCTTTTTTGGTTTGGTTGTTGACTAAGTTCCAAGTGTCACGGGCCATATGTTGCAAACAAAGAAAACGCCCAAGACATCATATATCTAAGCCCATAAAGCCTTGTCTTCATAGAAGCTTCCGGAACATCCCGGAAAAATCGAGAACATGGCGGAGCGTTCAAGATAATCTAGGGCATTCCGGAACAATCCACACAAGTGTACAAATTCAAGCCTCACCTAGAACAATCTAGATTAGGCAAGTTGTATCTAGAACTATACTAGATATTTTTGGATGTAAGTAGGGAATTCTAGAACCCTCCATTGAGGAGGTTACTTAGGCCTATAAATAGGAGGCAAGGCCATTTGGCCAAAGCATCCAAGAATTGTAAGCAATTGTAAAGTTCTCCTAAGTTTCAATACAAAGCTTCCATTCTCCCATCTTCTAAGTGATTTTGGCATTCTCCAAGCTATCTTAGCTTTCTTAGTGATTCAATCCGGGGAAGCGAGGCTTCAAAGGCTTACTTAGCTTGTTCATCGAGGTATTCAAGTCTAAGTGCCGCACGGGCGGAAGGCTTAAAGAGTCATCCTGTGACAGCTGAGCTGGTATCAGAGCCAAGCTCGTGAATCACTGAAGGAAAGTAGGATATGGCAAGTGGAGAGATGGTGTCCGGAGTCTCCGATATAAGGGAGCGTACTGCCGAGGTCCAAGACGTTGCCAAGAGCAAGCCAAAGTTAAAGGACTTGCAAGCATCGATGGAGACCATGGAGGAGCGACTTGAGAAGGTGGAACAAACCATACTCGAGTTCGATACTTGACTTGATGAGGACGTTGTCGACAAGGAGGAAATCCAAACCATGGTGGACAATGGTAAGGATGAACTGCGTGGCTTCGTGGAAGGGCTACGAGATGAGCTCCTTGGCGCCCTCAACACCATGGCAGACAAGATGCGGAGGGAAGTCCAGGTTCACCTTGACAACATAGAGGCAAGGTTTGTGGCGCTTCAAGAAGAGATAAAAGACACAAGGGAACTTAAGGGAGATGTGGCGTTTTGTAAAGAAGCAGTCGTGAAGCAATTCGTGCAAGGGCCGAGGGAAATCAAGGCGTTGGACTCCAAGGTAATCGACTCCTTTAAACCCAAATCCTATAATGGGAAAAGGGAAGCAAAGGAGCTCGACACATTCGTGTGGAACGTGGAGCGATACTTCAAGTACCTGAAGCTTGAAGATGACGAGTCCAAAATCGCAACGGCAACCATGTTCTTAGCTGACAATGCCCTTATGTGGTGGCGTCGTCGGAGCATGGAGATTGAGCAAGGTATGTTCTCCCTCACCACTTGGGATGAATTTAAGAAAGATCTTATGTTGCACTTCTATCCCCAAAATGCCAAGTACGAAGCCAAGGAGAAACTAAGGTGGCTCAAGCAAACGGGGAGCGTCAAAGACTATGTCAACACCTTCGTGAGTTTGTTATTCGAGGTGCCCAACATGTTAGAGGAAGACAAGCTCATGTACTTCATGAGTGGACTGCAAAATTGGGCAAAACTCGAACTACAAAGGAGACACGTGCAAACATTGTCTGATGCCATTGCCGCCGCCGAATCCTTGATTGAGTTTAGATCAAGCCACCAAGGTGATTCCAAGTCCACGGGGAAGAGGGGTAACCATGAGAAAAGTGGGGGAGCACATAAGCCGAAGGATAAGGCTGAGACAAGCAAAGGGGCTGAGACAAGTAAACTGAAGGAGAAGAAAGCCGATAAGCATAACAAAAGCAAGGGTAAGTCTTGGCAACCCACTTGTTACTTATGCGACGGCCCTCACATGATGCGAGATTGCCCACAAAAGAAGGCCCTTAAGGCCATGACTTTCAAGGAGGACAAGGCCGAGGAGAGTAACGATGCAAGGATGGGATGCATCCGTCTGCTGAATGTCATCCAAACAACCCTTCCACAACCTAAGGCTCAAGTTGAGGGAGAATCATTGTTCGTCGACGTCAAGACTGGTGACAAGACGACGCGTGTGTTGGTGGACACGGGAGCAACCCACAACTTCATGACGTCGGAGGAAGCTATAAGGCTTGGCCTCCGAGTCACAAAGGAGCCCGGTAGCGTGAAGACGGTAAATTCCGCTACCACCCCCATTGTCGGAATTGCGCGCAATGTACAAGTAGACATTGGCGCATGGAAGGGAAAGATCGACTTCACCATAGTCAAGATGGACGACTATGGCGTAGTCATTGGGTTAGAGTTCATGGACAAGGTACGAGCCTTTCCCATTCCCTTCTACAATATTTTCTGTATCTTGGACGACGGAAGACAACCTTGCCTGGTGTCATTGGAGAGGCAAGCCAAGAAGTGTACCCAGCACTTGTCGGCAATTCAATTTGCCAAGTCCTGGAATAAAGGCGAGGCCACATTTCTTGCAACCCTAATGTTGAATGAAGGGGAGGAGAAGCACGGGCCTTTGCCGAAACAAGTGGAAGCAGTTCTTATGGAGTTTGCGGACGTGATGCCTAAGGAACTGCCAAAGAAGTTGCCACCAAGGAGAGAGGTCGACCATGCGATTGAGTTGGAGCCTGGTGCTAAGCCTCCCTCCAAATCACCTTATAGGATGTCGCCACCCGAGTTGGAAGAATTGAGGAAGCAACTCAACGAGCTACTTGATGCTGGCTACATCCAACCCTCTAAGTCTCCATATGGTGCACCCGTCTTGTTCCAACGCAAGAAAGAAGGTAGCCTAAGGTTGTGCATCGACTATCGAGCATTGAACAAGATTACCATCAAGAACAAGTACCCACTTCCGTTGATCGCCGACTTATTCGATCAACTTGGTGAAGCAAGGTACTTCACAAAGTTAGATCTTCGATCAGGATACTACCAAGTGAGGATAGCCCCTGGAGACGAATCGAAGACGGCAATGGTGACCAGATATGGATCGTTCGAGTATAAAGTCATGCCATTTGGTCTGACCAATGCCCCTGCAACATTCTGCACATTGATGAACAAGGTATTCTATCCTTATCTTGATAAGTTTGTCGTGGTTTACATTGATGATATTGTTATCTATAGTAAGACATTGGAGGAGCATGTCAAGCACTTGCGCATAGTGTTCAAGACCCTTCGGGAGCATGAACTCTATGTCAAGAAAGAGAAATGCTCATTTGCCACAAAAGAAGTAGAATTTCTTGGCCACAAGATAAAGGAGGGGAAACTTATGATGGAAAAGGGCAAGATCAAGGCCATTCAAGAGTGGGAACCGCCGACCAAGGTACCAACACTACGATCCTTTCTGGGGCTAGCCAACTACTATCGGAGATTCATTAAAGGGTATTCAGCCATAGCGGCACCCTTAACCGACCTTCTTAAGAAGAACAAGGCATGGGAATGGACAGACCGGTGTCAAGAGGCCTTTGAGAGGTTGAAGAAGGCCCTAATGGAGGAGCCTGTACTAAGGTTGCCCGACCTTAGTAAGCCATTCGAGTTGCACACTGATGCTTCCGACTTTGCCATAGGAGGAGTGTTGATGCAAGAGGGACATCCGATAGCCTATGAAAGTCGCAAGCTAAACAATGCCGAGAAGAGGTACACGACCCATGAAAAGGAGATGACCGCCATCGTCCATTGCCTTAGAGTTTGGAGGCATTACTTGCTTGGTACTCCCTTCATCATCAAGACGGACAACGTTGCCACTAGCTACTTTCAAACCCAACAAAAGCTCACACCTAAGCAGGCAAGGTGGCAAGAGTTCTTAGCGGAGTTTGATTACAAGCTAGAGTACAAGCAAGGAAAGGAGAACGTGGTGGCCGATGCTCTAAGTAGACGAGTAGAGTTAATGGCTACGGTACTTAAGCCGCAAAGCCATCTCTTGGGCCGTGTCCGAGAAGGTTTGTCACATGACGTCCAAGCCAAGAACATTGTGGAGTTTGTCAAGGATGGGAAGACAAGAAGGTTTTGGCTTAAGGACGGCCTGCTATACACCAAGGGCAAGCGGATCTATGTCCCAAAATGGGGAAGCTTAAGGAAAGAAATCCTGAAGGAGTGCCATGACTCAATGTGGGCAGGACATCCTGGCACTCACCGCACGTTGGCTTTGGTGAGCGATGCTTATTATTGGCCACAAATGCGGGATGATGTAGATTCATACGTGAAAACTTGTCTTGTGTGCCAACAAGACAAAGTGGAACAAAGGCAACCGGGAGGACTGTTGGAACCACTTCCCACCCCATCAAGACCATGGGAGTGTTTAACCATGGATTTCATCACACATTTGCCCAAGTCTGATGGATGTGGATCTATCTTCGTCGTGGTCGATAGATTCACCAAGTATGCCACTTTCATACCCGCACCTGTGGAGTGCACAGCCGAAGTAGCTGCACTCTTGTTTCTAAAGCACGTGGTGAAGTATTGTGGAGTTCCGAGGAGCATAGTCAGTGATCGAGATGCTCGCTTCACGGGTAGGTTTTGGAAGGAGCTCTTCAAGCTACTTGGCTCAAAGTTAGACTTTTCCACCGCTTTTCATCCCCAAACTGATGGACAAACGGAGCGGGTTAATGCATTGTTAGAGACTTATTTGCGGCACTATGTTAGTGCCAATCAACGAGATTGGGCTAAGTTACTTGATGTTGCCCAATTCTCTTATAACTTGCAACGTTCGGAGTCGACGGGGAAAAGTCCGTTCGAGTTGGCTATAGGGCAACAACCCTTGACCCCGAACACGGTCGTGACTGGCTACACGGGGAATAGTCCAGCCGCTTTCAAAACCGTTAAGGAGTGGCAATTAGCCCACGAACTTGCTCGAGCTCATTTGGAGAAGGCTTCAAAGAAGATGAAGAAATGGGCGGATCGTAAGCGAAGGAATGTGGAGTTCCAAACCGGCGACCAAGTCTTTGTGAAACTTAATGCATCTCAGCACAAGAGTACTCGTGGCTTGCACAAGAGCTTGTTGCGGAAATATGAGGGACCATTCCCTATCATCAAGAAGGTTGGCAAAGCCGCTTATGTCGTGGAACTCCCACCTCGTCTCAAGTTTCACCCGGTGTTCCATGTGAGCAACTTGAAGCCTTATCATGCAGACAATGAGGAACTAAGCCGAGGTGAGTCTCATCGAGCACCCCCTTTGATGACGGAGGCATTTGACAAAGAAGTGGAGAGCATCGAAGCCAAGCGTGTCGTGGTGCGACCAAGACAACCAAAGCATGTGGAGTACTTTGTCAAATGGAAAGGGCTACCATACTCCGAAGCAACCTGGGAGAATGAGACGTCCTTATGGCAATATAAGGACCTGATTAATACATTCGAGAGGCAAGAGTCGACGAGGACGTCGACGGCTTAAGTGGGGGAGGATGTCACGGGCCATATGTTACAAACAAAGAAAACGCCCAAGACATCATATATCTAAGCCCATAAAGCCTTGTCTTCATAGAAGCTTCCGGAACATCCCGGAAAAATCGAGAACATGGCGGAGCGTTCAAGATAATCTAGGGCATTCCGGAATAATCCACACAAGTGTACAAATTCAAGCCTCACCTAGAACAATCTAGATTAGGCAAGTTGTATCTAGAACTATACTAGATATTTTTGGATGTAAGTAGGGAATTCTAGAACCCTCCATTGAGGAGGTTACTTAGGCCTATAAATAGGAGGCAAGGCCATTTGGCCAAAGCATCCAAGAATTGTAAGCAATTGTAAAGTTCTCCTAAGTTTCAATACAAAGCTTCCATTCTCCCATCTTCTAAGTGATTTTGGCATTCTCCAAGCTATCTTAGCTTTCTTAGTGATTCAATCCGGGGAAGCGAGGCTTCGAAGGCTTACTTAGCTTGTTCATCGAGGTATTCAAGTCTAAGTGCCGCACGGGCGGAAGGCTTAAAGAGTCATCCCGTGACACAAGGAAGACGTACAAACAAAAGAGAAAATAATGAGAAAATAAAGAAGGAAAATATTATGATATAAGTAGTATTGTTGTATTCCAAGATGTCATTGGCCCGTGTTTCTCACTTGTTTGTTGATAAAAATGTACATGCAACCTTCTTAATTGGAAAGGTTATGCAATGGTCATGGGCGCATTGGTTAGAACAGATGTGCACATCTTATACATTTGAAAATAAATCTCTTTCCTCTTAGTTTAGATTAGCTTAAATAGAGTATCGTATCAATTCCAGATAAAAAGTGAGATACTTTAGTCTTGAAATTCCGATTTAACTAATTATTTCCTCTTAACGAAGTAATAGGGTCAATTCACCTTCATCAGTTCACACAGTGACACAAATTAACATAATCTAGGCAAATATTAGGATTTAAGTGATGTAATTATGAGATACATAATTTTTTGGGAATTGCTATTAGTATTCCAAAAATCTCATTTTGCACTTTAAATTTTCTATAATTAAAAAAAAAAATACACTTGTGAGGAGTGTAGAATGAGATTTTTAAAGTGTTAATAACAATTTTCTTTTTTATACAAACGATATTAAAGGAGAATTTGAACACATAATTTTTCGAGAACATAGATAAACCTCTTAACCATTTCAATTATAAGCTGATAGTGAATATTAATGAATATTAGGCATCAACTACAAGTGAGTGCGGTTGGTAAAATTCATAAACCTTGTTAAGTGAGTGTTAGGTTGGCCCTTTGCCAATTTACATGGTAGAGTTAATGAATTGTTGAAATGGAAGGGTGTGGGGGGTTTATAATGTTTCACGTAGAAAGAGGTGTACAGATGCTTGGGGTTGAAGAGTTTGACCCTTTTTTTTAAAGACTTTGGTTGCATGCTTGGGGAAGTAATTCTAGGTCAATCAGCAGACAAAATGGGTTCCAACCGAGGGTAAGAAATTTGGGGAGTTACACTGACTTTGGAGTCCCCAAGTTTTGGCATTTGACTCTGTGAAAACCCATTTTTCACCTTAAATACTTGATTACTAGAGTACACTTGCCAACCAGCACAGCAGAGTAGACCTTGTTTTTAAGCAAACTCAAGTACTGTATGACCAACTGGACTTTGAAACTGATTCATATTTATTTTAAAAAATGAGCCTGGTCCCTTAGTAACATATTATTGCCTCACACCTCAAGTATTTCGCTTAGACAAGGTATTCATAAAACTAATAAATAATATCAGATTAATTAACAAAAGATAATGCTAAGGAGATCAAATTCTTAAACCAAATTTTGTAAACTAAGTAATGTGGCTGTTGATGATTGTATTATTACTTAAGTGTTAAAAACCTATAGCTTTCTTTCCCGACCCATATATGCTTATTACGACACAACAAGCAATTATAAGATACGATTTTCGTGAAATACTTGGCAAGTTAATATTCACTGTAACTGGTCTAGTGATATTAGTTTTGACTTTGGGATGAAGTTTAGAATTAAAAAAAAAAATGCAAAGGAGACGTTCATGAGTGGGACTCTTTCTAAACTCTATCACCTTATATTTCTCACTTTTGAGAGAGCCTCCTTAGCATTTCTCTTTAAAAAAATGACATTGTGAAATAATAAATAAGTTGGCTATTTACACTAATAACATGACTTGAATGTGACAATTTTTTTTTTCAGTCACTTAATCATGTAGTTGTATTGTATAACTTGTATTTTTCATCATATATTGTCATAAAATTTATTGCAAATGGCTTGTAGATTAGTTGGTTAAAAGCATTCGTCCTTGCACCGGAGGTCCCATATTCGAATCACCTTCTTTATAGTTTAATGTATATTGTCCTATCATTCGTTAAAATAAAAAATATAAAAAAGGGCAGTCATAAAACCTAATGTTGAGGTATATAAAATATCTCTTAAAAAAAATCCAAATACAATGACCACATGGACACTTAGTATGCATAGTCAATTGAAACCTTATCACAGGTAAGCAAATCCTATCTACGTCACCTCCACGCGATAGGTATCAAAACCTATATATCCACATTACCTACACTTTTGGTATCAACCTCATCCACATACCTACACATTTGGTATCAAACCAATCCACATTACTAATATATAAGACTCAAATCTCTATTGATTTTTAAGCTAAAAATCAATTTGTACCACATAAATAACATTAAATTAGAAAAGTATTGCTGACAAAGAAAAACTGTAGAGGGTAAAGTAGGCATGAAACAAAATCATAAATGAGAACTCTAAGCTATTAATTGCCCTCATTATCTCAATATGATATATTTTTTAACATGAAAAAAATAGTCAAAAGATGTGTGGGTTTTTCCTAAAATATTCTAATGCAATTGGGTTGAAATCTGCTTTTCTATAGTTTTCATCATATATAATCATGAAGTTATATAACTATAGTGACACAAAATTAAACATGCATTACAGCACGGAAAATTAGAAAAGAAAAAATTGAGGGCAACACGGGCAAGAAGTTGTATATTTAACATATAACCATCAACATAATCATTGAGGGATTAGCTTTCCTACTACCTGTAAAAACTATTGTAATTAATTTGAAATTTCCAGATAAGATGAGTAAATACTAATTAATTAACTTAATTAAGTCTCTGACTCTGATCAGTTTCTGAAAGATAGGTGGAACGATTCTCCTGAAAGGTCAAACACATAATTTCACCATATCTACATGTAAAACGTAACCTGTATTGTGTATCTATCCAGGGCAAGTGGTCCATATTGGCTAGATTTGGAGGGTAATAGCCAGCTGATAAACCTGCAGATGAGTGAGATAATGACGCTAAAGTTATTCAACCTATTGAACCTGACAAAGTCAGTGGAATAGAAGCTCTGGGAATGGAATAGAAACGGGAATTTCGGATTCTGAGAAACTAATATAATATCACTTAATTATAATGATGGGATCCTAATAAGTCCTCTCATAGGAATTCAAGTTCTAAAATATTGATACTGTTTGAGCATTGTCTTGGAGGTTGGCTCAGGTCCACGCTTCCAAACACCAATTCAAACACCTCAAATTTAAAACTAGTACTTGCTTGGAAGTTTTCCTTGTCTTGATTTGTAGTGGATAGACCAAAACTTAATTATTACTAATAAACAATCTTTGTAGATTAAACTTAATTAAGTTGGTCACACTAGTGTATTTTTTCAAGTTCAAATCTCTCGTTCTAAAAGTTGAGGAGAAGATCAGGGCTAGTCAAGTTCTCTATAGTAGTGTGCTCATCCTTGTATGGAACTTCGAATGCTCATTTTCGTAGTTTAGATGAATATATGTAGAAAACGCTTTTATTAAAAAGCATATACATTTAAGAAATATTATTTAATAAAAAAAGATTCATAATCCCTATAAGTTGGTGGTGATAATGGGTGGGTTTCCTTGAGATTCCAATACTTGGATTAATAAACAAAACCCTAAATTGGGTTCATTAAGGTCCAAGTTAGAAACAAGGGTCTTCTTGTGGAAATCTATTTTCTTGACTTTCAGCTTTAATTTTTTTTCTTGGTAGGTGTAATTTTAATTTGATTTTGATTCCAATATTTAAGAGCTCCCTTCTAATTTAATTTCAATCTGTACTGCTGTCTGAGACTGTGAAGTAGCCAACGTGATCCTCGCAAGACACACGCACTCATATATATTAAGTCACCAGAAAAGGCGGCTGATCCTTCGGAGGCAGAACCCTCCTCAGGAAGCATATATTTTCCCTACAAATTAACTCCAAACCCTCACCGCCATCTTGAACTCGTTGCTTTCACTCCACCTCCTTACCTCTTCTTCTTCTTCGTTCTCGTTCTGTGTGTTTATCTTTTCTAGCTACAGGTAGGGTTTGCGTCTTACTGCAGTTTCAAGCATATTCAGGTGTTATATATGCACACAGGAGCACTGTAATTAACCTTAACATTAATTTCTTCAGTTTCTCACTGTTGGGTAACTTTAAATAGTTATTGAGAAGCAGTATATACCTACCAGTACTTCAGGGCTTTGTAGAAAAAAATGGATGAGAGAAGTGATAATATTGGAGGAGAAAAAATGGATGAAGTGATGCTGCCAGGGTTTCGTTTTCATCCAACTGATGAGGAGCTGGTAGGGTTTTATCTCAAGAGGAAGGTTCAGCAGAGGCCCCTTTCTATTGAGCTCATCAAGCAACTCGACATCTATAAATTTGACCCCTGGGATCTTCCAAGTAATTTTTCAAAACATAATCTTACATATTCATGCATGACTAAAAGAACTTCCATCTCTGAGTAATATTAATTATATAGCAGCTTTTTCTCTCTTATGTGTTCTTTGATATGCCCACTATGTTTTTAACACTATTACATAGAAGTTTTGAACCTAATATATATCTATTATATATGTTTGTGTATATGTAATCTCTGTTTTTAGGTTAGGGTTTCACTTCCAAATTTGTTCAGAATATACAAGGGCTTTAGTTGCATCTGTTTTGAACAGGTTAGCCATAAACTTTTTAACTAACTTTTTTGCATGATATGTGTAGAGCTGGCAGCTTCTGGGGAGAAGGAGTGGTATTTCTACTGTCCAAGGGACAGAAAATACAGAAACAGCACAAGGCCTAACAGGGTTACCGGAGCCGGATTCTGGAAAGCAACAGGAACCGACCGTCCCATCTACTCATCCGAAGGTGCATGTAGTTCCTCCAAGTGTATTGGGTTGAAGAAATCTCTTGTTTTCTACAAAGGAAGAGCTGCCAAAGGGGTCAAAACCGACTGGATGATGCATGAGTTTCGTTTACCTTCTCTCACGGATTCACTCCCACAAAAGAGATCATCATCGTTCATGGACAAATCTATTCCTGCAAATGTAAGCAAAGAAAAACTATTTTTCTATATATGCATCATTATTTTCACTAAATATTTGATTGTTATATTGTTAAACTGTCAATCTGTTGTTGTCGAACTTGTGAGATTAGTTGACAAAAACATTTCCGATGCTAATATATACACATTGCAGGATTCATGGGCAATATGCAGGATATTTAAGAAAACAAATTCAAGTAGTGCTCACCAAAGAGCCCTTTCTCATCACTCTTGGGTGTCTGTCTTGCCTGAAACAAACACATTTGGTGATCATATGTTAGGCTCCAAAGGTGCACACAATACAACTCATCAACATCATGAGTTTAGTTCAGAGAGCATGTCAATACTGACATCAAAAACCGACTTCTCTGGCAACAACAATGACATACAAATCTCATCCACAACAAGCAACATATCCCCTCTAGATATTTATCTTAACTCATACAAACCCGTAAACCCCTTGATGATGGGTTGCAATGTCAAACTACCCTATCAGTACTTTCCCATTTCCTCCAATTTTCCCAGTGGATCATCAGAGTACTTTTCTAACCCTAGCTTCCCATTTCCATCACCTCTAGAAACTTCATCCGGACAATCAGCGGCAAAATGCACAGTGGATGTGCCCTCGTTGTTGTTAAACATGTCATCCTCGATGCTTGGAGATTACAATGGCAGCAACAACGTCAAGGGCGCCCCTGCAGAGAGTACTAATTTTGACTTTAGTACTACTAATGGAGGCTTTTCGTCGATGGCATTGCCACATCATCATGAGGTCATGCAAGGAAGTAATAATAACCTTGGCAATGTTTATGACAATATAGCTGGGTTGATTAAAAACATTCAAAATGTGAACTCGAACGTGACAGAAGAAAGAGACGATCAACAGTGGGAGACAAGTGCGAGATCAAATATTGGGTTTCCATTGATGAGTAGTTTGCCTTTGCCTGTGGATGTAGGAGGAGGGGATGCATGGAAGTCGAGTTTGACGTGGGACTCTTCGCCATGTCCGACTGAAATGTCCACAACCAGATGCTATACTTAAACTTGTCACGTAATTAGAAACATTGCATAATTACTAATGTTTCTTAGCTTTTTAGTTTGTGCTAGCCATAGGCTATAGCTCATTATTTGATTAAGTTTCGTGTTTGTAGAATTCTTTTTGCTAATTGAACTCCAAAGTGTATGATTAAGGAAATAGAACGTTGATCAGGTTTGACATGTTTGGGGTCCTCTATCAAATTAACTAAGTCATGTCCTCAGACTCGAGAGGCCTAAAAACATTAATCAACATGTTTTGTTTTTTTGTGTTCAAAGCAATAACGTGGATGTTGGATGAAAGCTTTATATATGTACTAAGCATTGGATCATATTTGGACCCAAAAACAAAAAAACCAAAAAATTGGATTAGGATTTGCAATGAGCATAGGCGGGATAATTAACGAGAAAGTTTGTAAGTGGCTTGTAACTCAGTTGATTAAGAGTATTTGCCTCTGCAATTGAGATCCAGTGTTCGAATCTCCCTTCTTGTAGTTTAATGTAAATAATTTGTTAAAAAACAGTCGAAGCTTTGGTCTTGTTTGTCTCTTTATAATGACCTTTTTGGTACATGGGGGGAGACAAGAACCAAGGGAGTATGTACTTTCAATTGGATCCGGAGCCGAAATATTCATGAGAGTCGTTAGAACATGGAGAGAGCAAAATGTGAAGCTGAGATAGGCCCATTTGGATATCAGTCTAAGCCCAACTTTCTTTTTTTCTTATTCTTTATCCAAGAGAATTTTACCAAAACATATTCTTGTATCATTCAAAACATAAAAAAGACCAAAATTTTCTAGACCTCTTCCAAGTTGCGAGAGAGAGAGAGAGAGAGAGAGAGAGAGAGAGAGAGAGAGAGGGAGCTGCTGCTATCCTACAATCTTGTCCACAAAAGGGTTCCTGTTCTTATTCATGAAAGCAACCCGATCACCGAGATCACCTAGTCACTCCGTCATCCTCGAGTCGAGTACATTGATGAAAATGGGTTCCTGCTCTTTTTTACTGCATGATCATGATCATGATCTGTCATACTTTTGAGTCATATTTAATCACTTCAAACAGTTGGGAACCGTAGGATGTTAAAGGTAGGACGAACTAAGAAAGCCTCGCTTTTTAAAGAAAGACGGGACATCCTGCACAGAGAAATTTCGTCACTGCGATTCCTAATTGCCAACTACAAACAAGTGATTCTGATATTGATCAGATCATACCAGGAATGCTGTTATGAGGACCAAAGGGAAAGACTGAGTGCCATTAAGGCTGTTGCTACCACTTTTCCATGAGCTGTTGGTACCGTTTTTCCATGAGGCCCGAAGACCCTGGCACTTTTGTCTTGGGTGAATGAACTCACGACAAATAGGTCGCCAGGCTGAAGCGCTTTTCAGCTTGATCTTGTGTGCTTGAGGGAGACGTAGAAAAACCCTTGTTGTATTAGACTGCGAATACTTTCACTTCATGACAGAAGCTAGGTGGTCATTTACTGTTTCCCTTGAAAAATTGCACTTCTATGTCCCCTGGGGCAAGATGAAACATGTAGAGTTCCCACCATTCACAAGCAGAAACATGTAAAAGCCGTGACATAACTACAATCGCAAATAAAGCTAGTAATCTGACACTACACAAATAATTCGAAAGCGTATATGTTACCACTGAAATACAAAACAGGAAATTCCATGGTAGGATGGATTTCTGAAGAAAATGTACTTAACATCATAACTTAAACCATCCACAACAAAATGTAAAGGTACAAATTGGAACACCTCGAAATAGATCCCATAGCTCACCATAAGCCAAAATCAGTGTAGTCTGAAGCTACTTAGAACTCAGTAGAGTTTCATTTGGTCTTTGAAGCTTGCTTTTCCTTTGCCTTCTGGATCTTCAACACCTTTTTCACAATCTTCTGTTCCTCCACCAGAAAGGCCCTGATGATCCTGCAAACCAATAGAAAGCAACTTGTCTAAATCCCATCGGTGCAACATAACATGAAAAGAAGAAGAAAATGTCGTGATGAAATCAATACACGAACCTTTCTTTGACAGCACCTCCAGACAATACACCTCCATAAGCTCGGTTAACAGTCCTCCGATTCCTAGATAATCTGGACCTCTTATACTCAGTAGGCCTCAAGTGAGGGATCTACAAACAATGACAACAATGTATCGCCACTCAGAACAAACTTAAAGCAACTGGACTATGCAATCATTATGCACAATATTGTTTTGCAAACGGAATGTAAAAGTTCAAGGGTACTTTTTACTTCGAGCTTCGAGAAAAGGTTAAATTCATCCATCTCCACACACAATGGTGAACTGAGCATGATATTGATAATTCTAGCACAAATTATTTGAATCCAATTACACGAGGGTAGATCAACAGTTTCATAAATAGTAGCTCCAACTCTAATGCATAACCTACCAATAACTGGCATTATCGTTGCGGCATATCGCTAAGTAAAAGAACTAAACTTTCATTCATTTGCAAATGCAAAACACTGGGAACCCACAAAAATACAACGAATTCCTATTAAATCAACACAAAATGTGAAAACAAACACAACATTTCGAATTTAAACAAGGCAAATACATACCCCTTGAATCCTCTTGCCAGTAACAGGGCACTTGGGCCCGCTTGCCCTCTTCTTAGTCGTCTGATACACTAGCTTCCCTCCTGTAACACCCAAAACAATCATCAATAAAAGCACCAGAACTTCAATTAACACAAATTAAACAAAACCCACAAATCAAAATACAATCTTAATCTCAAAAAACCATCTTAATCCAACATTTCATATGCAAATAAACACAAATTTGACCCAGAAACGAAGCAAACAGAATTAGGGTTTAAGAGCAGTAATACTTAGCTTACCAGGGGTTTTGACGATCCTGTGCTGGTTGGATTTGGTGGCGTAGCTGTGCCGGGCGCGATATGTGAGACGCTGCACCATTTTTGCAATCGAGTTTCAGCTGTCACTCAGTCTAGGGTTTTGTCGAAGATGAAAGGCTTTATACGAACAATTATTTAATGGATTTGCATAAGATCGGAGGGTTGTAATTAGATCTTTGCTTCTTTGCCACCAATGATTTGATGCGATGTCGTTTTAATAAAAAACTGGACTGCTGGTTAGGCCCACTGTGGTAATGTATTGGGCTAGTTAGGCCCACTAAACCCTATCGGACATTGTTTTGGATCATCGTATCAGTCGATCTAATCGTAGTCAAGTTGGTTATAATAGTGTTTTTCTATTTTGAAGTAAGTTCGAATCTCTTTTCCGGTAAAATATCATTTGTGTCAAAATCATTATAACAACAAGTTGCACTACAAGGTATAATTTGGTCTGGGGGCATATACGGTCTTTATTTTTTAGATATGAACTAAATTCGATTCTACATAGATTTGATGAAAAGAAACAAACAAATCGCATTCGTTGGATTAAAATCATATTTTTGAACCAATCGAACTTGTGTAATGGGATGGTATGAGTCTAGTTTCAAATGTTGATGTCTCATCTTTACATGCGTGTGTATTATGAATAGGTTTGACAGGTACGTTCTAAATTGTTATGATTATGATTATAAGTATATAATGACATGCTAATTTCTTGATAATGATGGCCACAGCCGGCCAATTTATTGACTGAGTATTTTGTTTGTACCCAACTTTACATTATCTTTTACAGTTTTTCTCAAATAAGGAATAAAATCGAGTGTAGTTGTGACAAACTCTGAATATCAGATAACGCATTTCTCATCCACACACTTAATATTTGATCGTATATACAAGTTAAATGATAGGTGTTAACTGTTGCTTTCTTTTTGTCGCTACAAAGAGCGATAATCATTATTTATATATCAAATTGCAGGAGGAGAAAAAGCTTGAAGAAATACAAAGAAGTGGAAATTGTGTGGTGAAGAAGTTCAAAAAGCACCAAGAAGGAAGACTTTAGCGTGATTTATTCATTGCTCAAGTTGAATTAAGGTTGATATAAAGAGTCCTAAACTTGTCAAAACTCAAAAGAGAGCCGTTGGTTTCGGTGTCACGAAAGCTAGAGAGTATAAATTTTGTTCGTAGGAAGGTTCAAGTGGAGCCCTCATTTTTGTTCCCATGTTGTTTTTGACATACTTGAGAGCTCATCGACAGGACTTGCCTTTGAAAACGGTCTTCTAAAGAGAGGAGTCCTTGAGAGGGACCACCCTAAGTATCCTATATTTTTATATGAATTGGGAACAAACATACTCCACATGTAATAGAACACTATCACGCAGTACATCATGTTACAACGAGATTTGAGTAGATGATAAGTTATAAGCATGTTGTAAAACACTGCTGAAAGCGTTTTCGGAAACTTTGGAACATTATAAGTAGCTAAAAAGGCTAGTTGCGACAATAGCCTTTGCTTGTCCTTATTTGATTTGTCACTTAAAACTGATTTCATCATATAACAGTATTTTTTTAATAACGATAAAAGTTAGTAAGTTAAATTGTTAATTATTTAAAAAATCGATGAAAATTAAATTCACATCAGTATGCGTAAACATCATTACTTTCAAATTTGCGTTGCCTGCCGCTCTAAGTGACATTTCACAAACAATTTCGGTCGTCTATTTGTAAAGATTTGGGCCCCAAAAGAATGAAGCCATTCCATTGTCCCAATAAGCCCTCACGTATTTGTCAAACAAACCGACCGAGAATGTCAAAAGCATTGCTTCTTTCTTTTTTATTTGTTGCCTAACAAATAATTCATCTTCCAACAAAATCAGTTAAAAATCCAAATTAAAATATGAAGAGATCTAAGTCCCAAGTAAAGTGAGGAAGAATAAAGAACAAGGACTTAACCTTTGATTCTTGACACGTGTGTACAAATAGGGCGGTGGATTGATTACAACAAAATTGGATTAGGAGAATCTCAGAGAGAAACGTGTCATCATCACGATCGTTCATCAACATATATATATACACACACACACACACACACACATACTGGATTATAATTTATATATAAATATATTCATCAGCAATGCTTGCCGTTTTAAGCAACCAATCAAACAAGGAAAGGTGGCGTTTGTACAGGCTCCTGGGCACCGCTTCCATCACCTAAACCCTAATTTTAATTATTATTTTTTGGATTAAGCCAAACCCCTCTCCCGCTTGGCTTGCCTTAAAAGCCCAGGCAATCATCTTTAGCACTCAAAATTAGACAACTGCATGCACAGCATGACAACACATCTTTTACATGTGTCCCTTCTGGGTTCAAACTTCATACCTAATCCGGGCGTCCGTAGTTTATCATTTTCCTCGTTTTAAGTCTAAACATCATGGCAAAGCTACCCACGTTACGTTACTTAATTAGAGCAGTGTGTCGGTTATTTATATTTGTTTTTGTTGAGATGTATCTTAATTTTGATGTAATCTTCCTTTGTTTTAGTACATACATATTACTACAATCACATCTTAAATCAGATATGCAAATTCATGTGTAATAAGTTTTTCTCGACATAACATTACTAAGAACGTCATTTAAAATTGTGGACCCGTTCTGTGCAAGGGGTCTTTCCGTTCTCAGTGATTGAGTGAAATGTGAAGGGAAAACTATGAAAATGAAAGGACCTTGCACAACTTTGACAGACAAGTGAGGATCATAAGTATGGAAATGGTGGATTTGGTGATGTCAGAAGGGAGGCATTAATATTATAAGGCCAAAGAACAAGTTTGATGAAGGAGATTATTAATTTTTGTTTGCTGGTCCCAAATCTATCCCAATTTAAAGAGTCACGGGGACTCGGTTCTAGATCTCGACCTGATAATCTTATGCCCAATCTCATAAAATTTAATTACCACTAATCTTTTTTTATCTCCTCCTACTTACATTTGTGCTGAATGATTTGGAGGTTCTCCAATAGTATCTCGAACCAACAATGGGGAAGGATTCTCGTCGGATTATTTTTCTAAGGATCTCAGGGATCGTGTAATCATGTTCGTTCATCGTACATTGTGCGGTTAGAAATCATTTTAAATTTTAAATTTTAAATTAAATATAAATAGTACCTAATGAAAATTGATCGTACGATATACGATGAACGGATATAATCACACGATCTCCGAAATCCTCAGGAAAAGGATCCGGCGAGGATACTTTTCCCAACAATAGTATCTAAATGTGAATAACACAACCTGTCATACCAATAATAGTGTAATACAATATGATTGAATCATGCTTAACTACTCAAAGATGAGTAGGAATTCCTATTCAAAACTTTTCATGTTCAAATCAGAGAGCTTTATGTTTATGATTCAGTGTTCATATTATGATCACATTGTAAAGATCATTTCTGTAAAAAATAAATTAAATCTAAGATCGTTTAGTTAATATATTGTAGCATTGTAGCAAATACATAAAAGGTTCATAATACTTTTACCAATTTCGTTATCTATTTTTATATAATTCAACAACCAAACGAATTTAGTTTTATTTAAATTTTAACGAAGACGATATTTATAAAGTAACTTATAATATAAATTGTTTTCATTAAAAACGTGAAATTTTATAAATCATCAACAAGCAATATTTTTTAATTTTTTTTATAAGAACCCTCACTCATCCTTTAAATAACTAAATATTATTCAAGTTAAAAATTAATTCAATAAAATTAGGAATGCGAGTGCCCTATAATTTAAGACAAACATGGGGAAGGCTTTGCCTTTAAGCTTAATGGATAATATTAAACATTTAAAGGGAATTTAAAATTACCAAACACGAAATTCCCAAAGGATGCTCAGGCCACCCAAAAATGGAAATATCAAATATTATAATCGTTAAGCCACAAGGAAAAAGACTAATCAGCAGCTAGAAAACAAACAAACATGTCCGCATAAGAAAGCAACTTTATATTACTAATGGAAAGCTAAAAACATCGACTAATTAACTTTGCATTAAGAATAATATCTTTCAGCTAAACATATGATTAACTTTCTCTTTAATCGTTATCCTCTCTAATCCCTTCCTCTCGACCTCGCCAAAACAGTAGCAGATCAGTCAGTACTCGGTAGCCTTAATTAACGAACGTGCTAGCGAATTAACAAGAGATGTTTATACTAATAAGCGTGATTAATTAACTTTAATATCTCCCAAAGCTTCCATCTTTCTCTCTGTTTCAGGACGAAGACGACGACCCATTATTGGAAAGGTGGAAACTTGCTCTGCTGCCTTCGTTCAGGGGGTTGGCATTGACATTGTAGCCGGCGATGTGAGCATTCATGGAGTCAAAACCAAGTCTTTCACCATCACCGTTGATCTCACTGACATTTTTGTTCATATTCCCACCGCCGCCTATGCTGCCGTTTCCACCGCCCGATCTCTCCAATCTCCTCCGACCGTGCTTGTTATTGTGCATCCAAACCTTGAAAACTCCCCTCCCAATCCCCACCTCGCTGCAGAAATCCTCCACCAGTCTTTCTTCGCTCTTTTGCAATCTCCACCCCACTTTCTCGGCAAAAGACGACATCTTTTCCTTCTGCTCTTGGCTGAACCTTGTTCTGGATCTCTTTTTCTCACCTGGGTACTTCTCCGTTTTCTTCACAGCCGTCGGATTGAGTTGGTGCTGGTGGGGGTGCTCATCAGACGGCCCAGAGAAGCCGGAACTGAGAGCGAGCAGCATTTGCGGCGGGGAAGCGAAATAGGAGGGGGGCAAGTGGGAGACTGGCGGTGGAGACTGCGGGCTCAAAGTTGGGTTGGGGCTCGAGCTCGGGCTGGGGCTTGAGCTGTGGTTGTAGTGAGCTGGTTTCGGCGCCGGTAGCAGGCGGTGGGGGTTGCGAATAACATTACTTTTGGGTCTGTACTGGTCAAGGCGGTGGAAGTTGCGGTGACAGCCACAAGCGGCGCATTTTAGCGAGGTCGGGTCAGCTGGGTTGGAGGAGGGGGAAGGCATGAACTCGCCGCAACCGTCGAGAGCGTGGCCGCCTAAGCTGGCAGCATGGTTCTTCAGACATTCTTTGTAGGCAACCACCATTGTCGGCGTCGAGTGAGGCTGGAACGCGCCGTTGGTGAAGGATAAGGACCTGCTGCTGAAGAAGTTGGATTTGGGGTCCGACGGCGAGGGCGGTTCGGTGTCCGTATCTGGGGTTTGGATGGTGGCGGTGACAGTGGTAAAGTTCATAGCTCTAGGCGAGAAGATGCATAAGAAACTGATTAGGGTTTTGTTCTTAGGGTGTGAAAGCTCAAAGTTGAAAACTTTAATGGGGTTTTGGAGGATGATTGGGGTGATGAGGGATGTAATGAGAAGTGAAGACAAATATATAGATGGGGTGTTTAGTGGGGGCAGAGATATTTGATGGGAATTTAATCCAATAATTAGTGGTGTACCTAAACCTGTTTTAGCTCCATAAAAACACAGACCAATATTCTCAACCACCTAACTAAGCTAGGGGAAAAAATCTCTCTCATTTCTTGACGGGATGGGGGTTTAATCTGAGGTAACGTATGTCAGTCTGTGGCTTCATGTGTTTGTTGAGAGCAATAAATTAGGCTCTCATTTAATTCTTTTCATTTTATCCTCTTTTATTTTTGGAGAAAATTGCATAAATGGTATTCCTTTTAACCTTTTCAATTGTGTACAATTACTCATGTGAACGAAATTGATTCCTTATCACAGTGATGGAGAAGAATGTCGGCATAGGATAAAAGTATAGATTTAAACTCCGTCAGCTTTCTTATGTAACATTTAATCTAACAAATCTTTCAATTCATTAAAAAAAAAAAAAAAACTAAAGATACGTTCCAAATTGAATACCATACAACTCTTAAAATACTGGGACCTTTCATCACTCAATAGACATCTCACTGCTGCTAAATTATGTGTTTATACAACTTTTTTCTCCTACAAAACTCAGAACTCATCAAACCTAGACCATGCTAGATTGAAATTACGAAAATAGCTTTTACAAAGTGCCCAGCTTCTTGTCACGAGCCATTATCCGACGGAAATGAGAATGAATGGAAGCAGACATATCACATATGTGCTCGAATATAATTCAAAATTTGAGTGGTCAACTGTAAATTTCTTTAGTCTAGGTGATAATTTGATAAATTGGAAAAAATTCATGTACTATTGTGCAAATTTTCTTTGTTCTTATGTAAGTTTGGAATTTTTGGAGTCAGCGATTCAAATTTTGGACACCTGCCACCCAACGAAACGTGTACGTGTCATGCGACTGAGGTTGTACACATAAGATTCGCAGTTCAAAGAGTACATAGTTTTTTAGCACACAGCTAGCTCCCAGTGCCTTCTGGTGCGCATCGTTTTGCTTTGCCTGTGGCTCTGTGGCCCTGTGGCTCTGGGGATTCCCTCCTCCTCTTCTGTGTTGTACCAAACTAAACCAATTTTTGAATACTTTCTTCGCTTTTTGTCTTGGTATAAATCAAAATTTGAAAGTTTATTAGGACTTTGAAATGAATTATTGAGTTGAATAATGTTTAATTACTCAAAGATAAGTAGAACTTCGTACTTAAAATTCTTCGTATTTGAATTACAGAGTTTTATACTTATGATTAGAATTGTTTATATTACGAGTCACCCTGTAAATATCATCTCAGCAAAAAATGAATTAAAACTAAAATCGTTTGGTTAATATATTGTAGCAAATACATAAACGGTTGTAATGTTTTTATCAATTTCGTACATCTGTTTTTATACACTTCGATGACTAAATGACCTTAGTTTTAATTGATTTTTTGCATAGACGATCTTTATATAGTGATTTATAATGTGAACGATTATGAAGTTCAATGAACTAGTAGTGAACAATTGTGAGTAAGAACTCTTACTCATCCCTTAAGTAGCCAAGTATTATTTTTATTAGATTATAAGGATTGGAACATCAAACACACAAGAATTTCAAAGCAATAGCATGCAATGCCATGTATCACTATAGTATTACACAATATTGTTAGAATTACTTTGTCCCACATCGGTCAGAAGGCTTGAGAACAAGTCCTTTAAATATCATTACCCCACTCTAACTAACACCGAGGCCCTTTGTATTAAAACACCACACTTGACGGATTGAACAAGTGGCCAAGTGGGGACAATATCGATCTTGTTGGAGTGGGCCCACAACCCATCTACTTGAAATTTAAGATGGCATCAGAGCCAAGGGACAAGCCTATACTGCCATGTGAACGGGTAGGTCTCCTTTGACCTCGTGTGAATGAGTGAGCCATGACTTGGCTTCACGTAGGCCAAGAGATGCCACGTGAATGGGTGGGTCCCTAACCTGGCTCTACGTGGTTGGCGATGTGTGGAACTTCATGTGTGACCCATAAAATGGGGTCTCATGTGCGAGGGAGTGTTAGAATTCCTATGTCCCACATCAGCCAGAAGGCTTGAGAACAAACCCTTTAAATAGAATTACCCCACTCTAACTATCACCGAAACCTTTTGTATTAAAACCCCACATCTGGCGGATTGAACAGGTGGCTAAGTAGGGACAATATCGGTGTTGTTGGAGTAGGCCCATGGCCCGTCTACCTAAAATTTAAGATCGTATTAGAGTCAGGGGACGGGCCGGTACTGCCACGTGAACGAGTGGTTCCCCTTTGACCCCGCACGAATGGGTGAGCCCTGACTTGGCTCCATGTAGGCCAAGAGATGCCACATGAATGGGTGGGTCCCCATTGACCCCACGCGAACTGGTGAGCCCCGGCTTGGCTCCACGTGGTTGCCAATGTGTGGAACTTCACATGTGACCCATAAAATGGGGTTTCACGTGTGGGGGAGTGTCAAAATTCCTCTGTCTCACATCGGCCATAAGGCTTGAGAACAAGCCCTTTAAATAGAATTACCCCACTTTAACTAACACTGAGGCATTTTGCAATAAAACCTCATACCTGACGAATTATGTAGGTGGCCAAGTGGAAAGAATATCAATGTTGTTGAAGTGGGCCCATGACTTGTGCTAGGTAGGCAGCCACGGGTGGTAACACACTTTTCGCACAACGAATCCATTTCTCCTCGATCACCATTTCTTCCTTAAATCGGAACTGGTCATCAAGAGAGATGAAACCATGCCACATTTTATAAAACGTTAGGCAAAAACCACCAATCAGAGGAATGGAATTTTTGTTACCACAAATCCACAATTTGCCCTCTTTAAATCAGGGCTTAAGACATGAACAAATAACTTATCAAAAACAAGAAATTTAACTTTTATGCACACATGTCTATGTCATCTCATGTTTTTTGCACTATGCTTTATAACGTTAACACGATAATTGATGTTAAATTGTGATATGACAAAGAGTACACGAAGAAAGCCTCCTTAGCATTTCTTGAAATATAAATTTGACGCGCACTTATATTATAAGCAAAAAATGCTAAGGAAACTCTCTTAAAAGTGTGACTGTCCGTGAATTCTTTGTCACTTTATGTTTTGACACCATGTTTTATAATATTGACATGAAAATTGACGTTAAAATATGAAATGATAGAAAGTTCACAAAGAACCTCACTTTGAGGGATTTCCCTTAGCATTTGTCATTATAACATATTGGTAATATGCAACACCAATTGCTAACAACAGTTACGGTTGAAAAACATAAGAAAGCCTTGAATTAATTGAGTTGAAATTCGAGGCCACAACTTGTCAATTAAACTTATTAGTCCATCCCTCCATCAAATATTGATGATGATGATGATGGCAAATTGACACCATCTTTAGGTTAACTGGATCTTCCAGTAACAAATACAGGCTGCTTGACTAGTAAGAAAAACAAGTCATCACCAGAAAATTAAAAAAAAAAAAAAGTGTTTTCAATCAAAAGTTAAATTTTAATCAAAAGTTAAAGGAGTATGATTCTCTATTATCTAAATCTCCCTTTCTCTCCCATTCATTCTCACCTTCCTCTTGGTTTTTTTCTCTTTTTAAAAAAATCAACATAAAATGAACGAAAAAAAATTTTAAAGTAAGAGAATCCTGTTCTACAATTAAAACGCATGTCGGTTTCTAGTCCTATCCTCAATTATCTTCTCAATGATCCATCCACGCGTTGCAATGGACTGATTGTAGCAAGAAATGCGGCCACGCCCACACACACGCCATGTTTTATATTAATCATGGCAACAGCATTTAGATTAGACATTAGTCATCTCATAACGAAAACAAAAGGCACACAACGTTGGGGTAATCCTCCTCCTAATCTCTCCATCCATTGCTTCAGATGTGATGTTTCCTTGTCGTTTATGTTTATAAACCTCAATTATGCTTTTGTTAGAATCCAAGAAAATAGAAAATAAGATCACTATGGGGTCTCAACTTTCTTCCCAAATCCTATTAAGAAGGACGGCATACATGGTCAGACGTGATTTCAGCTGTTGATACCTTATAGCTTGTAGACCTCACATGTATAAACGGTCACAATTAACTCATGCACATGTGTCCGATCAATTATAAACATATAAATAATCGATCGAAACACAATTTATTTCATATTAAAGTAGAAAAGTTAATTCGTTTTTAAAATACAAAATTATTGTTTAAAAGATTATATCCGTTCTAGCCAATGCACGCCAACGTAAAAAAGAACAAAGATTAGTTGGAATCGAAAAAAATAATGATTAGTGACTTGTATGCTCAACTAGAAACCTAGCGAGCTACTTGGGGTATAGGCCATAGAAAGAGTAAAAAATTGGGGTATAGCGAGCTACTTGGGGTATAGCGAGCTACCTGAGGGAGTCAAAAATTGTTCAAACAACGTTCTGACAATTCTGTCATTCTCCAACAGCACGCGCAATGAGCAAATTGACATAAATGGTAAGGCCACATAATTAGATAGGATGTACCATTCATACATTTTATTTTACTTCTTATATATTTTTTTGTTAATTTTTGTTCGTTGATTTTTTTCAATTTATCCGATCTGATGTCCGTAAATTAGAAGGGTGTGAACATCACATCCCAATTGGATAATCACACTCCACTTATGTCAATTGGCTCTCTCTCTCTTTCTCTCTCTGGTAATATTAGTTTCGAGTGCTTCCTCGATTTTATATTACATTCACAAACCTTCATTGGTTCATTCCAATTTGTCCTTTTTTCAATCTGGGTTCTGTGTCTTTGGCACGCAAGGCAAAACTGAAGAATCTAATTAAGGAAACGCAGGGAAAAAAAAAAAAAAAAAAAGCGAAAAAACCACCTTCAAAATGTGTAGATAATTTTCCACACGCAATGACAAATCCCTCCTGGATCCAATGGTACGTTAGAATAAAATTTGTTACTTCAAAAAAATGCATACTGGGATTTCAAACTCACATTAAAATTAAGAGTTCTAAACTTTTTCTACCTTCACTTAGGCCAGTCTTTTGGAGTTTATAGCACCAACTAATAATATTATGGATGTCGTTTGTGATAAAATTCAACAACTAATGATATGTGAATAAGTGAAAATCATATTAGGGAAGGTAGTTATAAGTTACAGTAAGCTAAAAAGGTTAATAATTATTAATTTGAGATATCGTCATTCTTTTCACGAGACTAGAGACTTGCGAGATGTAGAGCTATATCTTATTAATTAACAGAACCAGATTCCAGAAGGGTCTATTGCCATTACAAGTGGCAGGTGTGGGCACCATTTTATAATATGGACCATCAAATTTTTATCCTTTGCTGAGCACGCAGTAGAGAGAAGGGGATAATATATCACAAGAGCTGCTTGAAATTATATTTATGGGGTGGATCAGCATCCACCTAAAAGCATTTATGTTTATTCATGCAATATTAGTATTACACAACAAGATAAACACCCAACCAGCTTCCACCCAAAACTAAAATATCCTCCACTTCCCACACAGAGCCTGCTAAATCCCCCAAAGGATGGATAAGCATTATCTTATTACTATTTTTGCATATGTAATCACATCACTAATCCCCTTTTTTATTTTCTCTAATTATTCATTTGTTCTTCAATCATGCAGCAGCAAATAATTTAGATTTTGCTTCCAAAAGATAGATACAAAGTAAAAATAATATTCGTTTTCAAGTAAGGGTTGTGTCTAAGTCGAATTCTAACACATGCATTATAGAAATTGTAGATTAGTGGATAATCTCTTTTATCTTGATGCCATCTCCAAATAAAAATGAGTTATCGTGGGCAGTAGCTTTGAAGTCAAGGACAAACTTATTAGCTTTAAGATGAACCTATCTTTGTAAATAAGCATTACTGCTTAAACATCAAGGGTAATTCAATACTTCAAGCAAACATTTTAAAATATGCTTAATGGAGGAGGGTGATTTGTTAATCAGAAAGCACGATCTCGAAAGAAAATGAAAAATGGTTTCGATTACAATGTTCGTATGGTGAAGATACGTTAATCATAAGTGGAGAGACAAGTAAGTTCCTCACGAGAAGAACTCTTAACATTATTAAAAAAATATCGCTAAATCAATAGTTAGTTAATTGCAATGTTACGTCGAAAATAGAAAACGTACATAAATTGAAAAGAAAAACTATGCTCAGAATATTATCTTAGTTTAAGCCAAAGTGCTATTCAAAGGTCCATAAGCTCCAATCAGAGGGCCAGTAATGTTTTGAACATATGATTCCATACCGTTTGGAATTGAAAACAACATATAAACCAACTAATTAAATCATATAAGAAATGATGAGAATTCCAATATATGAAACATAAGATAGGGAGTTTGACAGTTACCTAAAACAAGTAGAATTGTAAGATGAACTAGCAGACATTATAGGAAGAAAAGTTATGTTCACAAGGCAAAGACATTTGGCACAATCCAAGTTGCAGGTTTTGCAAAGTTAGTACTGGGGTGTTGGTTCTTCTGAATTGAACATAACCATGTCTCACTCAACAAATCCTTGCCGTTTTCTTCTATATTCATTCGTGTAGTGTACGCAATTTGGTGTACACTCAGGAAACTTGAAGCCACAACAGAGAATGAACCTTTGCTATCGACAAACCAAGCCTCATCTCCAATGCTTTTCACCTCAACATGCTCAACAGCTTTATCATGGAATACCAACTTGTAAACGATGAATTCTATACTCATGAGGAAGGGCTCTCATCGTTGTTCGAACGCTTCGAACATAGAATAGGTCTCCCTTCGTTGATTCCACAATATATACCCAACTAGAAAATCCCAAGTCTGCACTAGGTACAAAATTCTTTGTTTAACGTACCAACCTTGAGTGTCACCACATGCCCACAATTTCCAATTGCATAGACATGGCCTTTGTAAAATACATCAGTCATTTCCTTACTAAAAGAAGTCCAATAGTTGTGTCCTGCATTTGTAATAGCCAATTTGGGATCTTAATTACCATATAACGCGGCGACCACTTAATTGTCTGGATTCAATTTGGGATCAGCGACAGTACAACCTTTCGAACTTAATCCTTGAAAGGATTCGTGTGGTGTTTTGGGATCATATCTTTTGCTTTCAACTCTAGAGGAGGCAGACGAATGGTCGCTTCTTTTCTGAAAGAGTTTACGAGAGCTATGATCATAGGTAGGTCTACCAGATCTATTCTGGCCAACCAACCATGGCTAGAGCCACAACACCTCTCACCAGAAAACACTTGTAACGTAAAATTCGTGTAAGCTTTCCTTTCAGAAATGCTGTACACTAATCTGTAGTTTGTTGTGTTAGTATTTCCTTTCGATTCTGATTCAGAAGGGATCAAGAGCATAGGAAGTAGTTCCTGACACATTTGGGTCGCCTGAATATACTCTTTTGAATGACAACGCCATTCCTTGCGAACAGCAGAGAAGCGACGATGGTTGCTCGTTTCCAACAACTTATCCAGAATCGGATAGATAAGGTCTTCACAAAGACTGGCCCATTCTGATACTACTGATCGGTGGTAACTAGTATTGTCGGAGTCATCCGCTTGTTCCTAACCCTAAGATAGCGCTTCTTATTCGACCTACAAACAAACGTTACATGACAACAATTCATTGTCAATCATAAACCTACCAGCAATTATTTATCATACGACCAAATTCAGCGGAAAAAAAAAAAAAAAAACCCAAGTGAACAATTGAAAACATGCAGTTCCTCTTTGAATCAAGAACTAGTTGGTCTTCCTTTATAAAAATACTGAAACCCTAATAAATAAGAGTGACATAATTTCACTGCGCAGTTATTAGATAAACAATACATTATGTTGTGGAAAACCGATTATTTGGATTGGTTCGATTAATAGTTTTAAGTTGATATTCTGCCTAATTCAAGTCCTCGAGTTAACACATTTTCAAGTGTGATGTTCTGCATAGTCCCCGTCTCATTAGGAAGGCCTCTCACCGATGTCGAAATACTTGCAACATGCAGTAGATCTCCCTTAGTTGACTCCACAATATATTTCTCCCACAACATAATCTCCGCCAGCAAGTTTTGGGAGACGTACTAAACAGAAAGTGCCTTTCCGTTTGACGTCCTAACCACACCTTCCATATCTCCATATTCTCCCCTTCTGCCGTTCTGCGGGCATGGCGGTTTATATACATATTTTCATATTTTGCGATTGTGTAGCCAAGGCCTTTATAAAAGACAGCATCACGAATGTCTCCTTCGAATTTAGCGGAAGGGGTCCAAAATTTTTGTCCCAGTTTAGTGAAAGCTAACATGCCATCCCTACGGTATTAATGCAACAACTATGTAATTGTCAGGACCCAAACTGGGATCGGCGGAGAGGAAAACCTTACGGACGTAATGCTCGTAAGGGTTCATGTCATCTGTTGGCATCTTATCTCGCGCTTCAAATTCATGAGGGAGACGAATTTTCTGGTAGGGTTCTCAACCGTTGTAAAAGGGTTTACAAGAGTGATGTTGATAGGTTGGTTTGCTAGATCTATTGGAGTTGGCGCTGCTTGTATGCAAAGAGTTTCCTTTACCGGTTTTATTGGCGATTTTATGGGTAAAGTCTCTCATGTGGCGGGTTATGAAGTGACTGAACTTCTAGTTGCCGGGATTGAAGTTTGTTTGGCTTTGTAGCGCTATTTGTGTTCTTGTGCTTGTCACACTAAAGGATCCGCCAATATGGTGGCTATTAGATTGGCCAAACTGGCTTTGTTTTTTTTGTTTTGGAGTTATTTCTATTTGAGGATCCGTCAGATTTAATTCAGGTTGCCTTCTTTGTAATTTGTACATTTTCTTAAAACGCTAATAAAATTGTTGTCGTTTTGCCTCAAAAGCAAAATGTGGGAATCGGAACACAGGACGTAAACTCTACAATGAACCGTCCAACACTTGAATTCCCAATAATTAATTATGTTCCTACCCTTCTAAACCCAATATGTTCCATTTCATAAAGTCCATGTTCTTACTCACTCTGGATGTCAACTTACTGCATTGTAAACCCATTCTTGCTGACAAATAAATCTATGTTCTAAACCCATTGTAACATTCTAGTAAGAGAGCTGTGTGATTACAAAAGAATTTCACTATAATATGTAAGAAAACTCAAACACTGATGCAAACGAAACAGAACATTGTTCTTCAGAAAAATATATAAAAGTAGAAAAAATTTGAACACCTATATTCTTTCATTCATTTTGGAGGCGCCGCCGTCGTCTCTAATGCCTCTCATTCATTTATGATCTTGGCTCAAAATATAGAGATGGCGTTGCCTCCACAGTCGTTGAAACCCTTCAGTGATTTCCTCTGTTACTTCACTATACACGTCTCTATTAGAAAAACACCAAAAGCAAGACAGGAAAAAGACCAACCAACCATATGAAAGTTGCTCTTGAATTTTGAAACTTTGAAGCAATTCACCACCTTCTGTTTTTTGCTGCATTGTTTGAAATCAAATCAATTTTGTGTGTAAAAATGTCAGCTTTGCTCCTTTAAGCCTTATTGTGGATAGGATCCGATCCTCGTCGCACTCTTCTTTTGCTCGACTGATTCAGATCAAAGTTGTTCTTTTTGTTTGTTGAATTCTTCTTCTCAGTGTTCATTGCCTCCACTGTGACAGCCTTGAGACTGCGCTGATTCTGCGGCAAAATCCCTTGATGATATTGGTCTCGGTTCTGTCTGAGGGCAACACCTATACTAGTGAGGGCAGAGACTTCATCTGGTTGAACTACTAAGAACCCAATACAGATAAGAAGAAGAATAAACACACTGTGATTACTGCAAATCATGGTTTGATTTCGATACAAAACAATTAACAAGAAGAGAAGTAGTAGGAGATAACAAGATACCTTCCTGTAGATGCAAGAAGGGTATTTATGTGTGCTGGTTTTTGGAAGGGGAGGATTTAAAGTGTAAAGCGATGGATGGAGGGACCCAAGACACCAACAAGGAATTTTAGATTCACCCAAATCATAAGTCTGCAATCTAAGCAAATTAAGGCTGTTATATTGAAGAATCTGACATGGATGAATAAAGGGTATTTGAACAATACCCTTGAGAAGCCAAGTATCTTTTTTCAATTGTTCCCTCCCCTACATCTCTTATCATTTGCCCTGCTTTTGTCTACTCAGAATATAAAGGCCAAATCCAGTCTACTGGTCTCTCTTTGCCACATCACTATACTGTGCTTTTGTAATTTCGATGTATACTTATTTAATAAAGTTATGCTATTTTGGTATACAAAATTAACCATATTGTTAACACAGTTTACTATACATGTCTGTCACACATACAATAATAGAGTTTGCTACGATTAGAGAGTGTGTCAGCAATGTGATTAGTTTTGTGTATGTAAATTGTAACTAAACGAGTGTATCTCCAAAATAATCTCAGATTTCATTCGTGTTTGTTGTCCCTTTTTGGCCTGACACTCGTTAGATTTTGATGGTTAACTCATTAATCTGAGATGTGCATTGGGACAAAAGGGGTTTAAGCTTCTTAACCTGAGGTGTGCACTGGGGGTTTTATGGTAAAATACATTTCCTTTCCCACTAAGAAAAGGATGTTTTTGTTTTTCTAATAGGAATATATGACCGAGCAGACACCATTGTAAACCTAACAGATACTACAGTCGCAAGCAGAAGCAAGCCATGCATTGCATGTAAAGAAACAACACTTGCTTTATGCCGTTCTAAATTTCTAAGATCTCCCCTCTCCCTTCAAACTTAAGAATTCCAAGCTCTCTTCCCGATGCAACAAAAACAACACTGGTACACTTGGGTTCTGGTGCTAAATGTGTTTTCTTTATGCTTTACTTTGCTCAAAAACTCCTGCTCTTCAATTTTCTTAGTAAAAAGACTCATTTCAGTTATGTAATTTAGACCACTTTTTCTTTATATCCAATGAGATTTAATCAACTCTTGAATATTATATAATTAACATAAGTTTTACATGCAACTTGGAACATTCGAAAGCATAAATTCTTGTGCTTTATCCAATGTGGTGGGCGACATGTTGCCTTAAGATAAATGGCGACTGGTCAAATAAAATCTGGGCTCGAATGTTTTTTGTTAATGTGCTGATTCTCTGCTTTTTTATCCACCAATGAAAGTGAAAAGAGAGCTAACTGAATTGTAGCCTTCTGGTCGATTTTTTTTTTCTCCACAAGGTTTTTAAAATCTCCTTTGGTGGGTTTCCTATCACCAACCATGCATATATAAGTAGTATATACAATGATTTATCCAATTCGAACACCAATATCATATTTTAGGTACTTCGCATTTAATGTAGAAAATTAAGCGAGATTAACTACTAATGCAAGTAAAATTAGAACTCAATATCACTCAATTCCCAAAGAGAGACTATCAGTACGTTTAGAAACTTTGTACTTTAGGTTAGTCTTGATGTTGCTTGAAAATTGATTTTTCTTTTTGTGATACTACACCATTTATATTTTAAAGGCATGCATGACGTCCAAAATTTTTGAAATGTATATTCATCAAGAAATGCTAAGAATAATTGCTTACGTGCGAGTAAACGGTAGATGGGAACCTCACAATTCCTTAGATAAAACCTAATCCCAAAACAGAATCAATGTCTACGTAGAAAACTTATTGCAAACCCTAAGTTGGCTCCAAACGCTTTTGCCAAATTAGGAAATAGGTAAATAGTGTGAGTGGGATCTTTTGATTCTTTGGATTGCTGTACGGCTACGTACCACATTGCTAAGGTAAAACTAGATCAGTTAATTAATTATGAAAAACATTATATTTTCTTACTAAGCTGGTGGATCCCATCCCTAAGAATCATGTTAACAGTAATTATTAAAAGCAAAAACTTAAAACTAAATTAAGATTAAAGATTATAGAGGTAATATATTTCGTATCGGGCAGGCTTTAGTAGATTCTCGAGGTTGGTCTTAAAGTTATGGCTTTATAAACATGTTTAAAACTGGAGAGGGGGTCCCATGAAAGTTTAAACCTCCCTACCAATCATAACGGTCTCGATGCAATGACAGCATTCATAAGCCACCAAAGCAATGAGTGCCAAAGCAAGTTAAAGAAGATAAAGCAAAGGATATATCCCATTTTGTTCCCCAATAATTTTCCATCTTCTTTCTCGTCTTTTGCCTTCTTTATTTCCTTTGCCCCCTGCAAATTTCATGTGTTTGATTTGATATCTTCATTTTCCTTGTTTTTTATTGTGGTAGTGTTGAAGCTAAGTATGTGTGACTCAAATTAAGGGAGCTTCCATTCGGATCGTCATATCTCCACACTATAGTACGAGCAATATCGAAGCGTTGTTGTATATGAGAACGCAAATAGGAGATTAAGTTTTTCGTTTTTTTTTTAATGTATATGAGTTCAGTGTCATTTGGGGAAAAAGTTAAAACTAAGATTTGTCCTTGGTCTAGATCACAACGTGGCATAAGAGAGTGTTTCCTTTTATCTACCAACTAAAAATCGTATTCTTCATCTTGTATCTGGCTCACGACATTGTTTACTTACTTGGAATGAGGGAAGTCGTGAATCATGAAAATGAAAGAATGAATGAGTATGAGATCAATTACTTCCTAGCTAATATGATTCTTGATTTCTAAATATTAGATTACGAATTCTAATGTGAAAGCCCATACGTTTTTATTTATAAATGTATTAGTAAACGGATGAGAAGTCGAAAATTCAAAGAACTTCTATATGACAAGTTATCAATGGCCCAAATTTGTGACAAGTCATTCAGTTAGGGAGCTTAAATTTCTTGATAAACCCATATTTAGGATAATTAAGACAGCTTAATAGCAAAAAACAAAGTTGGGAGCTACAAAGAGAATGTCCCAAAAATATATGCCAAAGAGGGATGCTTGCTTTGTGTACTTTACGATCATTCTTCCTGCATCACGATTCACAATCATACCAAACAGTGTGAGAGAGAATATATGTAGTCTTATATGCTTTGGTTTCCTTCAACAGAGATCGCATTAAAACACAAGACCACGTTGAACAGGATTCACAAAAGCTCCAAGCCTACCATCCATCCATCACTTTGTAATTGGGACCACTTCGAAATCTAGGAATTTACATAATCAACTTAGTTATATGTTCGTCAAAATGAAAAGAAAAACTTAGATTTAATGTGCTGAAGTAAGAAGCGGGTCTCAGACTAACAAATCTCGTCTTTGTTGAAGGCAAAAGATGGGCTAGTCATGAAGATGTTCGTAAGTAATTGATCTACTTTTAATTTGGACAAATTTGAAAATTAACATCTATTTCTGGCATCCACACACACATATATACTGTATTTGTTTAGTTATCTATCTAATCGAATCCGAAACACCGAACAATACTATTTATATACGCCCCAACTTGACAATAAAACAAAGAAAACAAATGGATTTGAAATTTTTTTCGCGTATAGTTGTTTCAAATCTACCACATTTAGTTTTTTTTTTCAATTACAAACGCAAATCTATTCTTTCAAATTCATTAGTCCATGTTTGGCTGAGGGACTTTAAAGTAGCAAACTTTAGACTCAATTGTTTAAAATGCACAACAAAAAGAGCAACCACCGATCAAGGACTACGAAGCCTAACAGACTAATGAATTTGAAAGAAAGAATTTCAAATGATGGTAAGAACATGTTCATTAATAGAGCTAAAACTTTATACGTGTTTTTATCGATAAGAACGCGTTCATTATTAGAGGTGAAAATTTACAAGTGTTCTTATTTGTAAAAACGTAAAAACACGTGTAAATTTTCTACTCAACCAGTGAACATGTTATTACCGGTAAGAACACGCTCATATATGACTAGCATCTTGTTTTTTACTAACTTCAAAAAGGGTTTTTGTCACAAATGGTCCCTGAAATTGATTCTCACCATCAAGATAGTCTCTGAAATTGAAAATCGATCAATGTAGTTCCTGAAAATAGTTGTTGCAAATCAATGTGGTCATTTAGTCACAGTTTTGTTAAAAATTATGTTAAGTGCTGATGTGGTACATAAATAGGCCCCATAAGTCATTTTTAATTAAAAATGGTCCTTGAAATTGACCCGCGAAATCAAAATGGTCCCTGAAATTGACCCAAGACATCAAAATGGTATCTGAAATTGAAAATCAATCAATATAGTTCCGCAAGTAAGTGTCTCAAATAAATGTCGTCATTCCGTCAGAATTCTATCAAAAATTCTGTTATGTGCTGATGTGACACATAAATATGTCATACAAGTCTAATTAAAAAAAAAAAAAAAAGGTTTAATAATTAATAAAAAGGTTGTCAACCCAAAAACCTAGTCCCACAATCACCTCCGATCTCAGTCTACATTCCTATACCTCCATCTATGGTAGCCTTCGCTGTCTATTCTCTAGAAAGGAAAAAAAAAAAAAAATCTCAATACACCCATCTTTACACACTTGGACACCCTTCACTGAATTAGGCTTGGATTGAGATCACGTTTGGTGACGGTTTGGATTCGCGACAACTTTTGTGACATCACTGTTAATATTTAGGTGATCAACATCCTCACAACCTTAATCTTGAAGAGCTTGTTGGGCGCTCCCCTAATAAGAATACGTCCATATATGAATAGCATCCTATTTTGTACTAATTTCTAAAAAAATAATTCTAGGCCCGGGGTTTATTTTTTCCTAGGCCTCTTTTATTTAAAATATTCCGAAATAGTAGGTAAAGTGTTAGAAAAATACATGTCATAACAAGCCTTACTAGTTGTCGCCATAATGCAAGGCATGACATATGTTTGACACAATAACACTCCACTAGCATGTTGAGTGTGAGTTTATGTGGCGGTTACGAAGAAGCTTCATAAAGTTGACTCAAATATATTGCATCTAATCATTTTCTAGTTTGTTTATCGAATTTTCATATTGCATTTCTAACAAATTTACCTCAAGGTTCTACAGAAGTTTTAAGTCCCTCGCCGCAATCTTTCTATGTAACATCCTTGAGCTGAGGAAATATATTCAAGTCGAACAACCAACTGCTTTGAGCTACCCAACAAGTTGGAGAAATTTTTTCTTTCTTTCTCAGGTTGGACGAAATTAATGTACATAAACATACATGAAATACAGGACAACCGAAGATGGAACGAACCCAGACCTGACTGACATAGCCTTCTCTCTTCTCCAATGTTTTACACTTTTTTTGTTTCCATCATATTTTTCGACAAACATAAACGTTTTCATTTATTGTTCACTACTTTCCGCTGAATCGCCCTCACCATGGCACCGGAAACTCTCTGGCATTTTGTTGGCTTCATAAATTAGGCAGTTTCTTGATGTGCAGTTTCTGGATGTGGAGTTCCACTGGGTCCTGGTGCTACCGCAAATTGTAAACCCCTATGTTGCCCGGATTGAAGAACAAAAGCAACTTGGGCTGCTGCCATTGCTGCGGCCTCCTGTTTTTCCATATTACGATGAGAACAATAATGAGCGACAAAAATAAGCACAAATTCTATGTATCATGTTACAGTTTCCAAATCTAAGATTATATCTTTACGACATAACTATGGAATATACCAAGTGATTATTATGTAGCTACATCAGTCCAACATGGTAAGAGCAGAGCCGGAAAAAAAATAAAATAAAACCCAACAGTGGATAAGATAATTCTGACCTGTCTTTGCTGTCGACGCTGCAAGATACTGATGGCCCAAGCCATAATATAGCAGGGCAGTAGAAAGCCAGCTGCTCTAAGCAAGAAAAGCTGCAAAGCGCGACCAGTTTATCAGCCTCAATGAACCGCAAATCACATTCTTTCAATAATGTAGCACCAGCAGGCGCGTTGTAGAAATGCAAATTCAAATCCACTTACAGAGAAAATGGCAGATGTGTCACTGTCATCCCCAGAGTCGGAGTCAGAAACTGAGGCCCTCAATGCATGCCGCAAGATTAGAAGGGCCATTAACTGCAAAATAAAAAACCAAAGCTGATTTACATCATACATGAGGATAAGCATATGAGAAAAAAATTTTGAATGTTTTCCCGGTAAGTTTTGAAAATTAATCGGCTTACAATTAAGGCAGCTGAACGAAAGAATGGAGCTCCACTACTACTTGAAGAATAATCATCATATTCAGTATCCATAAACTGACGTTCTGCCTCTGCAATTGACAAAATGCGTGGATCATCCAAACTCAAGGGAGTGCCAGAAAGTGTCCAGCCACCGCTGCAAGAAACACCCATAGCCAAAGATAAGTAAGGTAACTATAAGTCTATAAGGAATCTAGATTGCCATTTATACAGTTCTATTCATAAACATGACAGAAGTATTACGTAGCTAAGTTACCAAGATAATCAAGATAAATCAGACACTTGGGTAAAACATGAACACATGTATAAGAAAATTTGACTCACCCAATTTCAATAGTAGTTTCATCAGATGGTGGACGAGGAGGTGCAGTGTAGCCAGGTTGGTAAGGCTGTACATAATGCAAAAGACCACGTATTAGAACGGAATGAAATTTCATATGGCTTGGAAGGATTTCAAATTTTTCAAAATAAATAAGATGGACGAATAACAATTTCAAACAACTTCTCCATCTAACTTAATACAAAACAGAACATGATCTACTTTTCCAAATTCTGAAGAAAATGTAAGCTATCTATATAGCGTTAAACGGATACAGGAAAAGCATAATGCGTATGAGAGATCTACAAGTTATATGTACACAAATGACTTCTATTCACCCGCTCAAATTTAATTTTCTTAGGTAAACATGGCCCCATTGGATCACATCATTTAGGAAAAGGTCAAGGGTGATCCACCCCTTATCATGTCACCACATAAATTCAACTGTCATCCACTCATTACTAGTTTTTAATTCCTCATGACGCACAGCCGGCCAAGGATTCTAACAGGAAATTAGGAGTACATTTTTCAACAAATGAAAATTCCAGTAACCAAGGCAGTCGGAAAATCAAACGTAAAAGCTTATGTGCAACATAAGATTAGCACCAATAATAGATGCAGAAAAATTCAAGAAGCATACCTGATGACAAATTTCACAAGTTATATCCCCTTTCTCATTGCACCAATACTGAACACATTTTCTATGAGCATACTGAAAAACAAATTAGAAAAACAGTAAGAAATCCATTGGAGACCCATATGATAAACAGATGTAAAACAAATTTCACCACGCACAATGCGATCAGACAAACACGAAAAACAAAGATAAGAAGACATGAATAGATGATTACTAAGCAATGCTTTACAAATTCAACATTTTGGAATGCAACAATTCTGTTAATTACAAATTTACAACATTGATGAAAGAACTGCAAACAAGGAGGGACAAGACCGGTTCTTTGAATACGAAATGTGAGACGGCATGTCCTAATGACTTAATGGATTCCAAAAATTCAAATAACTAGCTAGGAAATTCTCCCATCCATGTCGATATGCTCATACCTTCATTTGGGGACATTTCATTATACTCTCTCTGTCCCGAAAACTACACAGTAATTTACAAAATCGAAAACATGCCCTACAACCACCCAAATGAATTCAAATCCGTACCATTTTCAACAAAAAATTCCAGAATTTCGTACAAAGACGGCAAATTTATACCTTGAGGCTGCCACAACAGGCGCAAGGAGATTCCAAATTGCTAACGCTATCCTCATCCTGGCAAATGCGGCACTCCGCCGTCTGAATCAGCGGTTCCTCCTCATCCGCCTCCTCCGATGACGAACTCGAAGAAGGCCCGGCGGCATCCAGTTCTGGCTCCGGTCCAGCCGGCTCAGGCACAGAACCAGCCTCAGCAGGCTCGGAAGGCGGCTGCGCTGCCATTGGCCGAAGGAGGCGGTCAACGTACAACACGAGGTGGTCACTCATTGCCGATTGCACAGAAAAACGGACCTAATCGAATTGAGCCAACACAAATTACCAACCAAACGAAACGAATTTGGGGTAAAAGCCCTAGAAAACCCGGGATCGCGCTGGAATGACAGCGGATCGGAGGTTTCCGATTTGGGAGAAAAATCTTACCTCCGAGTAGGAGAGGAAAATCGAAAGCGCGTTAAGATAATCGAGGAAGAGAGAGAGAGAGAGAGAGAGAGAGGGAGAGGGAATTTCGTGAATTTCGTGAATTTTCTAATTGGAGTCGTCCGTTGGATGTTAATTTGGATTTGCCCAAAATAGCCAAATGGCTACATATAGTGCTGGCTGTCTTGTCCCCGACTTCACCGAACGACTAGAAGGGGTATTTTCGTCCTACTGGTTTTTTGTAGCCGCGTAAAACGACCGGTTCCGCTCTGCACGACCGAAATTGATGTAAGACGACACTGATTTGGACAAATGAAGTTGCTTTATCAATTACCACCGTCGTCATCGGACTCGTCATCATCACCGAATTTGGCAAATATGGGAACGTGTCGGGAAATTTACAAAAACTAATACATTGTAAAACACACTATAGATTTAAAAATAGAAACCTTAACGAAAAACTCTCAGTACTGTTTATTTTAATGAAAAACCACATTTTACAATAAGAAATCAATCCTGATATTATTCACTTTACCCTTTATTTTATTCTTATCGTTTTCAAGTCATCTTTATTAATTTTTCTTTCAAAAATATTATGTTCCAACTCCTGAAGAATGCTTCTCGAACTTTATGATGAAAATATGGTTTTAACTTAAAATATTTTTGAATTTTTTCACGAAATAACCAAAATCACTTTTGATTGTCAATGCGCGTTTTAGCCCATCTGCAAACAATCTCAAACATACCATTGGAATGAGGTTAAAAGCCTAAAAGGGTCTTTTGAGCCGACTCTCAAGCCTACGTAGCTCCAATCCTTCTGTAGAAAATTGCCACCCTTGAAGGGTTTCAAAATCATGCGTTTTTGTTTTCTAAACTATGAGGTATTCCACATTCTGAAGACTAAGACGAATTTTCAGTAGAGCGCATAAGGGCCAAAAACATTTCAACTCATTTCTAGTCACAGTTCAATGACACACTTTCTCTCAGAGCTTTCAATCAATAAATTATCTGTATCTTTTACAGCTTCGTGCATCGAATCCAAGACCAAGGAGCAAACCTGACTTATAATTCTATCGCATTTCCACTAGACAACTTCCGTGGTTCAAAATCACGGTCTTAAATTTTGCAAACTTTGCTTTAAATTGTTCAATTGGAGGTGTAATGTACTAGTGAAGCTACGCTTTAATCAATTATTTCAACACACTTTGGGCAGTGTACTCAATTATTTCGACAAGGCAGTATAATTTGGGTCAGATTTAATTAATTAGGTAGGAATAGGATAACGCAGCACACGGATTCAAATTGGTAAAAGACCATTAATTTCCCTAGAAAAAGTTAATTAAATTATTAATTTCTTCTGCATGTTCTTTTTGTCACACTCATACAGCTCAGAAGATACTCGTTCAAACAAAAATGGTGGGATTGGAGGCTTGGAGCCCAAGAGCAACGGCAAAGAGACCAAGACCCTTTCGACTGAAAACGAGAGCTATCATGTTTCTCTCCCACATTGAATAAACATGTGGGAGAGAACATCGAACCAAACTACAAGTCCACGACGTCGTTTTAAAAGCAATTGGAACAACATAACCACGGGCATACTCCGATTACTTGCATTGCTCGGATGGGAAGAGAAAGAACCAGACCTTCAGGGATGCAACTCTTACGTTTACCAACTAGCTTATGATCTAGTGACGCTTCCCCTTAAGGGCCGGACATTTAACATGGTCATGCTCTACGTGGTTTCTTAGTTTTCGAGTGAAAACGAGAAAGTTCATTTCCCCAAAATTTGAAATTCTGAAAAACCATAGCCTCGGTCTTCAGATGGATCTAATGACATCAACAACTACAATTTCCAGTGAACATATACGTTCCAAGAGGTTTTCACGCGATACAAACAGTCGAGGGAGCCGGTAATTCTTTCGTTAATCCAAACGAGAGAATTGAATAACACGAAGCACATGAAAAGTAGAAACCCTGATGCAATGAAATAAGCTCACGCTTCAGTAACAAGAATAACAATTGTGACGAACAAATCAAGTGCATTACCGCATTATCATACAACGATACAGCTTTCTACATCTCTCTCCAATACCAGCATGCCCCTGTTCTTTTATCCTAACCTTCATATGATATAACAAATAGGAGGTACTGGGATTCCTCCGAATACAAAATGGGGATCTAAGCGTAGCTATGGCGCAAATATGTTACCTCTAAATTCTGTGCAGATAGATACCCGCACTGTACAATCTCATTTCTGGTTGGTAACCTCGAGAGGGTGGCCTTGGGCAAGAAGCCGAGGCTGCTCAAGTGAATTGGGTTTAGCATATCGCACCACTCTTTCAATCTGAATCTACATGGCGAGTGTGCATTCCTCTACAAGGCGCTATCAATCATCTACTAACACGAGTCACTATATACCGCCCTTTCTCCAGATCGTAAATTGTCTTCAGCTGTGGCTTCCTCCACTTTGACAGTGACCACACTGTAAACATTAATATTGAAAAGATAAAAATTACTGATAGCAATGTGGGAGATCCATCATCAATTATGGCGGTAAGCCAATCAGAGTGCCCTACATCCAAATCAGATGTACTTTGCAAGATGAAAGCTCCCAGTGCCCAATCGAGTGGAATACTTCCCACCTGATTTGCAAACCCGATCCTGGTAATTAAAAAAAATAGTGACAAACAATAAGAAACAGATTCGCATTCGTGTGCTCAAGTTCAAATGTATAAGTATGCCATCATCTTAATATACAATTCTGAAGTTAAATGAGTAATACCTTTCATCATCCAAAGCAATTCCAAGACTATCATGAAGTAGGGCTACCGCATATGCGGAAGAGAAGCAATAGTGCAGCAAAGCTTCTTCATCAACTGTCGGGTATCTCTTCTTTATCTTTGACCAATCTTCTCCACAAAATTGTTGTCCAGCCATCATCAAATTTGAAAGAAATCCATTTGGGGACAAACCAAAGAACTAAGCAAGTATTGACAAAAAAGAAAAAGGAGTGTAAGCAACACTGTTAACTGCAATGAAGAATAATATTTTTTTTTTCAAATCTGAAAGGGTATAATTCTTACTTGCTTAACATTAAAAATGATAGTAAAAGCAGTAATAAGAAGAAACTGATGAAAAATAAAGTACTGAGAAGAAAAAAACCTTAGATGTATAGAAAAAGTTTTCTGTAGCCAAAAACTTTCCCCGAAGCTTAGGAATGAAGGTTGATCCTATATCGCACTGTTGATACACGCATTTCTCTGATCCCAAGTAAAGACATAATGAGTGTTAAAAGAAGGTAACGTGTCACGCAAATGTAATAACACACTAAAGATTGAAGAAGAGTATCTAAACCTTTTCCCTTCTGCAGCATAATTTTTGCAGCAGATCTGCACTCAGAGAAGTTACCCCTTGATTGTAGAGCAGATAAATGTCTATTCTTCCCAACCGAAGAACGTGGAGGAAGCTCCAAAGACTGCATCTTATATGAGTAGCCTTTAGGAGTGCAAGGATCTATTGACATTCTTTCCTGAAGTGACTTACCAGCTGAATTAATGAGAAAAGCATGAAGAAACTCAGAAAAAAAAAGAAAAAAAATCATATTCTAAGTGTGAAACTTTAAGAAGTATGGCTAATATGCATTTGATCAAATAAAGGAATCAAAATAACTGTGCAAAAGGGAGAGTAAGAACCGCATAAATATGCTCCATGCTAGCAAACAGTCTAATATTCTGTTTTAAGAATATATGAACTGTCAATTGTAGCATTCAATGCAAACGAATGTGAACCAGCACAAATCCATTGCATTCAAATATAGACAGATCCTATCAGGACAGACAACAACACTTGTATCTAAGGAGGTATCAGTTCAAAGGTGCCACACAACAACATATTGAAATTCAGTAAGTCAAATAACTTGAGGTTCAAAGCATTCATATAATCAGTGCAGAAAGAAAAGCTTGTATCTTGACCTGAGTCGAAGTATCCTGAAACAATAGCCTCTTTCAATGAATCATATGCAACATTCTGCAAAACCAAATTACTTTTTAAACTTCAAACCATAAAGTAACACCTTTAGGAAAATTAAAGTTCAAGCTTCAATTTGATTGGCAACTTTAAATAGAGTTAATAGAACTAAATGAATACCTGGCCAAAATGAAGAAAGCTGTGACTGTAGAGATTGTAAGTGACATTTCCAAATTTAATTGCACGAGAGAACTCGGGAGGCACTGACTCACTTGAAACAAAAGTCACCTAAAATAAAATTGCACCGAACATTCTCAGACAACCAAAAAATAAGAACCTCATATTCCCAACCGCATGAACCATGCATAACTCTTTCCAACTCTTTTCTCTGATATTTTGTTAGTAAATTAGAAAAAACACTTCAAGAGTATAATTGGAGGAAGAAAAAAAAAAAAAAAACTCAGCTAGCCACTTGCCATGTTCTAACTAATTCTTAGTTGTGAAATTCCTTTGTTGTCATTCACCCATTCAAAGTCAGCGGGGTTTCCTTCCAAAACATTGGATTTGAAGTGTTTCTCTCTAAAGTGCAATGTTATCAAGGACTATTAAGTGAAAAGGCCTAACTTTTTAGTGCTTGTGCATGAAGAGATATCTAATCATATTTCCGAAAAGAACACAAATTCCCGAGTAGCAGATAGAAGTAACCTAACCTGAGCAGAAGCTCCACCAAGTTCAATAATCCCAGTTGTTTGCGCAGGATCGCCACCAAGAGTACCAAGAGCGTGGTTTGCAACAACCCAAGCATATAATCCTTCATCAGATCCTAAATCAACTAGAACTTTCAGCAATAACGATTCGAAGACTAATTCCGAAAAATAAAAAACTACAAACTTGAAGTTAACATACAATTTACAATGACCATTATGGCAAATAATCTTTCCTAGCATCCGATATCGGCTTGTTTTGCACAATGCCACTAAATTTAGCTTCAAAGCTTATTCATTTCACTTCAATTGTATTGCAATTAATACCAAAATCACCATAAATTCACAATTAACAGTACCTGTAATGACGGAAGCCCACTCGTCACGAAACTTAAACCCCGAACTGCGAAGCACCTTCCTACAAGAATTCAGAATCCGATTCTGAACACCCAAGTCAAGCAATCGAAGCCCCGCCGTAGCCATAAGCCTAATCTCCGTCTCCGCCCAGTGCTCCTTCGGAACCCTCCCCTTCCCAAACTCCACAAGCTCCCGCAGCGACCCACCTGCCGATTCCGGATCCTCTGCATAAGCCGAGAGCCCCGGATTGACCCGCATCGACGCCAACCCGTCCTTTCCAAAATCAAACACGGCACTGTTACCGCCGTCAACTCCGTACCCGAATACGTGGATCCGGCTTCCCGTACTCCCGCCGTCGATGACAATCCCGTACCGTTTCGTACCAAAATTTCTCGAATTTCGCGCGGAAACGAGAAAGTAGCATACTGTGAGAGCGAGTGCGATGGCGACTGAGGCGACGATTAAGAGGCTCGATCTGGGGTTGTGCTTGGGGCTCCGGGAGAAGAGATTGGATCGGGTGATGGGTCGGATTTGGAGCTTAACCGGATCCATATTGCTGTCGTCGTCGTCGTCGTCGTCGGCAGGCTTCGAATTGACCCCTTTACGGGTATTCAATCGTCGCATGAAAAGGCACCGAGAATCATAGGAATTTTCGCGGGTAATTTGACAAAAACAATGATGTCGTAGTGAGGGTTTCCAATCGAAACGCAATGAATAATTAAATTCAAATGTGTAAAAAAATAAAAAATGAGGGGCTCGTGGTTGATCGGAGACGGAGAGGGCGGTGATCAAACTGTCGCCCTCTCGATCCCTCTGTGCGTCGCAGGTGTTGGTATCTGGGAAAAACGAACGACGTCTTGGTTTTCCCTCTTCCTATAGAGGCAGGTTCCGACTCCTCCTCGCTCCCTCCTTAGCTATCCTCCGACCGTTCCCGGTTCGGTTCACTTGTCTAATTGTGACTCATTCTTTACGGTTTGCCGCGCTGGACCGTTTCTCATTTTGTTTTGAGATTGTTTATTTGTATACCATCGAACAACCGAAAACCGAAAGAAAAAAAAATGGAACAAACAAATTAAACCGAAGAACAACCGTACCAAAATATTTAAAAAAAAAATATTTTGCACTCTAGCCTCGACATGTATGTGTATACTTTTCTTTGAATTACTAAATATCGTACTTTATCAAAAAAAAAAAATTTCACCAAAAAAATCTTCCAGCGTTTAAAAGTTATCAAAATATTTTCACCAAAAAATCTTTCAAACACTTTTAATATTTTAAATATCAGTATCAGTTGAAATATTCATATGCAAATCGGTAGAAATATCAATGGATATATCGAATCGATATTAGTCTTTTTCAACGAAAATGATAGAAATTTAAAATGAAACTTTAGATGTCAAGCATTGGTTTGGACAAAGAAATATACGAGTTTCTCTAGTATTTAACAAATGTGTCAAAAATATCTACAATATCTGTCGATTTTAGCCTAAATTTAAGAGTTTATGTGTTATGAGGTGAAGTTTAGACTTCAATCCTTATTTTCATATATTTTTCTATTTTTTTTATATTTCTACAAAAATATTTATTGTATAAACTTTAAACGTTGGATATATCAATAAGGCAAAATATGGGCTTCCTCTTTTTCTTGTATTTTCTTTTTCAAGAGAGATAAGGTGTATGTCTTTCCTTCTTTTCTTGTATTTTGTTTTTCTTGCTTTATAAAGAATAAGGTTTTTCTTTCCTCTAACTAAGTGTGACTTTTTTTTTTTAATATCAATTCATTCGTACCGTCAAGATTTTCAAAAAAAAAAAAAAAAAAAAATAGGGGTTCAAGGATGGTGAGCTGAATCCTACAAGAGCGAAGCCCATTAGTGAGCCCATAGTTTGGCTAGAATGTATCACAGTGTGGCCTAGCAATGTATTGGGACATACCATCAACACCAATAAGATCCCCGCATCGGGCTATCAGAACCCGACTACCCAATTTCACCCGTCTACACAATTTATTCTTATTGCCTCGTTTATGTACATGAAACATGTTACGCGGTGAATTATTCTTCGTATTATAATATGAATAAAAATTAAATACACATGTTATAAGTTAAGTAAATTTTAATATCACATGAACGGTATTTTGACTACACTCTGAAAAACTTCTTGTAAAGAAACCAGATATGAATATAACTAGGTCAAACATAATACAAATATATCCCTTCTCATCCAACCATTTTGATGGGAATTAAAATGAATATGCTTCAATTTGGACACAATTTTTTATTTCTCCTTTCAAACATGCCTAGACCTGAATATTTAATCATATGATGTATTTGTTTTTTGTCACGTTGCTTTCAAATTCTTTACAAAAGGTTGGAAAATAATATAATGCATATTCCATGCAATTTCTTTTGACCTACAAAGTAGAATCATTGAACCATGTCCACAATTTCCCCAAGCAATCAGTTAGGTTAGATAGTCTTTAAGCATGCCTAAACAATATGTGATGTGTGCCCTTTTTTTGGGTAACCCAAAGGAAGAAGTTAGCTGATGTTTCCATTTTTAGAATATTTTCATGATTCGTACCAATTCGTTACGAAACTTAGAGATGGTGATGGATTATGATCATATATAAAAGAATCATGCTTCGCTGTTAAAAAAAAACAACAAGTGATGATGAAACCCAATCACAAATGAACAAGTGTCTGATTATAGTTCCAATTTTAATTATTCAAACACATATCCATTTATGATTGGGTTTTCAGCAACACTTCTTGCTCTCCTTTTAGTAGCGAAACATGATTCTATATTAATGGTGATGGATTACGATCATAGCTCTAAAGTCTTCCTTACAATTATACAAGCAAGCATATACGTGGGATGGAAGCACCTTTGTCGTTGTTCATGAGGTCGTATTTCCACTCTCTTCATACATAATGCTAGGCAAACGATCACAATACTACTAGGCATCGATCGATCATGGGAAAAATAAAAGAATAACGTCTTGACTCTTTGAAACGACACATTTAAATGAGTTGTTCACTTGTCTATCAGAAAACTAAAACTTATGCAGCTCTAATATTGGACTAATTTTTAGAGGCAGGTGTAACTACATTAATTAGAGCGAATATGCTTCTTTTGTATACCCGACTTCAACTCTCCTTCTCAAAACTTAGATCACTTGTATCAAAACTCTCCATACGTTTTTTTTCTTCCAATGATTTCAGTATAAATATACAAATTCGACCCCTTTTTGGTTGAAAGTATGTGAGTTTTTCACATTTAAAACTAGAGAGCCTCAAATCTTTAGTTAAGGTAAATAATCACTTAAATGAGTCATTTCAGATATACGTCCCGATCATGCATCAATAGGTACCAATATTGTAAATTGGTTTCTTTCTCTAGTGCAAGACCTGTGTGCCCAATAGCATCTACTTACTAACACCGAAAGAAAAAGAGAAAAAAAAGCAACCCAATCTTATGAAAGAAAATTAATTTGCATGTAGTTCAATATCCTAGTGATAGGATGTTAAGTTTTCACTCATATGTCACAGTTTGAAACTCTCTCTCCTAAATCATTTCAATAGTTTCGAACCCTCTTCATTCTCCCTAATAATGGTAAAATTAAAAAAAATAAATAAAACCCTAATTATCTAATTGCCATTGTTATGGTTGTCTTCTACAGAAAACATACGTTTTTCTTTGCGCTTTAAAATTTACTCAAAACATGTACACTAATCATGTTTATAATATTCTTTTGTGTTATACAATTTTAATTATCTTTAAACATAAGTGTTGAAAAGCACATGGTAAGGTTTATGTCCCTCCCGACTAGGTATAACTTCTTGTTTTTTCCATATCAATAAATTTCCCTCAAATTGTCGAGATTCTAAAAAGAAAAAAAGAAAAAAAAAAAAGACATGGTTTCCAGTTTGATTGTGATGTAAGATAAGACCATGAACGTGGAAAGTGCTTTTCGGGCTATTTTAAGTGTGCAATTTTCATGTGTTTATTCGTAATTATTTTAGAATGAGAACTTATTGGATATTGACCAAAATAGTGATGATATTCAAAATATTAGTTATCATAAGATAAGATACACAATCATAATTTGAAAACGGTTATTAGCATTCTAGAAATTCTATTTACAATATAACATTCTAAAAAGTCTGGTCGACATTTGCACTTCTCCGACTATAACAAAAGAGGAGTGTCAAATAAGTTTTATATTCGCGTGTCAATCACTGTTCTAAACAGTTATTAATGATATCACAAATAGTGCATGACAATAAGAGCATACGTCTCCTCTGAGATTGGATCCTAATGGAAAGTAAGCTTAATTTCTTCTAAAGCAAAGTTCGTGACATGTAAGTGGGTTTCCTTTTGAAAGCATATAGACGTGTAATTTTCCACGAATTAAATTCCACAGATTGTACGAGCTGCCTAATGCTCTCTTTAATTAAATATTGGTGTTTTTTTTTTTTTTTTTTGTTGAAAACTGAAATATTGGTGTTTGGTTGTGTGGCTATCTACTCATCCTCACCATCCATTTCCCTTTTCTTTCTTTTTTCTTTTTTTTTTCCAGGAACAAATGATTTTGTTATTGGAATTCAATCGTTTCTGGCAACGCTAGCTTTGGTCACCTTTTTGCATTATATAACTGGATAGCCCCTTCTTCCTCAGTGGAACCAAAGTTTTTTTAGTGGGCAACACAAAAAAATGGACAGCCTTAAAGCAGAGAAAATTGAGAGCCAAAGCCTACCCTCACAGGAACCAACCAAAGGTGGAGGCACCACATTTTTCAGAACATGCTTTAATGGTCTCAACACGTTATCAGGTAAATTTGTCTCGTTTTTCTCCCTGTCACACCATATTTTTAACTTTCTTAATTACGACAAATGTGAGTTAGGTCAGTTGACTAAGTTAGCGTGTCTGACCCCTTCACACAAAACATTCTTAGTTACCTTGTTTAATTTTTCAGGAGTTGGGATTCTATCGATTCCATTTGCACTTTCTGAAGGAGGGTGGCTGAGCTTAATCCTTCTTTTCCAGTTGGCACTTCTTTGTTGGTATACTGGGTTGCTTCTGCAACGTTGCATGGACGGGAATCCGGGGATCAAGAGTTATCCCGACATTGGAGAAGCTGCTTATGGACAGAAAGGAAGAGTCGCCATCTCCATTTTTATGTACCTTGAGCTGTATTTGGTAGCTGTTGAGTTTCTAATATTAGAAGGTGACAACTTAAACCAGTTGTTCCCAAGCATGGGTTTTAAGATGGCAGGCCTCAAAGTCGGAGGCAAACAATGCTTTGTTTTGCTCACTGCCCTTGTAATTCTTCCAACGACATGGCTGAAGAGTCTCGGATTGTTGGCGTATGTTTCCGCCGGAGGAGTTTTCGCTTCTCTTTTTTTGGTTGCCTGCGTATTTTGGATTGGTGCGGTTGATGGTGTAGGGTTTCATGAAGAAGATGTTCTTCTGAATTTCAGAGGATTGCCTACTGCTGTGAGCTTGTATCTGTTCTGCTATTGTGGCCATGCAGTTTTTCCCACATTGTGCAATTCCATGAAGGACAGAAGCAAATTCTCCAAGGTCAGTATTTTCAAAGCGAGGTTAAATAATTCATGGAACATGCGCAGATAGAACGGATGCAAATTTTTAATAAGAAACAGAACTAGAGGAACACTTAAGAGGACCATAAAGATGCATTAAATCGTGATTCACATATCACTTATTGTCGGTTTAGTCTCCTTCAACTTGATTTTTGATTAAATTTTTTTAAACCGATTCTATTTGTTCCTGAAATCTTTTGCAGTGATCTGACCATGTCCATTTTTCCCATCATTGCAGGTATTACTTATCTGCTTCGTTGCAAGCACCATCACCTACGGATCAATGGCGGTTTTAGGTTACTTGATGTTCGGACAAAACTTGAAGTCTCAAGTCACATTAAATCTTCCGGTACGAAAAATTAGTTCAAGGATTGCAATTTACATTACTATAATTAATCCCCTCACAAAGTATGCAATTATAATTACTCCGATTGCTGCTGCTATTGAGGATACACGCCCCTTTCGCAACAGTCGTCGCACTGTTAGCATCTTCGTGCGAACCTTAATTGTAATTAGCACCATAATTGTGGCATTAGCCATTCCGTTTTTCAGCTACTTAATGGCTTTAGTCGGCGCATCTCTGAGCGTGACGGTCTCAGTCTTGCTGCCGTGCTTGTTCTACCTCAAGATTAAAGTTGCTGCTCGGAGATTCGGGTTCGAGTTGGTGGTAATTGTTGCGATTATGGTAATAGGGTCTTTTGTTGGCGTAGTGGGTATGTACACTTCTGTGAAACAAATTGTAAGACAATTCTGAAATCGTAATGGAGCATTTTAATTGGTAACTCTGATAAATTTTTTGCACGAAGTAGAATTTCAGCACATGATTCATTTCCCATTTCTGCAATCATGCAAAATCACTTTCTGTTTTTTTTTTTTTTTTTTTTAGTGGGGTGCTTTTAGATTTTAGGGCTTCAATAAGATTGTTTTTAAATTTTATCCTGAATGGTTTTCCAAGTCTAATATAAGTCCCTATTTTAAAAACTTACCAGATTTAAGTAATTATAGCACATTTATTATTTATAAACTTTCCATTCGAAATTCTTTACCCATCTATAATTATTTTTTTTATTTTGTGCTCTAATCATATCAATAGATAAAAATTTATTCAAAATTCAAATTCTCATTATTAAAAAAATTCAACAGCAAAACAAAATCAATTTATACATAACATTCGGTATCTTATTTTATTCATAAGTACGAAAGTATCGGTGCATAAGTTTCGATACATAACTTTAGGTACTTTATATTACTCATAGGTACAAAAGTATCGGTAAGAATATATCGGTACGTAACTATAGTATCTAAACATACATATGTACGTGATATGAATATACATATATATGGAGAAATTCACGCACAATAAAAAATATGACTTTTCTTATTATGAGAACTTAATAATAACTATCAATGATAAATAACATTTTTATTATTTATGGGAATCAATATATAACCTACAAACAAAAAACTCAATAATTATTACAACCTATTTAATATTAAAAAGTTACAACTAAATGCTAAGGATTAGAATTTATTCAAAAAGTAATTTTAGACAATCATTAGAATAAAACTTTTCCTTTTTTTTGTTCAGTATGGAAGCATTTTTTACTATGAATTTGTTGGAAAATTAGTTTTTATTATTATTGTTATTTTATTAGATTTTTTTGTGGGTCAAGGATTATGATTATTCGTCCGTTATATTTAAGGTTTATTTTCGTTTTCTCTTATAAATAGGAATCTTATAAGTTCGATACTAGACTACTTATGAATTATGTAGCATTCTTAACAATCCTTGTTGTGTTTCTTCGATTTCAATATTCTTTAATTTTATAATTCTTTTATTCAATCATGGTACGGATACTTTAATTTTCAACTGAACTGTCGGTTATGGCGTTTGGTCAAATGTCCATACTGCTTCCGGATCATGGCTTTCAACTTTCCGTAGTGTGGAGAGGATATATGTCCAATAGCATCCACGAAACAAAAAAAACAAGAAATTCATAGAAAAAGGAGCAAACTTAATCCGGTTTTTAATCAGCCAACAAAGTGCACTGCTTTCCTAAGAGCAAGTCGACTCTTAAAAAATACGCTAGCATTCAGTCTATTTAATCTACTTAGTGCACAGTGATAAACCTTATGAATAATTTAATTGACCAAATACATCTTCATCTCTAAAACTAAATAGCCTAGTCAATTTATTAAAGTATTATTAATTTTTATAATAAAATATTTGATTTTTAATCTCTGATTTTGTAAAAAATTATTATTAATTTTTGACATTTTATTTATTTATTTTTAAGTTTTTTGGCGGAGCGTTGATCTGAAAATCAAATGGTCCTCATTGTGTCACGTCAGTAGCCATTAATTTTAAATTTCAATTTTTTTTACTGTTGAAATCCAATAGCCTAGAAAAATAGTCATTGGAAATCCAACGGTCCACATTGTGCCACATATCCTGCATAGTGGGCCCCACCTTTGCGATGCTGTCGGCCACTTGCAACCATGCGCACGTGTTTTCCACGTGCCTGGCGCAAAAAAAGGATATTAGGTGGCTAACATCAGCCTAGCATCATGTAGGTCGGACCTTGATTCAGCACATTTTAGACCGGCCCAAAGACTGGCTTAGACTGGGTACCAGCCTATTAAGCTCGGTTGGAGTGTTTTTTGGGGGTGCCGGCTCAATTTTTGGACTTTAGACCAGCCTATTGTCTTGGGCTGGACTTGCTCTAATAATTTACTGCTTTTTCCCCGCATTATTTTCATGTGCTTGGTTATAATAATTACTCTGCTAAGTCGGAATCCCTTAAAGCAAAGAAAACGGAGAACCAAAACCAACGCCTACGAAACGTACTACAGTTGAGAAATTTTCCAGTACAACAGTCACAAACTCACAAGAATCAGGAAGCATGCACCATCTTTTGATCATAATCATTAGTTTGGAATCTTTGGATCTGTCCAAAAGCACTCGATCAATGTCAGGGTCATGTTAGGATTAATTTCAATTGCACCAAAGCAAACTTTGGATATGCCATTTCTTTTATTAAAGGGGCAAAAGATAACAATAAGATAAAGAAAATGACCTCAAAAGGAGGGTACCAGCTGCAAGAATTTGAAAGAGGAAAATCTATAAAATACATCCAACGTGGTAAGATCGTGTGGAAGATAAAAAATCTCAAAACAATCAATCGTGAGATAGGAAAAATGATGTTCTTAGCTTGTTTGTTAATTGAAAGATATTATAACAAAATACGAGCATCCAACTCAAAATTAATCGACAATAAATTGAGAATAGTTTATCAGCTATATATCGGCCTATTCTGATTCATTTTTCATCGTCTGCAATTATGCAAAAGCAGTAAAGCACCTTTCGTCTTTTTTTTTTTAATCAGTATGGAAGCACTTTTGAATCTTGATGATGAATTATTATTTCATGACGTTCAGCCAAGTATTTCATATTGAATATGGATACATTATGAGACATTGGGACACATAAAGCAGCAAGTTTCATTGTAAACAATGACTTTTAACTTTTTTTAGAGCAGAAGAATGTGCTTCCAATATATAGCACTTCAACACTAAAAAACAACAGTATATCTAATCTGGATTTGGGATCCCTGCAAAGTACGTACACTGCTTTCTTCCCTAATAATTTGATGCTTTTTTCAGTCCTTTTTCTTGCATTATCTAGTGTGGACTAATATATTGAACTTGTATAGAAGTCACACATTTACAATGGACTAGAAAATTTGAGTGTGATATTAATATATTGAACTTACACTAGTGAAGCAGTAATGTTATACGTATCAAACTCAAGTTACATGATTCTTATATATAAGTATCACACTCACACAAACTACTGTGAAATGTCTAAGGAAAGACACCTAAAGTCGGACCCCATAAGGCTAAAGGCAAAGAGAATGGAGAGCCAAAAACCTAACACCTACGGTCGAGAAACTTTTGAGTGTGACGATCATAGATTCACAAAAATAAGGCAAAATGCACCACCTTTTTGGATCATATTAGTACTTGGTTTGAATGTGCAGAATGTGGGAAAGTTGCATGCTCTTAAATCCACGAGAACACCTAACTCTTTTACGTTCGATTCTCCTTCATCTTGTATTAAAATTTGAGAAATTATTTTGCACTCATTTTTTTTTTCCCAACCACTCTCTTCTTTTATTATAGCCACTAAACTGAATAAATAAATAAAATAAAAAAATCAAGTAACGTAAACAAAAAAAGAAGTGCACAAGAAGAAGGGGAATGTGGTAAATTAAAATCCCAAAAAAAAATATATATTTAGGCTTGGGCTGCATGTAGTAGTAGAACCAGAATTTGGGCTTTGGGTGGACAAACAAGAAACAAGTTCGATCATCTAAAGGTTTCCTGGACAAATTTGAACCCAGTAAAAAAAAAAAGAAAAAAAAAAAGAAAAAGAGGAAGTTGGAAAACAAACTTTTTACCATATCCGGGAAGAGTGATCGTATGTACACTTATATTTCGTTTCTGAACATCTGAATACCTTTCTTTTATTTTTTATGATTATTTTTCTCTGGACACCTATTTTTCACTTTCTTTGAACATCCATTTTCTTGTCTAAATTATAAAGGCTTTCTCTTCAATTTTATTGTGAAATTCAACCGTCCTCAAGTTCATCAATCGCTTGATTACCACCCTATGAGCGTCCAAAAAAAAAAAAACTATTTTTCTTGAGAAAATCACTATGTTCTTTGTATAATTTTATAAATATGTATAATAGTCTCTCTGATTATTTTTTTTTTTTTTTCAAATAAAATTGATGGTTGTACGAAACCCAACCATCTGCTTGTGCCAGCCATGGTGATGTAGACATGGGGATGCGGGTGCTTAAACGGATTTTTGAGTTAGATGATTCTCACAGTGGGGACTATGTGATCATATCGAACTTGTGTGCAAGAGCGGGGAGATGGGAGGATGTGGATTACTTAAGGAAGTTGATGAGAGACAGAAGAGTTGTAAAGATTCCCGGATGCAGCTCCATTGAGGTGAACAATGTAGTGCACAAATTCTTTTCTGGAGACGGGGAGCGTTCTGTTTCTACTGTACTGCACCGGGCAGTTGACGAATTGGTTGAAGAATTAAAGCTGGCTGGATATGTTCCTGATACTTCTCTAGTGTTTCATTCTAACATGGAAGATAAAGAGAGAAGTTTCTCTCAGATACCATGGTGATGGATTATGATCATAGCTCTATTTAACGTCTTCCATACAATTATACAAGCAAGCATATACATGGGATGGAAGCACCTTTATCGTTGTTAATGCGGTCATATTTCCACTCTCTTCATACATAATGCTAGGCAAATGATCACAATACTACTAGGCATCGATCGATCATGGGAAACATAAAAGAAGAATGTCTTGACTCTTTGAAACGATACACTTAAATGAGTTGTTCACTTGTCAATCAGAAAACTAAAACTTATGCGGCTTTAATATTGGACTAATTTTTTTAGAAGCGGGTGTGTAATAGTTAGAGCGAATATACTTCTTTTGTATACCCATGTTCAACTCTCCATCTCAAAACTTAGATCACTTGTATCAAAAGTCCATACTTTTTGTTTTCGATGATTTCAGTATAAATGTACAAATTCGACCCTTTTTTGGTTGAAAGTATGTGAGTTTTTCACATTTAAATTTAGAGAGGCTCAAATCTTTAGTTAAGATAAATAATCACTTAAATGAGTCATTTCAGATATACGTCCCGATCATGCCTCAATAGGTACCAATATCGTAAATTGGTTTCTTTCTCTGGTGCAAGACCTGTGTGCCCAATAGCATCCACTTATTAACACTAAAAAAAAAAAAAAACCAATCCTATCTTATGACAAATTTGCATGTAGTTTAATATCCTAGTGATAGGATGTTAAGTTTTCATGCATATATATGTCATGTTTCAAAACTCTCTCCTAAATCATTTCAATAGTTTCGAACCCTCTTCATTCTCCTTAATAATAGTAAAATTAAAATAAAAAAAAACCAAAAAAACCCTAATTATCTAATTGCCATTGTTATGGTTGTCTTCTACAGAAAACATATGTTTTTCTTTGCCCCTTAAAATTGACTCAAAACATGTATACTAATCATGTTTATAATATTCTTTTGTGTTATACAATTTTAATTATCTTTAAACAAAAGTGTTGACAAGCACATGATAAGGTTCATGAGGGGTAAGATTTATGTCCCTCCCGACTAGGTATAGCTTTTTTTTTCCCCATATCAATAAATTTACCTCATACCACCGAGATTCTCAAAAAAAAAAACAAAAAGGACATAGTTTCCAGTTTGATTGTGAAGTAAGATAAGACCATGAACGTGGAAAGTGCTTTTCGGGCTATTTTAAGTGTGCAATTTTCATGTGTTTATTAGTAATGTATTAGAATGACAAAAAAAGTGATGATATTCAAAATATTAGTCATCATAAGATAAAATACACAATTATGATTTGAAAACGATTATTGGCATTCTAAAAACAAAGTTCGAAAGTCTGTTCGCCATTCTGAAAACGGTTATTTACAATAACATTCTAGAAAGTCTGTTCGCCATTCGCACTCCTCCAACTATAACAAAAGAGAAGTGCCGAATAAGTTTTATATTCGCGTGTCAATCGTACTGTTCTGAACAGTTATTGATGATATTGCAAATAATGCATGACAATAAGAGCATACGTCTCCTCTGAGATTAGATCCTAATGGAAAGTAGGCTTAATTTCTTCTAAAGCAAAGTTCGAAACATGTAAGTGGGTTTCCTTTTGAAAGCCTATAGACGTGTAATTTTCACCAATTAAATTCCACAGATTGTACAAGCTGTTAGACCAAGTCCGTGTCTGGTTTCTGTTCCCCCGACTTCAGGAAGTTGTGATCAACCTAAACTCTCATCTATGAAGAGTTAGTTCAGTTTACAACTCTCTTAAATATTTGTTGTTTCTGTGATACGTTTCCTTTGTATCTTCAATTGCATGCGTTCGAGCTATCAGCCAATGGGGAAAAAAATTGGATCTGTGTCGTTGGACTGCTAGGGCTCTGATACCATGTAAAACTTAAGTATATTCAAGGGTTCACTTCAATTGCATGCCTTTTCAATGAGAGGCTGCATGTATTTATATTCCACTTCTGATTACATCAGGGAATGAAATCCCTATTTACAAGGTTATTCAAAATTCAAAAATTACAACAGAAGATACAAAGGAAACGTATCACAGAAACAACAAACATTTAAAAGAGTTGTAAACTGAGCTAACTCTTCATAGACAAGAGTTTAGGTTGATCACAACTTCCTGAAGTCCCGGGAACAGAAACCAGACACGGACTTCGTCTAACACAAACTGCCTAATGCTCTCTTTAATTAAATATTGATGTTTGTTTGTGTGGCTATCTACTCATCCTCACCATCCATTTCCCTTTCTTTTCTGTTTTTCCAGGAACAAATGATTTTGTTATTGGAATTCAATCGTTTCTGGCAATGCTAGCTTTGGTCACCTTTTTGCATTATATAACTGGATAGCCCTTGCTTCCTCAGCGGAACCAAAGTTTTTATAGCGGGCAGCACAAAAAATGGAAAGCTTTAAAGCAGAGAAAATTGAGAGCCAAAACCTACCCTCACAGGAACCAACCAAAGGTGGAGGCACCTCATTTTTCAGAACATGTTTTAATGGTCTCAACACGTTATCAGGTAAATTTGTCTCTTTTTTGTCTCCGTCACACCATATTTTTAACTTTCTTAATTACGACAAATATGAGTTAGGTCAGTTGACTAGGTTAGCGTGTCTGACCCCTTCACACAAAACATTCTTAATTACCTTGTTTAATTTTTCAGGAGTTGGGATTCTATCGATTCCAATTGCACTTTCTGAAGGAGGGTGGTTGAGCTTAATCCTTCTTTTCCTGTTGGCACTTCTTTGTTGGTATACCGGGTTGCTTCTACAACGATGCATGGACGGGAATCCGCGGATCAAGAGTTATCCCAACATTGGAGAAGCTGCTTATGGACAGAAAGGAAGAGTCGCCATCTCCATTTTTATGTACCTTGAGCTGTATTTGGTAGCTGTTGAGTTTCTAATATTAGAAGGTGACAACTTAAACCAGTTGTTCCCAAGCATGGGTTTTAACATGGCAGGCCTCAAAGTCGGAGGCAAACAATGCTTTGTTTTGCTCACTGCCCTTGTAATTCTGCCAACGACATGGCTGAAGAGTCTAAGATTGTTGGCTTATGTTTCCGCCGGAGGAGTTTTCGCTTCTCTTCTTTTGGTTGCCTGCGTGTTTTGGGTTGGTGCGGTTGATGGTGTAGGGTTTCATGAAGGAGATGCTCTTCTTAATTTGAGAGGATTGCCTACTGCTGTGAGCTTGTATCTGTTCTGCTATTGTGGCCATGCAGTTTTTCCCACATTGTGCAATTCCATGAAGGACAGGAGCAAATTCTCCAAGGTCAGTATTTTTGAAGCACGGTTAAATAATTCATGGAACATGCGCAGATAAAACGGTTACAAATTTTTAATAAAAAACAGAACGAGAGAAACACATAAGAGGACTATAAAGAGGCATTAAATCATGATTCACACATGGCTTATTGTCGGTTTAGTCTCCTTCAACTTAATTTTTGATTAAAATTTGGGTAACTTTGGATGCGGTCTCTATTTATTAACATTCTTTGATTGAAACCTTATTCGTTTTCGATTTTTTATTGAAGTCACTAAAATTTTTGTAACGGATTCTATTTGTTCCTGAAATCTTTTGCAGTGATCTGACCATGTCCATTTTCCCCATCATTGCAGGTATTACTTATCTGCTTCGTTGCAAGCACCATCACCTACGGATCAATGGCGGTTTTAGGTTACTTGATGTTCGGACAAGAATTGAAGTCTCAAGTCACATTAAATCTTCCAGTACGAAAAATTAGTTCAAGGATAGCAATTTACATTACTATAATTAATCCCCTCACAAAGTATGCAATTATAATCACTCCGATTGCTGCTGCTATTGAGGATACACGCCCTTTTCGCAACAGTTGCACAATTAGCATCTTCGTGCGAACCTTAATTGTAATTAGCACCGTAATTGTGGCCTTGGCCATTCCGTTTTTTAGCTACTTAATGGCTTTAATCGGCGCATCTCTGAACGTGATGGTCTCAGTCTTGCTGCCGTGCTTGTTCTACCTCAAGATTACCGTTGCTGCTAGGAGATTCGGGTTTGAGTTGGCGGTAATTGTTGCGATTATGGTAATAGGGTCTTTTGTTGGGGTAGTTGGTACGTACACTTCTGTGAAACAAATTGTAAGACAATTCTGAAATCGTAATGGAGCATTTTAATTAGTAACTCTGATAAAAAATTTGCAAGAAGTAGAATTTCACCACATGATTCGTTTCCCATTTCTACAATTATGCAAAATCACTTTCTATTTTTGCTTTTTTTTTTTTTTTTTTTTTTTTTGGTTCGGTATGGAAGCACTTTTGACGATGAATTTGTTGGAAAATTAGTTCTTATTATTATTGTTATTTTATTAGTTTTGTTGTGGGTCAAGGATTATGATTATTTATCTGTTATGTTTAGAATTTATTTTCGTTTTTCTCTTATAAATAGGAGTCTTATAAGTCCATTAAAATGTAATCTTACGAATTATGTAACCTTCTTAATGAATCTTCTTGTATTTCTTCGATTTCAATATTCTTTAATTTCATAATTCTTTTATTCGTTCATGGTACGCATACTATAATTTTCAACTGAACTGTCTTCGGTCAAATGTCAATACTGCTTCCGGATCATGGCTTTCAACTTTCTGTAGTACAGAAGGAACAAAGAACAATGCTTTCCTAATAATTTACTGCTTTTTCCCTGCATTATTTTCATGTGCTTGGATATAATAATTACCCTGCTCCAAAGACTCTTGCATTATTCATATGAATATAAAGTGGGAATCCCTTAAAGCAAAGAAAACGGAACCAAAACCAACGTCTACGTAACGTACTACAATTGAGAAATTTCCAGTATAACACTCACAAGCTCACAAGAATCAGGAAACATGCACCATCTTTTGATCAGAATCATTAGTTTGGAACCTTTGGATCTGTCCAAAAGCGATTCGATCAATGTTAGGGTCATGTTAGGATTAATTTCAATTGCACCAAAGCAAACTTTGGATATGCCATTTCTTTTATTAAGGGGGCAAAAGATAACAATAAGATAAAGAAAATGACCTCAACAGGAGGGTACCAGCTGCAAGAATTTGAAAGGGGAAGATCTATAAAATGCATCCAATGTTGTAAGATCGTGGGAAAGATAAAAAATCTTAAAACAAATAATCGTGAGATATGAAAAATGACATTCTTAGCTTGTTACTAAATAGTTAAAAGATATTATAACAGAATACGAGCATCTAACTCAAAATTAATCAGCAATAAGTTGAGAGTAGTTTATCAGCTATATGTTGGGCTATTCTGATTCATTTTTCATCGTCTGCAATTATGCAAAAGCACCTTTCGTCTTTTGTTTTTAATCAGTATGGAAGCACTTTTGAATCTTGATGATGAATTATTATTTCATGACGTTCAGTCAAGTATTTCATACTGAATCTGGATACATCATGAGACATTGGGACACATAAAGCAGCAAGTTTCATTGTAAATAATGCCTTTTAACTCTTTTTTAGTGCAGAAGAATGTGCTTCCAATATATAGCACTTCAACACTGAAAAACAAGACATCCATAGAAAAGAAGAGCATATATTTAATCTGGATTTGGGATCCCTGCAAAGTACGTACACTTCTTTCTTCCCTAATAATTTGCTGCTTTTTTTTCAGTCCTTTTTCTTGCATTATTCATGGCCTGTCATGCATTATCTAGTGTGGACTAATGTACTAAATTCGTAGAGGAGTCACACTTTTACAATGGACTAGAAAATTTGAGTGTAATGCTAATATATTGAACTTACACTAGTGTAGCAGTAGTGTTATACGTATCAAACTCAAGTTACATGATTCTTATATATAAGTATCACACTCACTCAAACTACTGTGAAATACGTAAAGGGACCCCATAAGGCTAAAGGCAATAAGAATGGGGAGCCAAAAACCTAACACCTACGGTCAAGAAACTTTTGAGTGTAACAATCATAGATTCACAAAAATAAGGCAAAATGCACCACCTTTTTGGATCATATTAGTACTTAGTTTGAATGTGCAGAATGTGGGAAAGTTGCATGCTCTCAAATCCATGAGAGTACCTAACTCTTTCACGTTCGATTCTCCTTCATCTTATATTAAAATTTAAGAAATTATTTTTGCACTCATTTTTTTTTTCCAACCACGCTCTTCTTTTATTCTAGCCACTAAACTGAATAAATAAATAAACCAAATAACGTAAACAAAAAAGAAGTGCAAAAGAAGAAGACGGGAATGTGGTAACCAGAATTTGGGCTTTGGGTGGACAAACAAGGAACAAGTTCCATCATCAAAACACACAAGATAATGATATGGCAGCGCCGGCTGTCCAAATAAGCCCATTCTCTCACCCAAAAACCAACAGAGACACCCCTCTCTCTCTCGTCCCCAAGTGCTCGACTTTGAGACAAATCAAGCAAATCCATGCCTTTTCCATCAAAACCCATCTCCAACATGACATCTCCGTCCTCACCAAGCTCATCAATTTCTGCACCTCGAACCCTACGAGTACCTCCATGGACTACGCTCACCACCTGTTCGACCAAATTCCCCACCCGGACATCGTCGTCTTCAACACCATGGCTCGCGGCTACGCTCGCTCTGACACCCCGTTTCGAGCCATTTCACTCTTCTCCCACGTTCTGTGCGCAGGTCTCTTCCCAGATGACTACACATTCCCGTCGCTTCTCAAGGCGTGCGCCGGCTCTAAAGCGTTAGAAGAAGGGAAGCAATTGCATTGCTTTGCTATCAAGTTTGGCCTCCACCTTAACATCTATGTGTGTCCTACACTTATAAATATGTACACCGAGTGCAATGATTTGGATGCCGCTCGGCGGGTGTTTGATAAGATAACGGACCCTTGTGTTGTTATACACAATGCCATGATCACGGGCTATGCTCGAAGTAGCCGGCCAAATGAGGCGTTGGCGTTGTTTCGAGAAATGCAGGCAAGCAATGTTAAGCCTACTGATGTAACCATGCTTTGTGCTCTTTCTTCATGTGCTTTGTTAGGAGCATTAGACTTGGGAAAGTGGATACATGAATATGTTAAGAAAAACAGGTTTGATAATTACGTTAAAGTGAACACTGCACTGATAGACATGTATGCAAAATGTGGAAGCCTGGAGGATGCAGTGTCTGTATTCGAAAACATGAGTGTCAAAGATACTCAGGCTTGGTCTGCAATGATCGTGGCATATGCGACACACGGGCATTGTTCCAAAGCCATATCTATGTTCGAAGAAATGAAAAGAGCACGAATTAGACCTGATGATATCACCTTTTTGGGTCTCTTGTACGCGTGTAGTCATGCTGGATTTGTTGAGGAGGGTTGCAATTATTTCTACAGCATGAGTGAGAAATATGGGATTTCTCTCGGTGTTAAGCATTATGGTTGCATGATAGATTTGCTAGGTCGGTCTGGACGCTTAGAGGAGGCCTACAACTTCATAGATGAGTTACCAATTAAGCCGACACCCATATTCTGGCGAACGTTGTTATCTGCTTGTGGCAGCCACGGTGATGTAGACATGGGGATGCGGGTGCTTAAACGGATTTTTGAGTTAGATGACTCTCATGGTGGGGATTATGTGATCATATCGAACTTGTGTGCAAGAGCGGGGAGATGGGAGGATGTGGATTACTTAAGGAAGTTGATGAGAGGCAGAGGAGTTGTAAAGATTCCCGGATGCAGCTCCATTGAGGTGAACAATGTAGTGCACGAATTCTTTTCTGGAGACGGGGAGCGTTCTGTTTCTACTGTACTGCACCAGGCAGTTGACGAATTGGTTGAAGAATTAAAGCTGGCTGGATATGTTCCTGATACTTCTTTAGTGTTTCATTCTAACATGGAAGATAAAGAGAGAGAAGTTTCTCTCAGATACCATAGTGAGAAGTTGGCGATTGCTTACGGGCTCTTAAACACAGCCCCCGGGGCAACAATCCGCGTCGTGAAGAACCTTAGGGTATGTGGGGATTGCCACTCTGCTGCTAAGTATATATCGTTGATCTTTAATAGACATATAATTCTTCGAGATGTCCAACGGTTCCATCATTTCAAACAGGGAAAGTGCTCTTGTGGAGATTATTGGTAGTTTAACTTAATCGAACTGGAGATCATTTTTATCATAGCATAGAAAATATATTGGCTTGACAAAATTTCTTCATTTCGTTGGTGGAAGGCGATCCTCGATATCACGCTCTTCGCCAAATCCACTTCGATGATCATCGGCAGGCTGACATATTTGTCAAGCATCATCAACAAGAAGGCAGATTAATTTGTTGTAAATGTAAGACAAACTATGTTGTTACAAAAATATTTGTACTAATTCAGGTATTTACAAATTAATCATGGGAATTCGAACTTAGAAGCACATTGCTCTAACCAATTTGGCTAAGCTCAGTTTTACAGTGAAACTCGAGAAATTGGGTACACTTCTGGTATAATATGTTACAAAGATGCATCTGGGACTAGCCAGCTTCATGAGGTTTATTGAATGTCCATGCAGCCCGACGAGATGCTCGTCCAACATTGAGTTCCCATCCTTCTAGTTACTTTGATATTATGAGATTTTCTAGTATCGTCCAGACCAAGATTTGATGGCCAAACTTCAGGTGTATTACATATACCGGAGCATAGTAGAATTTCCATAATATCAGTAAGCTCATTGGATATTGGACTCTCTCATAGTAAAATTTCGCTGTCATCGTAATGTAATTACACATGTAATTAAGTTGCTCTAAACTGTCAAAATTCTTGTCCACCAGATTATCATTGGAAAGAGGGAAAAAGGACGTCGGCAATCATTTTAGGAAGCTGTTTCAGATGTTAAACGAAAAATCCTGTAAAACAATCACAAATACGCACAAATATATTCATAAATTGTAATGATTCAGTTCTCCGCGATGTAGACAGATGACTTGTAATTTGAACAGAGACATGAGTTCTCCACAATTTATCTTGGCACTATTTGAGTTCTAATAAATTAAAATTTGGGAAAGTTTTTCAAACTTCTTATTATGCTATTGGAAGATTTTTTTTACACTTTCTGATTTAGGGGCAATGCTTTCACATCTTCTCATACTTCATCACAAATGACAAAATTTAAGCCTGAGCCGCCTAACATGTGAACAATGCTGACAAGAAATAGTGGAACTCCATGTATCATTGTACTTAGTTGTTTAAAGATCAAATATTGTCATCAACTATTTTTCGATGTCATGATAGTTTGCTCCACTTAGAGTAAGTATCATGTTTGATTTGCAGAGACAATAACACTATATATTTGTAATGAGTTTGACAGTGAGTTATGGTTCATTTAATTGTGGTAACGTAATTTTGTTGTTATGTTTTGGACTGTCGTAAAAGTATTTTGTGAATATATTTTGTAAGAAAAAGATCCAGCTAATGTTAAGATACAAAATGAAAATTGCTAAAATGAGGAGAGAATATCCTCTTGATCAATATATGCCAAGTTTTCAGTATGAAAGCATTAAGCATGTATGGAAATCACGGCACGCTATTTCACCAACATTATTGCTATTGGTGACCACATTTATATATGCATGCATGCATGTTACAACCACATGATTTAGATTTGTTTTATTTGATACAAGATAAATAAAGTGTGAAAGCATTACTTTATCTACCTAACTTGGAAGGCTAATCCATCAAATAATTGGTGCAAGTACAAAGAGATGCTTACAATGGAGAGAGGATTCTCATGGGATCCTCTTTGTGAGGATCTTGGAAATTTTCTAATCACATCCGTTTATCGTGTATCGTGTTGTTAGTTTTTTTTCAGGTACTGTTTATATTCAATTTTAAATAAAAAAATTTACAATGATTTTTTATCGCACGATGTACAATGAACGAATGTGATTTGAGGATCCTCGAGATCCTCACTCCTTACAATATTCCTAACATTTATTTTATTAATCGAGGTAACTTCCAAAGGTCGCAGGAAGTCACAAATATGGCCAATAAGTGTGTGCCATAGGAGAGATTTTTCAATGGAACACAAATACATATAAGCGCAAGAACGCTTAAAAAAAATTTTCCCTCTACTTATATAATGATATATGACGTACCGCTTTATATTTCTGGCATACTCAAAAATCTCTCATGTCATACATTATGCACCATATTGTCTCGTATTAAATGGGAAAAAATGATAAAAATTGTTTATACCTGTGTCAAACCTTAGCTAAAAAGGCTTAACACAATCTGCCAAAATCACAGATGAATCCCGCGTTGAGATTTAAATTAATTAATGGCTAATTTAGTTTAGTTGGACAAACAAAAAAATTAAGAAAAATAGTGAATGTGACAGGAAAAAAAATCCCACAAATATGAAAGGAAAAATTTTGTATAAAGAAAAGGTGAGCCGACATATAGCTATCATCATGCAACGGTTACACACGTAAATAATCCAGTGGACTCATAAAATTTGGTAATGAAAGCATATAAGGCTGGATATTCGGCCCCTCAACCTTTCCATATTTCTGCCTATAAATAAGGCTCGTCACCTCCCTTTCAAATACACTATCATTACTCTCCAAATTAACCAGTCTCAAGAGTCAAAGGCCATAACCAAGAGAGAGAGAGAGTGAGTGAGAAGGATGAAGACCAACCCTTCAACTTTTGTCAAGCTTTTACTGCTAGGATGTCTTTCAGTTGTTTGTGTTGCAGAAGATTTTGATTTCTTCTACTTTGTCCAGCAGGTGAGTGAGACGTTTTATCTTATGCTACGTCGGATGAAATCGAACCCTTGACCTATGTGATTGTTAGTTCTTATGATTACCTTGTCATGGTTGTGTTTTTCCGTTGAGTAATGCAGTGGCCGGGATCGTATTGTGACACAAAGCAAAGTTGCTGCTATCCAACAACAGGGAAGCCTGCAGCTGATTTTGGTATTCATGGGCTTTGGCCGAATAAGAAGGACGGTTCATACCCCTCAAACTGCGATCCTAACAACCCCTTTGATCAATCTGAGGTATTTTAATTGAATCTTGAAAATGTCTTTTGGCATAAAATACATCGATTTTATATTTCTTTTTACATTTAAGGCCGGCCATCTAATGCAAAATCTGCTACATTTAGGCATTTTCGCATAAAAATCATTTATCATTTATTCAAAATCTGTTAAAAATGAGTTTTACAGTATTAAACTTGGACAAAATTGTAACAAAATGGTCACACGCCTCATTGGTGTAAAGAACAAGTCCTCCACAAGCAAGCATGGAGAAAGCCTGTACTCCTACTAATTGCGTATAATCATGTGTGTATATGTGTGTGTATATATATATCTCTTATCACGTGATTGATGATGTATAAGAAATAAACACATAATTGTATGTATCGAATGACTCCTGGTAATTGCAAGCTTGGTTTTGTGGCGTGACGTTTGAGGTCACATCTCACACCCCCTGCGTGCTTGCAATGGCCCTTTTGGCCTTTTTATCCTTTGTTCTGTTTTTTTCATACTACTTTAATCTTCTGTTGTTGACAAATTAAGAATTTATAATTATAATAATATATATAGCTCTTGATAATGGAATTGGATTCCATCCGGATCCATTTTGACGTGACATTAGGGATCTTCATATTTTAGTTATTTTCCGTGTATCGTGCAATCAGAAATCATTTGATTTTTTTATTTAAAATTAAACTCAAATAGTATCTAACAAAAACTAACCGCACGATGAACGATTAGAATGTGAAGATTCTCACAAAATGGATTCGGAGAGGATCCTCTTCCCTTGGTAATTAACGAACGTTATGAACCTTTAGATGCCACTAAATCCTATCATGGAAAATAATGTCACAGATTTCAGATCTACGAAGCAGCATGCAAAAAGAATGGCCAACATTAGCTTGCCCAAGCGGCAATGGCATAGCGTTCTGGACGCATGAATGGGAGAAACATGGCACCTGCTTAGAGTCGTTCATTGACCAACACGGTTACTTTGCAGCTGCTCTTAACCTCAAAAAGAAAATAAACCTCCTCCAAGCCCTCGAAAGTGCAGGTAATTAATAAATAAATTAAGAAACTAATCTGATCAAATTATCAATGCGTAACAGTTATTACACACGACTATTAGTTGGTAGATGTTGTAATCACTAGTCACCCCATATTGAGCCCACTAATTTCAGTAACTATTGATGTTAATTCCTTGCTGTGTTCGTCGATCCACATTTGTTAAACATATATAATGTTATATGTTACAGGTATACAGCCAAATGGGGACTCATACACCCTACAGAACATCAAGGGGGCAGTGAAAGATGCGACTGGGTTCACTCCATTTATCGAGTGCAATGTGGATGAATCTGGTAACAGCCAACTTTATCAGGTTTACTTGTGCGTGGACACTTCTGGTTCTGACCTCATTGAGTGTCCTGTCTTCCCACATGGAAAGTGTGCTGCACAAATTGAATTCCCAACTTTTTAGAAATGTAGAAAGATGACTAGCTAGCTCAGAGACCACAGCATCAGCTTTGTCTAAATTTTCATGTATCCATCATTCACTAATCATGAATTCTGGATGTAGTCCAGTTTTTAATAACCCATTTATGATAAGTGTGTCTATTTATGCAAAATACAATATATTTTGACATATGAAGTTATTGAGTCCTGACTATGTAGAACTTAATTTTCTTAGTTACTCACGAACGTGAACCACATCAAGTGGTCCAGTGGTAAGTTCATGAGTCCTGACTATTTAGAACTTAATTCCGTCAACTTTTTTGTTAATTATTAGCACGTGAGCCACACATATTAAGCTAAAACAGAACTCTACGTTAATTGTTAGCTAACTCACGTACTAATAATTAACAGAAAAGTTGATAGAAGTTTCAATTTTGGGCATAAATCCTAACAGACTTTACCATAAGGACTTAAATCCTATTTTTTTTACTACATGGGTTATTTTCCAACTATCTTATTACCACGGTACTTAATTTTAATTAAGCCAAAAAAAAAAAAATTAACTCACTAACATGGATTGATAATATTACATCTTTTTAGATTTTTTTACACCTTTTAATAAATAAAGGGTTGTTTTATTACCACTGTTAATTTGTTGAATACACCTACAACTAAAATGTCTCTCAACAATTTCATCTTTGCCCTTCCGTTTGTTAAATCTACCCCACCTTCCAAAACAATAAATCCCACAACCACCCACAATACCCCCACACCATCGCCTATGACTCCATTGTGTTCTTCGGATTATCCGAACCCTTGGAGAGGCGAGAGTGTTTGTCTCGACATTGTTTTTAAATAAGCCTTATTCTCCAGGTTTCTTGAAACTGTATTAGTATTCCTAATTGTTTTTTCATAATGATTTCGAAACTGTATTAGAAGTTTATTATCCATTACCATAAATTGAATTACAGGGTTATCCATGCTTATTCCACAGGTCTAAGTTTCTCCAAATTGTATTAGGCTTTTGTTCTTATATTGTCCGAGTCCAATTCTCGATATGAAAACTATGCCGAGGCCAATCCAGAATTCCCAAGCGGATTTGAATATAATACCGAAAAAGAAAAAAAAAAGAACAAAAGTACAACGATGAATATTTTGATGTTGAAAAAATGCGAGCAGTCTAATATAAAGCAAAGGATCTCAACAATCACCCATCGGCCACTGTGTGAAGAAATTTTTAGTTGTGACGGAAATACAAGTGGTACACCACATGTTTTACTAGGAGTGGTGGGAAATTTTATTTTTTAAGTTATTAACTTTTTAGCACACATATCCCACCATTTGTACAGTAACACGTGATGTACCACCCTGTGTACCGATCACATTAAAAAATCTCTCTGTGATGGAGTCGGTGGTTTTGAGAATATGATATTGACGATACATTATTTAGTTCATTTTGTTTACAAATTTAAACTCATTAGTATTACCCTTAAAGAATTTCTATTTTGATTGTTTCAACAAATTGTGGAGTATTAATAAACAATCCTAAATAAAAGATCAACAGTCATTATATGTCATTGATGAGGAGAGTCTTGTTGAAAATTGTCCTGCGAATTTTCACCGGCCAAGATCGATTAACTTTGGCTAAGAGTGTCTTGGTGAGTTATTGGGCCATGTATAAAACTAGTGCACGTGGCATGCTTTTAAATTTCAACACCAGCCAAGTTCTCATTTATAATCTATTTATTTATTTGTTGAAAAAAGAACAATATTTGTTGTAAGAATTTCGATTTCGTTTGGAGTACCGTCTGCGTTGCAGAGATCAAATTGAATGGCTCATTTATACTTTAAAAAAGAACCCATACAGAAGAAGAGATCTATCTTAAGCCAAATCTTGTTCTAGAAAACTGGTGAAATGTGTTTGTCATGGAAGCTGCGCACCTGCTAACTACTTAGAAGAAGTTTAGGGATACTTAATTAGAAGAAGTATATGTAATTATCTTGAGGTCTAGGTAGATCACATCGTTATCTGAGATATAAACACTTTCCAGTTACATGTCACTTTTGTATACGTTGATATAATTTTGTAGCAAGTTTCCAATTCATATTGAGTTTGAGGATTCAACCACCGTATATTGCTGATCGAGGGGTCCATCAACCACATACATGAAATTATCTCATGATTTTCGTACGTATTCGTGGCACTAATACAAGTTCCTTTTACAATGGAAAGTTTTAGATAAAAGGTCTTCATGATATGGCCAAGTCCATATATTCGTTACTTCGTTTGGTGGCAGCAAGTGTACATGATGGGATGTTATCCAACGTGACATGACATGTATGAGCCATATCTTAGTCAATAAATATGATTATAATAGAAGAAATTCTTGTGTACAACCTACCGCATTCAACATGATGTGAGCATATAGTGCATTTGAATAACACAAAATATATATACGAAATGTTGATTTGGTGTGTGGTGTCTCACAGACACATGATCGGTAAGTCGGATACCATTTTTTCCACAAGGAGTATAAAAAAGAACACTTGACACCATCTAATCTAGGGAGTAGGATTTTCTTCTTTTCAAATTCCCTCCTCGCATTTCCTCCTATTTGAACAGTCATAATTAAGCCACGTCAACTTCTTTGGTGACTTTCTTGATAGAGAGAAAGATAAAAGATATATTGAGAGAGGAGGGGACAGGACGGGAGGGGTTTCGGAGGAGAAAGAATCCTCCTCCCTAATCTAGTATAGCCTGATGCTAAAATGAATTTCATTCGAAAAGGTGTAACTCAGTTAGGTATACAGACCCATATTTTTGCTCCCCATGAGTCGTGTCTGTAAGCAGATTAAATGACTTGCACGCGACACAAATAAGCCTGATATAGCAAGCATAAACGAGCTAACTTCATTTCAGATTGGCCTGGAAAAGCTAGCCATCCGACTTTGCGCTTCATTCTATTAGTTAATTACTTAAAGACTAATCCACCGGCCACTTCCTTCCCATGACATACATCTATCCACAGTTGCTTCCAGATTTGCAATTCTTATAATTTATATGAAATATGAAATGAAATGTGGAAAATTACTAGTTAGATTAAATTAATTAGTCACTCGATCAATGAGTTAATGGATACATATATCCTGTACTTGTCCATGGAGACGTGGAATCTTAAGCTAATTAAAAGACAAATTAAAATTAGACTTAAGACTTAATGTAACTAATGAGAAATTAACTGGATTAAATTATTACAAAATAAATAAATAGAGGGTGGAATGAACGAAGGAGCAAAGAAAAAAAATATAGTGTACGATCACGTTAGACACGCAAATGATGGATTAGACAGATTTATAAGCTATTGGTGATCAGCATATGCTTTCTATGATACTCCATATTCCCTCTCTATTTCCCTATTAAATACAGGCCTTTCAGCTAGCCATATTGTCATTCCTAAAAAAAAAAGGAAACATATTTCATCAGAAAGAGAAAAAAAAGGAGAGACAATGAGATACAGCAATACTTTGATCTTGATCAAGCTTTTGATCATTCAGTACCTCTCGGTTCTTTGTGTTTCTCAGGACTTTGATTTCTTCTACTTTGTTCAACAGGTGTGCTTTTGCTTCAGCTTGCTATGATGACCCGTCCCAAATAGAATATGATCCTCTTTCATTTTCTTCTATATATTTTTTTTCATATTCTATTTCTTCATTTCCTCTTATGTTACTTTTTATAGCCCGTATAAGCGATGTGCACGGTACATGGTTCATAATGCGGAACTCTTTTAGTTTCATCGTAGTAGCTCGACTCATTCGAAAAAGTATTTTCAAAATTTGAGAATCTCAATAAATCCTCTAATTTATTTTTTTTAGTATCTATTTTTTTTAGCCCACCCAATAACTACAAACCAAACGGTTTTCAGTTTCTAAACCCTAGTGGAAATTTTATGCAACTGTTCTTTAGTTTCTAAACCTAGCTAAACATTTTATTTTTCTTCTCTCTTTGATCTTATTTTTGCATATGCAAGTGACCCTTTATTATAGTGGTGGAAATAAATTATGCCTTCGCATTTTGTCGTGGTTTGAACCCTCTCTATTTCCTAATCTAACATCTAACCACTAACGCTATCGTCTTTTCAAATCTCATTTTTCTATATCACATGATGTTTTTTATATCATGCAGTGGCCAGGAGCATACTGTGACACAAAACATACTTGTTGCTATCCCAAGTCAGGAAAGCCTACAGCAGATTTTGGCATTCATGGTCTATGGCCTAATTATAAGGATGGTGGCTACCCCTCTAACTGTGATCCCGACAGCGTCTTCGACAAATCTCAGGTATATTTTAAAGCAACCGAATCAATGGTCTGTGTATCCAATAATGTAAGCAGACAGTAGCGCAAATAAGATTTCAGAGTTTTACAATATACATACACCTATATAGATATGAATATGTATGCATACAGGGAGCTTCAAATACAAACTGAGACTACGCAATGATCATAATGTTTTCATACTCCATTTTTTTATTTGGCTTTTTAGCTAAAATGGTCATTAAGATTGCATAACTTTTTATTACTTTGGTCTGTGAGATTTGAAATTGATAAAAGTGATTTCTGATTTAGTCCACGTCAATCATTATGGTTCTTATGTGAAAAATCTCCTTAAATAAGAACCAAAATGATAAAAATACCCTCAATTTAATAAACAATGGGCCAAAATAATTTGATAAAAAATGAGGGTATCTTTGTTAATTTTCCTATTTTACGGAGATTTTTCACACAATGACGAAAATGATTGATGGTGAACAAACTTAGGAACCACTTCTATTGATTTGAAATCCATGAACCAAAAAGTTGGGAGTTATGTCAATCTCATGGATCAAAACATGAGGAGTCATGTCAATCTTAATGACCATTTTGAAGTAAAAAAATAAACATTTTTATTTGTGTGTGTTTTGAGTGTCTTCTTCTGCTAATTATTCTATTTTCATGGACTATTTATTTTGTACAAAATTAGATCTCAGAGCTGTTGACCAGTCTTAATAAGAACTGGCCATCACTGAGCTGCCCAAGTAGCAACGGTTACAGGTTCTGGTCACATGAATGGGAAAAGCACGGGACTTGCTCCGAGTCCGAGCTCGATCAGAAAGAGTACTTCGAAGCAGCCCTCAAACTCAGAGAAAAAGTTAAACTTCTACAAATTCTAAAAAATGCTGGTAATTCATTAGCAAATTTCAAAAAATTAAGTTTCCGTCTAAAGTTTGAGCTGGCCAGGGGCCGCTCCCAAAGTAAATTCCATAATATCACTTAAAACTAATAAATCAACATTTAAATGTAACTGTTGAATGCAGGAATCGTGCCAAATGATGAACTTTACAACCTAGAGAGCATAGTGGAAGCTATAAAAGAAGGTGTTAGGCACACCCCAGGGATAGAGTGCAACAAGGATTCGGCCGGAAACAGTCAACTTTACCAAATTTATTTGTGTGTCGACACTTCTGGTCAAGACATCATCGAATGTCCTCTCCTTCCAAAGGGACGATGTGCTTCCAAAGTTCAATTCCCTAAATTTTAATTAACTCATTTTTGTAATTCTTTCACAATAATCTTTTACTTTGTAACTTGTTACTCTTGTATGTATCTTTGGCTACCGATGTTGCTTTCAACTAGCTAGCCACTTCATGTGTCATTAGTCATGACTAATTGATGAACTTTCATGTTGCTAATAAATTTTAACCAAACTTTTGGCTACGTTCTCTTTTGTTCTTTATATTTAACTTTGTCTTGTTCCGTTTTCATCCAATAATGCCCTTGATGATTTTAGCTGTCTATTCTCCTAAGTGGCCAGTTTATAGATTATCATACAGAAGCTAATTAAATCAAAAATCGATTAATATTCTAACTATTATCAAATAAATAAAAGGATCATGAGTGCTTGACATGCATGTATAGTTAATAACGAAGCACCATTTCTATTGGAAACCCTACCAAACACGATCGTGCAGTGCTTACTTTTAACTCAAAGAAATTCAACCAAAAATTAAGGGTCATCTCCATTGGAAACCCTTGACACCATCTGATCTAGTGTGGCTCGACGCTATGCTCCCCATGAGAGTGAGTAGCGTCCGTAAGCAAAAATGACTTGCAAGCAACACCAATAAGCCAGATCTAGCTAGTATAAACCAGCTAACTTCATTTAAGATTGGCCTGGAAAAGCTAGCTATCTAACCTAGCGTTCCATCTTATTAATTAGTTACTTAAAGACTAATCCACCGGTCACTTCCTTCCCATGACATACGTCTATCAACCGTTGCTTCCAGACTTGCATTTCTTAATTTATATGAAATATGAAATGTGGAAAATCATTAGTTAGATTAAATTAATTAGTCACTCAATCAACGAGTTAATGGATATATATCCTTTACTTGTTCATGTTAGGGAATAGAGTGTATGGATGGTGTGGATTGATACACTTGTCCCTTGATATGCAAAAGAGTGAGTTAGGATTGTTAGAATCTGTTAAGTGATAAGATTCTAGAGATTAGCTGTACAAATTACCTTTACATAGGTTAATCATTGTTGTATCTTTCTATCAAGAAAATATATATACTTCAACTCATTAATTTTCCTCTAAAGCCTTCTCTTTCTCTCCCAGTCTTTTTCTACACTCTTCTACGGGATATCTTCGTTCTGGTTGATATTGGTGAACAGTTCATGGAGATGGGATCTTAAGCTAATTAAAAGACAAAGTAAGTTAGGTTTAATGTAACTAATGGTTAAGTAAACGGACTAAATTATTTCAAGGTAAATCAATAGGTGGAAAGAACGAAGGAGCAAAGAAAAAAAAGTTGTGTGCGATCACATTAAACACGAAAATGATGGATTACAAGTTTTCATAAGCTATGGTGTCATCAGCATATGCTTTCCGGGATATATTCCATTTACCCTGTCTCTTTTCCTATTTATACAGACATCTCAGCTAGGCATAGTGTCATTGTAATATAGCTCGTCCCCAGCAAAACCCGCCCGCCCCCACCACCCCAGCACCCCTCCCCCCCCCCACCCCACCCCCCACAACAAAAAAAAAAAAAAACCTACTTCTGCAGAAAAAAAGAAAAGAAACAATTGGATACAGCAGTACTTTGATCTTGATAAAGCGTTTGATCACTCAGTACCTCTCGGTTCTTTGTGTTTCCCCAGACTTCGATTTCTTCTACTTTGTTCAACAGGTGTGTTTTTGCTTCAGCTAGCTCCTAGCTGTAACGCCCGTCCCAAAATTTCCTAATTTTAGTGAATATACATCAACATTATCTTCAGCTTGATTTTTCTTCGATCTCAAAACCCAACGGTATTTCAGTTTCAAAACCCTAGTGGAAATTTTACGCAACCGTTCTTTAGTTTCTAAACCTAGCTAAACATTATATTTTTCTTCTCTTCGATCTTATTTTTCTATATGACATTAGTACTGTATATAATCCTCATGATGTTTTATATATATCATGCAGTGGCCAGGAGCATACTGTGACGCCACAAACTTTACTTGTTGCTATCCCAAGTCAGGAAAGCCTACAGTAGATTTTGGTATTCATGGTCTATGGCCTAATTACAAGGATGGTGGCTACCCCTCTAACTGTGATCCCGACAGTGTCTTCGACAAATCTAAGGTACATAATACTTAAGCAACCTAATCACTGGTCTGTGTACATAACCTAACAATGTAAGCAGACAGTATTCGCAAAAAGATGTTCATATAGTTGTATGAATATGTATGCATATAGGGAGCTTCGAATAAAAATTCTGATTACACAGTGATCATGCAATACTGTTTTTCTATTCCATTTTATTTTTATTTTTTGTGCGTGTCTGCGTGTTGAGTGTCTTCTTTTTCTAATCATTCTATGGACTATTTATTTTGATCAAAATTAGATCTCAGAGCTTTTGAGCAGAGTTGATAAGAATTGGCCATCACTAAAATGCCCAAGGAGCGACGGTTACAGGTTCTGGTCACATGAATGGGAAAAGCACAGGACCTGCTCCGAGTCCGAGCTCGCTCAGAAAGAGTACTTCGAAGCAGCCCTGAAACTAAAAAAAAAAAGTTAATCTTCAACAAATCCTAAAAAAAGCTGGTAATTAGTTAGCTAACTTCAAAAAAAATTAAGTTTCAGTCTAGGCTGATCAGGGACCGCTCCCAAAGTAAATCCCATATAATATCACTCAAAATTAATGAATTCAACCTTTAAATGTAACTGTTGAATGCAGCAATCGTGCCAAATGATGAGTTTTACAGCGTAGAGAGCATAGTGGAAGCTTTGAAAGAAGGTGCTGGGTACACTCCAGGGATAGAGTGCAACAACGATTCGGCCGGCCGAAACAGCCAACTTTACCAAGTTTATTTGTGCGTCGACACTTCCGGCAAGACATCATTGAGTGTCCTCTCCTTCCAAAGGAAGGATGTGCTTCTAAAGTTCAGTTCCCTAAATTTTAATTCACTCCTTGTTGTAATTATTTCACACTAATCTTCTGTTGGATTTTTGGATCGGCGGGCCTGCGGAGCCCCACTTTAACAACACCGATAATGTTCCCAACTTTATCACCAGCCTAATCCTTCAGGTATAGGGTTTTATTACAAAATGCCTTGATATTAGTTAAAGTGGAGTAATCATATTTAAACCCCCATTGTTTTTCTTTTCACCCACTGATGTGGGATTCCAACACTCCCTCTCACATGTAACCTCATTTAGTGGTTCACACAATGAGATCTACGCATTGACAATTGAAACTCAGAGGTCGGCTTTATGTTAAGAGTCAATGCTTGTTTTCAATAGAACTCAGAGGTTGGCTCTCTATTAAGAATCATGGCTTATTTCCTTCTCGATGACAAGCTCATTGGTTTGCACGGACTCGAATCTGGCTTTGATACCATGTTGGATTTTTGGATCGACAGGCCAATGGGGCCCTACTCTAACAACATCAATATTGTCCCCAACTTTATCACTTACCTAATCCGTCAAGTGTAGGGTTTTATCATAAAAGACCTCGATATTAGTTAGAGTGGGGTAATCATATTTAAACCCCATTGTTTTTCTTTTCACCCCCAACATCTTCTATTTTCAACTAGCTAGCCACTTGTACTTCATAGGATAAGAGATCAATGGTTGAATGATAGTTTGGTTGTACACATTGATAAAGATGTATTTGATTCTATTGATAATGATGTTGTAATACGACGTTTCCAAAATATGAGAACACATAATGGACAATTATAATGAAAATATGATCGATTTTTCAAAGCTACTTTTGACCCATTGCTATAAATTTCAAGCTCCATAATTGTCTCCATGCATGTACTATCTGACACCTAATGTCACCGAACACAACATCACATGTATGAGTCATATCTTAGCCATCAAATGCAAATATAATTAGAAGAAATTTTTGTGTACGACTGTTGCATCCAACATGATGTGACCACTAGTAGGTTTGAGTAACAGAAAATATATACGAAATGTTGATTTGGTGTGTGGCGTCTCACATACATGTGATCAGTTAGTTGAATACCATTTTTTCCACAAGGAGTATAAAAAAGGAGCACGTGACACCATATGATCTAGTATAGCTTGATGCTAAAATGAATTTAATTTGAAAATGTGTAACTCAGGTAGGTATAATACAAACTCATATTTTTGCTCCCATGAATCGTGTCCGTAAACAAAAATGACTAGCACACAACACCAAGAAGCCTGATCTAGCAAGTATAAACCAGCTAACTTCCTTTAAGATTGTCCTGGAAAAACTAACTAGCTAGCCTTGCTCTCCATCTTATTAATTACTTAAACCTAGCTAAACATTTTATTTTTCTTCTCTTCGATCTTATTTTTCTATATGACATTATATAGCTAATACTATATATAATCCTCATGATGTTTTATATCATCCAGTGGCCAGGAGCATACTGTGACACAAAACATACTTGTTGCTATCCCAAGTCAGGAAAGCCTACAGCAGATTTTGGCATTCATGGTCTATGGCCTAATTATAAAGAAGGTGGCTACCCCTTTGACTGTGATCCCAATAGCGTCTTCGACAAATCTGAGGTATATAATAATTAAGCAACCTGATCAATGGTCTGTGTGTATATCTAACACTGTAAGCAGACAGTATCGCAGAAAACATTTTCATATAGTTGTATGAATTTGTATGCATATAGGGAGCTTCAAACACAAATTCAGATTACGCAGTGATCATACAATACTGTTTTTCTATTCCATTTTATTTTTATTTTGTGTGTGTGTCTGCGTGTTGAGTGCCTTCTTTTTCTAATTATTCTATGGACTATTTATTTTGTACAAAATTAGATCTCAGAGCTTTCATTTGAGCAGTCTTGATAAGAATTGGCCATCACTGAAATGCCCAAGTAGCGACGGTTACGGGATCTGGTCACATGAATGGGAAAAGCATGGAACCTGCTCCGAGTCTGAGCTCGATCAGAAAGAGTACTTCGAAGCAGCCCTCAAACTCAAAGAAAAAGTTAACCTTCTACAAATCCTTTAAAAAGCTGGTAATTAATTAGCTAATTTAAATAAATAAATAAATAAAGTTTCAGTCTAAAGTTTGTGGCTGATGAGGGATCGTTCCCAAAGTAAATACCATGATATCACTAAAAACTAATGAATTCAACATTTAAATGTAATTGTTGAATGCAGGAATCGTGCCAAATGATGAAGTTTACAGCATAGAGAACATAGTGCGTGGAAGCTATAAAAGAAGGTGCTGGGTACAGCCCAGGGATAGAGTGCAACAGCGATTCTGCCGGAAACAGCCCTTACCAAGTTTATTTGTTCGTGGACACTTCCGGCGAAGACATCATTGAGTGTCCTCACCTTCCAGATGGAGGATGTGCTTCCAAAGTTCAGTTCCCTAAATTTTAATTAACTTCTTGTTGTAATTATTTCACACTAATCTTCTACTTTGTAATTTGTTAATTGTCTGTATCATTTTTGTATTTTGGCTTCTGAATTTCTGATGTTGCTTTCAACTAGCCAGCCGCTTGTAGTTCATGTATCATTAGTCATGAATAATTCAACTTTCACACTACAAATAAATTTTTACGAAACTAGCTGCGTTCTTTTTTTGATTTTATTTGTTCCACTTTTATCTAATAATAGAGAGATTTTTTTAGTGTGACAGGAACACGGGATGATACACCATATGCTTCTATAAAAATAGTGGGATATGTGCGTTAAAAATTTAATAACTTAAAAAATAAAAATTTTCATCACTTATATAAAAACACGTAATGTACCACTCATATTTCAGTCACAATGAAAAATTTCTCCCAATAACATCTTTGATGATTTTAGTTGTCTATTCTTTTACGTCATCAATTTAAATATAATTCATGCAATCAGATCAAAAATCGTTTAATATTTTGGAATTGGATACTCTCATGAGCCCAAGGTGAGGATGCTCTTAACCAACATGCGTGAGTTGTTCGATGAAAATCCAACGATTATAATTATTATAACTTTTAACGAATTCCCTTGCTTGTAACCGTTAGATTTTCATCCAACGGTCTACATGTGTTGGTCAAGAGGATTCTCACCTTTGATTTTGGAGAGGATCCAATTCCTAATATTCTGACTATTATAAAAGAAATACACGTGCTGGACATGCATGTCTAGTTAATAATAAAGGTCATTTCCAAAAACGTGTTTATCGTGAAGTGCTTAGTCTCCAATAATTCAAAGAAATTCAACAAAAATTAAAATATGTCATTCAGTATTACGGTGTATTGATATTTCTCTTCACTTAGAAGTGAGAGATATTTTTTTTTATTTGTTGAACAAACGACATATCTACACTAAAGGGGCCTCATAATGGGCTAGCAATAATATGATTCAAATTTGTCTTTGGCGAAAATCGAACCTAAGACCTCTTACTTACAAGTGAAAAAGAATAACACTAGACTATAGTACTAAGTCGCAAGTGAGACATCTTATGTTTGAATCTCGTAGATGGTGAATTCGATACCAAATTAGGTTGTTTATTGTGTGATTTTGCCGAATTCTCATTTATTTTAAAGTAAAAATATCGATGTATTAAAAAAAAAAATCATTCAAAACACAACCAACACGTGTTTATCAAGCATGTTTAGTTAATGGTATAGGCCGGTTTTCCGTTTGTACATGCCATTTTTGGGCCCTCGTTGTAAACTAAAATATTTAAAGGCCGAAGAAAACAGGCTACGCACAATACAAGACACAGGTCCTGCATTAAAACCCACTTAAATAGAGACAATATACTAGTGGAGTGGGAGAATCACACCGCATAATTATTACGTGTCTTACTTTTTGCTATGCTCTTGAAATTCACACTTAATTTACAATTTGAAACAAAGGTATCGTTAATTTACAATTTGAAACTCAACTTTTACTCCACTTTATCGGTGTTCCGTCAATTCTTTTAACGAGAAGGATTTTCTATCCTTTTATGCTTATCCCTTTCATCATCTCCTCTTACATGTTGTTTTTTGTTTTATTATCTCTATAAAAAAATCAATATAAGATGTTGACGTGGCTTAACCGTGACTGTTCAAATAGGAGGGTATGGAAGGATAGAGAGATTAGAAGGGTAGATAATCCTTCTCTTTCTTTCAAATATGTGTTGAGTGTGCTGACGTATGAAGGCAATACAATAATTTCGTTCTAATTGGCACTATTGTACCACCAAAACTGTTAAAACAGCCAATTACTGCTTTTCACGTCCTTAACACCACCCACCACTGTTGAATGAGGAACCGGATCCCTTGGCACATAAATAAACTGAGCCTAAGGATCAAAGAATTTAGACGGTTGAAATTTAATCAAATAGTTATAATTATAATAATTTTTAGAAGGACTTCATGTTTGTAGCCGTTGGATCAAATTTCAACGCCCCAGATCTTTTGCTCAGGAGGCTCTGTTTATTTGGCTCTGGAGCGTGTTAATATTTGAACAAACGATATTATTTACATTAAGAGAGAGGGATGTGTTTAGCCTCACAATAGACTAGTAATAATGTGGTTCAAAATTCAAATTCCCCTTGACGATAATTGAACCTAAGATCTCTTACTTATGAGTGAAGAAAAATATTACTAGTTCGTGGTACTAAGTGGCAATAACACTGTCTTTTTAAATACTCATTTTTGAGGTGCTGTTTTTGGTTGTCGGTTTATAACTAACACGTGGTTTAATTTGATTTGAAGCGTGTAAGTACCGGCCACTAACCAAGTATTATCCCAAAACAAACGGCATTAAAACATGAAAAATAATGCATTGACATACAATCAGTCAGTCAATCACCATATGGCAATTTTATAATTTGAGCAACAATTATTTAGTGGATCCATACCTTTTTCAATAGAGATCTGCTTCTTCATCTCTACACGTGCCTGCACTGTCCTAGGTTGCAAACGACCTCCTAAACAACGTTATTTATTAATATTATCATTTAATATTTTATGATCATTCAATACTACAGTTTAGTTATATTTTTTTTTTCATTTAGAAGTAATAGGTTTTATATTCGAATTTCGTGAATGGTTAATTCGATACCAAATTTAGGTTGTCTATTGTGTGGCTTAGCCAAACTTCTCATCTCCGTAATGTAAAAATATCAACGTACTAAGAAAGAAAAAAAAATTATGCTCACCTTCGCCATCAGGTTTGGCCGACTGTCGGGTCATAGATGGTACCTCTCTGCCAAATTCTTATATTACGTGCAAAGCTTAGTATTAATCAACGTCCAAAGCTTAATGATGTTATGTTACCTTAACTAATAATCATAAACAAAGAAATTAAAGGGAAGCTTAATGATGTTTCATTTGGTCTTTCTTCTACCTTTCGCAAAGCCGCCTGTTGAGTTGTCCCTGCCCAAGGCCTACCCCTTTGGCCCCCCCCCCTTGTCCAAACTTGAAGGTCACATTTCACCAGCAAACTACGGACCACAAAATATTACTGAAACAGTTATACCGTGATGCAATGTTGCTAATTATAAGATAACTAAGACAACATAATTAGTTGAATGGTTACGTATTTTTACTAAAAAAATTAGCGAGTCTCATTATGTTAGGTAATATTTGAGCTCATATAAGTACAACATCTTGACTAGCCAAATAGTTATGCATTCTTACAAAGAACGAGACTCGTTTATATTTAGGTATCATCCAACCTGTATGAATAAAACTTCCCATGCTCACAAACACACCATTTGTGACATCGGCATGACCAGCTGATTTATCGAAGATTTTTTTTTTTTGTTACTAATTAACAAGTTGTTATATATAGACGATATGATTAATGTGTCATCAAATTCATATACAATACAAATAAATACATGTTTCAATTTTCAAAAACATGTGAATCAATAATACTAGAAAATTCTTAGAATTATGGGTTTAGACCAAGGACAAAACCGTCCTTCCACCTTTGAGCATTACCCACCCCCTTTGGCTTCGGCCGGCCCCGCCTGCAATTTCAAGGCGGAGACATACAGGCAACGTACATATCGCCTTCCGATGCTTATGAGGCGGCCCTCTTTGCGGGTCCCGCCCTTAATGGACTCCCCATGATTTCTATCGACCCATTTGACTTAACCACAACAAGTTTTCCGTCCTTTCTGACCAAAAGACAAGGTTTTCCTAGTGCATGGTGGCTGGCCACTGACAGGCCGCCACGTACCATAGTTAGAGGGATAAAAACGGAAAGAGATCATCTTCATATCTCTTCTACCAATGTCATTAGATTAAGTAATTCGGATATTTGAATTTTCATCAAATGATCTACCTGTTTTGATCTCTTAAAAGTTATAATAATTTTTTGTCATTGAATAAAATTTTAGAGATCTGAATTACTTCATTTGAGACCTATGGTCTCAGTGGAAGAGATATTTTTCCGACAAAAACGACCGCCAACGCGCAAATTACCGTTTTCCAGTCGGCTTTTCCCGGTCAATATTCAACGCGTAATCCAAATGTGGACAGGCAATTGTAAGTTTCGTCAACAGCTGAACGGGTCAACATTTATCAATTTTTCTGTTTTAGTAAACATCTATCTTCAATTAATAATTTAATACCATCTTATTAGTCATATTGGATGAACATGTTGCTAAATTATTTTGGTTCAAATAATTTACTTATTAACGTAACCAAAAATGTGCTCATCTCACATGTAAATAATAATCTTGAAAAAGAAACTCATAAGTAAAAAGATTGCTCTCGAGAAAATTATTAAAGTGGTCTTCATGTAATGTTACTAATACACATGTCATAATATAAACAAGATTAATATGTCATGGATCTAAGGTTTCTTATTAATTAATAGATAAACTTGCAAATGGTGAATAGTCCCAGTGTTAGGGGCATTTCTCTTCGATTCATCGCGTTTCAAGTTCAAGTTTTTATTTTTATTTTTTATTTTTAGGTAGTTTTGATGAATTTAGTGTAAACTTATTATTTGTAAACAAAATTAATAGATAAACGTGTGAATTGATTGATGAAACTCATAATAATGTGACAGTTTAACCAAAAATTACTTGTTATTCTTGGTCAAAAATGACTTCTTAGCCTTTTAGGTATTCTGTTTAATGGCTTGGCAATTATGAAGATATAAACAATTATTTCCTTAAAAGATACATGCAGTCCAAATAAATATCACAGCCCCAAAAGAAAATAATTCATTCTCTTATTATGCGTGTGACAATTGATTTTTCTATTTTATTTCATTTTCGTTTGATAATATATTATTTGTTGGTTTTTTTTTTTGTTAATTTTTAAAGTTTTACTTGTTTTGATTATTATTATTTTTTATAAAAATATAATTTAGAAAATATTAAATTTATTAACCACCTACCGTCTCATTATATGATGGTTTTTTTTTTTTTTTTGTGAATTTATTTTTTCTTCTGAAATTTGAATAAAAGAAGGGCAATTTTGAGATTATGAAAGCTTCACCCTATATTTATATACAGATACACTAATTTTCGTTATTTTAGTGATTACTAGCTTAAACCCACACACTTTGTGCGTGTGTGTATGTGTGTTTTTTTTTTTTTATGGTTTTTTCTTGGAAAATATATGGGAGAAAGAAGTTGCATAGAAATGGTGAAAGAGAGAGAGAGTGAGAGAGAGGGAACGTGGGAGTGGGAAGACGTTTATATTTTTATTTTAAATAAGAGATATGTTATAATGATGACCGAAAAAAAAAAAAAAAAAAAAGCCAAGTTAGTTTGTGTGAAATTATAATACGTAATTTAGGTTCATAATTTTTTAATAAATAAAGTGATGTTAATTAGAGTAAAAAATGGTCGAACCAAGTAGCGAAAGAAAAAATGATATCAAGACTTTGCAAAAGACCAAAACAGTTTTCTTTATGGTTTCCCACCGTTTAACGCTTCGACGCGAAGTTTTTCAAATCCATCACTCCCAGCACTTTCTCTCCCGTTTCAAATTTTCTCGGCGAATTTTCTCGCACTTTCCGGCATTCTTCCCAAACAGAAAGTTTCCGCTTCCGCTTCTTCTCCTCACAAGGTGATTTTTACCTTTGTCCTTATTAGTCATGTCTCTAATTTTAAGTCCTCTGTTAGTCATCTTCATAATTTTATCCTTTTACTGTAGCTTGCGTCCCGAGTTGTTCTTCTTCGGCTGCTTCCGCGTTCGGATCTGTCCAGTCCGGTCGCTTGCTTCTTGCTTCAATCGATTCGAGAACTGTTTGGTTGCCGAGAAAGTTGACGATTCTATCAGAATCGAGCTTAGCATAGTGTGCCGTTTTAGTAACAAGACGATCGGAGGTATTGATTTTCTCACTCCAGAACTTTATGGTTCGTAATTCGAAATTCGAAATTAAGCTTCAAATGAATCAGAGAAGAAAATGTTGGATTGATTACTCGACCGAGAAATCTAATTCACTTTATTTTCCGTAATTTCGTCAGAATTTATTACTTCAAGAGCTGTGAGATTGTAGGTTTCAATTTTTCAGTATGGTCCCTGAACTTCTAGTAATTTCAGTATCGTAGCTACTCGTAGGGATTTGACCAGTTGGTCTGTGGATATTTTTGACAAGGAATTAACTGCTACTGTTTGTATTTTGTTGAAATGTCTTAAAATATTATATGTTTTTCTTTTTAATGGAAATTTTCAACTTTTTTAGAGCAACTTTCCTCACACTGGATAATGTTGATCACTCAAAGATAAATAACTCGCCACTCTAAAGAATCTACCAAAGAGATACGAGTTTAGAAGTAATTCTCAATTTCTGGATAATGTCTTTCCGTACATGAGGAGGGATTTTAAATAGTCTGGGCATGGAACAACCTTCCGTGAATAGGCTAACCCTTATTAACGATTGTATGAACTATGACTTCAAAATGTGCATAAACTTAATTTAATACTGATCATGAACTTAAATGAAAACATTGAACAAGCTTTTAATGAAATATGATGAATGACCATGTAATAATTAGACGAGTCCAGATTCGGTGCCATCTCTGGTGCTTCTGGAAATAGTTGGGGATGCAAAGTGGACATTTAGGATTTAGATCGAGATAAGTTGCGAATGAAATGATTGAAGTTGGGTACCTTGAGAATTATATGTATGCATAGCATTGCTTATTCATTTTCGTCTGATTTTTCAGTTGGTGATTTTTGTAAGTTCTTGTAGACTGATTAATTTGGGTTTTGGTTCAGTGTGGTAGTGTCTCTGGAAGATAGAGTTGTTGGCAGAGCCATAGTTGGTTTCTCTTTGGATGGCAGTCTGAAAAGGAAGATGTGAAACATTTACTTGACACTTGACAGAAGTAGAGATCCTTCCACGTGTACCAGTATATGTCTTGTGACCTGTTGATTTCTTACCGAAGATCCTTAGCTATTTGCATGTGGCAGATCATTCTTCTCTCTCTTTTTAAGCACCTGGTCTCTTGGATTTTCCTGTGAGGGATTGACGTTTAGTGATTCATGCGCGTGATTCTCAAAAGATGTTAATTGGGCTGCATGATGATCAATAACTTGGGAAGTTGGGCTAAGAGCTGTTGATGCAATTTCGTAATCCCCAGAATGAAGAAATCATATGGCAGTATTGTGGCTGCATGTCTATTCATGCTGCTAGTTTTGAGATATGGCATCATAAACTATCCTGCTGGGGATAGTTTCTTAACCAATGCATTCTACACGAATATTAGTAATCCTCTTGAATGGTTAGATACTACTCCACCTGCAGTTCAGAATCCAGAGAATGCTTCTGAAGTGATTTCTGGAGAGACTATAGCCCTTAGCCTCTTTGCTCAGAGGAATGTATCCAATGAAGAGCGGCAAACTATGCATACATGGAACCTTTTGAAACATCTGATTAATCAAGCTCAGGGTTTGCCTAATGGGGTGGATGCTATAAAGGAAGCTGGAGTTGCATGGAATAGTCTTATGGCTTCGGTTGAAGAGCAAAGACTTGGTCACACAAATGAAATTTCACCTGGGAAAGCAAAAGAAAAGCAATGTCCTCATTTTCTTAATAAAATGAATGGGACAGGAATCGACAATAGTGTTTCTAAGTTGCGGGTCCCTTGTGGCCTAACTCAAGGTTCTTCAATTACAGTTATTGGCATTCCGAATGGATTTCTTGGAAACTTTCGAATTGACTTGACAGGGGAGCCTCTTCCAGGGGAGCCCGACCCACCCATCATATTGCATTATAATGTTAGGCTAAATGGTGATAAGGTAACTGAGGACCCCGTAATTGTCCAGAACACATGGACTGTTGCTCATGATTGGGGTGAAGAGGAGCGTTGCCCGTCCCCAACTCCTGAAAAGAATAATAAAGGTAACTTGCTGCCGCTTTTTCTATTAGTCGATCATATCAAAGATTTAGTATGTAGATTTGTTTGACATATTACAGTTGATAATTCATTGACTTATTGTGCCTGGTGACAAATAGTGGAATTGCTGTTACAGTAACATGACACAGTTTGTCAATAGCTTTGTAGCCCATTCTTCCTTTTCTCGTCATGGTGTGCATCCAACAGATAAACTCTTTTCTTTACCAGTAATGCATATTATGTTCGACCCTTTTAAATAGAAATTAGTACTTTGTTAGTCCAAGAAAGTTGATAATTGCATTACCCACGTTAGACACAGAATTTCTGCTATAAGTTAAGAAAAATATTCAACCCATATTTTGCCTAAAGAATTTGATTTATCCAGAAGAAGATTGTCTTCAATACACTATTTGGTGCAGTTACTGGTGATAATTGTCTATAATTCTTTTCATGTTCGGGTGATAGCATGCGACTTATCGTAATGTTTCCATGTGAAACCATGCTCAGTTACTTGTTTCTGTATATAGTTTGTAAGGCCTATTAATTGTTACTCTTACTTTATCTTAAATTGTTAATGATTGCCAGTGGATGAATTGGACCAATGCAACAAGATTGTTGGAAAAACTGAAGAGCAGACAATGCGTTCCAATGTTTCAAGGCAGGCTTCAACTGCGCAAGACGGATCAAAGTCCAGAAGATACTTTCCATTTAAGCAAGGGTATCCGTTTGTTGCTACACTTAGAGTGGGTTCAGAAGGAATCCAAATGACTGTTGATGGGAAGCATCTAACATCTTTTGCATTCCGCGAAGTAAGTTCTTCAAATTTAATATTTTTTGTTGCTTTTGGAATTAAAAGGTAAAGTCCCAATGAATTCATATGCTGTTTTGCTGGTTTTCTATTCAGACTTTGGAGCCATGGCTTGTTAATGAAGTAAGGCTATCTGGGGATTTGAAATTAGTTTCTGTCCTAGTCAGCGGTTTACCCACATCAGAGGAGTCGGAGCACATAATTAATTTAGAAGAACTCAAGTCTGCACCTCTCTCTCCTCACAAACAAATGGATCTCTTTATTGGTGTTTTCTCTACCGCAAACAATTTTAAACGAAGGATGGCAGTTCGAAGAACATGGATGCAGTATGCAGCTGTGCAATCAGGGGCAGTTTCAGTTCGCTTTTTTGTTGGTTTGGTGAGCTCGCATGTGAAACCTTGTTCTTCGTTATTACAACAGTTCTTTTCTCCATCATTGGGCGTGTTGCTCATTAATGTGCAAAATTTATGACTGTTTTCACCAAAACATATTTGTGCCGTCTTTTCTATATCCTCGTTATGTTTTCTTTGAGTCCTTTTGCTAAATTATTCATCAAGTTTGTAACATAATGCAGCATAAGAACCAAATAGTGAACGAGGAACTTTGGAACGAGGCACAAACCTATGGAGACATACAGCTGATGCCTTTTGTTGATTACTATGGCCTCATTACCTGGAAAACTTTGGCCATCTGCATCTTTGGGGTAAAATCCTTACTTTTTCTTGAGTGCGTGGCGTGGGGATATCTCTTCTTTTTCTAATTGATTTGATTGCTTCAACAGACGGAGGTTGTTTCAGCAAAGTTTGTTATGAAGACGGATGACGATGCATTTGTTCGTGTGGATGAAGTGCTAGCTTCCTTACACAGGATCAAAGTGAATCGTGGCTTGCTCTATGGCCTCATTAACTCAGATTCTCGACCTCATCGAAGTCCAGATAGCAAGTGGTATATCAGCAATGAGGTAATTTTCTACACTTCGCCAACTTTGCAAGCTGTGGTACAACTGAGTTTGTTCCCCAAATTAGGAATCAAATTACAATATCTTAAATTGATGCGTAGTTTATCGTTGTAAAAGGTTAAAGAAATTGTATTCTGCTTCTCACATTTTTTTCCCTTTCGCTGTGTCTGCTGCGTTAATCAAGGAATGGCCCGAAGCGACTTACCCACCTTGGGCGCACGGTCCTGGTTATGTGATATCGAATGACATAGCAAAGGCGGTTTCGCAGCGATATAAAAGGGGAAGATTAAAGGTAAGAAACAATCATTTTACAACCAGTCTATCACTATAGCTTCTCAATCAAAAGGATTCCAGTATCTGAAAGAGAACACTGCTTTGTTATGATCAGATGTTTAAGCTGGAAGACGTGGCGATGGGTATCTGGATCGCGAATATGAAAAAGGAGGGTCTAAATGTACGGTATGAGAAGGAAGAGAAGGTCTACAACGAAGGATGCAAGGACGGGTATGTCGTTGCACATTACCAAGGTCCCCGGGAGATGCTTTGTCTCTGGCAGAAAATTCAAGAAGGGCAAGTTGCTAAATGCTGTGGTGGTGATAGGTAGACACAGCTAGATCATTCGTTCCATATCGGAACCTTTTAGTTGCGATCAACCTCCGAAGCTGAAGAGAGAAGTCTTGGTTAGCCCGATCATTTTGTCTGAGAGTAGATGACCGAGATGGACCAAAGCCGAGACCCTACCAAGGCGCTAACTAAAAGAGGAGAGAGTTATTTCAGTAACGAGCCTACGATTGCTGTATATTTTAGTTAATACTATGTAGCGATGCCATAGGATATAGTATAACAGAGGTGGAGTTGATGTATAGAATTCACGCGCAAACAAATCTATCTTGACAAGAAACCATGCTGAGAAATTGCAATCTCGAATGCCTGAATCCTTTCCCCAGTAGCAAAACCGTTGCGGTCATAAGATGATATTTCATGTATGTTGAGTTCATTGCAGGCCTTGACGAGCTCCTCACCGGGACGTTTAGCAGCTTCCTACAAAAGTTTAGGCAGAACAGAGTTAGAGAACTTGCACCGTGCACTACCAAATAGTTCTGCGAATTGAAAATGGCTGAGATCGCGCCGCTCGAGCTTGAAGTCTACTAACACTGGTACTACAATCGGGGCTCTGACGAATAGATTTCTGCAGGGTGCTTCCGTAAAACAAACAATTCTTGTTTTGGTCATCTACCAGCATTGCATACAACTGTTTATCTGAACAGAATACTGAAAGCCTCGGTCTCTTGGATGTGCCGTTATACTGATTCAGAAGCGAAAAAAAGACCGCAATTCCGGCGGATCAGAAACCAAAGCAACCAATACACGCATATTTCATCAAATGCATGGAAGATGACAATGACATTACCTTCTTCTGCATTCTTCTGTTTCGAGTTTTCGCACTATCCATCCTGGCATTCCCCCTCGCTCTCATAACAAACGGCTTCACCGAGAAACCTACACGAAACCCAAGCTTTAACGGTACACCAATAACACAGAGTTGCATGCACAGCAGCACAAGTAGTGTAAGTTGGATCATTCACTTGTTCTTCCAGTCTGCTGCATGGGTTGAATTTGAAAGATGGAAGCTGCCGAAGAAGATCCAAAAACGCAGAAGTCGAGAACTTGAGAGCAGCAGCATTCGCAAGAGCCATGCCCACACCACTTTATGTTCAAAAGAAGGTCGTTGAGGAATTTCATCAAACACCTTGCGTGCGGTCTTTTCAGAAAGTTAAAATTGCGCTGATTTTAGAAGTTTCGTAACGGGGGCGTATTCTGGCGCAGAGGCACAGTTTCCGGTTTGGCGGCTCTCTTGAATCTTCTAAGTATGGATTACTCAAGAAATCCACAGGGATCGGGCTTGAATGTACCAAAAAGCGATGTCGTATTAACTAGGCGAGGGTGCGTTTCAAATTTCTATTTATTTTATTGGGATTTCATTTTTTAATTCATACTTCGATTTAAGGACAACAAAATAAAAATTATGTAAAAAATAAAAATAAAAGTGTGAATATCGTTATTTTTTTAAAATATTTTGGAATAAACAAAAATAATAATTTTAGTTCATACACCACGTGTAGTGTGACAGTAGTCTCACCTACCTTGTCTACGGAAAGGGATACTCGCATCCGGATTCTTTTCAGCTAATCTTACTCATTAAATAATTTAGATCTTTGAAATTTAATCTAACGATTATAAATAGAAATTTTGCTTTAAAAGTTATAATAATTTTAATAATTTGACCAAATTTACGGAAAGGGATACTTGCATCCAGATTCTTTTCAACTAATCTTACTCTTTAAATAATTTAGATCTTTAAAATTTAATCTAACGGTTATAAATAGAAATTTACTTTAAAAGTTATAATAATTTTAATAATTTGACCAAATTTACAGAAAGGGATACTCGCATCCGGATTCTTTTCATCTAATCTTACTCATTAAATAATTTAGATCTTTAAAATTTAATCTAACGGTTATAAATAGAAACTTACTTTAAAAGTTATAATAATTTTATTAATTTGACCAAATTTTAAATGTGTGAATTGTTTGACGTAAAGATTACGTGGAAGGCATCCAGAAGTTCCAGATCTTTCTACACCCTTCTTCTTCCTTAAGTGGTCATGCTCCCCTCACCTCTTTAATCCTCCCCCTCCCGATCGCTAAACCCCATTCTCTAATTTTTCTAATTTTTTCTCATTCTTCGTTTTCCCCAAAGTTCCCTGAAAATTTCTCTGTTTAAGCTTTCAATCCGAAAAAAACCCACAAGTTTCATGGATTCCGAACCTGAGTTCGCATCCTTTTTTGACTGGTTCACGAGGAGGGGTCGAGATCGAGAGCTCTCTGTGCTCATGCCCTTAATGTTAGGTGCAGTCGCCTCCGCCGCGACACTCGACCCGGAAAACCCAGATGGAGAAAACCCGGAAAGACGAACCCCGCGGGAGCGAATATTTCTCGTCGACCCTTTCAACCAACGCGTGGCGGTGATCGGAGGCGATTCGGACCTGGACTCGCTGCTGCAGGGGCTGGGTGGCAAGGACGGTCAGCCGCCTGCGTCGAAGGCGTCGATCGACGCCATGCCGAGTGTCAAGATTGTCGAGGCGGACGTCGGGTCTGAGTGCTCGATTTGCTTGGAGCAGTTTGAGGTCGACGGCGTGGCGAGGGAGATGCCTTGCAAGCACAGGTTTCATGGGGATTGTATAGAGACGTGGCTGAAGCTTCGTGGGTCGTGCCCGGTTTGCAGGTTTACGATGCCGGTTGAGGAGGAGGAGGTGCGGAAGAAGGGCGGTGAAGCAGGCGGAGAGGGAACGAGGGTCCACGGGGAGATTACGGTTAGGGTTTTTGTTCACAATGGCAGGAGAGCAAGCGAGGGTTCTGAGCAATCCAGCGATGATGATACGATGCAGAGTTAGAATAAAAGTTGCTTTAGTAAAAATAAAAAATTCTTTTTTTTTTCTTATGAATTTGTGGGAACGAGGAGGAATATTGTACAGGATCTCAAAGATTTCAAGGTTCAAAATTAGTTTTATATATTGTGGTAATTCTCATTTTACGGGGAAATTCGCACTTTGCTAGTTTTAATTTTTTACTCTTCATTTTTATCTAAAAATTGAGAAATGATAAGTGGGATTTGTCTCGATTTTATGTGATATTGGTACAATATTTTAGAATGCGAGCATAAAAAATGATGCTAACACGGTTCATAGAGGGCTTCCCTAAAAAATGACACCTCGACTTTTGTCTTATTTTTCCAGTTCCGAAATTTATGATCTTGCATTTGCGATAAGAGCACAAGCGGATTAAGGTAATCACAAATTTAATTAAACAATTTAGATTTAATTAAGCAATTTACTCTCTTGGAGAATCGTGATCCCTTGATATCTTCCAAGCATTAGCAAAGTGGCCATTGGATTTGTGCCCGGCGATTGCAGGAACTCTCAACCCCTTCACTCCGTAAACCCTGTAATTCTTGTCAACCAGTGATCCCACGGTGCAGCCGCCATGGTAGTGATAGAAACTCCTCACGTTCTTGCACAGTTGCCTCAGCTCATCTTCACTAGATATTGATTCGTTTCTGCGTTCGATCCCAAGGAAGTAACCGATCGATTCAGACCTCACAATTCGCTCCATCTGCCGACGCAGCTTCGCACATTCTGCCATATCTTTCTCCTTTGCCAAGTAGTTGAATGTGACTGAAGGGTTTTGAGAGCGATTGCTCCGGTTTGAGTGAAATGCAAGCGTTGTCTCTCGTTCCTTTCCCAACTCCCTTTAGGTTTACTGCAACTGGAATGTGAACTTGTGAACTTATTTAGGTGTTTCTAAGGGCCAATGCCACTTCACAGTAAAATTTGAGGGCTGCCTAATGCCCCTGCAGCTAGTATCACACCGCCCGCTGAACTCCTTGAGTTCTTCCGCGGCTTGAGATAAGCTTCGCAAGTTCGCGAAGAGCTCCCGTCGCTCTTGATGAATTTATTCCTCTAGCTACTGCCTCTGCAAAAAACCATTAGGAATTTAACCAAAATCGATAGGGACCGTTGACAGGCTTTAACTCCCGCGGCGTGGGTTTCGCATCTCAGCAGTTTCATGCTTACCTTTCTTATGAAAGATGGCACTCGATACAGTTGCACTCAAAAGAAGCGTGATGTTATTTGGATTCCCTGCCGTGAGAAAATCAGCTGAGGTGTTTCTTCTTCCCCGTTCATCAAGCGTTGTCACGCCAATCTTCGTTCACGCTATATGATCCAGACTAAAACCGTTGTATGGGAAAATTCCTGCTTCAAGAAAGCTAAGCTCAGCAACATACAGCCATGGGGTCAGTTTAGGTTTAAGGGCATTCCTAGACTCCACCCATTTGTAAGCATCCAACACCATCTTGTTCCACCCAACCCTTTCGACGTAGTCCTCACTTGCTCTGCTGAAAACCCCACCGTTGATGGCAGATCCTCCTCCTAGAACTCTTTCTCGGAAATTGGAAACGCCGTCCTTGGAGACAAAATGTTGCGCAACTGATGTGTACTCGTCAGTTTGGAGCAATAGGAGCCCATAGTTCCTGTTTTCCAATATCAAGGGATTTCCATACGGCTAGCCACCTCGTTCCACCAAGAGCAATTGAACTTCTCAGAGAGGGTTGCGGCTAGGGGACAGCCGGCGGTGCCTCCTCCAACGATAATGTAGTCAAGTACTTGCCGGAGAGTTGATCGACATCTGAAGTAGTCATGTGGGGGAGTCTTTGTCCAGCAAACAGGAAAGAAATCAAAATGTGATAATCATTTCTCAACATTCAAGGCTAGCTAATTTTTTTGGATAACCATTTCGTTTTTCAGTTGTCCGCTTTTATTTTCAGTTATTCTGAGAAGGGTAAATAGCATACCTTGAATCCATGAAGAACACAAGGCCAAATAAGCAAATGGGAGGAACACAAACAATGAAAATCCCATTGCCATGAACACTCTCTCTGATGCTTGTGTTCTACTAAAGACATTTTTCTTTATTAATAGGCACAAGTCAACAACCGTTTCCTTCTATCTCGCGTGCCGGTCACACTGAAAAATCACTCATACTAAAGAGGCCTGTATTTAATTGCATTATATCCTCTTGTTCTACTTATTATTTCACCGCATTAATAAACATTGTACTTTTTATAAATACATGGATTTCCTTTAAAATCTAATCTGAATACAATAAATGAATACATAAATTGGTCTATTGGAAACAAGTTAAGAGTTGGAGCGCTTAACCCGAGTTCAAATTACCACGGATGCATTTTATGAAGCTACCAACTCTACTTTGGCGTATCGTTTAACTCAAAAGTTAAAGTTATGTTACCACCTCATGTCATATGAGACTGCATGAAGAAGAGATTAATCTGTCACCAATGTTTTGTGAAGATCGGACAAACATTTATCGTACACAGTTTTACCCTTACTTTGCAAAGAGGCTGCTTTCATGACTCTAACCGGTGACCTTTAAATCACAAAAAAACATCATTTCCATTGTGTCAAGGCTCCCCGTTTTACTACCTAATTACTGTTAAATTAATTAAACTAAAACACCAACTGTCCCATCCATTTTCACGCACTAACAATTTAGTCAATGATCTTTTGTTCCTATTCTTCTGCCTTATAGTTCAACTTTTACTTGTGAAGTGTGGACTTGGAACTCATACAAATTTCCGGTGAGCACTGAAGTTGGATTTTGGTATTTTCTTTGTGGTTGGTTTGGTTTATCGGAGTCCAAAGAAAATCTTAACTTGACATGATATTTATGGCTAAAAATACTATTAACTACATTGCAAAATATAAAGTTGGTACAGAGGAAAAGGAAGATGATAGAGAGAAAACCAGAGAGATTGTATTGATTGAATGGATAAAATGTATACAAATGAACTTAAGGAAATGATAGCTATACAATCCCTTATATAGCCATATAACCTACTTACAATAATACCCCTCTAACTATATTTCTGTTATATCAGTTATTACAAATACAAGTTGATGAAGTCGATCACCTTTCGGGTTTAAGCATTTTCTCTCTCTTGAAGAATCTTCATCCCTTGGTATCTTCCAAGCATTAACAAAGTGGCCATTGGATTTGTGCCCGGTGACTCAAAGAATGTTGATCCATCAACTACTCTCAGTCCCTTAACTCCATAAACCCTGTAATCCTTGTCAACCACTGAGCCCATGGTGCAACCTCCATGGTAGTGATAGAAAGTCCTCACATTCTTCTTGCACAGTTTTCTCAGCTCATCTTCCGCAGACATCAGCTCTTCTTTTCGCTTGCATTTGATCCCCAGGAAGAACGCGATCGATTCAGACCTTACCACTCGCTCAAGCAACTGAGACAGCTTCACACATTCTGCCAAATCTTTCTCGTTTGCCAGATAGTTGAATGTGACTGAAGGGTTTTCTCTGGGGTCAGTGCTGTTCAGCTCAAGCGTTCCTTCTGATTCTGGAAAGGCGATTTCGCAGCTATCGGCATTACTGTTGCATTGGAGCTGACAGGAAAAATTCCTGCCTCAATTATGATCTTGAAGTCATCTGCTATACCGACAACTTTTGGAGGTTCTGGTGGGAAATTTTTCGGTTTAGGATCTGCTAAGAGAGCAATGCCAGGATTGTCTTTCATTCCTTTTCCAACAGCGTCTAAGTCGACAACTAGTTCGATGTTGAAGTTCTTTAGGTGTTGTTGAGGGCCGATGCCACTTAACAACAGAATCTGAGGACTGCCTAGAGCTCCTGCTGCTAGTATCACATCACCCCGTGAGCATGAATTCTCTGGCTGGTTGAGGTGAGCTTCATAAGTTTCACTCGAGTTTCCGTTGCTCTTGATGAATCGTATGCCTCCTGCTATTGTCTCATTTCTGTCACCTGCAAAAACCATTTAGGAATTCAATCATAAAGGGTTGACCAGTTAAGGATAGTGATTTTACACTTCTATCTTCTCTTCCTGCATTCCGCCCCTTGTTTCTGTCCGTTAATTCTCTTTTGACACATCAACTCCAAAGGCCAAAGAAGATGTGAAGAGTGCAGGTGGAGAAAAAGGGGTGCAGAAACTCGCCGTTAAGAAATACTACCAGTTTTATGCTTGCCTTTTCTGTGAAAGATGACATTCTTCACAGTTGCATTCAGAAGAACTGTGATATTGTTCGGATTTCCTGCCTCTAGAAGATTGGCTGAGGTGTGTCTTCTTCCCTGTTCATCAAACACACTTGCACCGACCTTTGTTCCCTCGATGTGATCCAAACTAAAACCATTGTAAGGGAAAACCCCTGCCTCAAGAAAGCTAAACTCAGCAGCATACTGCCACGGGGTCAGTTCGGGTTTAAAGACGACTCTAGATTCGACCCATTGATAAGCATTTGTTACCATCTCCTTATCCCATGCAACCTTTTCGACAAAATCCTCACTTGCTCTGCTGTAAAACCCGCCATTTATAGCTAATGCTCCTCCTCGAACTCTGCCTCTGAGATTGCTCACACCGTCATTGGACACAAAGCTTTGTGCAACTGATGTATATTGATAAGTTTGGAACAATGAGAATCCCTAGTCCTTTGTATCCAACACCAAGGGATTTCCATATGGCGAACCTCCTCGTTCCACCAAGAGCACTGAGAATTTCTCCGACAGGGTTGCAGCTAGGGGACAGCCTGCAGTGCCTCCTCCAATGACAACGTAGTCAAAGGACTTGCCCGAAACTTCATTGACATCTGAACTCATATGGGGTAATGTTTGCCCTGCGATTACGAAAACAGGACATCAATACAGAACATTCAAGCTTCTAAAATGAGATGTTGGTGAAAGTAAACAGGGTTAGTGACAAACCTTGAATCCATGAAGAACACAAAGCCAAGATAACAATTAGGAGGAACAAATAGAATAAAAAGCTCATCACTTTGAATAGTTAGTGTTTAGCATTAGAAACTCCAAGATTGGTGCTTTCATATAACAGGATTAGGAAGATAAAGGTATGAATTGTATATTCGAGTTTTTCTACCATACATTACTCAACTGGACGGCTAGATTTAAATATTTTAGACGAAACTTCCATATTTGACGGTCTGAAGGATCTCGCCGGTCCAATGCATTCCATATGTTGACGCATTGTGGAGCTGTCGTAGCTTATTGTCATGTGGGGGACCTAAACTTGAGTGAGTTCTTTGATATTGATTAGCTAACATGCGCGTGCTTAGTTCATAATTTTGTTTTCTATGATGATTTCTCACCCTCCTCCTCCTCTGCTTGTCCCTTGACAAACATCGAAAAGAAATATTTCAAGAGTGCTTGACATGATTAGATAGAGAGAGCTAATTCTCTAGGCAAATTAGGTTAATCAGATCTCAGAAGCATTAAGCAATAAGCAGTTTCCATCCGGTGTTCAAACACGCATGTTCGTGCACACACGTGCGAGAGAGAGCGAGAGCGAGAAAGAGATGTATCCACACAATATATTATACCTTCTTTTGATATGAATATACTTTCAAAAGTGCCATACATATATAACAGTGTACATAGATGTATATAAACAAAAGACTAGGACTGGAGGGAATTAAGTTTTCTCCATAAACTGTATATAACTAAACCAGATGGCTCCAAAAGCATTTGAGGAATCAGATTCCCTTGCAGTTCAAGTCTATTACTTTCGGTCCCGAATCAATGTTGTCACCCTGATATTTGCTATTCAGATCAATAGTAGCCAAAAATCCAGACTTTCTCAGATGGTTTCCACCTTTATCTCTTTGTGTTTGTGTTCTTTTAGCAACTGGTTGCTTTACAGATACACCGTCAGAAATCGGAATGCTGCTTCTCTTTCTCCCGAAAACATGATTGCTTGCTGAATTATTCCATGCCTTATTGTCCGGGTGGGTGGCCATTAATGGTAGTTCAACACAGGTTGCATTAGAATTTTCAGGGAGCTTCTCCTCCTTCCTTCCTGAACTTTCGGAAGATGTCAAGGAACTGTCCATGGAGCCTCTCATTTGCTTCCGCTCCACGTCTTTTAGGGTTGAAGTTCCTGTTGCTGTTAACTCTGATAACGAAGAACTCGGACATCCATTGCTAACCATTGAAACAAGCTGGGTGAGTTCAGCCTTTGCAAGTTCTACTCCCACTGAAGAAGAACTATACCCTGAAAGAGTTTCTTGCGCTTTCTTCAATACCGATTGTAAATACTTCCCTTGAGCTTCAATTCTCAGCTGAAGATGTCTCTGCACCTGAAAACAAAACTCCGGCTTTAAGTACTGATACTTTTTCAATCTTTTTATGAATCGAAGATGGGAACATGGTATTCGTTTATCGATTTTACCTCAATTTGTTCATGAAGTTTCCTCTGCACTTCCATTTGCAATTGGAGAGACTGAGCTATCTGCAAGCTTCTGATATAAACATAACAACGCTTAATCAATAGGGAGGTCTTTGTGCTGTCATTTTTCCATCTAAATTCATCAAAGAGATTGGGATCTATTTCTAACTATATTACTCATTAATCTGACTGTGATCTTCATCGCTGATATCCGCGCCGAAATGACCATCACTGCTCTGAATCTCCTTGCAATCTGCATCAAAGTAGAGGACAAATATAAAGAATCGACGAAGATTAAAGAATGAGCAACAAATGATGATCCTCTATAGTTTTCGGAATCCAATGTAATGGACTCACCTTCTTGCTTGATGTCAGCGGAGTTCTCGGACTGTTGGCCTTTCCCTAGCCTGTATTTCTGCACCAGAACACAACAGAGTTTGAGAATTACGCTTTTCGATCGTGATCTGGACAAAGATTAGATGTGACGAAATTCGAGAGAGAAAGTGCCTGTAAGTGGCTCTTTAGGTGGTACAAAGTGAGTCCGTGAATTCCCATCATCCTCATCAAACTCTTTGGTGTGGCCTCTGTCCATACATGAAACATATATATATACACACACACACATTAGAACTTCGTATTGTATTGTATAAGACACTAAAAATAAGGATTAGGCGAGATCAGCTCCTCAGTGAAGGTCACAAGATGCGAACATCCACCCTCGATCCTAAAGAAGAGGGGACATGACCTACACTTCTAAGAGCCCCCACCCGTCCCCCTACATCACCAAGCTTATATACTCAACTATCTGCCCCTCCAAGCTGACTGACAGCCTCGACGAATCGCTGATGAAGCTCTGGAGTCCACTTCAGCCGCGGCTTCGCGTCGGTGGATAAAACCAAATTCATATTCTGGTTTTGCATATTCTGATGAACCATTTTTGTTGGGGTGGTGGATGAGAGAGAGAGATGGCAAGTTGCAGGAACATAAATATATAATGGCGGTTCTGGTTTCTATGATCCAAGCGATAAGGGAAGGGGAGTTTCAAGGTCCGGTCTTTATAATTTGGGAGGGGAGGGGATGGGACTAGTAGTTGTAGGGGTGTCCTATGTTCTCATTCCATATCCGGAAACATAAGTGGGGTTATGTCGGAGGCAGAGAATATATGCCATGAGCTGTACTTCCTCCTTTCCTCCATTTCTCTCTCTATCATTTCATACCAACTTTTTTTCTAAAAAAATTCAAAAAATAATTTTATTTTCTTTGCTTCTTTGACTTGAAAGAGGTAGGGAGAATCTCTGATGCAACAAAAACAAGAGAGAGAGTTCAATTTGTGACAGAGCCTTAAAAGGAGAGAAAAAAGGGAAAGTGTATGGTTTGTTCTTATCCCTCTCTCTCTCTCCTCATCGTATCTCTCTAGTTTCTCTCTCTAGACTCTATGCATGATTCCCTGATGAATAAGAAACCCCACCATGAATGCTCTCGTTAATGGTTCTCCTGGTTTTAACCATTTTTTCTATGATCTCATATTGAAGTGTAGAAATTTAATTAAAGATAATTGGAGTTGCAATTTACAGCATGTTTATAGGGATAGATTTTCAAGAACTTGCAAAGTCTCTTTTTTGTTTAGTTCGGACATCTTTCTAACAAACTTCTCTAAAATCATTAGAATTAAACTAATTATTCGTTAGTGTTTATTTTCTATTTTGCTTCCATGTTACCAAAAAACCCCACCATGACGAACAATAATGGGGCAACTTTGCTAATAGCGCGAGAAGCAATGCAATGCAGCTAAAAAATAATTATAATTATAAATAATAAATAAGTTGATGGGGACGTCATAATTGGATTTTCTTTTTCTTTTTCTTTTGGTGATTGAAAGGGAAATGGGGATTTCTTTTTCTTTTTTATATTTCTTTCCCATTTCTTTTTGTTTTTTATTTTTTGGGTATTTCTTGTTGTGAGGAAGGGTGGTGTGATTGGCACATTCCTTTTGTTCTTTGTAAGGATGGAGGAATCAACGAATCTAACGTTGGATTTTGGGACCCCAAACCATAACCTTTTTTTTCTCCTATAGAAGTATTCCCACATAAAGTGAACCAAATCACACCAATTTTATTGAAATAATAGACACATTTGGTAATCATGACACGTGTGGTAATCATCATAATTCTGTATATTACAGTGGTTAAAACGAGGACAATATCTTACTAAATTGACTGGGATATATATGACAATTTAGTATTTTTTTTTGCATATGTAAGATTATCCAAATACGGGGGAATCTAGTTGCCCAATTACTGGCACTAAATGCCTCACGAGGTTACATCAATCAATGGTTCCTGCCTTGGATGTATTAGAGACAGGGAATCAAAAGTACAAATGCACTTGTTTTTTTTTTCACGACGATATTTCAAACTACCTTGATATAAAATGGTAAAGAATTTAAACTCGGGTACAAAGGATAAAACTCTGAATGAGTATTGTCATGGTACAAAGCAACACAAACCTCTCTCTCTTCTTTTTCTCTCTCTAAACAAATGGAAATGACATAAAGGGCAATCTACAGGTTCTCACTCTGCATGAAATTCTCAAAAAGAAATATATTCCAAAGGGATTGTTAGCTTTAATTCTGTAATCCATATCCAATGAACTGAATAAAAAGAAAATTTTGATCAGAAAAGTGAAGAAGAAAAAAGAAAAGGAGGTCACAAATCACAGTGGCCAACAACAAATCGTAAAAGTCGATCGATATTGGATTGATCTCGGGATTTCTTGGGTTGTCGTCAAGAGTTTGATCACTGGAATCAAAATCCAATGATTATTGATCTTCCAAGGACTTGCCATCCCAGTGCTTAACATTCACTTGGTCTGCCTGCTGCATAAATACACAAATGTCCCAGGATTCAAAGTTCAAATGCTAATTTAATTACTTCTTAACACATTAATCTAATCAACAAACTAGACGATGCATACGTTGTCGTCTTTGAGACTGTTCAAGCATTTGATCCTAAACTCATTAGCACAATCCTTGGATACAAGACAATGACATGGTCACATGGAAAAATACTTTCACTAATCAGGTTGTTACTCTCATCATTCCTGCAGCTAAAATGGTTAACCGAAAGATTGCACCATTGGGACCTACGAGTGGCGGGGTCTAGGTTCCCGGTGGTAGTGGAGGGTTCTTCCTGAGCAAGCATTTGCTTCTCCTCTATGGAGCTAACATATCCCTAGTGGCAAGCTCATAGTTCACGTTCAAAGAAAGGAATATAATCATTGACAAATTCTGATGGTAGTGTGGCCCGAATGTTTGAAAAACAAGAAAAGAAGCAAGAGTTATTGGCGTACCTTTCTCTTTAACCAGCTGCTGCTTGGAGCTCCTTTCATCGCTTTAATATATTCCATGACCAGTAAAGGAGATTCTAGGATGATGCCGAAATGGCCCCTGGTATTTTTCGGTCAGTAGGAGAAGGTCCAGTGAATCAAAAAGCCATATGAACAAAGGTGCCTCTCATCAAGTATTATGCTTCAAGGGACCCCATTAGTGGAGATCTCACAATACAAAAGCATGGAGATAGAAGAAGATGAGAAGAATATGGCCTCAGGAATCAAGAAAGGCGAAACAAAAGGAACCTGTCAAAATCCCACCAAAAGAAAACCAAAAACAATTGTTGGCAATGTGGTGTAGAAATCACAGTCGCTTACTGAAAATAACGTGAGCAATATGTCACCAATCAATTTCTTTATGTAACAAGTCCATGGTTATGGGCTTCGTCTTTGTGTATAAATGACAACTTACATACTTTCATGCACCTCAATTTTTTGAAGAGCTATAGTGAAATGCACAAGGAACACTGTCTATAGTGAAGCGTCTTCATAAACATTTTGCAACCACTGTCGATGTCCTTGTTTTTGCATGAATTCTACACGAACAAATAGTCAGATAAAAACGCTACACCTAAAAAATTGGCTTCTTTCTATTGTGTTGGACACAATTTTTTTATTTTTATGGCCTAGTATTTAATGCAAGTACAAGGAAAATGTAAGACAAAACTCCTCGTTGAGATCGGATTTTACTACGATGGAGCCATTATGAACTGAAAAGAGTGTCCAACTGCAGTGAATTCAGCCATCTCAAATGACTTGACAAACAAAGCGGCAAGCTCTTAATATCAAGCTTTAATATTTAAGCATATGTAATGAGAATAATAAACAATGAAACCTGTCAAAAGATCAAACTAAAAGCATGAACCAAATGTTGTGTTACTTCTAGAAGGAACACATCTGGAGAGCCGACAAGCCAATGTTTGGAGCTATCAAATTGCTGTTGAACTTTCTGACAATATAACTTCTCCTTATAGGGTATGCTTAGCTGATCATGCAAGCTTTAGGTTCGTTATACATCTTAGGATGTAGCAAGCTACACATAGATATATACAGGGTCTACCAAGCGCATGTTTAATTAGCGTATAGTGGATATATCAAGACGGTACATATTTCACAATCGTAGAATATGTACGAGGCACACCATCTTTGTCAAGACCCCACAACATGGACAAAACACAATCATGAAGAATATTCCCTCAAATAATTCAGGCAAGACCATGTTATTTTCAATGGAACAATACAACGGATGCAAAAATACCTCTTGGTTGACATCCATGAATCCAAGACATAGCAGCATGACGCAGGTACCTGGAGAGGCAAGGCCTTGGTTAATTGGTAGAAATTCTCAAGAAAACAAATAGGGTACCTCTAATTTCTACTTGATTCATTGAGAAGTTGATGTTTTCCTGCCATTTTGGATATAATATAAAATTTTATAGCTATTACTGTTACTCTATTGTTATTAGTATTAGTATTGTTATTGTTATAGTTTGCTAGCAGCATTAGATACAGAATCTAACAACTATTTCCAGCAAAAGGATATGATGTATATGGTACCTCATAGATCCTCATCAATCTCTAAGTAACAATCGTTCTATATACTATAACTTCAGAGAAACGTCTTCACTGAAAAACAACATGTTCTCCTAGAGAGACACTCACCACACTCATTTCAGTGACTTGTATCTTGAAAATTCCAGAGACCAAGTTCTATGAGCCAAACGCCGGCTGCTTCCATAACAGGAGTAACAATGATTTAGAACTTGGAGCCATCTAACTTTGCAACGGTTTCACTTTGAACCCTTTTTTCTTCTGTCTTTCTAAGCAACAAAAAAAAGCTAAGAAGGACTAACTAATACTTGACCTACTTTCAACAAACAAGAATTTGATATATCACAAATTGATTGCTAAGTCCATTTCAACACTTGAACGAATAATAATTGACTCCACCTCAGCCTCCCAAAGCAGGTTTTCAATACAATATGACTCCGACAAGAAGTCTCATATCTCAAAAGATCAGATTGTTAAAATTCACTGCTCTAGTTCTACCGGCACATCTTTGGAAAACATAATCAACCGGGTTGATGATGCCCTAACACCAAGTTCTCCAAAGGTGAGGCAAATCTAAGATCCTTTGATAAGGGATGCTTACACAAGTCAAGAACCCACGCAGAATGGCAGAATGGAATAAAAGGTAAGAAGCCGAGCAACACTAATTATCAGTCAGAAGATAGGCCTCCTGAACAAGCTTTCCAGGCCACCTGAAGTGCACAAATCCAAAATAACATCCCGCACCCTGTATAGTATCAAGACCATCTAGAAACTTATTAATGGAAGCTTTATTTTCAGACTAAATACACCTATAGAAACGTGTGATGAATTTAAAACAAAGTTTCTGGTCATGCTTCAAGGGTGAATCAAATATGTTGCATCACTTAACATGTTAAATCTAAGTACTAACACTATGCAAGATCTGATCTCAGATTTCGAATATCAAGTAACGTTGACATGTCCCAAGCAATGAACTTGGTAACAAAGATGTGAACGCTGATGCTCGAGTTGCTGGAGTTTATTTCTCCGTGCTTAATTACAAACTTATAAGAATATAAAGCAAATCCATAAATTGTAATCTGGGCACTTCTTCAGGGGAAAGCATAACAAAATACACTGCTGAAAAGATTAAAAAATCTTTACAACAAAATAAAAGGTCATTTCTTTACCTAAAAGAGTAAAAATCCATATTTTCCTAGAAACGTCCTGTCCTATTTTCGTTCGTTCTACTTTTCCTCCTCGTCATAACGCACTCTTCTTAAAACATTTCCTTTTTACTGACAAATCATATTAGGGATTAAAAATACCAAACACTGTTTTAATCTTTTTCTCCACGATCTTCATCCCAAGATTATTAAGCATAAACTCGTCCCATGTTATTGTGCATGTTAAATCTTTCTTCTTATTTGTGTTCTAATGTAAACGTGTAGTTCTTTTTTGTGTATAATCTTAAAATTTTGTGTATCAAGTAACATACAAAAGTCTTTTATACTGTGTAACTATTTTCTTTTACGTACAAACTACGGTAGAGGTGGGGCAGATTGAACCTATTATGATCTTAATTACTGGTGCTGGAATAAGAACCCTTAAGTCTATAAGCGCGTTAGCTATAAACCCCTTATATGATATATACATGTGTATATATATATATAGGGAAGTGTTATTGACACTTCAAAAATCTCATTCTATATTCCTCACAAGTGTATTTTTCTTTCCTAATATAGGATGAATACTTGTTTGGGCCATAACCCTAATGGTGATACGTACATTGTGTGTCTTCTTCATAAGACATCTAAAAGCAAGGGACCACTTGTCATTTGGCTGCAACTCTATATTTGAAGACAATTTGGAAGGGGATATGTGAAGATTGCTTGGAGCTCTCTCATTTCATTTTGCTCCTTTATTATTGGAAAGGGAATTTTCATTTTTCGGTTTACTACTGGGAAAGGGTATTTTTTGGATATACAATTCTGGGGAAAGCATGAAAGTCACACTTAAAATACGCTAATCAGGTCAGATTCAATTAGCTTGTGCATGCAGTGTCAACTTTCATGTTGCAATCAATAGATTTATGTTAGCTTAATTAATGAAGAAGCCCCAACTAGATTAGATACGTACATGAGTAACTTGGCTACAAGTTTGAATTTCCTCTCTCGAAATTCTGGGGTGCTAGTCGATGGACATCCATTCAAATATGTCCTACAATTTCTCGTTCAAAACTTCAGCATTTCTATTACCCTTCAACTGTAAAATTCCAAGCAAATAAAGTAGTTCTTGACTTTTGGGTTTACTTTAGATGCAAGACATATTTATGTCGGCCAACAGAACAAGGTGTAGCAATTATAATTGAGGTCATGAATTTTGGAAGACTCTGTCAGTCTTATTCTCGTTTGAAAACAGAAAAAAGAAAAGAAAAAAGAAAACACCTTTGTGGTTTGTTTGTATGATGAAAGATTTTATTTATGATTCTAAGCTAACAATACTCTCTGTTTTGTAAGAATCGAGAATAAATGTTTTTTACGCAGCATTATCTTTGCTTTTCAAAGATATTATTTTCACGATTCGAACTTGTGACATTTTGATCACAAAAGAGTAACTTCTGTTGCACCAAGGCTCAAACTCTTCTTATCATTCCGATAAACAATTAAAATACAAAAGCCTAAAGGGTTGTGTTCCACTTGACCTTCTTCAAACTCCACCTGTACACTGAGGCAGCCACTACTTTCTCTTTATTTGATTTGGATTTCATTGGAGCAAAATATTAAATATGTTATGATTCAATTAAACCAGCTGTCTGAAATGGCAAATCACAGATAACTGATCAACCGCACTTCGACTTTTCTTTACAAGAAACGATAGGTCATATTTCGTTGAACATTCTAAGAACATGTGTTTCAATATCTGCGTAGTATTGAAATCAGACCCCCTTTTGAATTCAAAAGAATATTATTAAGAATTTAAAGATAAATTATGACCACAAGTAAAAAAGTTGCCGGAAGTGGAATATCTGAAGATAAATAGTAAATACCGAAAAAATTGACTCCAGATAATATACATATGTAGAAAACAGAACTTTCAACCTTCTGAATTAGCAGGAAAGGCAGGATTAGTGCAGGAAGGGAAAACCAAGAGCAAAGTGATTATACTTCATTTCCAAACCAGTAACGTGTGCATGCATGCATCTTAAGACATTGTCCTTTTGATCTTACCTATATGCGAAAAGAAATTAAGAGAATGTCCATGCCACTTCCCTTTGGTTTTTTACAATGTGTCTCTTTGATTTTCTGGTGGAATGATTATCATATTGATATAAGGAGGGAACTTGCATATTATACTTAATTGAGCTATTTCTCTTATTGCGAATTAGTTTTATGGTGGAACCTCAACTTTCTTCATAGTATCAGAGCAGGTTGTCCCGCTTGTAAAGCCTGACGGCCACACACGCTTCACGTTATCCCATTTTCTGCCCATATGCTAGGCTTGAAAATTCATCACACCCGAGGGGACATGTTGAGAATGAGTCACACATTGACGAAAAGAGAGGCATCCTATATCACTGTAATTTTGTTGAAATAGATCATGAGTATATTTAAAAAAAAATAGCCAATTCAAAACTCATATGTAGCTAAACAAAACGAGATCATCAAATCTTCTGCATCCAAAATTGGTGTGGCCTCTCTATGTCCCCAATTGTTGACTGACATGTATTTATAAACATAACTTTTCTTAATTTTATTGTCATCAACTTAATATGTGTCAAACAATGATTAAGGCTACATAGAAGCTATACTCATTTTGGGTGCAGATTTATTTATTTATTTATTTATTTTTATGAACAAACGATATTATCTAGAGGTGGGCTTACCCTCAAAATGAGTTAGCAATAATATAGTTCAAATTTACTTTTGATGAGAATCAAACCTAAGAACTTTTATTTACAAATGAAGAAGAATATCAATGATCGTAATACTAAATCGTGGTGGAGAAGATTTGATCTAAAACAAAACTTCCCAATTCATTTGGTGAAATGAGGGACTGCCATCAACTAATTAATCATGAAAAAAATAGATATTAAAAGATAATGTGTTCCCGTGATGTAATAAATACATATTACGATGGAATTATAAATCAAATAATACAAATGTGCAGGGCCACTAGAACTAGATATAACCAGAGAGGGCTCCGAATCCCTTGTCATCAAATCCATATAGTTTGAAATTCGAACGATTAGAATTTGATCTAATAACTATAAACAGATGGTCTTTAAAAATTATAATAACTGTAATTATTTAATCAAATTTCAATGATCCGAATCCTAAATAGCGTGAGGTTGATGAAAATAAATTGGAAGAGAATCCCTTTCAGATATTATGTAGTCGTGGCAGCTCAGTCTCTCAGAAGCGAAAGTGCCATCAGCTTCGAACTACGGGATCAACGGCGGTGACATGCTGATATCAGATGACCTTTTCACTACACTTTTTGCAGGTTGCAGGTGGGTCCCTGACCCTCCATTCCTTGGTAGCTGATCGAATTGAAATCGGCCCCCACTGGTCCCCGTCCGCCACGTGTTTTCTACTGCAAGCGAACTTTTCCCACGGCACACCCAATTATTTCCCACAGCTGGCATAAACATTATCCTGCCCCAGAGAAGCCACACAATAATTATGCTCGCACAAAACACTAACTTCTACTTCGCATATCTGAATTTTTAGCCAAATTATTAAGGGTAATTTGCTTCTGAATTCGAATTTTTTATTTGTAATTTTATTTTTATGTTACATTCTTTTTTAATATGAAAAATGATTCGAATTTATATGCAGATGATGAAAAATATACTATTATAGTCAACTTATTCAAACTGGAATAGTCAGCTTATCTTTAGCTCAGTTGGTAAAGCACATGATTGTAGTTAGTTAACCATTAGTTATGCATGTGGTCCATATGAGAAAAATACCACTAAACTAAGAACTTTATTAAGGTAAAATTTACGGATTGTGTTTATTAAGGTGGTATTTCATTTGGTAATTTTTATTACTTCCCCATTGCTCATTTGGTAAATTTTATTACTTCCCCATTGCAAAATCTAACTTACTAATCATCATAAGGGAACAAGAGTTCAACACATTGCAGCAAGTACTTAATAGCTTTATATAACTTCATTCGGGGGTTAGGGTTTTCAATAGCCCTATATGTTCAATGAAACACAATTGAGATTTTTATTGTGGAAACAAAACTCTATACATACTCATCCTAAAAAATCACGATTTCTTTATAGGTGCAACAATAGTCAGTATTTATATGCCTCATTTCTCGACACCGAACTTGTTTCAGTCATTTTCTATGTACAAGCTTGATAGTTTTTCCTTTTCAGAAAAATAAACAGAATTCCAAGCATACTTATCAGTGAAAATTCACAATGTTCTATAATTGTATTGGTGCTAAAATATCTATAGGTCTCATTCACCAATAATCCAATTTATACAGTCAATAGTATGTATTTATGAGTCTTATTTTCTATTGAAGTACAACGTAATATGTTGTGATTAGACACTGTTTTTTTGACACTAATTACTACAGTGTAGTTGTATTACTCTTCTTGTAAGGTTTTAAGTTTGAATATCGTAAATAGCGAGTTCAATATCCATTTATTCCCTAACTCTTGCAGTAATAATTTGGACAAAAGGCAAAGAAAACATGGACAAATAAGTGAATCTGATAAGGCAAATAGCATAAATGAACAAACAAAAGAGAGAATATTTTTAAGTAGAAGGCAGGCAAACTGGCAAGGGCAGGCAAACTGGCAAAGGCAGGTGAAGTTGGAGAAATGTTTCAGTACGTCAAAAATACGGTCTGGTACACGAAGTGTTATAATACAAGTAGTTGAATACTTGGAAAAAAAAATCAACTACTTGTATTATGACATTGATGTATCAATCTGTGTTTTCGGCACAATTAAAAATCTTTCGTAAAAGAGAAGGGAGTAATTAGCAAATTGTGAAAAGGGGTGGAAATTCAAATGCTGACATGGAATTGAAAAAAAAGAGGACAAAGAGAAGCACTATCTTTTTAAGAAATGTGGGGGAATCCAACAGAGCGAAAGATATCCTAACGCCACATACAACTTGTGGCTCACAAATCTCCTCCCTTTTCCCCCTTTTATGATGTGGCATTCCCCACCTCGTTAAACCCCACTCACCCCCTTTCCCCCTTCTCCTCAAAACTCCCCCTCATCCTCCTCGATCAGAACTCTGAGAACAACAAAAGCAACAACCATCAAGTGCCCCAAAACCATCAAGTGCACATCAAAAGACTCGAACTTTCTGTACTTTTTGTTCGAAAGACAGATTTTTGTTTCTGGGTTTTAATCGAATTACGAGAATGTCGTCGGAGAGTGAAGGAGGTGGACACATGATAAAGCTGTTCGGAAAGACTATACCTTTGGCCATGGCGCCACTGAACCGTGAGTCTTCTTCCTCCATTGACGTGCGTTGTGGAGCTGTTGACTCTGACGTCGCTGCTACTGCTGGCGGCGGCGGCGGCGGTGGAGGTGCGGAAGACTGTTCCGAAACCAGCCAGAAGCTTTCTTCTTCTTCAGCTGCTACCAATTCGCGAGAAGAGAAGTCGGAGAGAGAAGAAGATGCACAGAAAGAGGTATGTTTGATCTTGAGTTTTCTATGGCGGCTGTTATTTTAGATTCTAAGAACAACCCATTTTTCAGAAACTCAGAATTTTTAATGGCTCGATTTTACCTGCTCTTGAGTTTGTGATTTTGGGATCCGAAAATTGACGTACTTAATGATTCCTGACTATTTGTTGTCCTGAAATCAAGATTGTCGATTTGGTCTGTGTTATTCCTTTCTTTTCTGTCCTCTTGATTATCCCGAGGTTGTCTTTGGGGAACTTGAGGGTTACGTCATGATATTCGGATGCTGGCTGTGTTGGATTTACGAGCCTTATTCGGTTTAGTTTGATTCTGTTCAAGTTTCCGAAAAATTGGATTTTTGTTGATTTGGTGAAAACATTTTTATTTTTTGGTCAAAATATAATCATAAAGTTCCAGTTGAAATGGTTTGGAAATCAAAAGGCATGGTGATAAGGAGAAGTTGCTTTTTTTCACTGCACTTTAGAAGTAGCTAATTGTGCTTTTGGCTTCTGAGACTCTTTCCACGGATACTTTGAATTGCTTGCTCTGTTTTCATCAGAAGGATTTATTTATCCATCTGTCAAATTTGTACATTGACATGGCTGGTAACGTTTTAGAGGAAGGAAAAGGGAGAATCCTAGAATTTTACTTCATTTTCGTCGGGAACGGATAACTTTTGTCAGTTGAACAAACGGCTTATAAAATCCGAGATAGCTTTCGGTTTTTCTGCAGTGCTTATGTTTTTTCTTTCCGGACAACTTCAGTGTTTTGCACCGTCTGCTTCTGTAACAACATTTTTTTCTTTTTTGGCTCCGTTCTTATCTACTTTGGTTCCCCTTTATATGTTTTGTGAATGACAATGTTTCGGACAATAACGAAATTTATGTATCAAAAGTTCTTCAACCCTTTTTCTCTTGTTTATTCTGCTTGAATAACTCGAAAGCGGTTTCTGTTTGATTTATAAATCAATGTTTTAGCATGTATGATCACAACAATCTGTTTATCAGTACATTGAGCGAACTCGGAACTATTCTTGTAAAAGCACTTTTCTGATCAGAAATTTTTGTTTGGAATATAGGAAACAATGTCAGGAAAAGAACTCGCAGCTGATAGACAGCATGATGATGATATCTCAGATCAAATCACAGAAGACATAAAAGCTCCTACAGCATCATCTGGAATTAGCGAGAATCCTAAAACTCCTTCAGCTGATAGAGAAACTTCATCTAAGAATGGAGACCAGAGCGAGACTGGTAGCTCACAAGATAAGACTCTGAAGAAGCCAGACAAGATACTTCCATGCCCTCGATGTAATAGTATGGACACCAAGTTCTGTTACTACAATAACTACAATGTCAACCAGCCTCGCCATTTCTGCAAGAACTGCCAGAGATATTGGACTGCTGGAGGAATCATGAGGAATGTGCCTGTGGGTGCTGGTCGTCGCAAGAATAAGAACTCTTCAGCTTCACAGTATCGTCACATTTTTATGTCAGATGCTCTTCAAGCAGCTCATGCTAGCACTGCAAATGGTGCACACAACGCTACTTTGGGAGGCAACGGCACTGTCCTTACCTTTGGTTCAGATTCTCCTCTTTGTGAATCAATGGCTTCTGTATTGAACCTTGCAGAGAGAAACCAAAATTGTATGCAAAATGGATTTCATGGACCCGAACAAAGACTCCTAGTTTCTCCCACTGCTGGAGATAATGGGGACGACCGCTCAAGTGGATCATCCATTACAGCTTCAAATTCAACAGAGAGGAGAGGCAGAGCTAGTTCACAAGAGCCGTCAGCTCAAAATTGTCAAACTTTCCCTCCTCAAGTACCATGCTTTCCGGGTTCCCCCTGGCCTTATCCATGGAACTCAGCTCAGTGGGCCTCTGCAATGCCTCCACCCGGCTTCTGCCATTCAGGCTTTCCGATGTCATTCTACCCTGCACCGCCATATTGGGGCTGCACTGTGCCGGGCCCTTGGAATGTTCCATGTCTCTCACCATCCTCTACTCTTAGCCATTGCGCTACAAGATCCGGTCCAAATTCCCCAACCTTAGGGAAACATTCAAGGGACGAGGACATACCTAATCCATCCAGCTCTCAGAACGAAGAGCCTGCGAAAGAGAACAGTTCCGAAAGATGTGTATGGATCCCAAAAACTTTAAGGATCGATGATCCTAATGAAGCAGCAAGAAGCTCTATATGGGCAACACTTGGCATTAAGAATGAAAAGGGAAACTGTACCAATGAGGGAGGAGGTCTCTTCAAGGCGTTTCAATCAAAGGGAGATGAGAAGAATCACGTGGTTGAAGCTTCTCCAGTGTTGCAAGCGAACCCTGCAGCGTTTTCCCGGTCACTCAACTTCCGCGAAAGAACATGATCAAAGCTGAAGTTTGAGTGGTAAACTTCGGCAATGTGATGGAAGCGGGTTTACCTCCCTTCAACCTTTTGCTGCTGACAAATATGACACCTTTTTTTTCCATTTACTTTTGTACCATAAGGCAATGTTTACTGATCAGCCTCAATGTTTCTGAATTAGATAATATAGATGTATTTTCTGGAATCTCTGTGTAACATTATGGATAGGTCGTTTTTGTTTTCACCTCAGTTAGTTGCTGTAGAAAGTGTTTTTATAAATATTTAGGATGTGAGGTAACATAAGATAGCTAATAAAGCGAGAGATATTTGGATGTAAACAAAATCCAATATTTGTTAACTAAACTTTAATTTTTCTCATGTGCTTTTCGTTGTTCTGGCAATTATGATATGTTGATCTACTTAAGTGTCAATTAAAGCTCAAAACATACTGACTTTTAATAATATCACAAAACTAACAAGTTATAAAATGATCGACTTCAGTTGCCTTTAGAGTAATGCGTGATATATATATTTTTTTTTTTAAAAAAAACTAACGAAAAGTGAAGAATTGTTTCGTTAAAACTCCATATTTTAAAAGTACGGATTCATGAAAAGATTGAAAAAGTCAAGGTAGGGCCTAAATTGGGAAGATAAGCTTTGAACTAGTGGACAATTGGAGGGGCATATATCCCTTTCCAACACACAAGGAATCCAAATTGGTAAAGATAAAGACCATAAAGTGTAAACCGATGCGAGCCAAGTATATCCACCAAACACAGAAAGTGGCTTCTTTTCCCTTTCCACTTTGCTTGCTGGATAATATATCAAAATCAGGGAAGACACTCCATATTTATATATGTGTTTCTATTCAGATATTTCCTTGTCTTTGTCCTCACTTGGAGGAGGGCCACAAAATTAGTTGTTGTGGGACCCATTACATGTGATTCCAACAGAAAAATTCTGAATTTTTGCTATATGATGATTATATTACTGGAAATTTTAACGAAAAGTTCCTGGTACTGTTCATTTTAATGAAAAAGTTCCTAGTACTATTCATTTTAATGAAAAATCATATTTTTACACTAAAAAGTCAATCCTGATACTATTCACTTTACTCTTTATTTTATTCTTATTGTTAAAACTTAAAGTTTTTAAGCTCTTTTTATTAGTTTTCCTTATATTATATACATACCAAATACTATAGACAAAGATGAGTTGTACATGTGGATCAAACCAGTTAGTTAAGTTTTTCTAAAACTTCGATGATACAAGGAGAATTTTATTAAAAAATAAATAAATAAAGTTATATCTAATCAAGGGGCGTAAATCAAACTATTCATAATACAAGGAAAAAAGATAAAATACATAAAAAAGAAGGGACATAAACCTTATCCTTCAAAGAAAGAAAAAAAAAGTAAGGTAAATTTGTATGCTAAGATGCACATCAATTTGAGAAGCGGAAGCTAGTAAAGAAAACATAGTCTGAAAAACAAAGTAGAACGAGCCACTAATGGATGAGAATCATGTCATACCAAAGTTGGAGAAGGCAAGCCATGTTAACAAAGTGTTTGCAACAACATTTACTTCGCGATATATGTGAGAGGCGTAGAAAGTCATCTTCCAAATGTGGTTCAACAAATAGACCATTGTGTACCAAGAGACCAAGGAGAATCAATTGATTGGAGAGAAATTAGTGTATTTACATTTCTCGCTTGTATTAAAAGGAGAAAAATTAATTATTTGAAAAAAATAAAATCATAGTATCTTGTTCTTTGCAGTGTCAATCAGTAATACGTGACATTGATCCAAATATATTATAAAAGCTCTTGTGGTTGTAATATGTTTGCATGTTAACATCAACACCTTGACTTTGAAGTAAAACAAAGGAGATTAATATCAAACCTTACTAATCATGTTCTTTATTGGTTGCCGTATGATTTAATTTCTTCTTTTGGTATATAAAATAGAAGATAATTAGTGGAAAAAGGGTTCTTCATATATACACCTTTCTTTTTCTCTTGTTTGTTTTGAACTTTGAAGTTTTAACAGAAAAGTTCTCCCAGACATGTCACATATGTATGTTTCCTCGTCGCTTGGGCCTCGTTGTTATGAAAATAATAATTTTGGGCTTCAAAGCTTTTAGACTTTTAGTTGGGCCCAACCCGGTTTGGAACTCAAAACGACTTAGAGACGGCCATAGGCAAGGCGAACAAGGCATGTGCCTTGTCCTCACTTTTAAATCAGGCCTTGATTTTCTTCATACTTTGCATTATTCATCGTAGCAATCATAATGGATAGTTGTTGAGTTTACCTACATGCGTTCCGAGTTTGAAATTTTCACTCTCTTAAATTATAGTAATAGTTTTAAACCCTCTTACTCCTATTGATAATAATAAATTTGTTAAAATAAAAAAATCGTACTCTTGATTAAAAAGAACGAAAACAATCTCTTATTCTCATAATCTAATCTGACTACCTCAAATTCATATTGTTATGAAAGAAATCATCCTAAAATACCAAATTTGGAAGGCCACATTTCATTTTCGTCTTAGACCTCATTTTGCATTGGGACTGCTCTGAAACGACTTGACTCGATGTGGTGGATTTTAGGATTTCAAGGAGCAAAGAATCTTGAGATAGTTATGGGCAGCTTCCTCCTCAAAAAGGTCTTGCGTTTATGCTTAACATAATATTCTGAGGAGCCATTGTTTTTGCTGTGATCGAAAATCCTCTTTGGTTATGGCGTGTTATTATGTTTCCATTAAAAGTTGCTCAAGCATTCGAGCAAGCAATCATGTATATGCACAACAGTGCGTTTTGTTATCTCATTCACCTGATTTTTGAAATTCGAATAACTTCTAAAATCAAACTCATTACTTTTGAGTAAAATGTTTTTAAACACTGTAACTACAAGTCCTTGCATTGAAATTCCTCCTGACAGAGAGAAGTTGGAAGGAAAACAAAAGGATGTTGTCCCAATTTCTTAGAAGATTCGTAAAGCCTTTTGGACATTGGATGTCCTCGTGGAACATGAAACGTTAAGTCGGTCACGCAATAACTATCAAGTTCTGGAAACTTGCAAAGGCGATGTGAACTTCCAATTCAGATTGTAGGTTGTTTAATTTCTTTTGTTGTTTTTTGCATATTTGAAGAAAGGTAGGTTTGGTTCAAACAAATTTGAAAATTAAATTTACTATAATTCAAAAATCCCGCATATGTACATATGCGTAGCCATATTGGTTAGAAAATGAAACGGTTTTGAATCCCTTTTAATTTAGAATGCGAGAAGTCATGAACCAGTAAAAGAGAAGAAAAAAACATGAGAATGAGATTAACTACATGCCAATATAGTTTTAAAATAAAAGTAAAAACCCAAAAGCTTACTCTCATAGACCTACTCCAATTCTTAGAGTAAAACTCAAATTTTAGGTTCTAAACCTACCCTAATTTGCTCCAACCCTTAGGCCAAATATGAGTATTAACCCAAAGCTCATTTTTGGGGCAAATTTAGTCCAGAATTCCTACCGGGTTAAGCGGGTTGGGCCACCATATATGTGTATTTTTTTTAGTTTTATATTTATAAATTCATTGAATTCAACGGCTAAGATCTAATATGATCAAATCTAACGGTAAAGAAAAAAAAATTTAACGGTCCAAATTTAAATCCAATGGCTAAAATAATTTAAAAAATTCTTTTATGTGTTTCATGTTCTTTCGTAGTGTTCCGCGAGTTTCATAGTGTCAGTTTAGTGATTTTTCAATATTTACTGGAACCTAAATATTTTTAGGTTAAATTTTTCATAAAATTAAATTAGGATAGTTTACATAATTTTTTTTTTTTTTGAAAAAAGTTATTTTAATAATTCTAAATTCATTCTTTAATAATTTCAGACCAAAAGTTTAACCCATAAAAGTTTAAACAAAAAACATGTTTCTGAATTAAAATCTAAATTTTTTGGAGGTTAAAAATCTTATGTTTTAACCCAAGGGTTAAAAGTCTGGTACTCCTATTGGCCCATTGGGAATAGGAGGATGTAACTTTCTGTTTCCCTTCCCAAACACTCTTCAGTAAATTCTTGTGCATCTTCCACGAAAATTTATTCGACAGAAAAAAGAGCACTGCATCTTCTCCCCTTAAGAAAGTTAAAGCCGTTGACCCTTCAAGCACAAGTCACCAAGTCGCTCCCTTTTTTTTTTTTTTCTTTCTATATAACAGTCTCTAAGTGTTGGTTTGCCCTATCACTTAGCCATGAAGGACATACCAACAAACACAACTCAACTGGTCTGGCTTTATTTTTCAGCATCGATTTCTTGGGTATTAAATTTCTTAGTTTTATCTTTACACCACATGTTTCATCCCTTTGTAACATTTTTCTCCACACCTTCGAAGAAGGTTTGCACCAATACCCGCAAATCAACTTCTGATAAAACAGAAGTAACCGCAGAAGTGAAGACGGTGATGGACAGACTAGGGTTAATATGTTATGATACACAAGGAGATGATATTCAAGGCGGGGTGGGTGCGGAGGAGGAGCTTTCGAGACTGTTCGATGAGGAGGAGCCTAGCTTGGAGGAGGTAAAGGAAGCGTTTGATGTGTTTGATGAAAATAAAGACGGGTTTATAGATGCTGCAGAGTTACAAAGAGTTTTATACATTTTGGGTTTGGAGGACGGGTTTGGATTGGACGAATGCCGGAGGATGATCGAGGCCGTTGATACGAACGGAGATGGACTAATTGATTTTGATGAGTTTGTGACACATATTGAGAACAGCTTTTGTTGACAACCAAGCTGAAGTGTGCTTTTTGCTCATTGTTCTGGTTTGCATATTGTAATGCCTAATTCCTTTACAACTGAAGTGTGTGCTACTTCTGATTACTTTTATTTTAATTGTTATGAAGTTTCATGGATTACGAAATTGCTGTATTTTGTTGTCTTTTTTTTTTTTTTTTTTTTTTTTTTTTTGTATCTTTTTTGTTTTCATTTTTAGAATATTAAGGTTTATGTCGTCCTGATTAGGTGTAATTCTTTTTTTTTTTCCGCCATCAATAACCTATACCACCAAAGTTTTCTTTAAAAAAAGAAGAAGAAGCACACGGATGTGAGTATAGTCATATGGTTATTGCGAATTTGGGAGGTATCATGTCACTAGATGTTAGACTATCTCCAACCGATCCAGCCAAAGTGTTATAAGGCCAAAAATAAGTCGAAATGACACGAAAATCATCTCTAACTGAGGGTTAGGCCAAAGGGCTTGTGGGCCCCATCGAGTCAAAAGCACCAAATCAGGTCAGCGAGTTGACCATCTCCAGCCACCCAGCCCAATGAGCCAACCCATTTTTATTTTTTTTAGACAATTTTTTTTTTGCCCAACCTACTTTTTTTTTTTTGGACGATTTGTTTTTTTTTTTAAATTTCTAATTTTTTTCATACACCATTTGTCATATACTTTTCACCATTTCATACTATCTTACCTCATTTCTAATAATCTTCCTATGTTTGAAAATCTTATTTTAATATGGTAGTTTAATTTAATTAACTATATTAATTCAATTAAAATAATAAATTATGTTTGGTCTCCTCGGTTAGAGATGGTTTTTGTCACAGGACTATGTTTGGCATATATATGGCATTTTGGCCCCTTCGGTTGGAGATAGTTTTTGTCACATGGTTATGTTTGGCCTATGGCCCTTAGGTCTCTTCAGTTGGAGATGAAACGAAATATGACCTGATACGATTTATTAAAATATAATTTCTTAGAGTATTATAGGGCCAAAGAGAGCTCTCTGACCCTCATTCAGTTAGAGATTAGCCTTAATAGGAGCAATAACCCTTCACTGCGGCCTGAACTAAAGCTATTCACTCCTTCCAATCCATTTGAAGTTTCAATAGATCATGCATATCTGGTGGAGTCAATCATGGGTTACTTATTGCACGTCCTAAGATTTTATAGGCGGTGACAGGTTTTTTAGGAGGCCGCGAAGGAATTCAGGTTTACTTCAGTAATGAAGATGGATCTATTGTGCACCAAGTTGAGGTAAAAAGCAATGGAGATGAAGCTCTCGTCGTGGGTGACAACCATTCGGTCTCTGTTTTGGCTTCGAATTTTCCTGGTTGCTGCGGGAATTCTAGATATTACACTAGTGATTTCATATCATCTTGTCCATCGTCTGATGGTAATAAACCACGTGATCGTGATTTGGTGTCTTTCTGATCTCGTTACTTTCCCCATTCAATAACAAGGAGAAGCAGGGTTTCCTGTTTCTTTCGGAACATCACACACCCTACTATTCATAGCTTCTCTGATTTATTATTTTTTCCGTTACAAGTAAATAAACATGCCATGTACAGGTTGAAATCAAGTTTTGCTATAAAGTTCAGTTGACAAATTATGTAACCTACTTGGACCCAGGAGGAGGAGTTCTACGGTCTCGATGCCCGAATCACATGGTTGTTCGGCCAATGACCCATCATTGGGACTAGCAGAGCGTGGGAGGGTCTAGGTGGGATGTTTATGTGTCTAGGGCGGATGTGTGAGGTGGAACGAGTAGCCACGGCCAATAATTTCTCACCCAATTGAGGGGTGATTCGAGGATCCAATATTCCGAACAAATTGGTCATGCGGTACATTCATTCTGGTGACAAGTGACAACAAGCTTTAAACTCATTGGAATCTTGTACGAAGGCCAAGGCCCAAATACTAGTTAAGCCTTGTGAGACCTCCTCCATCAATCTCAAGTCTCAGCTGACATGGATTGAGAGCTTTCAAGTCGAATTCCGTCGATGCATGGAGTCTGGAACCAGGACCACTCAAATATTTTCCTGTTCTGGGCGACAGACATTTGAAATAAAACTTGCGTACGAAATCTCAGTGTAATTGTGTTTTACATTACTGAACGAGTTCAATACGCATTGGATTGGATGGGAATAGGCTACTTTGAGTGTGCATTACTTTCCACTGACGTTACTTGTTCCAGGCTTTCAGCAATATCTGTAATATCCTTAGGAAATCCTGGACTCTCATGTCCTATCCTATCCATCCCTCAGCAGAATAGTAGTAAGTACTATTTAACACAGTTCCAAACGGCTAATCCCATGTGCATTGAGCGAATTCTCTCTCTCTCTCTCTCTCTCTCTCTCTCTCTCTCTCTCTCTACCCCTCACAGTAAGATTAGCAAAGTATAGGATAGTCTTCAGTTGCAGATATTGTGCCTGAGTTTTTCAGTCCCCGTGGGAAAGAAAAGGATGTTCCAAATAGTTCTAATCCAATGACCCTATTATTATCTTTGTTTACCTCATTATTTCATCATCATCCCTATTCTATCACCTTTTCCCCTATTTAATTTCTTAACCTTTACTCAAATACAAAATTTGATAAAATAGCGATTTTCACTTTCGTTTTATCTTTCTTTAAACCTTCTTTACTCATTATCTTGTTATCGTCACTTAGTTTTCTCTTGATTTATTCAAGGGTTAGGGGATACAAAAGGAGTGCGACTTCTACCATATTTTAGGTTAGTTTGATCTTCATTCTCTTGAGCTCCATGGAAACTATTATAGAGAAAGAAGAAAACATGGAAAAAAAGTGACAAGTCAATGTGTGACAATAATCTAATTTATTGGATCACCTTTTGGTGAGGGGGTCTCATGTGAGAGTTTGGGGTTACATTGAAAAGATGGTGGTGGGATATGACTTAAAAGGGAATGATGCAGATTTTTCACTGTCAGCTGAACTTAACTAAAACAACAACAAGCCTTCTCTCTTTTTTTCCCTCTATTGCTTCATAGTTTTTCTTGGACCACAAACACATTGTGCCTCTTTTTCTTCTGATGGTTCAAGTGAAGGAAAACGAAGAAAAAAAAACCCTATTAAGCTTTTTCTTGAGTTCTCACTTCATGTGGCTCCTACCCCAAGAAAATCAATGAAGGGCGGTGGCGGAATGCTCGTCTCACGGTGGCTGCTGCCGCCGCCGCCGCCAACAACTCTGTCAGCAGCTGATGCTGATGGTGAGAGCTTGCCGCCTGAAACTTGACATGAAGAATCTGAGTACTTTTGATGAACAAGGCTGTGGAAGTTTGACTGTTGCATTGTCGTGACATTCATGTTTGAAGGTGGATGGTGGGTATACATACCCCCATATGAATGACCCTCCATCCCACCTGAACCATCCCAACATCGGTTCTGGCTCATCATCCCCATCACCTCATTGCTCTTCGGACCTGCAATAACACAACCACCATTATGTGTTTTGAGACTTTGCTGCAACTGGGACATCCTCGTGTCGGTATCCCAAGTTAATCATACACATGAGAATACATGATTATATAGGATATGATATCCGTCGCTATCCATAGTTAATCATACACGTGATAATGCGTGATTATAGACTTAAGATACGGCTAGTGTGACATTTCAGATTGAAGTAATGGAAAGGTGATAAATTAAAAAGAATAAGAACAACGACATACCACGGAAGAATTCAAAAGGAGTTTGTTGTTGTGAACAAAATCCACTATTATTATGAGAAAGCAACTTTTTCCTTGTGGTTGCTTCTTCTTCCACACTAATCAAGTTTTGTGAACCATTTGAGCCATAATAATCAGCCCCATAACCAACAACACCATCATAGCTTGTTCCATATGAAAAAGAAGATATAGAACCACTGCCGCCGAGGCCGCCATTGGGGAGACTAAGACCACCATAAGGTGGTGGAGGTTCAGTACTCCTCGAGGCTGCATTGAAGCTTGGATTTTCCTCCATGCTTCTGTAAACAGTTTGGTTTAGCTTCCTCCTCCGATAAGCACTGGATTGCTCTCTGTACTTCCTGGCCATGATAACATGCCAATGGTTCTTCACAGCATTATCAGTTCTTCCAGGAAAGAGCCTGGCTATCATGGCCCACTTGTTGCCATATATTCTATGAGCTTGCATTAGTCTTTCTTCTTCCTCCTCAGTGAAAGCTCTTCTGTTGATTCTTGGGTCCAGCTGGTTAAACCATCTTAATCTGCAGCTCTTACCTTTTTAACAAACACAAATATGCAAAAACATATGAATTATTATAGATTAGAGTGAAAATTGTGAAATCAAAGAGAAAACGTAGCAGTGATTCGTTTTCTCGTGCACTTCTCATCTGGTTTATTCTATTTTTTTGGGTTGAAATCTGGTTTATTCAATCCAAGAATTAAGGTTAAAAAGGAGTGTAGTGGAAGAACGCGAGTGTCAAAATCACTTCCAAAAAGAAGACATAACTACAGACAAAAGGACTAAACAATTTCTCACATTTTTCTTACCTGATCTTCCTTCCAGCTTCTCTGCAATAAGGTTCCAGTTCTGAGGGCCATAGAGAGCCACAAGTTCCTTGAGCTTGGAATCCTCAGCAGGCCTCCAATGCCCTCTGGCACACAGTTTTGATTGCCCACTTTCTGTTTCCTTCTCACTAACTTTCACCCCACTCTCATTAGGATTCTTATCGTGATCACTGCTGGTATAATCTGAGCCCTTCATGTCACTGCTGTTGTGGTGATCCTCATAACTTCTGGTAGAAGGAAAACCCCATAATGCCCTTCCATTTTCTGATTCAGAAATCTTAGAGATGTGGCTGCTGTCCTGGGAAGAAACTGATGAGTATACTCCATACTTGGAGCTCAGAGAAAGAGAGCCCATATCGGCATAAACCATTCCCATTGAAGAAGAAGAAGAAGAAGAAGAGGAGGAGGAGGAGAAACAGCTTAAGGTATTAGGGGTTTCTGTTGCATATATAGCACCATTGTTAGCCATCATTTTCTTACATTGAAGAACTGTTACAAAGTCATCTTTGAAAAGGATTGGAAAAATAAATTGGAAGCAAGAGAGAGAGAGAGAGCGAGAGAGAGAGAGCGCTAGTGAAAGCTAGGTAGGAAGAGCAAGGAGTTTGTTTTGCAGGCGAGAAAACTAGAAACAGCAAAAATAGCAAAGAGTGTTCAGAAACCTACACGGCCTCTCACCTCATCAGTCTCACTGACTCTGTGTGGGGGTGGTCAGGAGAGGAGGGAGGGAGAGGGAGAGGGAGGGGTGCTTTTAAGTAGTTAACAACCCTGACTGACCCTGACCCTAAAATTTAACAAGCTCCTACTACTATTTTATTGTTGTTCTCCTCTCTTTCTTTTTAACAAATCCCACATCACTCACACGTGTGAAAGTGAGGCCTACACTCTCTCTCTCTCTCTTCATGGTGATGGGGTTGAAACTTGGAAGGGTTCTTCTTAGGCTGTCTCTCTCAAGATTGACAAGAAAAGACTCCTAATGTGATGTATGCTCGCTTGGGCTTGTGCAGGTCTAGACACCCCCCTTCTCTTTTCAAACCACAGATTGCAGAGCACTTTGACACAAGAACCCCTCCTGTTGGACACCAGTAAACAAGGTAGGCCAGCTAGCCCACCATCTTTATCACTCACATATGAAGAGATTTTTGCGTGTGATCAATCTCGTTATATAAAGTATGTTATGTATATATTTTTCTTATCCGTAATAAGAGATTCTTATGTATGTACCGAAATAAAATTATACATGTAATTATATATCACTAATGATGAGACCAGCTTTTTCTGGCAAGATTAGACCCTCCTGTTTAACTAGAGTTGGTGGAATTTACCTTTGGTTTCAGTTAACCACCTGAAGTTGACCCAACGACGATCACCAAACCCCATTTGGCGATGAATTATTTGCTTTGATTTTTTCGTGTCCCTTCTTTCACAACTATTATAACAGTCCGGAAAGGCCACTTCCTCAACGTCATTCTAAACCCCACCTCTCCACCTATATCTAGTTATCTACCTCTCTCTCTCTCTCTCTCTCTCTCTCTCTCACGGAGAGGACGGGTGTCCACGAATCATGTACCTAGGCAACAATTTCATTATTTATGGATTTCATATATAATCCAAGATTCTAATGACCTTATTCTGTATAAGCAAAAGATTCTAATGACTTCGAATCATCAGCTAATTAAATAAACACTGCTGAATAATCTATCTTTTATATATACAAAACGATATTTGAGAGGAATGAATCGGACATAAATTTCGCATGCATAGATAAACGATCATAACATAACACCACAAGAATATAAAAAAAAAAACAACATAACATCAGATAACCCTGATTTGGTTTTAATTATTTTGAAAGTCTAGCCATTCAAACACTTGAATATTCATATAGACTGAAATAATTTTAAAAAATCCTTTACTATGAGATTGTTTGATAATTATTTCATTTTTAGTTTTTATTTTCATTTTTTTGAAAAATTAAAACTTGTTTAGTCACTACTTTAGGGTTTAGCTTAAAATAAATGAAATCTACTTTCTTAAGTTTACTTGATTTTCTGATTAAAAAATAAAACCGAAGGAACGATGCACGTTTGTGTGTCGCTACTCTCAGTCTCTCACTGGACTAGCTCATTGCTCATGCCTGTGCTTAGCATTTAAGGTACATGTATATGCATGTGATCATGCTTATGAGATCCCTGCTGGCTGGGCTTCTTCGTGTTATCATATCCATGGAGACCCCACGTTCGGAAGCTGCAAAACAAAACTAACTTCTGATCTGCTCATGTCATATATATTCATCCACATAATCAATGGCTAAATAAACCAAAAGTTAATCTGCATTCCTAAACTTCAATTTAGATTACAAACAAACTTAGACACTACTACTCTCATCAGCGAGACAGAGTCTCTTCAATTACTGAGTGGACTTGGCCAGACAATTTGGGTTTAAACATAATGATATATAACATCATGGTTAAGTAATAAGTGAGACAAAGACAAGGGTGTGTCACTATACGAGACAGGTTTTGCAAAAGATGACAGGATGGATTAGTTATGTATTAGTACACAACGTAATGTTGTTAATTGGGACATGAGTAAAATGGGGGTAATAGAAACGATCTCCAGAAATTCACAGAACCCCAATTATCGTTAGATCTTTCAAAAGACAAAGGATCACTTGGTCCTCGACTTTTCAGACCAGATGGGAAGACAAGTGAAAACCATGCATGTGTGTGGGTGGGGGCATTTAAATATTGACAGGTAAAATTGAACAGTACTTATTTGTGTAGAGAATATATTGTTCCCATCACCATATCTCTCGTATCATCTGCCTTCTCTCACACCTTCTGTGCTTTCTTTTGTTTTCTTCTCCCTCTTCCAGTCTGCCCCTCCCCACGTGTGACCCATGTTTGCACGTGTATAACCTAAATCTCAGACTCTGCATGAGGGGAACTTTGGCATAGTTACCCCAAAAATAAAATTAATTCAACTGAAGGTATGTAAAAAACTATACACTAATGATGGTTTAATTTGTGAAACTAAATATGTTAAATAGAACAATGAAACAAATATTGCAGCTTGAGGAAAGATACGATATTTATTAAAATCGATGAAAATTGAACCATAGATAGATTACAAAAGTAAGCCTCAGTTGCTTCCGGTAAGCCTCAGTTAAAAAAACTTTGCGGTGGCTTTGTACCGGGTCTAATTACAAACAATTCATATATAACATATACAAAAGAAAGAAAATAGGAATAAATAAATTATATCGTATTCAGATGTTCAGATAGAAGAAGACAAATAGAAGATATGAAACATATAGATTGATGTTTAAAAACTAGCTATATAGCCTATGACTCTGTGCAACTGTTTGAAAGCATGTAATCCTGAATTCACCGAGCTCAGATCTTATGCTTAAGTTCATGTGTAAGCGTTTAATCAATGCAGAAAAAAGATGTATTCATAGCCCTAGGCATAGTCAATGTACTCATTATCTCTGTTTGGTTTTCATTTTATTTTAGGAAAACTGGTCATTATAGGACAACTGCGAATAGCTTTTGCTCAAATAAGAAAAAAAATCCAACGATCAAAACGGGACATAACACGTGAAATGTTCAAAAGGTTCAACATGCATATCATGTATTTAACAGTAAGAATTTTTGGAGAATGAAATTGAATTGAAGATTGTCGATCGATCACGTAGTGATATATTTAGGGCATATAAGATATTTTTCGTGTCAAAGTTCATGTTAGTAGTGTTGATTTTCCTAATTCAGCAAAAGACTTTTATAATTGTCCATACAACATCCAATTTCTCTAATTTTATCACTTATTATTATATTTTTCTTCGGTTCATACTGTCATGACACTTTCTTTTTTTTGTCGGCTGTGAGCATGCACATATTGTGTATGACATATGCATGCATAAGAGTGAGGCAGGAAAGTGTCATGTAAAAAGATAGAAGAGTTTGTTATATATTGAGGGCAAGCGAATGAAAGAACATGCTTCTGGGATGATCCATGTAAAGACATGGGAATAGGTTGGCTTGCTGGCTCATGCAATAAGGCAGCCAGAAACGCATGAAAGAAAGGGTCACAAAAGGTTGATATGTTAGATGTCCCACAATATAATTTGTAGGACTGTTGTATAAGATTCTACTGAGTATGTTCCTTTGGAACTACATGCAAAAGAAAAGCCAGCAATGTCTTAGTTCCTATAGGTTACTCTCCCTCCACTCCCCCAAGTAAGGGTATCTTCCAAGGTCTATAGCTGAAGGATGTCTAGTTAAATGACTAGCTATTATAGCTTTGTGAATTTGGCTAGGAAGAGAGGAAAAGCTAAACATTTACTAAACACTAAAAAACACAAAAATTTCATTGTTTGTGGACTTCAAAAGAAGACAAAGATTTGGGTTGTTAAGGTTAGAAAAAATAATATTTAAATATTTTAACTTAAGCTAAAACAGTTAGTATCGTTGGAAGTAGTGGCTAATCAAATTAACATTTGGGTCACTAGCTAGAATAATTTATTTGGTATTGTTGGAGATGCTCTAAGAAGATCCAGACAAATCTAACCAGCGTGATTGGATTTTTCCAAGGCAAAAATGATGAACTCAAATTTTATCCTTGGTTTTTGGAACAAATGATACGTGTACCCAACATATTAATGAATAGAGTAAATTACATTTTATCCTTTTAGGTTTGGAGTCGATTTCAATTTCTTACAACATCTTTAAAACATTTCAATTTCATATATTTACTTATCATTTTATTTCAATTTCGTACAACTGTTAAAAAATCTGTTAAGTTCCGTTAAGTGATGATGTGGCAAATATGAGGTTCCCATTTGTGCTGATGTGGTTGTTACATTTGTGCCACATGGCTAAACACTTAATTAAAATTTTAAAATATTAAAATAATTAATTAAAGAAAATTAAAAAAAAAACCTAGAACCGAGCACCCCCTTTTCCCATTCCCCATCATCCACCCCTTACCCACCCAAGCCACCCTTTCTTCAATCCACTCATCCCTCTTCACCTCCCCAACCCACCTTCTCCCTCTCTTCCACTGCCTTCACCTCCCTTCCCTTATCTATTCCAGATCAACTTGCACCCAACCCTAATCCCCAAAAATTTATTAGCCCTAATTTTATCCCTAATTTTGGACGACAAGGGAACCAAACAAAGCCCTGGGTCTTGAGGGAAATAGAAGAGGATGAGGAGACACGGCGGAGGTGGGAGACGTCTTTGAGAGAGTAGCGAAGGAGTTGGTGACGAAGGGAGAGGAAGTGATGGGCTTTGTCTGGGGGAAAAATTGGGGGACAGGGTTGGTGATCCCGGGGGGGGGGGGGGGGGGGTTCTGTTACTTATAGGGGAACGAGGTGGAGTCGTGGATAGGGATGGCAATTTAACCAATCAAATCCGATCCCTGCAAGTAACCGATCTGAATGGTTTGATTTTGGGTATAAAATTAGGGTATATTACGGTTATGGGTAACCATCGGGTAAATTTTTTGTTTTCGGTTATGGTTATTGGGGTATCCGCTCCAAACCCATACTCGAAACCAAACCATTTCATTTATGAATAAAAAATATAAATATTTATTATATGAAAAGGGATTGTTAATAATCATGCATTATTAAATATGAAATTAATTATTTACTTTTATATCATTAATGTCACATCCCCGCCCGGGTCCCCATCACATCCCTGGCTCAACTCTACCGTAGCACGATATTGTTCGATTTGGGCCCCAACCACGCCCTCACGATTTTGTTTTTGGGAACTCACACAAGAACTTCCTAGTGGGTCACCCGTCTTGGAATTGCTCTCGCGCAAACTTGCTTAACTTTGGAGTTCCGATGAACTCCGAAGCCAGTGAGCTCCCAAAAAGCCTTGTGCTAGGTAGAGATGAGAATATATATATAAGGCTTACAAGATCTACTTCCCTGGACGATGTGGGATGTAACAATTCATCCCCCTTAAGGGCCCGACGTTCTCGTTGGCATACTTCTGCCCAGGGATTGACTCTGATACCAAATTGTCACATCCCAACTCGGGCCCCCACTACATCCCAGGCTCGACTCCACTGTAGCACGATATTGTCCTCTTTGGGCCCCAACCACGCCCTCACAGTTTTGTTTCTCGGAACTCACATGAGAACTTCCCAGTAGGTCACCCATCCTGGTATTGCTCTCGCGCGAACTCGCTTAACTTCGGAGTTCCGATGAACTTCGAAGCCAGTGAGCTCCCGAAAGGTCTCGTGTTAGGTAGAGATAGACATATACATATAAGGCTTACAAGATCCACTCCCCAGGACGATTTGGGATGTAACAATTAATAATAGGAATTATATGCTTATAATTTTTAAGAGTGTAAATGTTTTCTTAGTAATATAAATTTTTAATATTACTTATTAGATGCATTGTATCAATTGTATTAATAATAGCAATTTATTTAATATCTTTTTTTTTTTTTAAATTCTTCATTTAGTTAATAATATAAATAAACATATAAATATCATAATGAGGAAAACCGTTCCCCGATCAAAAATTCGTGACCTAACGGGTTCGGTTATGGAGAAAACTCGTTTGGGGATTCTACAGGTTCGGGTATGGGGATGGCACATCCGAACCTGATCCGCCCCGTTGCCATCCCTAGCCGTGGAGGGGGTGGAAGGGATGGACGTGTACTCGGGTATGGAAGACGAAAAGAGGTTCTGGGTTTTTTTTTTAAATACTTTTCTTTAATTAATTATTTTAATATTATAAAAATTTTATTAAGTGTTTAGCCATGTGGCAAAAATGTAGCAGCCTCGTCAACACAAATGAGAACCCTATATTTGCCACGTTATCACTTAACGGTTAACTTAACAAAAATTTTAACGGTTGTATGAAATTGAAATAAAATGATAAGTAAATGTATGAAATTGAAATATTTCAAAGATGTTATAAGAAATTGAAATCGACCTCAAACCTGAAGGGGTAAAATATAATTTACTCTAATAGATAATAATTGATGCAACAATTTACAGATGGTTTCTAAAACATTGAATAGGGTTGTAAATATAAGTACAAGCAAAAAATGAAGCATAGATTAGAGCGTTGGATATGAAGCATATGGAAATGGAAGCGCAGTCAACTTTGTCTGAGGACACGGGCTGGGAATATGGAAACAACCATTAGAGAGGGGGTTGTCTGGAAATTCTGGAACTTGACCGTCAAACCACTTTACATACTATTACTATTCCACATCTTTAATAGAAAACTTTAACGAAAAGTTTCCGGTGTAATTGATTTTAACGAAAAATCATATTTTTACACCAAAAAATCAATTATGGTACTATTTATTTTATCCTTTATTTTGTCATTATCGTTAAAATTCAAAGTTTTCAAGTCATTTTTATTAGTTTTTATTTTTTAATATGAATGCAAGACAAACTTAATTGATATATTATTAGGCACACTTAAGGTATAGTGTTAAGTGAACAAACTAACGTGTTATAACATGAATAGTTAAGACTAACAACACTATGCGTTAATATTGATGATGATATCTAAGCGCATACATGGATGATAATGATGTTCGTATGTAAGCATGTATGATGATGATGATGATGATGATATGAGTATATACATGGCAACAGAAGCCCAAGAACAAAAAGTCTACAAGATTAGAACCTCTTCAGTCAGTCAGGTTAGATAGAAGGTAGGGTGAGCAAGCTAGCTAATTGCAGTGCGTGCTCAGAACTCCAACAAAGGAGCTACAACTCTATGATCCCCACATTTCATCACTACACCAGCTAATGAAGTCATGTATAGCTAGATGTCTCCAGATATTAATAGTACTACTGCATATACATACATTATGAGAGAGAGAAAGAGAGAGGTAGAGAGAGAAATTACTTGCGAGTCAAAATAGACATAACGGGGTGCTAGTTAGTAAAACTGACTGACTGGGGAGTGAATTATCCAAAGAAGGGGGAGGCATCCAAAGCCATATGATGCCATAAGTAGATAGTAAAGGTCGACTGTCAATTTGTCATAAGCGTTAACAGTCAGTAAAAAAGCTCACTTGAACATGACGTACCACTCTCATTTCTTCGCAAATTCACCACCCCCATATATGGTAAATAAAGGTTGGTTTTCAGTTTTTACCCCGCTCTTTTCCATGATTCGTTAAAAAAAAAAAAAATTTGTTTACTGTAATTTAATTGGATCCCTCAGTCTCTCAGTCTCTCATTGCTTGTTCAAATTAAAATCCCTGCGAATATCTGATTCAATAGTACTACTTACTCATCAGTAACGTGAAAAATATCAGAGGGTACAGTTAGGAAAGGGCCAGGGGAATAGGGGTATAGTTGGGAATTTGGGGTTTTTTATTTTATTTTTGTACAGTAATAATGTGGGGTGTATGATGTATCAGTGAATCTGTGCGTGTAAGAAGTTAAGTAACTGAGAGTCTGGGAGGTGGAAGAAGAGAAAAGGACGGGGAGTTGATTTTGTTTGAGATTTTCTTTCATTGACTGGGGAAAAGACACAGCTTTGTGTACATTGAGGAATTGTCCCTGTACCCTATACTTTTAGGTTTAGGGTTTCCCTTATTTCATTTCTTTTTCTTATTTTTCTTATTTATATTTCTTCCCATGCACATATATTAACTACAGATGAGACTTTTTAATATGTTCCGAAATATCTCATGCTTCATGATTTTCGGCCGTTAAATAAAAATACAATGAGCAACATTTAACAAGTGAGTGACAGAGGATATCCCGAATTCAACGGTGAAACCCATATTTTTTTACCTTTTATCTATATGAGAAGATGAGAAAGTTGAACAACTGAACAAGTGAATGATTTAATAACCACTGTTCTAAAACTTTTCGTCTAGGTCTAAGCGCTAGACGATGGATCATCTTCCTGATTAATGTCTAAGCATTTGAAAATTAAAAAAAGATGCCTATACTTGCTAAGGCATCCGTCAAGACTGCCTATCCCTCCCAAACCCGTCTAAGTCGCGTTCCACTTAGACAGAAAATAGATAACTTTCATTTTTTAATAAATTGTAAGAGAGATGTTGCATATTTAAATGAACACACATTATATTCTTGCTCTTTATGTTTTCATTATGTTCTAATACTTTATAATAAATATGTCACTCTATTTTGTTGTTTATGATGAAATTATATATATTTCAAGTATAAACAAACACTTATTTATATGAAATATAATAAATTTACTTAAATTCGTCTAATTCACCTAACCGTCTAGATGCTAGATCCCAACTAACCACCTAACTAACGCTTAGTATTTTTTAAAAGGGTATATTATCAATTTCCCCCCTGAACTTGTGACCATTGACCAATTTCCCCCCTGAACTTTAATTTTGGCCAATTTCCCCCCTCAACTCTCATAATTAGTCAATTCCCCCCCTGAACTTTAATTTGGCCAATTTCCCCCCTTAACTCTCAAAATTAGTCAATTTGCACCCTACTGTTATTATTATTATTTTTTTTAAATTTTCCATCTATTCTTTTCTTAATTTTCAATCTTTCTAATAGCTTCCAACAAAGTACTAAAATTAACATAAACTCACCTGCATAATATAGGGTAAAATGTACAAAAACATAATACAGTTAGTATGTGACATGGGTTGATTATAAGAAAAAGTTATGAATCGGGTTTAAAGCATGTAGAAGAAGAAATAATAACAAAAAGAAATAATAATCCTAAACTCATGGATCAAACCTATTTCAATAAAATGGGTTATTCTTAATAAGGAGTCGAAAATTATGAATAGACTAGCCATTTTTTTACTAAAGCTCGATTCTCCGCAATTTACTTGAACTTAGCTTTCACTTTTATAAAGAAAATTGTATTCACATACAAAAATTTACACATCAATCCTTTTTGTTATCAATTTTGTATAGTCAAAAATCAAATAAAATTACTCCATACTGATTTATTATGACTAATAATACTATCTATGATAAATTGTAAAATTCTAAATTTTAATCTATTTGTAATAGGATAAAGATATAGGAACATGATTAACATACATCTTATTTAGTTTCTTACACACACTTGTTTAATTATGATCAAATTAAAAATTTAACAGTAGGGTGCAAATTGACTAATTATAAGAGTTGAGGGGGGAAATTGGCTAAATTAAAGTTGAGGGGGGAAATTGACTAATCATGAGAGTTCAGGGGGGAAATTGGCCAAAATTAAAGTTAAGGGGGAAAATTGGCTAATGGTCACAAGTTCAGGGGGGAAATTGATAATATACCCTTTTTAAAACCTTGATTGTAACAGAAATCCACGTGCGTTGGAGCCCCTGTTGTTTGTTGTTTGCAAAGAAACAAAACAAAGCCAACGGTTCATGGTCCTTTTGGACACCCGTACCCGTAAAAGCCTGTCGTTGCTAGACAACCATGCATGTGTGTGTAGTCATCCAAGGAAAATTGTGCTCGATTCATTCACTTTATTTTGGTTTCTTATGTTGGTTGATATTCATACACTTATTTTTCTATATATTTTTGTTAATATTTTATTGTTGAGAAGAGTGTGAAAATTAGAAATATGTGTGTGGATAATATTATTATTTTTATATATGTACATGTATGGGATGAGAGGTAGAAAGAAATATTTATATATTGTTGAATAAAGCAAAAAATTCCACATCTGTCATCTTACAAAACTAATCACAACTTATATCAAATGGTTCCACTGCTAATTACATCGAGGCATAGTGAACTACGACTTGTCTTTCTTAAACTTTAACTTGGTATCAGGACGGATTTCAGATCTGGGCCCGAATTATCCGGTTCACTTACAAACCTGACTGATGTAGGGGGCATGTTGAAGACCGCAAAAAGTCTCACATCAGTTATCTCACAAAACAAATCACAATTTATATCAAAGGATTCCACTTTTAACTGCATCAAGACTTTTTGCATAAAAACGCCACACTTATTGATTGCACAGATGATTAAATGCGGACAACTTCAATGCTATTAGTATAGCGGTGGACCGACGCCTGTCCCTCTGAAACTTTAACATATACTTGGATAATAACTTCAATAAGGGCATCCGAATATTTAAGTTGTAAGGTATATTTCACTTAAGTATGAGACTCACAGTATTTTATTACCACCTTATATCACATAGATTTTTCTTATGTGAGAGAGTTGATCCTTGTAGCGAAGGAAACCTAATCTCATGTTGCATCACTTCTTATTTAGAACATCTCCAACCCTTGGGGATAAAGCTTAAAAATTTAAGCCCATAAGCCAGAAACTGTTTTTCTCCTCTAATTCTCGTGGCTTAAAATTTTAGCCCGTGATGATTAAATAATGATTTTAGCCTAACTTTTTGTTTTCATTATTTTTTTTAGATAAATTTTATGTAGATTATCTTAATTGATTTTTATGAATATTTTAGTCTAAAAATATTTAAATTTCGATAAGTAATTAAAAATCATACAAATACATAGGTATTTATAAAGTTTTAAGTCAAATTTGATTTAAATAATTTTCTTAGATTATTTTAAATGTTAGATTTAATTTTGGGTCGTCAAATTTTTTTTTTTTTTACTATTAGATTTGATCTCATTTGATTATAACTGTTAAATTATAAGTAAAAAACAAAAAACAATATTTGAAATATGACAGTTTGGTGGGTCCAGAATAATTTAAACCAGACTTAAATCTTGGGAGGAATCTAGTCCAGAGATGTATTTTATCCTAAAACTTATTTTAGTCCATGGTTTGAGATGGTTTGAGAAGGGGGTTTAAAGCTTATATTTTAAATTTTATCTCATAAGTTAGAAATAGTCTTAGAAGAGAATTTGAGGGGAGTGCCCAATCATGTCAACGGCAAAGAAATGTCTCACACATTCTTGCCTCGTTGTAAAAATCGCCCCAACGTATCAAACATCAACTCTTTTACTTGTGATGAAAAAGGTGGCGGTTTAGACATTCCCACGTTCATTTGATCTTTTGGTATAACCTGCAGGAGAAAGGGATGTTTGTCCAACAGCCTAATCAATGTTTAACGTGCTTGATTGATGTGAAACTTTTACAAAGTTTGATAAATGGTAGTAAGTAGAGGAGTGTAGGGGTAGGGACCAAGGTATTGATTTTTCAAATGCAGAGTCATGACTCCTGGACTGTCCTGAAGAACCCCAACTGTGATAATCTTGAGTGGACCAACTTCACCACGAAATTGCTTCACTCGATTGAAGAAGCTTCTGTCTGCACTCTGAAGTAAATAGTTAACACAAAATAGTGCTTCATTATAATCAAATGCATGCACAGATAAATATTGGTGCAAGTCCTTTTGGAAACATAGTCATTTGTATGGTCACCAGGGGATGCCTAATACCTTACTTTTAGTGATTGCTGTGAAAAGCATTCAACTACTTTCTAAACGGCAGATTATGCTTTTGTTTGATGGGCATGTCCAGTCCAAACCTATACAAATTCTAAAAAAAATAAGAAAACTAATGAAAAAGGTTTAAAAATTTTGAATTTTAATGATAATGATAAAATAAAAGATAAAGTAAATAGTATCATAATTGATTTTTTAGTGTAAAAATATGATTTTTTGTTAAAGTGAACAGTAGCGTGAGCTTTTCGTTAAAACTCCCTTAAAAAAATCCCATATGTTTCATTTCCGATCTCATATAAAATAGTAAAGTGATGAGAAAAATAAAAAAAAATAGGCATAAAATTTGTTGCATGAAATTTTTTTTTTAAACAGTAGAAGATGAAGCTTAATCCTAGTTTGGTACCGAGGTGATTCTGAAAAAAATGGCTATCAAGAAAAGCTGGGAGCTTTTTTATGTTTGGTAAACATTTAGCTTCAGCTTTTTTTTCACAGTTTTGAGTGAAAAAAGTCAAAAACACAAAGCTGTAAAACCAAGCTTTGAAAAATCAGTTTTTTTTTTCACATTTGTTTTACATAAAAGTTTATCAAACACTGTAATACTACTTTTTTTTCTTTTCAAAAGCACTTTTACAAAAAAATTTACCAAACACTCTGCTGTTTTATTTCACAACTACTTATTCTTACAATACAGCAGAAACAATTTTTTTTCAAAACACATCAATATCAAACCAACCCTTAATATAACGATCCATTGCCACAAAATCACTATATAAAATAGTTAAAATGCACCATAACAAGGTGTAATTGACTTGAAAATATTGATACAGCACATCTGGCTGGAAGTCTCTCTAGATATTCATCTCTTGTTAATGCTATGACCGACCCTCTCATCCAGTCTTCTGTCGGTCGGTTATTACTTGTTACCGAGACCCGAAGGGTGGAGATAGAGAGCATCAGAATTCACAAACCCTACACCCTCGTTATTATTGCTCAGAGTTTCTTAAAACCAGCAATCTCGATTGGTCATTTCAGAGAATAAAGTCTCACAATTTTGGTGTCAGATAATATTGTCAATATACTGTCAGTGATCCAGAAAATCGATCGACCAGAGAGAGAGAGAGAGAGAGAGGGAGAGAGGGAGAGAGGTGGTTATTAGCTAACTGATTTATCCGATCTGACGTAACGCAACCCAAAGAGGTTCTTGAGTTGCTTGCTTTTTATGGACAAACTAGTACCTGCCTTAATTTATTACACTTTCCAAACACCACGGCCCATTTTTGCACGCATATCAAATTTTAACTGATTGAAAAATATGATGATGCACACGAAAATCCGCTGGTCCATTGCTGGTAGCTGCTCAGTTGTTCGTGCTGCTTTTCTTTTTGACCTCAGTGATGACTCTAGCAGCATAAGTGCAATCAAACGTTGGCAATTACTGCAATGTTTAAACCTTGCTATTATATACTCAGTGCTTTTATGGGTAAGTAAATGAATTAATGTGGGTTTGGGATTTGATTATCAATGTGTTTTTGCCTTGATCAGTGGATAAAGTACCTTTTATTTTTTAATCGTAAGTCTACCCCTTTCTCGTAATACTATTTAGACATATAAAACTTATACCCCTCTTTCGTAATACTATTTAGACACACAAAACTAATTTCATTGTTGATACTCTCTGATAAAAGTGAGAGCTACCTAAACCATCGGATGTAAGACAAACCCGTATTAGAAAGTGTCATCAACGGAAGTTAGTTTGTGTGTCTAAATAGAATTAATCCATACAAATTGTGATTAAGAGGGACAATCCTTTTGTGATTTGAAATCCTAGATGTTTAGTAGGAGTTTCCTCTTCTCACTTGCTGGTTTCAACTACAATCAAAGGATGGACCATATTAATAGAGTGCAAGTGTGTAACCAACCCAATCCATCAGGCCCATTTTTCTAGTCCAGAGGCCCATGAAATAGTATGTTAGCAAAAATAACACCACATTTTCCAAGCATTAATTACTCGTTTCCTAAAACGACCATAACGACATTATCTTTTCCATCAAAAAGCATGGGAAGTGGAGGGTAGAAACGTAATTTCACAAAATTTAAGTTCCGAAGCCCTCCACGACCTAGCAAAATATGTTAGAGAAACAAAAATCTATGTCGGATCAGAGGATAGAGGCCTGGTTTGGTACTGAGGTGATTCTGAAAAAAGCTGGTATAAAAAAAAGCTGGAAGCTGTTTTTGTGTTTGGTAAACATTCAGTTTCAGCTTTTTTTCACAGTTTTGGGTGAAAAAAAGCCAAAAACAAGAAGCTGCAAAACCCAGCTTTGAAAAACCGGCTTTTTTTCACATCTATTTTACATAAAAGTTTACCAAACACTATAATATTGCTTTTTTTTTTTTTCAAAAGCACTTTTACAAAAAAGTTTACCAAACACTTTGCTGCTTTATTTCATAGTTGCTTATTCTCACAGCACAACAGAAACAGTTTTTTTTCAAAACACAGCAATACCAAACCAGCCCAGAGTCGGAGGAGGAAGGAGGGCGAACGACAGACAATTGTTTTTGGTTGGTTGGTTTGGGAATTTCCGACGTTTCCGATTCTCCCGCTAATTTCGTTTACCGAATTTTTCGGTCACCCGGTCGTGTTATGCAAAGCTATATGTAAGCTCACACACACCCTTCTCTTTTTCTCTCTCCGTCTCTCTCTCTCTGCCTTTTGAATCTCCTCCCTATTGGCTTCCCTCGACAGCCAATCTCTCTCTCTCTCTCTCTTTCTCTCTCTCCTCTTCTGTGTCCCAACATTTTCCGACGTTTGGATTATGTTTTGCTAAAAACTCCCCTGTTTCATTTCCTCTTCTGGGTAAGTTTCTATTTTTTGTGGTTTTTTAGATATGCTTTTTGCCTTTTACTATTTATTCCTTATTTTTCTCAAATATCCCACGAGTCTCCGGTTCTCAGAAAAGGTATTCGATTTTGTTTTTGTTGAATCTTTGTTTTCTTATCTGGGCTTAATGCAATTTTAATCACCCCTGATTATGTAAGATTTAATTTGGTCATTAGGGTTTGGAAAAATAGGAAAAGCATCTGTCTTTATTTTGTAATGTTGATAGATTTGTGAACTTTCGGTAGCATGTTCTTGTATCTGGCAATGTTGTTTGAATTGGTTGCTGAATTGTGTGAGTCAGGAAATTGAACTGTGTGTGGTTGGAGAGATTGTGATGAAGAAATGAATGATTTTGTTTTTGGGCAGGCTTTTCGATATTTTGGACAGTCAAAGAAGAGGGATTCAAGCGTAAGATTCGCGGTCGAAAGTGCAGGATGGGAAGGGTAAAGCTAAAGATTAAGAGGTTGGAGAATACAAATGGGCGTCAAGCAACTTATGCTAAAAGGAAGAATGGCATTATGAAAAAGGCTAATGAATTATCTATACTATGCGACATTGACATTATCCTTCTCATGTTTTCGCCTACCGGAAAGCCTTCTTTGTGCTGTGGCAAACGCAGGTATGTATATACAATTGTACATTCATTCTAATAGTAACGAATTAAAGAATTTATATGAAGACTCGCACAAGGGTTTTGTGTTTGCGTTTGAAAACTTTTCAGGTTTATCGAGATTAATCCTTTTAGTTAATCGAAGCAGTTGATTCAGGGGGATATGTTCAATGTGTGAGGCACCTTAATTCATTCAGTTGTTTAGTTTAATTACCAAATTATATTCACTTTAGGAGTTACAGTAGTAAGGAATGTAAAATTCTTTAGATCACATGACCTACCTTAGTGTTTTAATTGTTTCTGTTAATTCTGAACAAGTCTGATTGTTCTATTGTAATGGAGATTAGATTGTATAACATTATTGGTAACGAGGGCTGTAAATAACGATCATGCACTTGTATTTATGAAATCATGTGTGGATGAAATTTTGTTTTGTGTGCCTTCGTCTGTAAGAGTATAACCTTTCGTTGGGAATCAATGATCAGTAACTTGCCCTTTTCTTTTTTCTTGTTGACTTTAGTAGTATTGAAGACGTTATAGCAAAGTTTGCTCAACTTACTCCACAGGAAAGAGCTAAAAGGTAATTTCTTCGCTTAAAGAAACAATCATGTATCTGAATTAAGTTTCAAAGTATCCTAGCTAAATTTAATTTCTTTGGATTCTAACAGGAAATTGGAAAGCCTCGAAGTAAGTCCCTTTTGATAACCTTTTATTTATTTACTTATTTATTAATGATATTATTGTTCTTTCTTCTTTTTTTTCTGTTCGGATGTAATCTAGATACTACCACTGCTGTCTCTTACTTAATTTTCTGTTTTTCTTGTTGAAAGTGTAGGCACTGAAGAAAACGTTCAAGAAGTTGGATCATGACGTTAATATACAAGAATTTTTGGGTACAAGGTACACAAGCTAACACACTAGGTTAAAATGTTGTCAGAAATCATGAAATTACAAGAATTACAATTAATATGTTTTTCTTTTCTTTTTGTTTCAGTTCTCAAACGATTGAGGTAAGAATGCAAACCCATATTTCCAATGTGATATTTCACCATTCGAGTCTCTTGGTCTTAACTTTTCATTGTTACATGCTGTTTATATTTCTCTCTCTCTTTTTTTTTCCAACAGGATCTGAGTAACCAGTCTAGTTTATTGCAAACCCAGCTTTCCGAAATAAAAAAGAGACTAAGGTGAATACCTGAAAATTTGGTTCACGAGCCATATTTTACGTTTCATTAATTTAATTTGCAATGAAAGTTTACTATGGTCTATGACCCCCTAAACTAATGCTATACCAATCTTGGATTCTGCAGCTGTTGGACTAGCCCTGATAAGATCAACAGTGTAGAACAGTTGGGGCATATGGAAGATTCACTTAGAGAATCGCTTAACCAGATTCGAACACATAAGGTATCCTCTTCATCCAGTTGTAGGTTTTATATGAAGAAATTTAGTATATACCCGCCCGATGTTAGAATTCTTGCGCTTGATAGGGTCAGCACTGGGAAGTGTTCTCATTGTCTGGTTCCAAATTTTAAGATTTTCTAATTATTGTAATTGGCCTAGCTCTCCAATATTATATGCCATTGAAATTTTACCACTGATAATTGAAAGTTGCTGAAACGATGTACTGCCTTAGACTGTAGAAATTTAGAAATTGATTACTTATTAATTTGGAAATGTATGTGACTAGTAGTGAGTATGACATCATTGGAGTTTCAGCAAGAAACCGTTGACAGTTACAAACAAAATAAAGTTATCACAATTGTACAATAAGGAATGTACAATTTTCTTCGAATCCTTTCTCTGTAGTTTTCAAGTGACCTTGTGCTACAATGATTAGTTCTACACCTCTTGATACTAATGCTATCCAATTTTCCGCTGGCAGGAAAATTTACAAAAGCAGCAGCTTATGTCGATAAAATGCACTAGTCAGGTAAAGCATTGCTACTTTTCTGACATGAGAAACTTTTTTAAGGTGTTATTTAACTTTTTTGAGGTTTTATTTACTTACCGGTACGATATTGGCAAACATAATATTCTTATGGTTCTCATCTTGCAGTTCCAAAATGGGTTGCATATACCCTTCAGCATGAATGCTGAGCAGCAGCTCCAGCCTTTGTCATGGATTCCGACTAATGAAAGCCGACATATAGTTTTACCTGAGGACACGACCTTGCTTCCCCATAGGTGAGTGATTGTTCGGAAGTACATACTAGCTCTCCTAAGAATTTTTGTTGTGTAAGACGGAAATATAATTGAAAAGAAAAGCAACATGTTATTCGATAAGATGATGCTCCTTATAACATAGAACGTTAAATGGCTCCCTCATCTAATGGTGGATTGCCTTTATCTCAAAAGTGTTACTCAGTGGAATTATTTCCTGTTATAGGGATCTGGAATGCTCAGCAAGTTCCTCCTTTGGTAGTTATTCTGGTTACCTTGGCACAGGAAAAAGTCCAGAGATTTCTACTTCTGGACAAGAAAATGGTATTCTAAATGACTTAACCAGAACCGCACCACTGAATCTACAGCTGGGTGGGCACATTCCTTATCTTCCGTACAATCTCAATATGCTGACAGATACGAAATTCCAGCCACCGGCAGAAATGAGTCCTCAAGAAAACCCTGTTGAGTATCAAGTTAATGGAAGCTTTGAAGCTCCTAGACCTGAGTTTTACCCCACTCAGCATAATTGGGCTTCTACATCTGGTCCTTGTGCGGTTACCATGTTTGACGAGCATTTATATTCCCAGGTCAGTTTCTCTTCCCCGATTTTCTCAATAAATTTTTCTTGCTTGTTACTAACATGGCTTCCTTTGCTGTATTATTATGACTGGAGTAGCGAATTACGTAAAAACTAGACATTGCTTATTATAACATTGTTTTCTCCATGTATATTATTATACTGTTAATGTGATTGTTCTTTCGGCTACAATCTAATCCAATTTATTTTTCTTCGGAGATAAACTGCAAAGTCAATTGTTTTCCTCCTTGCATATTCCACCTTAGAAAGCATCTCTGTATTATGTTGACTTACCCCGTTATTGCAATGTTTTGTTCTACTAATTGGAAGGTTTACTTCTCTGTACTGTATTGAAATCTTAAAAGCATCTCTATTGGTTGATGCAGCAGACAAACTGAAGTCCATGGGTGATTTTGTCGTTCATCCACCGATGGGGAGTTGCTGCAGAAATCCAACTGAATGCTTGAAGAACATACTCATCCATCAAGGTTTTCGCAGTCATATTTTTTTGGTCGTGGTAATATAGAAGGCAACCACTGAGTGTACAGTGCGGGTTCAACACAAAACGGTCCCATCATTAGTGATTAGTCCCCCTGCGAGAAGAAACAACGGTGCTGATGCGCAAAGCATGAAGCACCATAACTATATTGAGATCTTCTGTGTGCTTAATATATATAGAAATATCGGTGTTCTGCTGAGCTTTTTGGCTCCCTCCGCCCCCTTCATGTCTTTGGCTGTCAAGGTTTCCAGTGGCAGTTTAGGACATTGCCTTCCCTTGCTTCCCTCTCAGTAATCTGAGCTGTAAATAAAAGTACATATAAAAATATACAAAAACCATAACATTGGAAAATTTTTACAATTCCATTTTTTTTCGTAAATTAATGTCTACTGTTTCTTGTAGCTGTCTACACACCGCAAAACATCAGTTGGAACCACAAAGCAACTATAGAAGGTATACAAGGTCTCGTATCGTCCTTTTGCAAGGCCATGCTAATCTTCTCTGCTTCGTTCCAATTTTACAGACGATATGGTTTTGGTTTGCACTTCTAAAGCATGAAAAATGTTAACTAAAAATTAAACAAAAATGAAAAGTTCAAAAAATTGTAAAAAATGGAAGTAGTCGAGGATCTGTATTCAAAAAATATTTGCCCAACAACTACATTGCATGATGTTCATATATGATTCTCAAAGTCAACCATTTGGGTTAAACTTACCTTCCTCCGAAGCAACTGGAACTTTTTTGTTGTGATCAGAGAATTAAGAACCACTACCAGGACAGCATATGAATCCTTCTTCTCTTCCTCCTCCTCAAAACATTGTACGTACGGCATGTTCTTGAGCTTGAGGGGTGAAACCACCTCCCCGGGCGTTAAAAGATGCCAGAATCAATGTCTTTAATGGTGACGAGGAAATTAGACGATGGCAAAATATAACAGCCGTACTGGCGCAGGAAATCCAAGGGTCTAGGATCTCTGTCATCGTCTTCTCGAGGAGCTACGCAACATCAACTTGGTGTCTTGAAGAGCTTGTGAAGATCATGGAGTGTAGAAGAACACTAAGGCAAATGATTTTGCTAAAATTCTATGATGTCAGATGAATTTCTAGACTCTAGCTACAAATTGCTAGAAAAGTTACCAAGGTTCTAATTCTATATCAATCGTTTTGCCGTTGAGGTCGGAACCTGGCAGGCCGCACTTACTTGTGAGACAAGGCAAGTGCTTGTTGTGTTTGCAAAGCCCCATTCTTTGAAATTTAAATAGTACTTAAACCAAATATACAGTGAGTTATTCAGTTCAAGTAATTTATGATAACCGAATGGATCGTAAAGACGTATAAAGTATAAAAATTTACATGATTTAAAATCTAGAATTCAAGCTAATCTTTTATTCATTTATTATATAAAAAAAAATGAATGATAATTGGACACACAAAACTAAAATAGTTATGTATACACGTAAACTGCTATTATTCCGTGTTGCTGTCTGTCTATACACACAGCAAAACATTTAAATGAAACCACTAAAAAAAAAAAAAAAAAAAAAAAGGTTGGGTATGTGAAGTTTCGTAAATCTTTTGTTGTTAACTGGTTTGAATCTTTTGAGGCAATCGACGTTGAAAGGGACATGGAAAGCAAAAGGGACAATGGATGAGACGTTCAAAATTTTGAGATATGAAGTGTCTTTACAGATGTTTTACTCCAATTCATGTAACGTTGTAACCCAATCAATTATTCAGTCCCACCACACAAAATTTCTGCTCACAGATTTATTATATCGCCTTGTGAAAATAGATAGATGTAAATGATGAAAGTAGGGCAGCCTGATCGAGTGATTGGTTGGATCACTCTCACAAAGGAAATGATCTTTTATTTTAGGGTATCATCCGCCTCATGGGAAAAGGATCCTCGCCGGATCTTTTTTTTAGGGATCTCATGATCTCACATGTTAATCGTATATCGTACGGTCAGTTTTTGTTAGGTATTATTCATATTTAATTTTAAATTTTAAAATGATTTCTAATCGCACAATATACGATGAACGAATAAGATCACGGGATCCCGAGAAAAAGAATCATGATATACCATGAACGAATAAAATCACGAGATCCCTAAAAAAAGGATCCTCGCTGAATCCTTTTCTCGCCTCATGTGGTTACAAATTCTCAACGAACGGTAACTCACGCTTTATGAATGGCCAACCAAGTAGTTAGCTCCGTGGTCATGCTGCCCTATTGGATTTTCTCTTGTGTTGGCCCTTTTGGTTTAGGGCAGGCCCGTACCAATATATTTCCTATAGCTGGCCAGACAAATGAAATTCAATTCGATCGATCACCATTTCCTTCATTCCTTGCCATCCCTAGCATTATACTTTTCTAACTTGTTACCATTACCAATTACTTTAACTAGACAACGTCTTCATGCTTTTTCTCTCATGCTTATAATTTGTTATTGCATCAAACACAACCTAGAAAACTGATTACCAAACCTACTCATTCAGATGCAAGAACTATGATTTTGCTTAGTCTTGAGAGTAAAGGTTATTTTGTAAGTAATTACAATACGGGGAATTAGAACTTAAGCTCTACAAAACACATTGCTCTCACCATCTGATATAACCCACGTTTGTATTATTATTATTTTTTATATATATACAATTTGATTTAACCCATGTATGCATTATTTTTCTAGTTTCTTCATTGAAACAAGCACAAATTAGATGAACAAAATGATTGATTATTTGCAAAAGGTGAAATAAGAAGGAATAAATAGTAAATTAGAAAATCCATTACTTAGTAGAAAAAGGAAAATTTACATTTAGTCCTTCAGCAACATTCAAATATAACAACCACGGACAACACTGAATTAACCATCAGCCTCAGCTGAATTACAATAATGCCCTTCCAAAACAAGCCCAAGATGCTAGTAATATTTCAAAACACTAATGGCGGGTGGTCAAAGACTCAAAGTCCACCACCTCTGCCAACTTCTGATTTTACAAATACTTCAGAAGTAAAAAGAAACAATACCCAAGGAGTTAGGGTCCCAAAGAAAGTAGGGTACCCTATACCTAAGACACATATAATTCAAAAATTAAAACTTGATGGGAGAGCCCTTATAAAATAAGCCCTACTCACTTTTGACCGCAGAGGCCAAAGACCTTGACTCAGTGACTCAGAATACTAACTAATATCCTAGTATACTTAAGAGTCACACTAATCTTAATTATACTTCAGTATATATTTAATGACCTAGGAAATGGCTAAATATGGAGGGTAAATTAGGAGGTGGCGTGGGGGTGCCCTAGCGGAATTGGGCACCGCTGTAGGTCTGCCCAAAGGACCATCCAGCAGGGGCAGCATTGTAGGACACAACAGTCCTGCCGTCACTTGTTGTGACCTTGAAAGAGAGAGCTTGGCCGTTGAGGTAGCTGTTGGATTGCCAGTTTTGCCCCCAGTTTCGGGACATTGCTTGCCAGCCAGTTCTGGACCCTTTGACGGAAACAGAGTGCACATCACCGGCACCACCAACGTTTGTGATAAGGACCAGGTTGAAGTAGGAGTGTCCGTTGATTGTGAATCTGATGCCTCCCCTTCTCATGCAGGGTACCCTACAAAAAACCCAACAAAATAAAATTAGAAAAACACCTCAATTAGAGAAAAAGAAAATTTCACATATATTTGCATGTCACCCTCTATCAGTTTTTTAGCCTTGAAGTTCCTTTATTGTCCTTCTTTCATTTCCAGGAATTTTTAATTGTGAAATTCTTTTAGTGCCCTTCTTCCTTTTTTTCTTTTTTTTTTTTTTTTTCAAAATATAATGCAATATTAAAAGACCATGATAAAATCCCACAAAAATTCTCATAAAATTAATGATTTTTTGGGATAAAGTATGGATCTTTAGCTATGAAATGTTGAAATTTAACTAGGGTTTTACCTTCTGTAGGACACAGGCACAACTCCGGCTTTGTATTGGGCAATGTGCTGGAAGACAGGCTGAGAGAGGTCGAAGTGGTGCTGTGGAGGGTTGCACCAGCCGCCGGCATTGTTGGGGAGGGCGTTGTTCGGCGGGCAGAAATTGGTGGCGGTGACCACAATGGAGCCCGGCAGACACCATTTGGGGTCGTTCACACACCTAATCTCGTAGCAAGATCCGCACCCCAGCCCATTGTTGAACAGAGCAGTGCTCAGCGCGGCCGTGTTGGTTCCGTACCCCTGGCTGTAGAGGTTGCCGTAACCACAAGCTCCACCTTCAAAAACAAAATCCGAAAAATTCAGAAGTCAGAGGTCAGAAAGGGCACTTAAAAATGGTAACATGAGTAAAAATGGAATCTTCTGCTGTTTTGGTTCATACCCATTGTGCCAGAAGCGTCACCGCCGCCGTAGAAAGTGGCGCGAGCATTAACCCACCCGCCTCCGCCGTAAGCATGCGCAGACGCCACCAACATTGCAAGAAGACCCGCCATGAAAAACCCAGATGAAGAAGCCATTTTCCTGCATGCAAAGAAGTGAAACCATTAAGCATTTTAGAAAAAATGCAGCTTTTTGATTGGAAACCAGTAAGCATTTCTAATTAAAATTTGTACAGAGAGAGAGAGGCACAAGATTATTACATTTGGATTGGAAACGAATGAGGCTTGAAAAAACAGGGGAGAGGAAATGGGAGGAGGCAGATGAGTGAGGGAAGTGGGAGGGGTTACGAAGGATTATATAGAAATTTTGGGGAGGTAGGTGTAGGGTTAGGGGAATTTACTGTTTAGCCACCATGGCCACTGAGCCACTGACATAAACTTTTATTTTTTAATTAGTTGTGTTATTTAAAGCCATCTCTAAGCGAGGATTGGCTAGAGGCTTCTTTTAGCTATCTAGTCCGATATTAATATTTTAATAAACAGTACATGATGATATTTGTCTTTATCTCTAACCGAGGGCCAAAGGGTTATAGGGCTTGTTTTAGCCCTGTCACAAAAAATCATCTTCAACTGAGGGCCAAAAGGTTATAGGGGCAAACATAATTTATTATTTAAATTTAAAAACTATAATAACTTAAATTTAAAAACTACAACTTAAGAGAATTTTCAATGTGACCGTCATACGAGGTGGTACACCATGTATCTTTATATAAATAGTGGGATATGTGTATTAAAATGTTAATAACTTAAAAATTAAAATTTTCCACTACTTGATGTACCATCTATATTTCCATTACAACTAAAATCTCCAATTTTGGAGGACAAACCATGTGGTTTTGTGGGGGAAGTTTCCCAAATGCAAGTGAGATATGGTGTTTTTTGGGGTGTTCATCTGTAGAATGCAGACCTCACATGCAAGCATTGGCCATTTGCCGCAAACAACCTTTTCCCTCTTTTGTTTGTTTTCCATGCTTCTCTCTGCTTTTACTTTTCCTCCTCTCTTTTCATTATTTAGATTTTCAATTATATTTTTCTTTTTACAAAACAATATTTAAGCTAATTTAGTTTAATGAAAGAGATAAGAGACTTCGAACTCAGGCATAGCCGCGTAAGAGAGATTGTCGTTAGTTAACAAGCTTAACCAACGTCTAGTATAATTTACGGAAATGAATTTCGAACACAAAAACAAGAGGCGAATAGACTGCTTTAAGCCAACTTGACTAACCTACATGTGAATATTATATTTATTATATAGGTTTTTCTTCAAGGAACCCATACTCACCACAACAACCATTTTTAAAGAGCTTAAAGACTCTTGGTGAACTGGGTTTTCTTGCTTCGGACAGAATCTCTCTTACCTAACAGAAAGTGAACAACTTTATTTAGATTATTGCAGAACTGAAATGTGCATAAATAAAAATTTGCAGGGAGATTTTATCTTGAACCACAACCTTTGCTGTCTCAATCAGAAAAGAGAGGGAGAGAGAGAGAGAGAGATGTGTTGTGTCTCTGTCTCTCTTGTTCTCTCTTTCTCTGCAATGGCACACATTGAGACACACATCTCACACAGTTAAAAAAGCTTTAATTACACAGCCGTTTATTAGGACCTGGGGCAGGATGGGAGGAATTCAATTCCCAAATCTTTTCTGGTAAACGAATTGAATGAGGATTTTTTGCTCATGAATCCATGAGTATTTCATCCTTCTTCGTTAAATGGCATCTCTTCTGTAACAAAATAAAAAAAATCATCATCAGTTTACACTTTGTAAATATCAAAAGAATAATTTACATAAAACGAGTTAATTGTTATTGAGTGTTACCATGTATGCGGAAAAAATGAACATACAATTGATTATTGAGATGTTATATAACTGGACACGTTATATAACGGTGAACACGTTATATATCATATATAATTTCAAATTTTTATTGTAGTTATATTGAATTACTGTAATCGTCCGTTCGTTTTCAAGTATGTTGGGTTACTGCAGATGATTCTATCAAATCATAACAGGAAGAAAATCAGAAAAAGAAAGCAAAAGGTCCACGTGTACACTCGGAGAAGCACATGGGTGACGACATTTTCAGCAGCTTAGGTGTCTTCTCGTTGAACAAGACAGGAAAGGGATATCCCTTTTCACTTAATCCATTAAATTTGTGATTCGAACCGTTGAAATTTAATCCAATCGTTACAAACGTGAATTATTTTAAACGTTATAATAACTGTAGCCGTTGGATCAAATTTCAACAATCCAAATTCTAAATTTAATGAATTAAGTGGAAAGATTCCCCTTCCGAACAAGACCTCCATCTTATTAAAATCCCCACTATTTTATTTATATTCTTTACTTGAAGTGGACTATCTTTTGCCTCTCAAAATATGTTTAACAAATCATACAAATACTATGAGCAGAACAAAGCATTTTTATTTAAATCGTAGTTTAGAGATTTATTTGAAATAAGATGGGTGATTTATCTAAAATATATAAAGGTAGATTGTCCTAGCGAAATCGAGGTCTCCTTTTTATATAAAAGAAAAAATCACTATGAATATTCGTTAATAACAGCTTAATGAAGAAGGTGTACGTTAGTAGTTTTTTCTTTTTTTACGAAACAAACTTCACCAAGTTGATCGAACTTAGGGTTCACTTAGGGGTGTTTACTAAACATTAGACAAAAGAATTACAGAGAGATTTTCTTAATCGCAATTGATTGAACAAGAAAGTGCACACTTAGGATGGATGCAAGTATTGTTTTAGGTTGTTTTGTTTTCAATACAACAAAAATCAACTCGAAATGAGAGGCATGGGTAATTAACAACATGATCTAATTATAATTAGATACTGAACTCGTCATATATATGAATCAAATATGAAACCTTGTACAAGTAAAATTATATTGGCTTTGTATTTTCTTCTGATATTTAATTAATGGTGCTTGTTAATCACATAAACTAAACACAGATCTTGAATCTTGATTTATATTTAATAAGATAAGATTGCAAGGAAAACGACAACCTCTCGATTCCAACTTCGCATGGAAAACGACAACCTCTCTATTCCAACTTGATTTGGCGAGATCTTAATAACACCGTGATACTCGGCATTAGTGCTTTCAATCATCTAACTAGTGTCCAAATTACACATAGAAAATTTAGGTCATGTACGTAATTAGTAGCAGCAGTAACCATGTTTATTGACTTCATAAGTTTTTATTTTTGTTTTTTTTTACGCTATATCTTTTGTTGTACGGCTTCATTATCATGTGTACTATTCATTAATATAAAAAGAAAATTGGCAATTTGAGGCAAGTTTAATCATAAATGAGATGAGTTTATCAAGGATACTCATTTTCAACTTGCCATTGAACCCGGTCAAGACCTCCTTCCGCCGTCTGATTTTGCTCTTGAAGCCCATCTTTTGGATCATGCAAAATTGAAGAATGTTGACTTTGCTGCCATTATCCACCATCACTCTACCGACCATGCCCAATTGCACATAGATTACCAGGACGTCGTCATGGGAGAAGTCTACTCGTTCGGAGTCTTGCTCCGTAGAGCCGATGATCGGCCCTGGTATAGCATCGACAGTTTGAACCAGGAAAACCGATCTCGCCTGCTGGATCTTCCTTTTCTTGGAATTGCTGGTGGCCCTAGATGTTCGTATATTTGTATAAATTTGGATCGCATATGTGAATAACCTCATAATGGTAGCTCAACATTGTAACAAGTGTGTTATTCAGTTATAAATGTATATGAGAATTTGCAATATAGTGAGAGTATCTCAACTCCTTATAAGCCTTTGCAAAGTTAAATTTTTCTCCATTCTTTACATTCTTCCTATTTTTTGACATATGTGTCTATCTGATGTGGTCCTGATAGTTTGTCATCCGTTACAATTACTTGATTGAGGTAAAAGTAATATTCTTGGCACAGTTTAACCAACTTATTTAACTTCGTGCATTTTCAAGATATGCGCCCATTGTCTGGTGAAAGAGACTAGTTGAGTCCTTTAACGGCGCCAAGTTGCAGCTGCTGCACATGCAATTGTTTGGCTTATTGTTCTTTTGTTCAAAACCCATTTGGCTTCTATCCGATTTTCCTTTTGAGTTTTTTGTTTCCTGAGAGATTTTTCCACACAGAACCATTAAATTATAAAACCCAGGTGAAAGAAACCCAAATAGAAACAGACAACGCACTTCAAAATCGGATCTGATACGCGAAAGTTGCACTCCAATCTGTGTCTAAAATCCGATAAACTTTTGTGAGTATTGAAATACATGTCTCGTAGTGTATCGTTTCACAAGTTACTCAGGGTTGACAACATAATCCCATAATATTATTACTAATAAATCAGGAACTGTTATTACCATTCCAAAAATATCATTCTACACTCCTCACAAATGTATTTTTCTTTCTAATTATAGAAAGTTTGGAGTGCAAAATGAGATTTTTTGTGTGCCAATAACAATTCCCATAAATAAACTTGGTCATTATAACTTAAATTAAAATAACTAGCCTCTATGCACGTGCTCATGCGCGTGCAGAATGTAATTTTTTGAATCATAGTGTGCTACGAGCGATTTACATGTTTTAAATGTATTTATTAATGTAGATGGAAATTAATAATAAATACATTTAATAAAAGCGGTCTTTTAACTAATCAAAGCAATTGAATCCATGTTAATAAAAGCGGACTTTCAATTTTCATTTACATTTTATTGAATTTACATTAAGATTAGAAAAAATAATATTTAATAAACAAATTATTGATAGCCCATTATGATTTATGAGGCTAAGCCCACTCCCTTCCCTTAGTGTAGATAACATCATTTGTTAAAAAAAAATCATTTGACAACTAATTGAATCACATTATTATGCGTGTGCGAGAGACTTTTTTATAATTGACACTACGCATCTCTTAAGTGTTTAAAATTTGAGAAATAATATTTAATAAATAGCCGCGTGCAAAAGTTATTTTTTGAATCACAGTGCACTATGCGCGACTTAGATATTTTAAATAAATTTATATGAGTGAATTGCTTCAATATTTTTTTTATTTCGTTATTTTCTTTTTTTATCACCTGCGCACCTTTTAAAAAGTTTTGAACACAACATTCATGATTTTTCTTTCCCATTATCACGTGGGCACCATCAACTTTGTCATTGTCATTTGTTTATTCTTTTATCTTCCTTTTCATTTTTTTATTCTTTTCTCTCTCTGCATTTATATTTATATTATAATTTATGATGACCAAATTACCAACTTGCCCTTGCATAATTTAATATATTATTTTGGACATGTTTTGAATTTTTTGGCTAAGGGGCAGTTTGGTCCAATAATTTTGTACAAGCCGGTGACACCAAAATGAGCCTCCGGCTTTATATATAGAAGATAACGTCAGTTTTATAAGTAGACAAAAATTTAATCCGAAAATCTTCAGCAATACACTACAAAACCATTTTAAGATATTTATTTTATGAGAATTGTTAATAGCATTTCAAAAATCTCATTTGGCATTCTAAACTTTTTATAATTACTTGTGAGAAATGTAAAATGAGATTTTTAGAGTACTAATAACAATTCTTCATTTTATTTGAAAATTGAAGTTTAACGGCCAATAACCAACTTGTAGTTAAGATACGTCCAAATGAAATAGTCCATCAATCCAAGTTGCTTTTTCAACTGCGCCCTTTTGTATAAGATTCCATCTGGACCGTCCATAGTCCCAAGTATTTCTGACCGGTGTCAAATGGTGATGGCGTTTTAGATTTTCTAACCTTTTCTGTTTTCTCAGTTCAAGATTTGATACTCTGCACCCGGGCAAGGTGCAACTACAAGTCAAATACATCGAAAAATCTCATTCATTATTGACTTATGACTAACATATTAAGGTCTTTTTCTATTACTCGTTACTCAAATCAATAAGCTAGATTTAATCTTTAAGATAAAACGATCATCTAAACTACATATTAATATAATATTTGTTATTAATTAAAAATAAATAAAAAAATTATTTAGTCTTCTATCATAAAAAAATAAAAATAAAGACAATAACATAATTTCACGTTACTACCCTTAACTTAACTAAAAATAAATAAAAAAATAAATCTCTCACCCTCTCCCTCCACTCTCACATTCTCTTTCTCTCTTCCTCTCTCATTCAATTTTAAAAATAAAAATAAAAAACTTCACACACTTTGTGTATGACCATATACTAGTATATGACTGTCGAAACATAATTAAGGTGTGCAATTTTAAGTCCAAGTCTTTCTCGCTTATCTGATTATCCACCATTTAAAGAATAAGAAAATACTACATACGCTAAACCTTTCATAAGTTTGTATTGAACAAATTTTAGATTCAGAAATCATCAGACACAAATTATATGGCATGACATGTGAATGTTGTCTTTATGGTTGATTAATTAGAAACTTTATTAATTTGACAGTTCCGCTTGAAGAAAGTACAGAGTATCTACCCTAAATCAACTGGCAGTATATCAAACCGTGCATGTCCTTGTAAGCATAAGCAGTAATCTACTCTTCTTCGTGTTACTAATTTGGTTTTATGATACAACTTGAACTTTCTTTACGCAACACATAATCTTTTTTCCTGGAACAGTATTAAGAATCTGTTAAAAGGGAATTAAAGATTTGATTAGATTGCAGTAGTACTAATTATATACCTCGTGAGGATGACTGTAATTCGCAACTCCTCATAATCTCTATGTTCATCTCTTGTCTCACCTCTTTCGTTGTGCTTGTTAAAAGTGACCATCACATGCTAATCATATGGAGCGACGACTTCAACCCAAAGCTATAATCAATCGAATACTAAGGGAGTTGTTATTCACATTTATCTTTTTATCTCACACACCTTTTTAATTTTCGATCGTCAAATCAGATTAATTAAAGAAGATCAAATGACAGTAATTATTAAGAAGTGTTAGGGAGGTCAAAATGTGTGTAAAAAGCCCCATAACTAATCACCACCAACATGTGGTCCAGCAAACAAATAAAAAAAAAACAGAAATTTGTACCCCCAACAGAATTCCTCCAGTTGGAATGAAACAAAAATTTGAAAAAAAATTAAAGAATGGTGGAGGAAGACGATTCAGTTGGGTGTGATTTTGAATGCTGTCCAGTCTCTTGTTACAAGTCCGTGAGGAGAGAGAGAGAGAGAGAGAGAGAGAGAGAGAGAGAGGAATGATTCTGAATGCTGTCCAGTCCTTAGAGAGAGAAAGAGAGAGAGAGAGAGAGAGAGGTATAAAGTCACAGCACATTGCTCTAGAAGCAGAAGCAGAAGGAGGCAGGCGTACGAGTAAGGGAATGTGAGAAGGAGAACAAGCCCGCGATCAAAGGAGTTGTTGCCTACTCAAAAAGCAGGAGGGACTTGAATTTAATTTGAAGATATATCTTTATGGTAGATTTGGCTTTTCTCAGAAGTGCTTTTCTTGTCTGCATGCTCTTTTTCTTTTATGTTTTAAACGCTGCCTCATGGTTAACCAACCCAACTACCTCTAGGATTCTTTCTTCCATAGCACTGGGCCAGTAAAGGCACCTCCAACAACCCAAAGAAGATTTGGTGAAGTGCTTTCAAAGTTTTAGGGTTTGGTTTTTTTACTTGGTTAAACAATAAGCACTGATGGTGGGCAAAAAAGTTTAGTGTTTGTTCATTCCTAAACGGGAAGAAGAGTAAAAATGATTGTCTTTCTAGTCTGAGGAATGTAAAATTAGAGATGCAACCCAAGTAAATTTTGAAATTTTGAACCCTAAGTAACCAATGATTGTGTTTTACATGTTATATCTTAAACAACTTTAAGCCTCTTTTATTTGTAACAATTAAAGTACAACTCTCGTGTGACACATTATTCTCTTGTGATATTGTAGAAAGAAAAATATGCTGCCGACACTAATTATGTTTAAGATTTGCATAGATCCTCTTGTTACAACATTTAATGATGGATCACTTGACTTTTTACATTAGAATAAACCCTAAAAAAGTTGTCTATGCAAAAGTGTGCGCCGGATCTTGCTTTATATTTTAAGTAGGGTGTAAAAATAGGTTGAAGTCAAACGAATACACACTACTAATTCCCCTTTGGGTCATGCATGTCCCATGGTGTTCGAATGTGCATGAAAATCTATTGGATTCTCTGTGTTATGTGACCCCTCACTATCACAGATTCACATTGGTTATTTTTTAAGAAAATTAAGGTTTTACTATAAAATTAATTAGTAATATGAGAAGTGGTTCAATCTGTTATAAGCAGATGTAAAGTTTTTCCTTTTCTCGATGTGGGATTGATAACTCTCAATAAGCCCACACGCTCCCTTCTGTGTGATGAATTTTCAAGTCTAACATGTGGACAACACAATGGACCGTTGACTTGGAGTACTTGTGACTGTTGGACTGTACACCTGTGACAACCTACTTTGATACCATGAAGAAAGTTAAGGTTCTACCATAAAACCAATTGGCAAGAAGCAACCCAATCTTTTATAAGCACATACAAGGTCTCTCATTTTCTCAATATGAGATTGATAACTCTCAACAAAGTACTACCTCATACATATTGTACCCCTTGGAGAAAAACATTTTTGATCTAACAAAATCTACGTCAAGAAAAATATATAAAAGGTAAATACATATAAAGAAATGATTTTTACATACTTTTTCTTATTTTTCACATAGATTTGTAATTATTGATTGAAAACAAGAATCAATGGCCGAAATCAAGAAGGCTATCTAAAAAGTGTAAAATATATATTTTTATGTAAAGAATTTAAGTATTACTAAAAGAAATGAATATTATTACATTTCAGTAAGCAATCTACATTTTGAGAATGTTTGGTTTAGGTTAAATTATTCCATCTTGTCGAACTAAATTAAGCCAACTGCCCAACTTCTTGTCACGCAATCTTTTTGTTGAAAAAATGGTTCGAACTACAGAAATCTTGGGTTAATAACATTTAAAGCTATCATTTTCGAGTCGATTCGTTTCTACAAAACCTAATTCATGTTGCACAAACATGACCTAAATCGATGTGATGCTTAACCACACAGTAGTCTCGATTTTCAGTACTGTGGAAATATTTCACCGACCTCTTGATGCTCTTACTCGATCGAGCACTTGTTTGAGATCACAAAAGCCGTATAGCCAGGCCAAAGGTTACATGACATAAGCCATGAACTTGCATTCAGTACCTTACAAACAGAAACCCTATTTGAAGCAACTGACATACAATATCCAAATTAATCCTGCCATATAGCTTAAGCAACATAGCATACATCTTTCAGCCATTGCAAGCAAGCAACAACGAGGGGGAGTTCCATCACGTGTGTACGTATAGAGAGGTTTACAGTCACACTTGCATGCACGTGCTTGGACTTCTAGTTCTACGTCCCTTGCGATTGCATGTGCCATACGGTTTAGGGTTTATAGTTTCTAACAATTTGTAGAGAAGTTTGACTTGTACGCTTCAAATTACATTTATATGTATTAATTATTCTTCTTTTTATAGTCAATGAGAAAATCAACGAGTAGATCAAGTAGATCAACCATGTTTTTCATATTAAGTCAATTTATTCCAATAAATATAATATAAAGAAAAACTTTATAAGAAATGATAAGATGTATATAACGTTAATTATTAGTGCGTATTGGTTAAGTCACACAACAGATCAATAATAATTTAATATCGAATTCGTTATTTATGAATTTTAAGACCTATCATTTATAAGCAGATAAAAATATCATTAAATTGTAGTGTTAATGACAATATATGTATATTGTGATGGTACAAGTTGGTGCATAAACTTCAACCATTACCCTTTAACTATCAGTTATAAATTTATTGCTTGGAGGTTTGAATTTTATATTTTTGAAACGTTTGAAACAAGTTTCCGTCTAGGTTTGGTGAAGGGAACATGTCCACATGCAATTGGTGGTTCGTATAAGAGTTTCTTGTTATAGAAAAGAAAAGAAAAATGTTTGGATTTGGGTAAATTACACAGAACTACCTTAATTATTGGGTCATTAATAGTTTCATACCTCGTTTTTAAAAAATGTCAATGTCATACTGTATCTTCAAATTTGTTGCAATATCATACATTCTGTCAGTTGTCTGTCAATTCATCTGTTAAATTTTTTTATAAATAACTTTTTTTTAATTAATTATTATTTTAATATTTAAAAATATTAAATGGTTTTTTTTTTTGTTTTTAATAATATTTTATTAGTTTTTTTAATGGAAAGTGTGCCACATCACAAGCCACATTAGCATTTAACAGAGGAATTGACAAACAACTGATGGAAGGTATGACATTGCAACAAATTTGAAGATACAGTATGACGTTGAAACTTTTTAAAGACAAGATATGAAACTGTTAATGACCCAATAATTAAGGTAGTTATGTGTAATTTATCTCTTGAATTTTTACTTTTCTTGAATTTCTTTCTCATTGGTCAATGCTCTTTCAATTGGGTTGGCCCAGATTATGAGGCCCATATCATGATAACTTGGGTTGGCTCTAGATAACCCTACAGTTCCCCTATCTCATAGTAATGGCTGCTAAAATTTGGAGGGAGTCTATCATCACCACAGTGCCCGGCAAAATGGTCCTACGAATTGACAGTAGTGAGTACGAAATTTAGGAGGGCACGTGGATACAATATCTGTCTTACTGGGGCTGTACAAGCATCAAGCATGGAAGGGAAAGTAAATTGTTTAAAAGGGTAAACTGTACAGTACAAGATTTTCTAGTATGGAGTTGCATATTCAACTTTTCGTTCATTCGGTGTATGTCATACATATAATAATTGTAGAGCTTTCAATTAGACTAATTGTGTCGTCTAAACACAATTAAATGGTAAGCAAAATGCTATTTTTGCATTGCCTAAGTTTTATTTATACGATTTGTTAAGAGATAATCTGCTATACAATTGTTGATATATACTTTTGTTTACAGATTTTATCATCTTAAGAAGAAAGCATATTAAAAGTTGATGTTGATATATATATTTGTCGCAAAAAAATAAAAAAATCTAGATCATTGCTAGATCAGGATTCTCCATTTATCAAATGTTGAAATTGAGACCTTGAGAAAAGAATTCTAGGAAAGGATAAAAATGAGTGAGCGTGATATGGTTGTGGCTGTCCGAATGGTACTTTTCATGCTATAAGATGGGTGCATGGATTGGATATATGATAGAGAAAAAGAAAAACCTAAGCACTGCTAATTGAATCCAGCTCTGCACTAAAATGAAAAAGAAGATAAGAAAAAGTAAAATATCCATTGAACGACAACATGGTCACCCACTAAAACGTATAGTAGAGAGTTTGAAGACGTGCCTCAATGACAAGGCGATGAGCTTTGGAACCACTAAACAAAAGCGAACCCGCTTCAAGTTTTATTACAAACTACTTTTCAACTTCGCTCAACCAATGAATACCAAGACATCTCACATTATAGTCTAAGAAGAAGGCTTACCTAAAACGAGAACACTAAAGATATAAAATATCAGTGTCTGAAACGTATCACGTGTCGTCGTGTATTTCATAGGAGGAACGATTGCTTGAACTCGAAGAGAAGAGAGTGCCGTTAGGTTGGGCAGAGCAAGTACTGTTTAGGAAACAATCCCACATGAAAGAGGCCAGCATGTTGGAGGAGTTCCTCCTCAACTCTCAACTGATAAAGTTCTTCATGCACGCTTGGTCTGTAATGGGCCCCTTCCCTCCCCCTCTTCACATGCAGCTCACCTTAAGGGAGTAAAACTTCATTACAAAAATACATAAAGGAGCAAAACCCTAATCTTTTGTCATAAAAAATTATTTTCTTCTTAAACCCTTATTCCATTCAGTTTGAGCGCCAACTGAATTTGACTTTGCCAAAAAAAAAAAAAAACAACGATTTGTAATTTATAAAGTCGTTCAAAAGAAAAAAAAAGAAAGAGACACAATGGTCGTATAGGATCGATAAATATTTGCATCATGCATGATGAGCTTGGTTAATATTTTCATTCATTAAGCTAATCAAATCAATTGAATTGGGACATCACATTACTATTGTCGGCTGCGAAATGATAATTGTTACGATAATTACTAGATTTAAACATGACTAGATGCTCCCACAAATTTAGAGAGATGGCATGAAACAAAGGGTGAAGGGTTTTCCCTTTTCCAAAAGGAAATTAAAGATATGCTTCGATCTTTTGTTTCAAATTGTACATTCTTTGACAAGTTCAAAACTTTATCACTCCCATTAGGAAAGCGAATTCAAAAGCATGTGTGAGTTATGTCAATGGATTAAGGTAGTATTTTATCTCATTCACTGGAGTTTAAGTTACTCACATCGTAAATTATAATGATTTAAAATATCATACTGTAAAATAAAAACATTAAGTGGTTAATTAGGTCAGTTAGTTAATACAGTGTGCGTCTCTCATTCGCTCTTAATTTCAGATCATCAACTTCGTAGATTAGAATGGTTGAGAATATCGTATTATCATATAAAACCTAAATACTTAGCCTATGGGCCTATAATCTAGTCACAATCGCAATACTATCTCAAATCTTTGTAGGAGTAATTAGGGCTTTTAATCTGATTGTGACAAGGAAAGGGACCATAACATGGCTACAAATACAATAGGCTAGTGGGTGAAAGTTCCATTTGTGATGTTCAAACATGGCCCAGTTGCAGAAATAGTGATAGTTGATGGTTTGAAGAAAAGAACAGAACATCTGGGCATGGTGGCATCTTACAAATGCAGGATGTGCATTTGTCTGGGGCAAACCCGGCTCCGCACATGATTGTGGGGAAGGAGAAGATGATGGTCCCCGCAGAAAATACTCCACTAACCCCATTTCCATTGGTAAAAAATTTCAATGGGAAAAGTGTATCGAGATTCTCTCCGGATCTCTTAATTCGGAGCCGATCGATCGAAAACTCTGGATTGCTCATTTTGAATTCTATGGTCCTCCTAAGCCTATTCACTGACTCACCTCACAAATCAAGGATCCGTGTCTCTCTCTCTCTCTCCCTCTCTTGAACTGGGACTGCGAGAGCCAGAGAAGATTTGAATTCAGGAAAATTGTTCTCACTTGGGTAAATTATAATACACTCTAATTATAAACACTTTTTGTGGTGGAGGGTGAACTTTACACTCACATCTTAGTAATTACACGAGATGGTCCAAGAAATCCGATCCCTGAAAAGAAATCTGGCCCAGAACAACAAGGATATGATAAAGTTTTTGCAGCAACATGTTAGATCCCTTCGATATACGCATGCAAATTGCAGGATATGTAGAGGACCAATATTTGATAGTGAAATTGTCTGTATTAATATGTGCATGTTAATATGTTACGTTGCACTCCCCACACAACTTAATCCAATTTTTTTTTTTTTTTTTCCATTATCTTTGTTCTTGTCTGTAATCTGTGACAGCGGCTAATATGTCTACCATGCCAAGTGAATAAAAAGCTTCTCAAATATCAAACAAGATTCATGTTGCTTGACCACGTAGCCGTTTATTTAATATCAACATTTTGTCCATATTACTGGTGTTTGTTATTGACATTTCAATACGTAAGTGTCAAAAATCATGTCGATGGGTTTGTCACTAAAAGTCTAAATAAATAAATAAAAAAGTAAAAAAAGTAAATGATAATGTAACAATATTTTGCCAGATGGTTGACATGACACGTCTACACAGAGATTGAGTCGACCGAGCGAGCGAAATGTGCAACACAGGACTCTTTAGTCTTCAGACAAAATCAGATATTCATTTCCACAAGGGGAAGAAAAATCATTCACAACCAAAATAGAGAGGCACAATAACAACGTTAAACACTGCAGTTGTCTACTTCCAAAAAGGGTTTCCAACACAATTTGCACAAGATCGAATCTATACAAGGCGATAGGTTTTGCAAATCACGGTTGATATATAACGATCTATTGAGACTTCCAACCAATTAGCAGACTTCAACGATCGCCTATTGAGAAAAATTTCGGACTCCAAACTTCCAGTTAGCTATGTGTTTTCTTCAGTTTTTAAAACTCGGGCCTGCTGTCATCTTTGATTTTGAGCTTCCAACTGCTCCCTGGTCGACTGATTTTCCACTCAAATGCTGCAAAGAGTGAGAACCAATTTTTCTTAGCTTACCTGGAAACTCTTTGCCCAAATTACCTTTCAAAGAAAGATTTTTCTTTATGCGACTCCTGTTAAGCAACAGCATACTATTGCGCGGGGGAGCATGCAAAGCCCCTTCAACGCAATCTCCCACCTGTGCACAGCCCCAAGGCCTGGATGGCCCATCATCACTAATTGGTCTAAGCCTTGGAAAACCAGCCCGCAATCTTGAGAAGCCTTGCTGCTCTTGGAGATTTTCTTCCTCAAATTTGGCACATAGGGGACAGGGAGGGTCGCTTTTTCGTGTCTTGGGTGTTGTTTGCTCCAAGCATTCTGCATGGAAAACATGAGAGCAAGAAAGAACCCCGGTAACTGGCATATCTCCACTTCTCACTATCCGACGAGAACTCCAAGGTGATCTCTGTGAAAGAAACCTTTCACACATGCCACATCTAAAACCATCAGATACATTATTACAAGGTCGACCAGAAACCTCTGCCTCAAATGACTCAGAAACATCTGCAAAATCAATGCTGCTACTGGCACTACTCCAGCGGTGGCCATCTCTTTGAGGAGTAGCAGAATCATACTCTGGAAACCCAGCAACTGTGAGATCAGAAGACTCTCTGGGGGAAGTTTGTGCAGGAAAGGACAAGGGATGAATAGGTTTGGACATGAACGAACACCGACTTGCATATGTATGATGAGAAGATAGGTACGGCTTGACAGTGGGTTCAGACTCGCCACTGTCTGAACGGGATGAGGTGGAGCCCCCCATGTCTTGGATTTCTGAGGTTCCCTGCAAAGATACCATAAAAGGAAACGCTAAACAAATTTCCTTAATCTGATAAACTAGGAAAGTTAAAATCTCATACAATACCTCCATGGTAGGTCTAAAGGATGTATGCCCCAAAGCCACACCTAGCAAGTAGGAGTGAAGTTAAAACAAAATGAGTTACAACATGAATATTACCAAACAATGACAATCTTAATGAAAGTCCTTAATAAGTATATATTTTCAGTTCTCTATTTTTACAAAGCTGAAATGACCTGATTAATGATCAATCATGGAAATTGTTTAAGCATGGTTTGTTATAATCAATGGCAATGGCAAGAACTCAATCAGGGCTACACTTCAAATGATATAACCAAATCCTTCAAAATGGAAACTTTGAAAATCCCCGAGGATACTCTATCAAGAATCTCAAAAGTACGAAATGTCAATTGAACTTGTGATCATCTGCAATCCGGTACCTGGGAATCTAATGGGCACAACAAAGGTCCACATCCAAGTTTACTAACTCATAGAAATGATCTTGAAACGAATGGAATTCCAGATCAGATACAATAAGCTCCAAAAATTCTTTATCACTAGCACCCTACATGATCGAGAAGAACAAGATGCATTTTAAGTTGTTAAGTAGAAGTAGTCAAGCATGACACTAGTTATCATTATAGAAGTGTCCAACAGATGATCTATAATAACCAAATGGGACATATACGTAGGATAGTTAGTAAGAATCATCTATCAGATCACCTAATTCAGATGGCTTAGCTTTTTGTGACACCTTCACGGTACACACATGCACACAGATGTTAACGGGTACTATATATGTAATAATATTTTTCACGAGACTGTTACATACACTCAAATTGTGGAGTAGCTGCATATGCAGATGTGTAACTCAAAACTATAAACAATAATCATGCAGATACTTTGCACAAATTCATTGATACATTGTAAGATCATTAACAGGCATAAAATGGTACTATGGTCCAGTTCAATCCAACTAAATGAACTGGAAAAATATATGGAATCCGAGAAATATCTTAATCATTGAGGTTACCAAACATTACTCATCTGCACTTTCTGTCGCCAGATTTAAAGCCAAGAAGTAGAAATTCATCTCAGATGTCATAATGTGTGTGTTTGCACAAATATAACAGAATAAAGATTCATCATCAATTGTATTACCTCTCCTTTTTGCAGTTTCATAATCATCTACACTGATTTCCTGTATTGCTGGAGGTGTCCATTGAGGACCTTGAGAAAGGTCAGATGAACCACTTAAAAACAGCCCAGCACCATCAGAAGCTGAGTAGTGGTGATTGTAGAGATTGTTGCCTCTTACCCAGCCCCTACTTCCTTTACTGTTTGATGAAGTAGAAGACCCATATTGCTGAATACCATCATGAAAACCATATTGTAATTCTTCAGGTTGGAAACGGAAATCCCATCTTGATGGGGGTGGTGAGAAGCTGGTATTAGTTCGCCAGCATGGCTCTGCTGGACCCATTGACCAGTCCCTACTGGCAGTATGTGATTCATGTGGCCTTGCGGCCACACAACACAGCGACCCCGTTTTAGCTATTTTTTATAAGACACAAGAAGATTGATTCTGTTTGCTACTAAGCTTCCTGAAGCTCAGCTCATTAATTTACATTACTCACAAGAATTCGTCATAACAGAAACAAGTTATGCTCATTTATGCCAAGTGTCACTTATCAAAGGCTCATGGTACAACACATCATACTACGATGTACTAGGCAACGTCTGACCTTACTAATGCTGTACTCAAGGGTTTTCTATGACCTTATGAACTTCACACGTAAAACGGGTAAACTCAAGTATAAATAGGATCAGAGTTCCTTCCACATTAACCAGACATAATATAAGTATGCTGCTAACACCCCCAAACTTTTTCAGCAAAGCAGAAAACTTTCAAAATTCTTCAACGGTCATAGTGGCAAACCCTACGAACAAAGTTAAGTCAGAAGAACTCAGACAAGGCTCTGTTCAAACACCGAATACGCAATTCGCTTCAAGCTTTCAACAAAATAAAACATCAGAATGCAAATACTCAACAACAAACTAATCCATCACCACTACCATATATCAGCTATTAAAACAAAAACAATGAAATGCATAGAGATAACTACTAACAACTGCAAAGAGCCGAAAATTACATAAATTTGACAAATCCAGTGACTTTTACCACCTATTTCAAAAGGGTATTTTGATAACGACCCAAGTTAACTCAAATTTCAAGTCTTTCGGAAAGTGCATTTTTTTCATATTTATAGAATATTCAACAAAAATCTCAGTAAAAAAAATTTTCAAAAGACCAAAAATTTAGTCTTCGAAACACCAAAAACACATCCAGAAATTACAGTGAAGAAAAAAAGACAGATGGAACGCGCATTTGGGAGCTGAAATCAGTGGAAAACCCTAGAAATTGGATATAAACAATTGAGTATTTTTGAATCCCTGAAATGTAAATCGAGAAAGTGAGAGAGACAGGAGCTTACAATTAGGCGACGGTGAAGAAGCACGAGAAGAAACTCTCTGAGTCAGAGCCGTGACCTAGGCGAGACTGGTCGTCAACTGAGGAAGAAATGGAAAACCCTAAATATATTTGGGGAGAAAAAGGAGGAGCATGTTTAGTGGACCTTTTTGCATTAAGATCCTCCCTTTTTGCATAATTTTATGTAATCACCATTAAACTTTATCAAAACCCTTAATCAATTGCCTTCTCTTTTGGGTGCAGTTTAATTAACAATTTTGTATAGGTGGCAAAGATTGGTTTTTTTTATGTTGCATGACATGACTCATAATTATTCTTCCAATTTTCTCATAATTTAAAAAGAAAAGATATAAACTGTTTAGAACTGACAACGAAAGACAGTGCAAAATCGAACGCAGTAACATTTTAAGATTTATACAGCTGATCTTACTTAGTGTAATAAGATATGATCATTGTTGTTGTTTTTTTGTACGAAAAATTTGTCATTAATTTTTTTTCTTCTTTTTCAACTTACTTTCTTTACATTTATTTTAATTGTCCATGCCCATAATTGGATTATATATTAAATTGTATAAGATTGAAAGAAGCTAAAAAGATTGCATATTAAATTAGACAAGAGAGATATATATACACACCACACATTATGGGACCAACCTAAGCAGGATAATATATATTTAATTTGGCTGATGATTTTCTAAGTTATAGAATTTGTTTTATTCTTGTAGGATTAAAAAATCATATGTCTATTTATTTATTTCATGGTTACGTTAAAAAGAATAGGAGAAGTTGGAACATATGGATTTACTCTTGAGGCCCAAGTGAAGTTGCCAAATTCCTTGCATTGAGGTTGTAGTGACCACAATTGTTTCATAACCACGCTTCCTACACGACATTTTACAGTGACTCATGTGAGTATCAAATTAAATAATTTAACTCATAAATTGGAACCATTTCTATGTACCTAAAGTTTTTGGTGCACTGTAAGAGTTCGTCCTATTAATTAGAATCAAACTCAATTTTCGACCCGCTATGAAACGTCTTATCTAGCCAACATTCTCCATCAACATTTTTTGGATATCAAGTGGACCTCCCGGCCATAAGGTAATTATAATATGGCACTTGTGGCTCGTTCTCGGTCCAAATTATACTCCTTTATTGCACAAATTGCCTTTTGAGCTTAGATAATTGGAGAGCTTTTTCAGTGTGTCAGGAACACGGTCTGATACACAAAAATTTCTCTAATAAATGACCATTATTTATGGGATCCCTTTTCATTTAAGTTGATAATCACACATTATTATAGCTTATAGGTGTAACAAACAGATTACGCTAATTGCTAATTCATCAGGAATTATGCAATTGTTAGTTCAACTTCCCTTCAGCAACAAGCAAGAACCTTGAGGCCCACAAGCCGAATGATAATGCATAGAAGAAAATTTAGCCATCGCATGCAGGTTCATGCACTCACTTTTTTTTGTTCTCTCTCGCGTTACGTGTTGAGACCAATAACCTTACGTTGTCACTTGCAAGCTATTCCATACACTTGAGGGTTTATAATTGAGGCACTGGACAAGGTGGTCGTGTGAAGGTTAATTTCCGAGAACCCGGATTTGGACAAGGTGGTCGCAATTGTGTTTGCTTCTCGTTTCCCAGGTGAGACGACACCCATCAGCTAGGGTTTGTTGCAGAGGATCAAGAACATTGTGTATGAATCTAAGGATTGTACCATCTGCAGCAGCACCATACAGCTGCAAACAAAATGATAAATCACAATACTCTTAAGATTTCCAGCTCACACGACCTTTTGCAGCCACATGCTCCACGAACAGGTAACGTCCGCCTGGTCTTATAACTCCCTTTTATATCTGAAGGTTACAGGACAAATGAACTTGTTAATAATTCGGATTTTAGATTAACACGGTCTGCAGACTGCGGAAGTTACTTTGTGTGAGAAACGAACGCGCATTTCACATCATCATTTGACAGCGAGAAGGAGCAGTTTTTTCGAAAGCTAAAGAAATAAAACGGATGCTTCCCAAACGATCAACTTAGAAAGCAAAGGCATCTACAATCACAAGTAGTAACCCTTAGACGACAATTACCTCGTGCTGCAAGCGTACGAAAAGGAAATTGTGCCCCTCGTAAGCTAAATTACCTTTCAGAGTGTTATCGACATCTTTAACAGAACACAACACAAGAGTTCCAACAACTGCATCAACTGAAGCATCGTCTAATGGGAATAGCCTCCCCAACCTGTTAAGATTAGCATTTCCCGGCTATGAAAAACAGAACTTTCTTGCATCACAAACAAAACGCAAACACAATTGCAAATGCAAACGAAAACTTGAAAAACAAAATTTAATCACAGGTAAACAAAGCAGCTCAAAAAAATAAAAACTTGCATCTTACTAGGTTCCTTTAGCCAGTGATCATCTTAACAAGAAATTATGCATTGGAAAATAGTTTTATTGCTAACCAGTTTCGGTTTTTTCTGCTATGCCATAAGGGAAGTTTGAAGTTTTCACACACTGCTTGTATAAACTCAAAATTCGAAGGGGCAGACAGGCAGCCACAGCAGCAGCCCGAGCATAATTTTCCATCTTTATATTCGGATCCACGCCAAAAACCCCTGCCGAACACCACTATCAGCAGCGTAGTATCTCAGATTAGGACCAGTCCCAATACCAATTTCCAACACTTGCTCAGCTTTTCCTTTCAGTTCAGCAAGGAGCTCTGCCTTGTAACCTGCAATCTTAACCATCAAATGATATCGCAGTTAAAACATCCCTACGCTAATCTCAAACTTTGGCCAGTTTGGATAGGAAGTGCTTTTGTATGAAAGCATTTTTGCTCAAAATAGCTTCTGCTAGAGGTGTCATTAAAAGCACATTGATACTTCACTGAAAATTGAAGTGCTAACTGAAAAGTTGAAGTATTCTTCAAGAGCATATGCTTCTCTAAATCCGCTTATGTGACTCAAAAACATTTTAGTATTTTTGTCAAATGTAGTCAGAAATGCTTTTAATTGACACAAGAGAGAAACGCTTTTAATCTATCTAGAAGCAGTCTCAAACAAGCCTGTAGTCGAAAATGAGATCAAAACTATTAACATTTGTTAACTTAAGTTTATAATCATTAACCTCGTCATCATAAGACTTCATGGAGGTATTCAAAACCGATGCATAAAACTCCTCGCACCGGTCTGGACTTGGAGGGTGAACTTTTTCTAACATGGCCCATGCATTCATCAACGTATACCCATCTAACCATGTTAGCCGAAAACACCCTTCAAATTGGAAGCCATGGCGGCCAAATTGGGAATCACGATGTCGCCACTGCTGCTTCAATGAAGCGCCGTCCTCTGCACAAACATATCCGCTGCTGACGAAGCGCCAGTGACCCAGCGGTTGAAGAATCCGAGTTGACTCAGGTCGGAGAAGGATCGGAACGCGATGTGATTAGGCCACGTGGCGCAATGTTTTCTTGGCTAACTATGGTATAACCAATGTCGTTTAATCTTACTACTTTTTGCTTGTTTTAACAGTTAAAATAGCGCCATAAACAGTTAGAATTCTGCCTGCAGTGTATAATGTATATGTCAAACATGCAATTTTTAAGTAAATGAATGTCATGTGTTCATCAGTGTGTAAACGATTCATGTTACACGTTACAACCAGTACAAAAATCTGGCATTGTTCACGTTATTCGCTCTGGTACTTTAGTAATGACAGAATGCTCAGCTTCTAATTTGCGAAAATGCAGCAGGCAGCAGCTACTCGTGGTGGTGGGTCTGATCCTCATAGCCAGTGTTGTTACCGCTGCCACTATCTAGTTGATCCTCCGAGGAAATGTTCATATTTCCGCCATCTGCCATATGGAAAAGAAAAAAGAGTTCCAGTGTTGAAGAGGTGTTTAACATGTAGAAGAAGTTTACTGGTGATTGATTGCACATACCATCACCTTCGCCTCCACGAGAATAAGCTGAGCGCCTTGAACGCCCCTGCTGGTGTGGTGTGGGCTGATGACAACAAAAAAGATCAAATAAGAGATTAAAACCACCACAAATGCAAACAAACTAACTTGATGTATAGCAAAAATTGGCAGGAGCAGAGCAGAATCAGCATATACGGTTTTTAGTTTTCAATTGGTGTTGGCCAATCTTTGAACTAACACCCATCTTGAGGTAAGAAAATCAGGATGATATCATCGAACATACCTGCAGCTTTGGGCGGAGTGCTTCAAGTGGCCCTTTTGGCTTTGCTCCTTGCTGTTGAAGAAGTGAAAAGAACCAAAGATAGGCAAAGAGATTAGTCATTTAAAAGTGTCATAGCAACTGCAGTTTAAGAAAATCCACAACCACGAGTACCTTTCCCAATGCCCAATCAGCAGAATCAAAATAAGCGCGCTCATGGTCCTGACATAAAATTTGAACTTGTTTGTTTGTAACTTTTATCTTGATAAAGCAAAAACTAGAATAGCAACATCGGACAGTGGGGAGATAAGAAGAAAAAAAGGATACAAGACCAACAATTACCTTGGATATTAGGGGAGTCTTCTTTGGTAGTATGCCTCCATACTTTTTCTTAATTGCTGCCTCCTGCAGAAGACAGAATCATAGACAATGATCCTACTGCATAACTTCATATGATAACTGAAAGTTTAAGACTTTGGGAAAGTTTGAAACAAAAAGAGAATATCAATGCAAAGGAAACAATCTGTACTAATAGACAACAGGGCAATAGGTAGGACATTTCAAAAATTTTCGGAACTAAATTGTAGAGCAGAGTTGCACCTCCTGTTGGGCTGAAGGCATGGGATTTCCATGATTTTCATTTGAAGCTTTTTGGTCTTCCCCGGTATTGTCACCATCACCTAGATCCATAGGAGTGCTATCAGCAACCTCTTGCTCCTTAACCTCATCCATGTTTGTACCGGACATATTTTGCTCAGGGTGCTGGCGACAACTGCAAAAACAAAAGACTCCTTCACCCAATCATAACAGACGTAAACAAATGTAGCCATTTCCTTGGGAATTCCAAATAAGCGAACCAGTTCCTTCCGTTTTTTAAAATCTCATACAACAATTACTTATAATAAGATCAACCTATTCATTGGTGCAACTCTATCCATCAAATCACAGAAATATCACTATGACTATGTTGATAAATGTATGATGCCATGAAAACACATTGAAGTAACCGCACTAATTCCATTAAACCACTCTCCCGGCGCATCACCGAAGATGCAGCCTTTCAACATGCCCTACCAAATACCCAACATTGAAGATAAAACTCCGGTTACAAGAGCAGCGAAGTTCAACTTCCCTATTTAACCCTTAGCCGAAATGGCTCGGATCAGCATCTTGAAGATGACATAGAACTATGGTAACAAAGAAAGTCAAATCTTTGCAGCAAAACAATTCAAAGCAAATCTTTCCGCACGCACAAAGGCACCAACAAAAACAACAAAAAGAAGAAGAAAAACAACACGAATCCAAACTCATATAACATGCAAGAAGCTTCAAATGGTGAAAGAAGAGCTGAAAATATGGCAAAAACTGTAAATACGGTTCCCATTAGGGGTAATCATAAAAAAATCAGAGCAAAAACCAATTGGAACATGGACTTTTGGAAGAACCCGGATTAGAGATATCAGTGAGTTTGCTACTGGGCAGCTAAGTTGCTTGATTTGCAGCAGAAATCTAATAGTTTTGAATGATAAATATCGAGATTTCTGAACTGGGAAATAGCAGAATTGAAGCGAAAGGGTTGGAAGATTACCTAATCAAGGATCGGATCCGATCGCGGAAGCAGCAGCAGCAGAGGCTCTCCGGAGAAGAAGGCAAGCCTAGAGAATACGCTGTACGCGGCACATTGTCTCGAATCTTAAGAGCGGGTAAGAGCGAGTGGCACTCTTTTGGGCGTGTGAGAATTGAGGCCTTTGTTTTCAATTGGACCGGGTTCAATTCTGTGCCCTTTGGGCCTTTATTTTCATCAACCTCGGCCTCAAATCCATATCTGCTTTTTTATTTTTCTTTTTTATTTTTAACTTTTCTCTGGAGGAGTTTGAACTCGGGACGTCTTTTGAGAAGAGAAATATCGATAAATCAAAATACATTTGGTTGAAATTTGAGTGCGCACAGGGAATGAAGTGGTGAAGTTCAAACTCTATAGGGTAAAACAATGTTTGGTATTAAGAAAAACGCTTCAGAGACTTTCTAAAAAATGAGACTCTCCATGAACATTCTGTCATCTCGTGTTGTTTAATAACGTTGTTACGGGAATTAATGTTAAATTATGAGGTGGCAAAGAATCCATGAAGAGTTTCACTTTGAGAAAGTCTCCTCTTCTCACACTTTTTTCATTGTCTTTCTTTCTCTATAAAGAAGTCACAAGTTGATGGTTTAATCATGGGTAAGAGAAGGAGAGTGAGATTAGAAGAGGAGAAAATCTTACTCCTAAAATCGGACGTCGGTGGTATTAATTTCTACTCCATCAAGGTACCCAAAGGTGAAAAAGAAAAGGAGATTATAATTACCAGTTAGGTAGTCCGTGTCACGCCCCATAACCATTTTCATCATTCTATGCATTGCCCCATATGCCATTACATCACAAAAGAGACACCCATCATGTGCAAAACATCTTTTTCCGATGATCGACAGGCATTGCTTCCCATAATCTTTATGGGCTTAATTATCCAGACATGATTTTTGGCAAGTGATGATAAGATTCTGTTTCCAAGAAAAAGCTTTGCTTATAAGTAAGAGTATGGAGCAAAGAATACCAATCTCATGACTGTCGACCATAGCAGTTTAGAATATCGAATTGTCTAAAGAAAACCGTAACTACGTCTTTGCATAATTTGGCTCGACATCAACAGATATACATTTCCCTTTCTTTCCTTCTTCCAACCATTCACACAGACAACTGCAAGTTATGAATATTCATCTGAAGTCTTGCATGCAAACATGAGATAATAATGTGTGCTGCAGCCAAGGATGACTTGCCGGAAGCAACCAACTTCTCTTCTTCTTCTGTTATTTACAGGTACATAATATGTTCATCAAATAAAATTGGCCCTTCGGGGTATAACGTACGATAAAGAAAATTAGTTCAGATCATAGGTTACGATTTGTTTAGCTACGAACACCAGCGTTACATCGTGGATTAGTGGCATTTAGGAAGAAGTAGGTGTGTTTTGACAGGAGATTACCGGCAAGTTGTCCCTGGCTACATGTCTGTCTCATGTTTACATGTTAGATCTCCATGATGATATACAAAAATGGCGAGGGGAGAGGCCAAGATTCAACATGCCATGACAGTAAGTAAGTTTTCGCAATCTGTTTCACTAATCCCCGTTCGGTCTGGGGTTGTAATTATTAATTAGTACCATAATTTTGATTAAATATACTAGCTGGAGTGTTTTATGACAAATGATGCCATGGTTTTTACTTTTTGATTATTTTAACAATTTCTTTGTGTTTGTATATGAACTTATTTGTCACGCCTCAGATCTGGTTAAATCAGTTGATTAAGGTAGTGTGTCCGTCTTGTTACACTCAATGTTGTAACCTCTTATTCCGAAAAAATAAGAATAGTTAAAACCGCTTTGTCACTGGAAAAAAAAAAAAAAAAAAAAAAAAAACATGCTGGGAACCCAAGCACCAAACCCACTTACACAGTGACAACATTCTCCACAGAATTTCCAGATGACTTCATAATCTTCATTGGCCATTTTTCTATTACCTGGACGCGTCACCAGAATTTCTAGGGTTGGAAACATCCTCATGGTTCAGAATTATATATGCACAGCAAGTGCTGCGGGTAAAGATAGAATAATATATATTGCAGCCTATCAGAGGTTTACACATAGGATTGAACTCCAACATGCACATTAGTACAAAAGCTTGCCTTCCCCTGTCACTCCAGATCGGAACCAACCACTGTAGAGCTCAGCTTCAAAGAAAAGAACTGAGGAGAAAAAAAAATGAAGGCGGGAGGAGGACCAGTTGTTGAGGCTACGGAAGCATCGAAACCGATCCCAAAAATCAAGGTGAGGAAATTGCTCTCTGTCCTAGACTTTACTCTTCGAGTCGTTGCAGTCCTCGGAACATTAGCCAGTGCCATAGCTATGGGAACTAGCAGGGAAACACTTCCCTTCACTGCGCGGTCAGTTCGCTTCAGGGCTCGGTACAAGGATCTTCCCACGTTAACGTAAGAATCTTTCGTTTTCGCGAAAATAATTGTACTATTTTCTTTTTTTCCGAAGATAAAATGCTCAAACTTTGAGCATGTGTTCATATCACATGCAGGTTCTTTGTGATTACCAATTCTATCGTATGCGTCTACCTTGTGCTTTCCCTTCCTGTATCTATTGTCCATATCATCTGGACTGCAGCAGTAAACAGTAGGATCATCTTGATCATCTCCGACATGGTAAAAGACGTGGAAATCATTGCTAACTAAAGGGAAGTGATTTCTGCAGTCGCCTTTCTCCTGCTGTACTCCTCGGTTTATTTATGTCCATTGATTCAGCTTTTATTCAATCTAAAGGACAGAAAAAAAAAAACAAAAGAGTAAAGAGGAGAGAAATGACATGTTGAAATCACTTTCCGTAACAAATTAGTCTTTAAGCTGCCTAAGCTTATTATTTTGCTCAAACATTTAACTTTTGTCAAATTTTAAATGCTACTTTGGTTAATAAGTAAATTCAAATGTTGTGAAGGTGATGATGGGACTTGTAACTGCCGGAGCTTCAGCTGCTACAGCCATAGTGTACCTGGCGCACTACGGGAACCCCTCCACCAGCTGGTTCGCTTTCTGTCAGCAGTTCAACAGCTTCTGTGAACGCATTTCCGGGTCTCTCATTGGCTCCTTCGTCGCCATAACTGTACTTGTATTGCTAATCATCATGTCATCCGCGGCAATTTCTCGACGTTGATGTGCTGTAAGCAACTGTTGGCGATGAATGCCATCTATTTGTGTGAATACAAATATGAATTTGCAAGTGTGTGATAGGAAGATTTGCTCTAGTAATTATCACATATATCTTGTGTAAATTTAATTAAACTTTAAACCATATTTACGATATCTAATTACAATTTTCTTTTGCGCTAAATAAAACCAACACTCACCGCAATGAATCTTAAGCACAAACAAATCTCCTAAAACTGCAAGATTAATCAATCATACACAGCCAGACATATTTGGTTAATTACGTCACCCCACCTACTACTAGGCCAATAGTGGAACCAGATCATCCGTTGATCCGAAGCTAACATGGTCCATCAAACTGCGGCACAACCCAAACCGCTCTCTGAGACTTTGTGTTCATAGAGTTTTGGCCTGCTTTGATGAAAGCCAATTTGTAAGACAAATCGACAAGTGCTACAACCACATAATTCTCCGGATTCAGACTGAGTTTCTCCAAGACATGACCCATAACGTAGAGTCGCCGGTATGCTACGGGTGGTGGTTGTGCGGTGGCTGTTCTTAAGTTTTGACTTTGGTGACCATGTTAAATTTAGAATGTACAGTTTTATTAATCTCAAAAAAAAATTTGGTCAGTGATCACTTCTTCATTTACAAATCATAAATTTGGAGCGGTTTTGCATCTTACAATCTGCAATATCTTGATTTATTTATTTTTTCAATTGCAATGATGTAGTTGTACAGCTAATCCAAATGAATCTAATCACAAATCTACGAAAATTGCATTAGTTCATGCACTTCTATATTTATTATTTACCCAAACATATTTGGTTTTAATGCAAGCCACTCAGAATATTAACCCGAGCCACTAGAACTATGCCAATAGTGCAACCAAATCATCGATCGATTTCAATGTCTTCTCGTAGTACAAGTACGATTCATATACCTTCGGCGTTCGAACATAATAATCAAGCTGCAGCAAAAACGTAATTACATTGTAATTAATCGGATGAAAGATAAACTTTTGTAGGCAACATTGCAAGATGATAAACCGATTGAAGATTACCTCTGCCATGTTATCCACCAATTCATTGGCCGTCTTAGCATACTCACTCCGGCGAGCTTCCGGCACCAAATTCACAGCATTTTTCAAGTCTTGCGAAAGATAGGCAGACTTTAGACGAATGTAAAATATGACGTACCTCCAAGCCATGGCCTCCAACATGTCCCTCATGCTATGTAGCCCTTCGGCAGTCTGCCTAATCCTAGCCACTGCATCTTCGGGCGAAAGTCCAGGCTCGAAAAAACGTTCCCTTATAAACGAACGAACGCCCCAATTTTCGGCTAGTCCAAGCGGTGTGGCAACCCCGTGTTGATGTGCCCCAAGTGCCATTGTAGTGACCAAAAATGTTGTCACAATTTTTCTTCGACTCGTGGCATTATTTTCTTGTTCGTGCTCTTCTCCTGGAAAGGATGCTCTGATTACCGGCAGTGAGATTTTGTGACGGAAATTTTGGGGTTTGGTGACGATGTGGAATTGGAGGAAGGATGTGGTGGTGTTCGTGAAGCTGCCCATGGCTTTGGGGAAAATATGAACAAGTTCGAATTTTCATCAAAGTATGGCGATGGACTCACTTGTGGATTGCAGGCTAGGTTTCTGTGGCTGACCGTGTTGCTCGTTAATCCAACATGGACCTTACCTTCTTGCCACGTGGCATTCATTATCTTGCTATATATGGTCGAAAGACAGGCCAAAACTAGGTGAGATTTTTTAGCACAGTCCGATACACGAAGTACAATAAAATAAGTGATTGGATCTTTGAAAAAAATTTCAACCACTTGTATTATGTTACTTTGTGTATCAGGCCTCGTTTTAGGCATACTCGTCTTGAATCATGTGATGGTTTAGTTAAAACACGCAATAAAAAATTGGAGAGGGTAGGGTTGGAATGCAGGGAATGGTGAGATGTATTTTTGTGTTGTAGAATTGGGATGGCACGGTCAACCGTACTCTTGAACTTCTTAGTATTCGACCAAAATTAGAAGAAAAGGTTTGGTGACGACTTTCACACTCTTGCTTTTTTATTATGCACTCTCTTTTTATTTTGTCTTTTGATTATCTTTTAATTCATTCAATTTCTAAATTCATCGGGTGGAACATCAATAAAAAATAAAAACGAAAATAACATTCTGAAATTTTTTAGCATAACGATCGCACAACTATACAGACTCAGTTGATGAAATCATTGTTATGTCATGAACCTAAGATTTAACCTTAAGTAAATACACATTATCATGAGCGGATCCCTAACCACCAGACAACGATGTAACTGCGCGTCTGTGACACAAAAGTGACCGCAAACCTAAGATGATGTTACAAATGAATAGCCGGGTCGGGTCAATTTTATCTAACAACATCAAAAGCCCAAACCTTTTTGTGTTATACGAAAAAGCATCTTACTTTTCCTTCTTAACGAGCTAAAGAAATCGCCATCACCCTTCACCCATAAAAATTTTCCCGAGAAAATTCTCAACAGAAGTCCTAATTTTCTCGGGAAAATTTTCAAATGGGGAAGACCGGCCTGTTCGATCTCGAAAAGCACTTTGCTTTCTACGGAGCTTACCACAGCAACCCAGTCAACATAGCGATTCACATGCTCTTCGTCTGGCCAATACTTTTCACCTTTCTGCTCATCTTCTACTTCACGCCCTCGCTGCTGGGTTTTGCGGTTTCGGTGTTTGGGAACGACGTCGCTATTCCTTTCAACATCGGCTTGCTGTTGACTATAATCTATTCGGTGTTCTACATCTGTTTGGACGCAAAAGCTGGCTCCTTGGGTGCTCTGCTCTGTGTAATTTGTTGGGTTGGTAGCTGTTTCCTTGGAACCCTACTCGGATTTTCCATCTCTTGGAAGGTAATTTCTGGAGTTGTTATTAATTTTTATGAAATATTTGGTCTTGGTTTTGTTTATTTGTGGAACTAGTACTTATTTTTTGAATTTTTTTTTCTTTGCAGTTCAGTAATTTGGAGTTTTCTTAGTTTTTTATCAAGAAATTTGATCATGGTTTCGTTTATTTTGTGAAATTAGAAATTTTTTTTGTGAAGATTTTTCTTTAGAATTCAATAAATTGATAGCTCCTTTAGCAGTAAATTTGACCTCAGTAATTTTCAGGTTGTTCTTGTGACTCAGATTGTGTGTTGGACTGGACAATTTATTGGCCATGGGGCCTTTGAGGTATTAAATTTTTTTTATTTTTCCTAATTCTATTTGTAACTTCATATCTTTCTTGTTGCATTTATACTCTTGAAATGTTATGTAATCTGCAGAAAAGGGCACCAGCTTTGTTGGACAATCTAGCACAGGCCTTTATAATGGCTCCCTTCTTTGTTCTGTTGGAGGTAATTTTGATGGTTTTTTTTTTTTTTAATTTCTGTGGTAATTTTCTGATTTGGCATAATCATGATTTGTGTGTTTTCTTGTTGCTTCAGGCTCTGCAAATGTTCTTCGGCTACGAGCCCTACCCCGGGTTTCAAGCAATTGTTCAGGCAAAGATTGATGCTGAAATCAGTGAATGGCAAGAGAAGAAGAAGAAACTGATATCCTAATCTGTAATTGGATTTACTTTCACTGTAATATCTGGGAGTGGTTAAAGTAATTTGAAAGTTTTTATCTGGTATATAGTGTAAACATGTGACTTGGAAGCTTTGAGATATATATAGCACATGAACTTTTGGGAAGGACATTTAATGGGAAGCTATTTATGTCAGTTGCGACATGATGTATTCAAATAAAATTAAGTTCTCCCTTTTGGCTGTTGCGTGTCTAAAAAGCTTCGATATATATGATAAGACTCTTAATCTGCTTTTAATTATCTTTGACACAGATGATTAGCGCCTGGCTATGGTAAGCTTCAAGCCGTGCGCCATTGACAGAATTGTCATCATCCGGTACTGAACTGGATGCCCGGCGACCAAAGTGAAGGTGTAAAATCTGCACAGAATGGCCAGGGCCATCTTCATTTGGAGGTATGCAGAGTCCTTCCCCAGGCAAATTCTTGGTCCTGCCTGCAAATCAGAGGTAATCGAGTGTTTATGTTTATGACCTGGACTTTAGAATGAATATATGGCTAAGATTGCTGGGTAAACGAACCTGAAATGCGGTGAACTTGAACGGCGATGCATTTTGGAAGAAACCCTCTTTGAGCCATCTCTCGGGCTTAAACGAGGCTGCATCAGGTCCCCAATTGTACTCCATTCTACCCATCGAGTAGGGAACATAAGTCACCATTCCTCCTGCTTTGACTTTGGTTCCATCTGGTAGAACATCATCCTCCAAGATGCCCTTAGGATCCTGCAGCCGTGTAGATTACTTAGAGCAACAATATCGACATCAACGTTTTAGTTAGATAATATGCACACCTGAGGGACTGCAGGGTACAGACGAAGCGTCTCTGTAATAACAGCATGCAAATAATACAGTTTCCCCAGCGAGTCGTAACTCAGCAGTCCTGCAAATTGCGCAACTCTTCGATTGAATAATTCAAGGTTCTCTGTGTCATACGGGTGCAACGAAACCTTCTCTTCTCTTGCCTGATCTTCTTCAAAAGTTTTCAGCTCGGAATAGAGCTTCTCAGCTACATGGGGGTGAGTCATTACCATGTATATGGCCCATGAGAGAGTAGTTGCTGTTGTGTCCCGCCCGGCTATTACAAAGTTGAGAACAACGTCTCTCAGGCTTTTGTCAGTTAAATCGCTTTCCGAGTCTTTGCCTAACTCGATGAATCTCGACAGTAAATCATGCTTCATCTGATCACAAATTAGGTTAATCGGATTATGAATCTGTTTTCTTCATGCTGCAAACAAAAAGTAACGTTTTGTGTTACCTTGTTGTTTTCAGAACTCTGCTGAGTTTCTTTGATCTCTGCTTTCCTTCTTCTAATAACAGAGTATGTAAAATCATCAATGGTTTTAATGCTCTTGTCAAGTAAAGCTTCTGATCCCACATTCAAGTATCTCTTTATTCTCCACAGAGGATCGATAAATCGAAGCGTCACGATGATGTTTGCAGTGTCAAAGGCCTTGGCAAAGTGATTGTCCGGCAGATTGGGAGCCAGAGTTCCAATTTCCACCCCAAATCCCACCTTGCAGATGGAGTCCAAAGTCATCCTCATCAGCAGTTCCTGCACAAAGAACATATATTCATTTCTGATACCGTCCAACGAAGTAAAACCATCTCTATCAAGACGACAACAATGCGGACGCTGTAACGAAGGTGTTTCCACCTGCATATCGACTTGTTGGCCTTGAAAAGACGCTCGGCTGAGAATCGAATGGAGCTTGAGACTGTAATCTCTGAAAACCACAGTGCTGAAATCCCTCAAATTCTTGGACGCAAATTCAAAGCTTGCAGTCTTTCTCTGTTTCCTCCAAAGCTCTCCATCCACATTGAAGATCCCATCTCCGAGCAGTACTTCCATGTACGAACGATACACTTCACCCTTAAAATTAACAAAACGCGCCGGAGATCAACACAAAATTAAACAAAAACAAGAACCAACCAAATCAACACAATTAGTAACGGCGCCGAAGAAATATCACCTTAGGGTAGTTTGCAAAGTTGGTCTTGAGGACATGTTCTACATTCGCAGGATCTGCAATGTAAGTGTAAGTTGTGAATGGCATTGGGACGACGACAGAGTTTGACTCCGAGAGGTACTTGACGAGCCAATCGTGCATTCTGTCGTAGTTGGTGAACTGTTCGATCGCTGCTCCGACGAGAGGCCATGTTTTGGGGCCTTTTTTGTTCCTCTGGCTCCATCTGTGGATGAATATCCACGACAAAACCATGCAGAGTACCATGAAAACTCCATCTTGTGAAGAAAAAGCTAATAAAATGTTACTTTCTTGATCTTCCATTTGATCAGATGCCTCACACACAGAGGGCAATGTTGAAATGCTTGGGGGTTGATTTTATAGTGAAGTAGTTAAAGATTTAAATAGCTAATTAGCTAGTTAAGTGGTTGGGACTTGGGGATTAGTGAGAAATTAGCTACGGCTTTGTTAACAATCTTTACATGCTCAGTTTCACCTCTTTTGTGCCCTTAACCTAATTCTTTCCGACCATGATTTTTAATTATTATAAAGGCTCGCAAAAATTCATGGCTTGAGGTGAGAAAGAAGAGATCTTTTCTCAAACGCGACTATTACAGTATCTCAAACTGATCAAGTAGTATTTTGTGTTAAAACTAAACCGTGTCTCATGGGAGGTTCAACAAACCAAGCCCCAACACCATAAATTTGGAGAGCAAGCTGAGCTAGACGATAAGCGATACCATTAGCTTGGCAGCGCGTATGGGCAAATGAAGCTCTAGTGACCTCATTTAGCAGAACCTTGGTGTCTTCCACAATATGTCCGACTGCAGAGATATTAGTAGAACTGTAGAATTATCATGTAATGCTGAAACGATTCGGAGAGAATCGCACTAAAAAGAAATTTTGGAGACCCCTTTCCACCTCAAAAGTTGCACCCTCCCCTTGCCATCATAGCCTCGATCTGCAGCGGAGAGAAGACGTGCTCAAATCACATTGCTTTCCCTACCACAAACTCCCCACAAATCATGAACCACAATTTCAACCTCACTCGGATACCCACTCTTACTTTAATTATTCAAGTTGTAATTTACTCGTACTTTTCCCTATTTCTATTATTTTATAGCTTTGTTACTTTTCAGATGTCGATCAATATGTTTTGATCTGAGTATTTAAGTAAATAATTCAAATCGGGGTGTGTTAACGTGCGTTTAGTATGTGGCTTACATATATAAAAAAGTTTACACATTTTTCTTTATTTTTTTACTATTAAATTGAATAAATTAATAAAAAAATATATAGTGAAAATGAAACCTGAATGTGTGTGAGAGACAAAAAAAATAATGGATATATCGTTTTGCTATCAACAATTGTAAAATTGAATTATGGACCGAATCGATAATATTGACAATATGACATAACGGAAACTGCTGTTAAACTTTGAGGTGACAGAGAGTTTATGAAGAGCTCCACTTTGAAAGAGTCTCCTCAGCATTTCTCATATGTGAAAGGATTTGAGTTTGTTGTCCATCATTATTATACTTAATTTCTAGATTTTTTTTCTATTAGCACCCCATAATATGTTAAATACACATCTCATTAAAATTTAATATTAAATGACTTACATACATAATATCTAATGACAATTTCCACCTTATAAGGTTAAAAAAAAAAATCCAAATTACTTTTCACATGTATATCCCAAGTTTATTTATCTTCTTCAACTCTCAAAACTACTCTCATCCTCCACTATATAATTAATGAAACTACAAACATGTTAATTGAAAAAATTATTCTTGATGAATGAAACGTGAAATCAACGTTTCAAAAACTTTACATGAGGTAAGACTTCGTATTTTCATTGTTTTAGTGATTTCAACGACATTGACATGCATATAAATGCGTTATGAATGATATCCATTAAAAACAAATATGATTGATGATGAGAATCACACATCTAATAAACCTTAGCCACATTAGATCGCAAATATCCCTTGATTTTAAAAGTAGCATAACAATCTAATCTCTTCCTCTAATTCAATGATTCAATAACTAAATCCATTCCCATGATTCAATCAAATGAAAATAAGAGGAATCATCATCATCAACCCTAATATTTATTTAATCCCCATTGCCCAATGCCACTGCTCCTACTGTATATAAAGCTCTACACTTCTATAGCTACCATATTTATTTATTTATTTTTATCTTCCTCATCCACTGTTGCGAAAATCATCTTCCTCATCTACTGGTACGAAATACCCACAGCCTTCCACCGCTTTCCATGGAAGGGATAGAGAAACATGAAGGGATAAACACATGCAAATAATCAAACAATTGTTGGCACCATTCCAATAGAAAATTTTTTTTAAAAAAAATCGAAATCACGCCAGCTTCAGCTTTACACCGAAGGCACTTTTGGATGACCTTATGTATTTACACTCAAAATTTGAAGAATGTGGGGTGTATGTTGAAAATGTAAGTTATATGGTCAAAGTGTATGGTGTGAGGATATTATAGGAAAGTAAATGGGGTGTATTAAGACAAGTTTAAATTAAAAAAGCAAATGTGGGATGTATGTAGAAAATGTAAGTTATATGGTGAGAGTGTAGGGTGTGAGGATATTATAGGAAAGTAAATGGGGGTGTATTAAGATAAGTTTAAATTAAAAAAGCAAATGGGGGTGTATTAAGTATGTGAGATGTATTCAACAAATGTGGGGTTTCAATATAATAAGTCAATTTCTATCTTAATTATACTTATTACTTATGATGTAAATAAATGGTGCTCCTTTAGAATATGGGTAAAAATTAAAATTAAGGAAACCTTTGAGTTTTAACGATAAGGATAAAATAAATGATAAAATGAATAGTACTGTGATTGATTTTTTAGTGTAAATATGTGATTTTTCATTAAAGTAAACAGTTCCTGGAGCTTTTCGTTAAAGTTCCCTTAAAATTACCCAAAATCATCTTCTTTGTAAGAATTCAAATTAAACAGCTCAAATCCATTTCACAATTTGTTTAAAATAATTCAACTCCTCTCACAACCCACCATTTTATTACAACATTCTTTTTACCACCTTAATTTCCCATCTAAAACACCCAGATTTTCATTGTTTAATTACGGTCCAAACCACGGTTGGTGGTCAAAAACGCTATTCTGAGCCGTCACTTGGAATTTACCGGAGTCCATCGTGTTTTGGTAATTCTGCGTTTCCCCGAACTGAAACATTTGAGCCTGGCCGGCTCCTGCGCCGGCCATGCTGTTCTGAAAATCGTATCCAGAATTATTGTCACTAAAAAGTTGGGAGATCGGGCCCAAGTAGTCCATGTCCAGTAAGCTAGTTATCGAACAGGCCCGTGGAAATTTCAACATCACTTGTTCCTCGTTGGCTTTCGCCGTTTCTGGTGTTTTCATCTCAATTTTTTGATCTTCTTCCACTTTTTGATCCAGATAAGCTTTGCCCAGATGCTTTTTTTTGTAGATCCTGCAGAGGACCCAATCATCCAGCTAAAATTCAACAAATACAAAGCGAAATACAAAGCGATTGTCAGTCTACAGTCAAGTGTTTGCTAAAATGCCTGACTGAACGATGACAAAGTGGCTTACTCTCATGGACCCGAGGTGCTTGTTGGCTTGTTGTTTTCGCGAGTCGCTTAAGCGATACTCGTGCATAATCCAGTCCGACTTGACCCCCTTTGGCGGCCTGCCCTGGTAAAACACAAGAGCTTTCTTCACCCCCACGTACTTGGACTCGCTGTAAATCGCCTTGTCTGTTCCCGTGGCTTTCCAGTAACCCGATACGGTTGCCCGATTCGGGCGCACCCCGTTCGGGTACTTTCGGTCTCTCGGGGTGAAGAAGTACCATTCGCTCTCTCCAAACTCTGCCTTCTCTGAACATCATAAACAATACCAAGTTACGATCAATAAAAAATCAGGGTAAGCAAGTTCTCTTAAGGCCCCTTTGGCCGAGAGAAACTCGCCTAGGCTTGGGATGTCACTGCAATGGTATCTTAAGCCAATCGCGCACGATATAACTATGATATAACTTTTCTCGCATGCAGTGCGCACGATTGGGCTAAGATATTGTCATGGTGACATCACTGTCATAGTGACATCCCGAGCGTGTAGGTAAGTCCTTCTCCGCTTTGGACGTCTAAATTACGATACTAACCAGGCAACTCCCACGGGTCAAACTTGTAAATATCAACCTCTGGGATGATGGACACAGGGCAGGGCCTTGAGGAGGCTTGGTTTTTTAGGTAAAAAACGATGAGCTCCTCATCAGTTGGGTGGAATCTAAAACCAGGAGGAAGGTCGGAGCTTCGTTTTGCCTCCATTTTTGGACCTCCCTCAGAAAAATAATCAAAAAAAAAAAGAAAAAAAAAAAGACAAAGACACGAAGACGCAAAGACAAAGCTGCTGGTGGATGAGGCTCTAGGGTTACAGGAGTAGAAAGGAAATGAAGGCGTTTGAAATGTTTGAACGGAGAGGGTTGCTCCTTTTATGGTTGATTGTGTTTGTCGTTTTGTCTGCGTCCCGTGGCTCTGATTGGTTAATCATTTGACTTTGGCTGCCTAGGAATGGAATGTGGAAAGCGTACTCGTGCAAGTAAACCAAGCTGTCCAATAATTTGGCTTTTGTCCAAGGTTCCTTGCACTTGTCACAAACTTTATCCGGATAGCATTATTCTATTGGGATTATTCTTTGTAATGGTCAAGAGATTTTTTTTCAGCGTGACTGAACCAATAGTGTTATACTGCATATAATTATGCAATTTGAGAAACACTGGAAAGAAAACTTTCCACTACTAAATTTATGATAATATGTTATGTGTCGCATTATATTTAGAGCATATTGAAAGATTTCTCGTAACTCTTTCGTCCTATATATATCCAAAAGAGGGAAGTTGCTAGTACTTTTGATAAATGGTGTGAAAATTTTCAAGAGAAAATTTATAGTATATATATTTTTTTCCAAATTTTTTTATAGTATATTGACTATAGTCTACTATCATCTTAAACCTAATAAAACGAATATGGAGAAATCATTTTCGTAAACAATCAGATGCTTGTGTAGTTATATTAGTTAAAACAGATGCGTTACTCGTATGTGTAATCAATTTCGCATCTCTCCTTCACATATTAAGTTAAAGATTAATATCGCGTTGGTAAAAGGAAAAGTATTTTCTTAGGTAGTAAATGGTCAAATAATTAGAATCTTTGAATGGAACAAAATGAAATTAGAATCTTTGAATTATACCAATTTGTACACCTAAAAACATTGAATATTTCGTCCGCCTAAATCGGAAGCCGTTATAGATGCTAAGACAAAACTTCGTAAGAATTTTTCTCAAGAAATCTATGATCTCGATCCCTTAATTTGCTTCCTACAACTCAATTTGTTTTCTAGTGATGACTAAAACCTACTCAACACTCTTTTTTATTTGTCTTCTTCTTCTTCTGTGTGAACGAAACAAATAATAAGTCAAGTAATTAAGTAAAACTCTAGTAAGTATACGTTAACGTAAGTGTATGGTGACTTGGTAAATATAATTTAGTAACTATTTAAAGCATACTAATTGAGTTCAGCATACAATAATATATGTTTAGAATAATAAGTCAAATTTACATAAACAGTTTTTAATAAAATGTTATTGACGTGTACATCAATTCACATATTTGGTACGATCATTTACAACGTTTGAACAAACACTATAACAGTAATTTTTTACGTATACGAAAAATCAATCAAAATTATCTTACAATTGACATGTGATTAAAACAATAATTTATTATTAATACATACGTGATTGACTACACTTGCAATACAAAACAATCAAATTTAATTTTTAATTAATTCAACATTATTCAGCTTCCACTAAATCCCAATGCTGTGGAAAATAGATAATTGAGAAAATTAGGTAGAGATGCAAGTGACTTTTTATCACAGTGTTAAAGAGTAGTATTGTTCTTGTATTACAGTGTAAATTCGAATTCTGCTAACTCATAATTTAACATCTCGTTTAACAAATCTCTTGTTTGATTAAAAAAAAAAAAAAAGAGAAAATTAGGTAGAGAGCGAGTAAGGAGGTTATTCCCACCCGAGTAATTGCCGGAGCTTAGTCTACAAGGTAGGCTGAGGTAGCTATCTTTCCCGTTTAGTGAGCTGACGCGTGTCCATTCTCAAAAGGGTATAAAAGGATAAGCACTAGGGTAGAATTGTAGGCGGGTTTACTTGTGGTGCTTATCTTGCATGTCGTCAGTGGGGACCATGGATGCACATTTGCCCTTTGATTCGTTTATTTTTGACTAGATATTATTCAGTGTGATCGGTACATAAAGTAATACATCATATATTATTATATAAATAATACGATATATGTGTTAAAAAGTTAATAACTTAAAAAATAAAAAAATTTATCACTTCTATAAAAACACGTGGTATACCACTCGTATTCCGATTACAATAAAAAAAAGGATGTGATATCCACACACCCCTTTTTTTACTTCTCCCACATTTTTTTGGTTTTCAGTCTTCGGATCGGATGAAAAAATTCTCATTTTTGACGACACTTTCTCGAGTATTCTACTTCAGATATTATAAAGATATACTATTTCGGAGTCACTAAGCATCTAAATGAAAATTGTGGCTATGACTCCAATTTTAAATCCGCGATTAGTGTTCTTTTGATTCATAAAAATGTGTAGTTATAGGTTTTTTTGTTAATTTCGTTAGAACATCCGTCAAATTAAGAGATGTTGGAAGTACCATCGGTAGAATTGTTTTAAAGCTGATGGATCATTGCTCAAATTAAGTTAAAGTTGAAGGACTATTTCTTCAATTTTTATCATTTAGTTTCCCATATTGCTCCTTCATTTAGCCTTGCATGCATGATACGTGACTCATTTCTACGGAAGTTATAACGGATTTGACAAAAATGATCATATTTGTACGTTTTGATAAGTTAAGGGACCAACGATCACAAATTTTTAGTTGAGCCTATTACTTCAATTGGATTAAAGTTGAAAGAACATTGCTTCAATTTTCTTGAACATACATAAGAATTTTTAAATGTCACGTGAACGGCACGTTTGGTTTCTTAAGATTCCAGGAGGATCCTCGATAGATCATCTAATCATATCCGTTCATCGTACATCGTGCGGTCAAAAATCATTGTAATTTTTTTATTTAAAATTAAATATAAACAGTACTTGACAAAAACTGATCGTACGATATAGGATGAACGAATATAATTGGAAGATTTCCGAATGATTCGGCAAGGATCCTCACTCCTCAAGATTAACGTTAAACTGACCACGTGGCAGGAATGTTTTGAGCTAATCTCATGAGCATTTCAACGAGATAAATTAAATAGTCTATTTTGGCTCGTTTCCATTAAGCATGCAAGGGGAGGGGGTAGTAGGTGCCAGGTGGATTGTATTATTATGAGTAAAATAATGACTAATGAAAACTTATTAATCATAATCGTGATTAGTTGGCATCATAATCCTCTATGTATATTTTTTGTATTGATAATATTAGAGGATAATGATGGACGAGGCATGTGTAACTCCAATTATTCAAAAGGTATAATAAGTAGTATTGAGAATAAAAATAGGTATTATATATTGCCATTTATTTTGTCAATTTATCGATGTGAGATTTGTAACTATCATTATAAAAACGTAACGCTGTATCAAGTTTTTACAATCTAAGAATTATTAGCGTGGATGGGATGATGATTTCATCGCGAGACATTGTCAACATATAGCAAGAGCTCGTTCGTAATTAACTTAAATAAAGTAAATCAGGTAATGATATGTACATATAAATATATAATATACATTCTGTTAGAGAAAGAAACTTAGATTTGGGAGCGACAAAAGACAAGTGCAAGAGTAACATAAGCAGAGATTTGTGTGAGAAAGAAGTAGAAACAGAAGTAAAAATCGAGAAGACGTAGGGCTGGTTTGGTATTGTTGTGCTTTGAAAAAAAGCTGATTCTGCTGTGCTGTGAGAATAAGCGGCTGTGAAATAAAGCAGCAGAGTGTTTGGTAAACTTTTTTGTAAAAGTGCTTTTGAAAAAAAAATAGTATTATAGTGTTTGGTAAACTTTTATGTAAAACAGATGTGAAAAAAAGCCAATTTTTCAAAGCTGGGTTTTATAGTTTCTTGTTTTTGGCTTTTTTCACCAAAAACTGTGAAAAAAACTGAAGCTGAATGTTTACCAAACACAAAAACAGCTCCCAGCTTTTTTTGATACCAGCTTTTTTCAGAATCACCTCAGTACCAAACCAGGTCGTAATCGAAGCAGATGCTTGGATGACGATGGACTTATGGCCAACATGGACAAATGCGTCATTTTACTGTGCCAAGGAGGAGAAACAACAGGGGCGTGCAGTTTGTTGAGGTCCATTTTCGTCATTTACTGCTGGTGAACATTGGTTTTTGAACTGAATTTTAGTATATTGATAATATACTAAACACGTGTGTTGTGGGTGTTGGGTTTGACGAGGTAATTAAGCCATGGCTTGTGGATGGCATATGCAACTAAAACTTGAATAAACTATTGGTCTCTCATTAGTTTTCTTTGGTTGGTGGCTAATGACTTTTGACGAACCATGTCACATCCATTTTGTAATCTAGCCATAAGCATAATTAAGCTCCATAAACTTTGGGATATAGGTTTATCCAAAACTTTTAAGATTATGTTAAGCATTTTGTAATAAAACAAGACAAGAGGAGTCACCGACTTAGAGAATAGATAAAGTGCGCTCACGCCGATCCCATAATATAAATGTTTTTGCGAAGCACTTGGGCCAGTGCTCTACTAATTGTACTAGTTGCATAACCCGACATCCCGCCATGTGTTATCGCAAAAGGCATCAATGCAATTACAAGTGAAACTATTCAATATAAATTATAACTTATCTTGTGAAGTTTTTCGATATGAGACTTGTTCTTCAGCATGAAACCTCCTTATTCCTTAGCGGAACACAATCACTAAGCCAATCGTTGAACTATTCTCTTGACTTGTTACACTTGCACCCATTTGTGCACTTTTGTAATACACTTACGCATATGGGTGTGCATTAACAACCCAAGTCAGGATCATGGGACCAAGATTTCAGATTAGTCTGGAACCACTTCTTAGATCAGTGTTTCATTTTTAATTGTTGGTTTTAAGATCACTTACGTTATTATCATTAGACGATCATATGAAAAAATAGAGCAAACTTTTTTCAAGAAAAGTCATATAAAAGGAGGAGAGTTCAAATACAGAATCTCACGTTGTAGTGTATACTTTTTAATTATTTGTGTGGAGAGTGCTTTTAAGTTGACTGAAAACGTTTTTAGTCAAAATGTTTTTAAAGTCAATCTTTAGTAATAATCGAAGTGGATCTTGGAAAAACATTTGAAGATCTTTTTTGCAAGAAGCACATATCTGATTCTTCTTTAAAAAAGTACTTAAAATGCTTTTGAAACCTAAAATTAATTTTAAGAAAAATATTTTTAATCATTTTAAAAGCATTTCTAAACGGAATGAAAAAAATGATTCACGGAAATATTGCTACGAGGAAATGTAGTACCTGCATGGAAACGGTCAAATGACATTGTAGTACTTGTTCATCTTTTTGACTTTTGTGTAAGGGTAAAATAAACATTTGAACCCAGCAGAGAATTGAGGTTGTTCAAATGGGAGTGGGACCCAGAAAGGGTGGGCCCGTCTTCTCCTTCACTCGCCAATAAGAAACCGAGTGCGCGAAAATCTCCATGGACGAAAGACACCGGCCTCCGCCTCACTCGCATAGGCAGCATCGCAAAAAGATGAAAAAAGTTAAAAACTTTGTTGCGGAATGCCAAATTCCCAGCTCGAATAATTGCACGCAGAAAAGCATAATCCATTTCGAAATGGAAAACACAGAAAATAAACAACAGAAACAGGAAAAGTAAAGGCTTTTCGTTTTTTTTTTTTCAAATAATTCCATTGGAATAATCGCATTTTCTCGTTAGATTTGGAGGAAGAAGAAAATAAACAGCTTCTCTCTGTAAGGTATCCCTTTTAAAAATCAAAGCTTTCACATTTTGTCGAAAATACATCTGGGTTTTTTGTTCTATGTTTTTTCCTTCTGTTTTCTGAATTGATCGATTGAATTCTTGGTTTGTTTCCTTTTCTGGGTTGTTTTTATCTTGCTTTCTCTTACTGATGTTTCAATTTTCCACCATTTTTAGGCTGTGAAGGCGTGAATAATGCCGATATTAGTATGATTTAGAATGCTCCTCTAACATATTAAAAGAAAAAGTTTCCATTTTTATTGATTTTTTTTGTTGTTTTTTCAGGTGCATTTCGCCCCCAAATTCTCCTTTTTTGCTGATTATTTTTCTGAGCAGTAAATGGGTAACTTAATTAGGGTTAATTGGGTTATAGGCAAATATTTTCGTCTTCTTCGGGCAACCCACCTGGATTTTTTCTAAGAATGTGCATTGTAATCCCCTTAATCTGTTATGGATATGTATGTATTAGGTTATGAGAAATGATTATGTTCTGTTTTAATTAGGATGAGTAAGGTATAAATTTGCTTGTGTGTTTTGTTCAGCTTAAATTTTTAGTTAATTTTGTTCTCGTTGTGTGTAATTTGATTTAAAAGTGTTTTGTTTGTTTTTTGTTGTTTCTTTCAGAATAATGGAGTCAAAAGCGAGGAGAAGAATTCCTACAGAGAATGGGGATACTGGTGAGGACTTGGTTCTTGCTACATTGATTGGGAATGGAGATGACCTCGGTCCTATTGTCCGGCATGCATTTGAGATGGGGAGGCCAGAATCACTCCTCCACCAGCTCAAGCATGTTGTAAAAAAGAAGGAAGTCGAAATTGAGGAGCTCTGCAAGACTCATTATGAGGAATTCATTCTTGCAGTTGATGAGCTTCGTGGTGTGTTGGTTGACGCCGAAGAGCTCAAAGGCCAGCTCTCTAGTGATAATTTCAAGTTGCAAGAGGTCGGGAGCGCTTTGCTGATTAAACTCGAGGAGCTTCTTGAATCTTATTCAATAAAAAAGAATGTGACGGAAGCTATCAAAATGTCCAAGAACTGTGTACAGGTGTTGGAGCTCTGTGTTAAGTTTAATAAACACATTTCCGAAGGCCAGTTTTACCCGGCATTGAAGACTTTGGATTTGATTGAGAAAAATTACTTGCAGAATATTCCTGTTAGGACACTAAGAATGGTCATAGAGAAGAGAATTCCGATCATTAAATTGCACATTGAGAAGAAAGTAACCAGTCAATTCAATGAATGGCTGGTTCACATAAGGAGTTCTGCAAAGGATATTGGACAAACCGCAATAGGCCATGCTGCATCTGCCCGTCAGAAGGCTGAGGAAATTCTCGAACTCCAAAGGGTAGTTGAGGAGCAGAATATTTCGGGGCTGGGAGATTTCGCATATACTTTAGATGTTGAAGAGATTGTTGAAGAATCTATTTTGAAGGTTGATTTGACTCCTCTATACAGGGCATATCACATCCAAAGTTGCCTTGGAATCCAAGAGCAGTTTTGGGAATATTACTACAGAAATCGATTGTTGCAGCTTAATTCGGACTTGCAGATCTCTTCAGCACAGCCTTTTGTTGAATCCTACCAAACTTTTTTGGCTCAAATTGCTGGATACTTCATAGTGGAGGATCGTGTATTGAGGACTGCTGGGGGCCTGCTGTTAGCCGAGCAAGTTGAAACAATGTGGGACACAGCTTTAGCGAAAATGAAATCTCTGGTAGAGGAACAATTCTCCCTTATGAATTCTGCAACCCATCTTCTTTTGGTAAAGGATTATGTGACTCTTCTTGGCTCTACTCTTAGACAATATGGATATGAAGTGGGACCACTTCTTGAGACGCTTGACAAGAGCCGAAAGAAATACCACGAGCTTCTTTCAGAAGAGTGTCGGAAACAAATCGCAAATGTTATTGCCAATGATACCTATGAGCAGATGGTCTTGAAAAAGGACACTGACTACGAAAGTAATGTCCTGTCATTCAATCTCCAGACATCAGATATAATACCGGCTTTTCCATATATTGCACCATTCTCCTCTGCAGTACCTGATACCTGCCGAATTGTCAGATCATTCATCAAAGGGTCTGTTGATTACTTGTCTCATGGGGCACATACTAATTATTATGATGTTGTGAGGAAGTATCTGGACAAACTCTTGATTGATGTGTTAAATGAGGTGATACTTAATACAATTCAAAGCGGTAACATTGGTGTCTCTCAAGCGATGCAGATTGCTGCAAACATATCGGTACTTGAAAGAGCTTGTGACTATTTTCTTCGTCATGCAGCCCAACTATGTCGGATCCCAATCCGTTCAGTTGAGAGGCCTCAAGCTAGTTTAACTGCTAAGGTGGTTCTAAAGACTTCAAGGGATGAAGCTTATCTTGCTTTGCTGAAGTTTGTAAACACTAAGTTGGATGAGTTCATGGCACTTACAGAGAATATCAATTGGACTATGGAGGAAATGCCACAGAATGGAAATGAGTGTATAAATGAAGTTGTTATTTACCTCGACACTCTTATGTCGACAGCACAACAAATTTTACCTTTGGATGCTTTATACAAGGTCGGAAGTGGGGCTCTCGAACACATTTCTAACACTATAGTGTCGACTTTTCTAAGTGATAGCGTCAAGAGGTTCAATGCTAATGCAGTTATGGGTATCAACTACGATTTGAAGATGTTGGAGAATTTTGCAGACGAGAGGTTTCACAGTACCGGCTTGAGCGAAATTTACAAAGAAGGTAGTTTTAGAGGTTGCTTGATAGAAGCACGACAACTGATAAACCTTTTGTCAAGCAGTCAGCCAGAGAACTTCATGAATCCCGTGATAAGGGAGAAAAACTACAATGCTTTGGATTATAAAAAGGTGGCTAGTATCTGCGAGAAATTCAAGGATTCTGCTGATGGTATTTTTGGGAGCCTTTCAAACAGGAATACCAAGCAAAGTGCTCGTAAGAAATCAATTGATACGCTTAAGAAAAGATTGAAGGACTTCAACTGAGGCTTGATAAACCTTTCTCCATTCTGCATTAGAACAAAGAGATTTCTTTTTCATTGATTATTAATATAATTTTTCCCAGTGCTCTCTTTTGTTTCTGTTTAGAATGAATGGGATTTTTCTAATATTTCTTGCCAAGTTATGTTCGTATAATAACGTTCACTTGTTCCAGTTATTTGAAAGTTTTGTTTCGTTTTACATTAGAACGATGCTTCTACGTTCCCATAGTATAAGAAATATATCCAATTTGTTTGTAGGTGCATTATGAACTAGAGCTCTTTGTCATGCATAAATGTTATTGATTGCGGAAGATGCTGCATTTCGGGTTTTCAGTGTTGGGAGACCATGTTGTTATGAATTTCAACGTTGGCCTCTTGTTGGCTTTAGTCTATTTGGTGTTTTACGCCTGTCTGGATGCGAAAGCTGGCTCCTTGGCTGCTCTGCTGTGCGTAATTTGCTGGGTTGCTAGCTGCTTTACGCCTGTCTGGAAGGTAATTTCTGGAATTCTTTCTTCTGTTGGAGGTAGTTTTGATGGATGTTAGCATGACCTTTATGACTTGGCAATCATTAGGAGTCTGTTTTCTTGTTGCTACATATTCTGCAAAGCTTTCTTCGGCTTCGGGCTGTATCCCTGGTTTCATGCAATTTTTCGAGCCAGAACAGGATTGATGATGAAAGACCAGAGGAGAAGGAGGAGGAGAAGAAGAAGAAGAAGAAGAAGAAACTGATCTCCTGATCTACAATTCGATCTGGTTTTCCGGGGTGTTTATTTGCTGTAAAAGCAATTCCAAAGCTATTTTCTAGTATATTAGCTTCAAGCCACGCGCCATTGACGAAAATGTCGTCATCTGCTCCCAAATTGGAGTAGTTCAAATATCGACTTGTTGAAAAATAAAAAAATTGCATTGGTTGAACAAGAAATCAGATCATCAGTGGATTATTTGCTAATACAAGAAAATATAAAGATTGAAAATTTAGGCTATTAGTTAATAGCTTTAATTAAAGAATGCCTAAACCAAGAAGAGTCTTCATTGCTTGCTTTTTCACTACTTTCCCATACACCCCTCTTCCCAACTTCATAGCTCTCTCCATTTCCACCATTCCTCCACCACGTCTCTTCAACTTCTCCGCCACCATCTTCAGCACCCTCTCGTCACTTCCCACCGCTTCCACAACGCTATCAACCACCGTCTCTATTGGCGGTATGCGTCTTGCCCACCCCTTTGCCGACTTCTCTGAGTCATAAGCCTGAGAGCATGCTTCCCAAAACGATGCTCTCAAGTACCCTTTCTCCCTTTCCTTCACCATCCACCTCCTCATGCCTTCCTCCAGCTTGTAAACTGCTGCGCCGGCATCCATCCCTCTTTCGAGACCCATCTCAATCTCTCTCAAGTCTTCTCTAGAATACAGTTTCTCCTCAAACTTGCACCTCTTGCAGTTACATCTAAAACCCCATGTCTTGCTACCTTCGTTGCGCTTTTCCAACGACGAAAGCACATCAAAATATGCAAATGTTATCTCCTCCCCGGCCTTGACATCTCTAGAAGCATGAACCATTACATAATCTCCTATATGCATACGTCTTGCATTCGGAACACATGAATGGTTGATGAATGAAGCCAGCACCCACAGCCCAACACCGTAGTAATCGTTGTTCTTCCCCAAAACCTTGGAAGAAATTGCATCCTCAACAAGTGAATTGACATCCAATATGCTCAACATCCTGCTCGCATCATGCTCATTCTCATTATGGTAGCCGCCATTGTGCTCCGCCTCGGGCTTAAAGCGATTGATCTCAGGGACCTCAAGCTCATCCTCATCTTCCCCACTCGACAATGTACTAATCAAATTGCGGATTCTCGAACATTTAGCCACGGAATGCATCACTTTTTCAGTGAAGTTCTTCCACATGACCAATTGTGTATTCTCATCCAAATCTTGACCAGGAAAAATTCCTCTCTCTGTAGCAACCGCTTTCGTGACCAGCACCAAAGTTCCGGCGTCAATGTTCTTCGTCACAAACAGTCCACGCCCTCTAATCTCCGATTTCTTGATCTGCACTGCACCAATGTACTCAGCCGGTTCCAGAGGCTTCCCACGAAACCCGTTAACAACCCATTCAGAGAGATCAAAGGCTCCAGTTCTCGACATCAGCTCGAGCTTCTTGGACTTCTGCAAGTACCCATCGAGGTCCACAGAGCTCCCGTTAGCCTGCGGGTCGAGCTGAGCTGTTCGAAAGTAGTCCAGCGCCATGGAATACCTGTTCAGATTCAGCAAGATCTTGCCTTTGCAGACAAGAGTCTTGAAATGGGCCCTCTCGATTTCCAATGCCCGATCGCAATCCCTCAATGCTTCAGCGAAATCTCGGAGCCTGGATCGCGCTTCGGCCCGGTTGGAGAGGGCAAGGCAGAGGGATTTTCGGAGCTTGGGCAGATGATCGGGGTCGGGGTTTTGAGGGAAATTTGAGATGTGGGATTGGCAGAGGGTGATGAAGTGAGAGTATGCTTGTACGGACTCCTGCCATTCTTCTCGGAGGAGGAGCTCCGTGGCTTTGGACCGGAGCTGCTGCAGTTGCTCTTCTGCTGTCGCCATTGCCAGTTGATCCTGCTGTTGAGCTTCTTCTCTCATCTATCTGAATTTCGGTTCTTTTTTTTTTTTTGGGTGAGGGTTTCGTTTCGATGTAGTTTTTGAATTTGGGATTATGTAACGGTCACATTGCCTTTTTTTATTCTGCATTTTTTGTAACGTTAAACGGATATGTCGGTCTTGACGAGGTCGTAAAATATAGCCAGCAAAAAAAGCAGAACGTCGTTAAGATTGCAAACGGAAACTTTTATTATTATTAAGGTGAGGAAAGGATTGGAAACTAGTATGGGGGAAATAAGAGTTTTGAACTCGGGATACAAGATATTCAACATCCTATCTACTAAAATATTGAACCATATGCAAAAAAAAAAAATTGTTTTGTTTTTTTTTGAAAAGCGATATTATCTAAACTAAAATATTAACAATAATGTTGTTCAAATTCGCATTTGGCGAGACTTGAACTTAAGATATCTCACTTATAAGTGCAGAGGAATGTTACTAGACCGTAATACTAAGTTAGTGACTTTAATTTATTACTAAAGGTAAGGGGAGGGTTTGAAACTGTTACAAAAATTTAGTGGAGGGGTAGTTTCGAATCTAAGATGCATAGGTGGAAACGCAACACCCTATCCCTTAGGATGTTGGACCACATGCAAAAATGTTTGATCTCAAACGAAAAATTATTGGTGCGAACGACTAAACCACATATCCTTCCGCGCATGCACAAAATACTCGGCTTGGGGTCGGATTGCCGCCGTCCCCAAACCGGAGCAAGGAGCGGCGGCTAGGAGTGTTTCATTTTTTTCTGAAGGCAGAGGGAGGAAAGGTACAGGAGAAACCGCGTGAAGAATTATCTTTCTGTATAGATTTACTAAAATGATAAGGATGCTAAAGAATACATTGCAATTCTGTTTAGTAATTGCTTTTACATGAAATGCATTCCATCTCTTAGTTCTAACTACTCGTCGGAGACTAGACCCGGTAAGAAACTCTGTAGCTGCAGGAGAGTCTTGTCGTAAGGTGGATCCGCTATGCAGAACATCTGCAGGAATGTGTATGGAGATAAATTAGAAACAGCTTTGCAGAAACAAATTATCCAGCACTATTTTAGAAGATAGTATCATAAGCGACAATTTCGCGCTCTTACTTTAACGAAAAGATCTCGATACTGTTCATTTTAACAAAAAACATATTTTTACACTAAAAAGTCAATCCTGGTACTGTTCGCTTAAAACTCAAAGTTTTCAAACATATTTTATCAACTTTCCTTTAGTTTTTCGTCAGAAATATTTTAACAAGGCCCTAATATTACAGATGAAAACACATTCGGGGAAGCGAGATTAGCAATCTCGAACACATCATACCTCATACACAGTCATTCCCTTGCGCAGTTGATCCTCTACGGAAGCTACAGAGCTCTCTCCCTCCTCATCACCAGCTACAAGATCCACAATGCTCCCATTGTTATCACCCCTTTTACCAGTGTCAACCATGCCTTCCATTCTTGTAAACACGTGGTCTTCAGAATCTGCTCTGCTCCAAGCGATTTTGCAAGATTTCCCTTCAGTAGGAAAAAAGAGACAAGTGTATGAGCTTTCCTCTTGACTTCCAAATCTCAAAACTTCAATCGGTAACAGGTACGAATCCATCTAAACAAACCACTGGTGCGGCATCCAGAGTTTCAAATACTCTCACTCTATCTATTTTTGTATTGAATGACGAGAAGTAAATTATGAAACATGAAAGCATGAGTTTATCAAGCATACCTTGCTTATCCAGAAATTTACCCTGCGATTAAGCACGTCTACTGGAACCCAAATTGCAGCTGCAAGATCCTTAGAAGTCCAGCTGAAAGTAGAAAATATAAATATAGCAAAAAGTAGGTAACGAATGCATTATAATTGCTGCTTGTACGGGAGCAACCATGAATTGCACTGCTCTTCGTCAAATTGCAACTCCAACTAAAACAACACCAACCACCATGCATGTTGTTAACGTCGATTCAGTGATCCAGAAAATAAAGAAACAGTAAGCAGGTCAAAAAACTCCTAATAGGAAAGGGCATGAAATGACATTGTGCAATCACCGTACCTTGACAGTACCAAGACTTTTCTTCCATAGTAGTTTACGAGGTGTCTTGATTTCATTAAACCTCTTTGCATAATCAGATAGTAGTTTGTCAACAGGCCCAGATACATTGAGGGACTCATCCCGAAATTTAAAATCACTTTGATCTCTGAGATTGAAAATCAATAGAAATGGTCTCTGAGATTGTCCACTATCCATCATTTTGGTTCTTCCGCTAAGTGTCCCTGAACCCTTGGTCGGAAGTTTGTGCAATTTTCAAAGCTTTGTAACTCAATCGTTTCTTAACCAAATTCAACTCATAATATATCAAAATGAAGATAGTAAAGTGTACAACAAGATTATACTTATTTGGAATCCCAATGGTTGCCAGTGATGGCTGGAAAATAGACTGAAAAGTGACTGGGAAAAATGGAAAACTCGCCGGAAACTGGGTAAACTTTAAATGTTCATAACTTCTTCAATACTCAACAAAATCGAGTGATTCGAAAACAAAAATCATACTTCTCAATGAGATGAAGAGAATGGTACCTTTATTGATAGCTAAATATTAGTGGTTTGGCCGGAAAATGACTCAAAATTAGCTATATTGGTCTCGAGTTAGCCAATTTCAAGCCGTTTTCCAGCCATACCACAGCGAGGTAGCCATCGAAAAAGGTACCATTCTCTTTGTCTCGTCGAGAAGTATGCTTTTCATTTTTTAATCACTTGATTTCGTTGAGTATTGAAGAAGTTATGAATGTTTTAAGTTTGCCTAGTTTCCGGCGAGTTTTCCAGTTTTTCCACGGACCAATCACATTTCAGGCTATTTTTTGGCTATCTCCGGCAACCATTGAGCTTCCAAATAAGTATAATCTTTTTGTACACTTTCCTATTTTCATTTTGATATATTATGGGTCGAATTTGGTTAAGAAATGATTAAGTTACGAAATTTTAAAAATTGTCCAAACTTCCGGCAACAGCTCCAGGACACTTAACGGAGTTTTTAACGGAATGACCAAAATGATGGATAGTGGACAATCTCAAGACCAAAGTGATGTATTATGTAAATCTTAGGGACCATTTTGGCTATTTACCCTATAAAGATATTTCAATCCCTCTATCAAAAATTTCAAATAAATGATAGTACCAAGGAAACAATTCATTAAATGGATTTGAGGCCAGAAATTTGAAGAGATGCTTGTAGCATCAAAATTGTCCATGGAAACCCCTTTATCTCCCAGTTCAGTTCCTAAGAAATCCGCCCGAATTTAGTGGAATCAAATAAAATAACTAGTCTTCTGTTAATGCTGCAAAGAAAAATCCCAAAACCATCACCCCTGGGTGAAACATAAAATTTAAAGAAACCTGTTTGAGATGGCTGAGCTTTGGTTGCTTTAATATTGCTGTTATTCCTCTCAGAATCAATCAGATCATTCGGCATAATTTCGCATTTCTGCATGCTGCTCTCTCCAAAATGTATCTATAGAATGATTACACAATACGTACATTAAGGTAGACAGTTTGAAGTAATTTAGTAGGCTAATTGATTTTATTTCGTTTTAAATTCTGTAAACGCTTCGGAAGTAATGGTATATACTTCTGTTTACTGCTAGTAGTGCAGTTGGTGGCAAGCCCTGCAGATCTTGTTAAGGTAAGGATGCAAGCAGACTAGGTATTCGGGGTGTTTCGATGTTTTGAACAAGATCGTACGAGTAGAAGGCGTTGGGGGACTTTGAAAAGCGGTTTTCCCTAATGTCCAAAGAGCATTCTTGGTGAACATGGGAGAATTTGCTTGTTATGATCAGGCAGAACGTTTTGTGTTCGAAAATGGGGTTTCTGAGGACAACATATCCGCCCATACTTTGGCGTCGATGACGTAAGGGCCTTTTGGCAACTTCTTTGAGTTGTCCAGCCGATGTGGTAAAAGACGAGAATGATGAATCAGTGGCGGAGCAAGGAAGGGAAGATTATGCATAACAATTCGTACGATTGTCTGGTGAAGACCGTCAAAGTTGAAGGTTGAAGAGCACTGTGGAAAGGGTTCTTTCCTCCTCGGTCCTAGGCAATTCGTGTTATGGGTCTAGTATGAGAAGTTTCGACAAATTGCAGGATTCTCTTTTTCTAAACACTTTTTTTTTCTGAAATTGATTCGAATTCGTATGCGAAGTATAAGTATCATTTCTCTCCATACAAAATTTCGCCTTTATTGTCACGTAAGGAATCAAAATAGAATTTGGCCTTACGTTAAAATCGGTTATATATCTCATACGTGAACAATTAGGTATAAGATAATTATGGGGTATGATTATCACATACCTAAACAGCCACGTATCATATAGTTCATCACCTTGATTCATGTGTGTACTTAGTAACACCTAAGGAACCAGAAAAATAAGCAACACAGATTAAAAACTTGTAATCGGCACCTAAACAATCATGTGTCATTTAGGAAGGGGTGGTTTATTTCATTTTTCTTTTGTCACAGAAGGGTAGTTTATCTTATACCCTAGTATCATTCCCATTTATTACATTCTGATTCCAAGTTATTATCATCCCATAAATATAATCAACAGTGCTTCCCATTGATTCTTCAAACTAAATCAACTGAAAGGTTAGAAAGATCATAGATGAAGAAGCAAAAGCAACCAACCATCATTAAACGTTGTCATTGCCGACTGCCAAAGTAAACATGTAATGAGAAATAGAACCACCGTTCATTACTTTGCTCACCTGCTCACCACAACTATTGTGACGTTACTCATCACTCTTTTTCTTCCCGCACGTGTGCAAAAGAATAGAGAGAGTAAACGGAAATCATTTCCTATAACTTAAAAAATTTCATTGTAATGTCCTCCAAGCTCATCCCTTAACCAATAAAAAGAACTTGCCGTTGGAAAGATGCATCATACATACGTAGAGTATTCATATATACAAGTTCTTTAGCAAATAGCTCTTTTTTCTTTTTCTTTTTTTTTTCTTTTTTCTTTTTTCAAAGAACGGAGTTTAAGTGTGTGAGACCCACTCCACAACGAACTTCAACAGTCTGAACTGTCTATTTTGTAAGTCTCGATTCATAGATCATCCTTGAAAAAAAATCAATTCAATTTGAATTCATTTGCCCATTAAATTATTATGATAAAATTTCAATGTTTCTTAAAACATAGTTTTCGTCAACTTCTTTGAATTCAATTAGATACCTTAAATATTTCCGATTTGACTAATATTTGGCAAGAATGATATATGAGGTGTGATGACTAGATATTATATTATGTATATTACCCTAATCTTATTATTAATTTATTAGTTATTTTATAAGAATTTTGATACTTTGAATTATATTTCTAATGTAGGACATTCGACTTCCTCTTCAGCAAAAATTGGCCAACGGGATGAATTTTGGAGTGATTTCAATTAGAGGATATTCGTGTGTCTCTCAACTTATTCAAGTCAAAGTTTTAGATTTTGTCAAAGTTTTAGATTTTGTACTATGCGGTTTATTTATGGTAATGAAATAAATGAGCATCGCCCAATGCTGTCAAAGTGACATTTGGGGCTTATTTGGGCTTTTTAAGGTCCAAGATGATGTCTTGTGGGTTCAAAGCCTTCTGCAATTATGTTCGGCACATCTCAAGCTTTAATTCATGCCGTTTTGGGCCTGTTTTGAAGCCCTAAAGATTCAGAAACATGGCTAATTTGTGGCTGGGCAGATTTCCCGTATATGATTAGGATTATGTTTCCTAGTTTCTCTTAACTTATTTTGTTTCCTAGTTTTTAGAAGACCTTTTCTTGTAAGTATTTTAATTGTGTAGTTGTATAAATAAGACTTTTTAACTATTAGGGTTTTTGGGGAGAGAAGAGAAGAGCGCATAAATTTTGGAGAACATTGCTAGGCTTTGAGGATTTATATTTCAAGGTGTTTTCTATCATTTTTCTATTTTTCAATAAAATTCCTTTTGTTTTATGATTGTTCATAACTAATTCTTTTTTGCTAGGGCGAGGCCATGAGCCTTAGTAAGAATATATAGTTTCTTTTTAATTTGCTTATGATATTATGCATGCAAGTTTGAATTATTAATCACCGGTTTAAGCTATCTAATTGTCTTAATGCTTGATCACCATTAGGATGTTTAGAAAAGTAATTTGATGCAATTTTGGTTGGAGGTCGGTCCCTGAAATTGATGAAGGCTTCTTGTGGTTCATATATGCAAGTTCACTTAAAATAAATACCATGTCTTAAGGGTTGCATGACTTTTCAAAAGGTTTCACAAAACTTAATGAGTTTTGCATGTTTAGATTTAATCTGAATATCACAGACATATTGCATGTTTGATATATGCTCTATGTTGGGGTTCCAAGTAGGCATATATTAAGAAAACCTAACCTTCAAATATGCATGTGTAAGTCATAAGTAATTGGAAGAACGACATAGGATTGTTAAGATGACGACGGAATCGTAGTGCTTTCAAAATTTAAATTTTAAAAGCTGTTTTCTTTTAGTTTATGTTATTTTACCAATTTATTTAATTATTTCTATTAAATTCGTTTTTATTATTTGAAATCACAAAATCAATTTTTTTTTCAAAAATTATGTTTTAAGTAATTAATTAAGATTTGATTTGACATAAATTTTTCATTCAATTCTTGTGGAAAATGACCGTACTAGAGCTAACTATATTACAATTATCTTGTACTTGTGCAAGTATTTTAAGTGTCCTTATCCCTACTTTTACAGGTGCTAAAAATCCCTATTAAAATACAACTTAAAAAAATAAACAGTTCAAATTGTATTGATTTGACAACCCCCCGCCCCCTCCCCTGATTGTTAGATAGATACCGACAAAATATCATAGTTAACAGCTTTGCTAATCTACAACTAAAGCACCAACTGCGCTTAATTTTGCCTCTATCATCTACGTCAATTTCTTCTTCAATATACTACTTCCTAAGCAGCGCTCACCGGGATGAAATATTCCTCGTTTATCATCTCGCCACAACCCCCCCCCCCCCCCCCCCAAAAAAAAACAAAAACACACACAAAAAAACTCCCACATTTTAAAAGAAATGGAGATTCCTTTTCTAAAGTCTGTTCACACGTAAGTTGAGCACAACCGTGACACTAACCGTATAATTTATTTCCATACAAGTAAATCTTTGTAGAGTAATAGTATTCATATTATATTTTTGTATCACATCTTCATACCATTTTAGGTGGTATTTGATATGAATAGTCACATCATTTGAATTAATCAGATTTTTAAATTTAGTTCATTATTTAATAAACTAATAATTAAAAAAAACTAATTAATTAAATGATGATTATGGTATACGAGAAGTCTTTCTCCTTCTTTTCATCGGGTTTTGTAAATTTTTTAAATGATGTGGCTATCCACATTATATGCTATATAAAATTGTATAGAAATGTTGTACAAAAACATGATATGAATAACATTTTGTATATTTTAGTACATGCGGTAGACGGAACTAAGTCCACTTGGTCCAAAATGTGACGTGTGGCATGGTCCCACAAATGTAAAGTGTGTTATATATGGTGGAACATGTACCTACATTTGGTATATGTTCATAAATGATGTGTCAGCGCTATGCATGCGACAAATAATAATCAATTCTAGCTATTTACATCAAGTGTCTGCTTTTCACCCATTAAATTTTATGGTAGCTTCTCCTGTTTTTGTCAAAGAAAAACGTACCAAAAATTGGAGAGGACATCCTCAAATAGGCATTAAGGACCATGGTTGTACGTGAATTAAATTGCACATGCAAGACATAAGTTGCACGTCAGTTAAACAGTTATTGAATATATCGTGGAGGATACGAAATGTTGCTCCCTACAATCATTAAAGATGTGTGGACAACCATATCATTTGAATTCGTCGCCAACCCAACACCGTTCCTCATCGTCTTGCCCGCTATAGCCTGAGTATTGGCACTGCGAATGGTTTGATAGTCCTCCGTTTTTCATCGTTGATCTCCTCTATGAGGGCCTTTTGTAGTTTGGTTTTATCGTCCGAGTACGTACAAGTTAAAAAACTAGCGACCACTTACTAGGATCAGGATCCTCTCCTAATCTGAGGATGAGGATCATCCTGACCAAGGAATGTGGACCGTTGGATGAAAATCCAACGGTTATAATTATTATAACTTTAAAGGGACCCCCCTGTTTGTAGCCGTTGGATTTTCATCCAACGGTCCACACTCCTTGGTCAGGAGGACATGTATCCTTAGATCAGGAAAGGATCTTGATCCCACTTACTATTGCATGCTCCAGTTGCATCATCATAAATTGTCTGCCATGCAGTAATGTCGACGGTTCTAAACGAAAAAGATAAGATGAATCCATCTCAAATAAAACAACACCAACAAAAAAAAAAAAAAAAAAAAAACAGAGGTTTTTTATCCCATCAACTTTTCGTTCCATTTCCATTTGATACTTCTGGCAATTCGTGTTTTGGGTTTAGCATGAGAATTACCAATATCATGCGACCGTTAATCAATTTGTTATATTGATCGATGATTTTAAAAAGTGCAAAGCTCACATTTACTGACAATAATAAAAATAAAAAAAATTACAACTTTAACTTATTTATCAATTTAAATTTAAAATTAAATTAACATACTTTTCTGGGTTCTTCGTGTTGTCATCAAAACGTTTCTGGGTTCTCTCATTCTTCTTATTTGTCATCTTTTAAGATCTCTCCACTCTCACTTAACGTCGACCAACACCATTGCACCCACAACCATCCCTCTCATCCTCCTCAGAATCTCGTCGTCTCATTTCAACCCACTCAAAACCGCCATGACTTCGAAAACTGCTACGAGGTCGAGTTCAACGGCTGATTCATAGCTAGAGAAATTAGGTTTACATCCTTCTTTTTACTACTGTATTGATTAAAATCTTATTCATTTTCAATTTTTGATCAAGGTCTTTGGATATTAATAACATCATTAATTATTTGAATAATAAAATATTTTTATTTTTAAATATATTCCTTTAGTGTTAAAAATGTTACAATTAGTATATTTATATTTATGGCTAAATTTTTTATCATATATTTTTAGGAAGTTTTAATGAAAAGCCAGCGGTACTGTTTACTTTAACGAAAAACCATATTTTTATACTAAAAAGTTAATCCTAATACTATTCATTTTACCCTTTATTTTGTCTTTATCATTAAAATTCAAAGTTTTCAAGTCATTTTCATTAGTTTTCCTATATTTTTTTTTCTAGTTTGTACCTATTTTTAATTTGTACCAATTTTTTTTTCATTTTTAATTTGTACTCATATATTAGTTTCTTTTTGTGCCCATATTTTATAAAGTTTTATTTGTGTTTGTACCCATGTGTATTGTGACATCCTACATCGCCCAGGGAAGTGATCCTTAAATATATATTCTCATCTCTACCTAGCACGAGGCCTTTTGGGAGCTATTGTGACATCCCACATCGCCCAGGGGAGTGATCCTTCAATGTATATTCTCATCTCTACCTAGCACGAGGCATTTTGGGAACTCACTGGCTTCGGGTTCCGTTGGAACTCCGAAGTTAAGCGAGAAGGGGGTTAGAGCAATCCCATGATGGGTGACCCACTGCGAAGTTGCTCGTGAGTTCCCAAAAACAAAACCGTGAGGGAATGGTAAGCCCAAAGCGGACAATATTGTGCTACGGTGGTGGAGCGGGCCCGGGAAGTGATCCGCCCTGGGCCGGGATGTGACAATTTGGTATCAGAGCCTAACCCTAGCCGCGTGTGTGCCGACGAGGACGTCGGGCCCCTAAGGGGGGTGGATTGTGACATCCCACATCGTCCAGGGGAGTGATTCTTAAATGTATATTCCCAACTCTACCTAGCACGAGGCCTTCTGGGAGCTCGCTGGCTTCGGGTTCCGTAGGAACTCCGAAGTTAAGCGAGAAGGGGGTTAGAGCAATACCATGATGGGTGACCCACTGGGAAGTTGCTCGTGAGTTCCCAAAAACAAAACCTTGAGGGAATGGTAAGCCCAAAGCGGACAATATTGTGCTACGGTGGTGGAGCGAGCCCGGAAAGTGATCCGTCCCGGGCCGGGATGTGACATGTATACTGTTACATGACATTGTATATTTAATCAATGATAGAAAAATTACATATGGTATATTTATGTTTTATGCCTAAACTTTGTATTACATATTTATATTTTTAGTTTGTACCCACTTTTAATTTGCAACATTTGTTTAAATCTGTAGTATTTTCTTTTTAGTTTTATTTTGTACCGATGTATTAATTTTTTTTAGTGCCTATATTTTTTAAAAATTCATTTGTACTCATAACTTTTTAATTTTTTATCTGTACCCTAATTTATTTATAATGTACCCATTCTTCTTTATTAATGTACCACTTTGTTATATGTGAAATGTACCAATTTTTTTTTTGTAAAATGTACCAATTTCTTTTAACACTATGGATACATTCTTTTGCCATTCATTATTTCTTATTTTTACATAGTTTTTATCCATTTATTCAGTCAAAATGTTTGAATTTTTTTATTGTAAGCGTTTCTAATAGTATTATAATGAGGGATTTTAAATTTATAGGATTATAAATCTCATAAAATATCAAACAATTAATGTCAAAACTATAAAAATATAATTATTAATTGTAATATAATGAGGTGTTCAAAGTCAAGGAACTTTACTCAAACTTTGAATATCATTAAGGTTTTAGTCAAAGAATGTTAAGGATTAAAGATCGCATCTAAAGTATTCCTTTTTATAACTTGAGGGTGGTAATTTTATTACCTGAACATAAACTTTTTAACTACTTTACCCCTCATCTTGTGTGTTTGTTAAAAGTTTAGGGGCGGAGCGGTCATTCCATATTAGGATTAGGGCAATATCACAAGTGTCTTTAAGAATTTATAGAAGAGGTTTTAGCTTATTTTTTTGTTTTACAGATCGTCTATTAAGAGAGATTGTCGGCAAAGAAACTCAAATTTAAATCATGATCTAATTAAAAGAACGATCATAACCAACTCAACCAATCATAGCTAGCCTTCACCCCTCATGTTCAACACCATTGCATAAAGTACTATTTCGGACTGACTTCCTGGAGGTTCTTATATAAGAGTTAATTTTCTCCCTGCACACATGCAGAGTGTTTTTAATGATTATTAATCGTTATGTACGAAGTGCATACCTATAGGCTATAGTCGCTTTCTGGACACATTCATATTTTGGTGAGATAGAAATAAGTGCATTCAAGGCTAACAGGTCTGCATGGACATTGGACTGGGAACTTTGGGAACCAAGGCACTAAATGTGTCATTGAGAGTCTCCGGAATCCTCCTTACAACTATTCCGGCAGGTATGGAAGAAAATAGCAGGATTTACTTTATTTTTTTATTAAATTAATAAGAAATAAGAAAAAAAATTAGATTAAATATTTTGAGATTTTTATTAAAACGATAAATTTGTTACATTATATGTTAGATTAAGGAGCCAACGAAATTCGAACTCACGTTATGATGTAAGGACAACACTCCTCTTCACCATTTTAGTAGAGCTAGGGCCACCTGCAAAGATATTTTGTCCATTTGGAAGTAAATGAATTGCAGTTTCGTCGTAAGCTTAAATATACACACGTGAGCGCTCAAACACTGATTAATTTAGTAATTTAATACTATGTTAATCATTCATCTAGATATGCTTTAAAAGTAATCTCATATCCTAATTGTTCATTTCTTATGTTATATACAATCATAAATTATCTTTTAATGACAGTTTCTAGATATGCCATAACTTTATGATAAGTATCCGTAATCCCGAATGCTTGGAATATGGTAGGTTAATTATGAGAAAGTAGCAATTTAGCTAATTTTGCACATTATTGGGGTTTTAATTTTGGGAACTTTAACGAAGAGATTTCGGTACAGTTTACTTTAACGAAAAACCACATTTTTCCACTAAAAAATCAATCATGATACTATTCACTTTATCATTTATTTTGTCCTTATCGTTAACACTCAGGATGCATTTGTTGTACCAGACTATCTCGGACTGGAGAAGCTTCAAGGACTAAGCTAGATTGGCTTAAACTAGACTAAGCCGGACTAACTTAGTGAAGCGTTTGGTGCACTATTGGACTAAACTACAAACTAATTATTTATTATTATTATTTATTTATTTTTGCGTTTAAAAACAACAAAACAACAAATATTAAAATATTATTTGTAGTTATTTAACTTTTAAAAACCTAATTAATGTTTCATTTGCTGCCTTTACTTTTATTTTAGAAGAACAACCTTTATTTTTTGAAAAACAGACCGATATTTCCAAGGAGGCAGATTGTCTGCCTTCCTATTTCGATGCCCTTTCCATCCCTTCCTATTTTGTGCGGTCATGGTTAAGCCACGTCAATATTTTTTATAAAGATAATAAGACAAAAAGCAATAGGAATATAAAATGTTGACGTGGCTTAACCGTGACCGCACAAAATAAGAGGGGATGAGAAGGGCATCGAAACAAGAAGACAGACAATCTGCCTCCTATTTCCAAAGCAAATTCTCTATGCCTCTTCATTCCTCTCCACCTTTTGCCTCTTCACTTCCTCTCACAAAATCGGTTGCAAATCTTAAAATCAAAACACATAGCGAGAAAGAGATTGAAGGAGGTGAGGTGCATGTGTGATTGGCTCGAAGGTATAGAAGACGAGGGTTGGATCTGGTTTGGGTTTTCTGGGTGAAATTTTCAAGCTCATCCCACTGCAAAATTTTTTTTGATTTTCTAACTTATTTGGGTTATCTGGGTTCGAATTTTGGGAGTTGGATCTGGTTCTGAAAAGGGAACCTTGGGAAATTTTGTTGCTTTTTTGTTTCGGATTTTGCAGGATCTGGGTTTGAAATGGGTTGTGAGACGCGAGGAAAAGGTAGATGGGAGGACGAAGTGGGTAGGAGTGAAGCGGAGTATAGTGGTCTTAGCAGTCCGCCTAATTTCGGGGGGTCTCGCTAAGACCCTGTAGCGAAGCTGTTAGTTGGACTAAGTCGAGGCGAGTCTCATTAAACGTAGTCCCCGCGTGAAACAAACATCGGATTACAATTCAATCCAGTCCAAGAAAGTTTAGTGAAGCCAAACAAACGGACCCTCAAAGTTTTCAAACATTTTTCATTAATTTTCCTTTTAATTTATTGGCACATAGGTTCACATGGGGTTACCGCTAACTGATAATTAGTATGTAGATTTTGTTTAGGTTAGACGATTTCTCACCTCTGATCAAATGTGTGTTCTACATTGATTATGCATTTACCGCAATGCTAGCATTTTACATAAAATAAGCTGAAGCATATACTGTTTTACAAATCCCAACTTTTTACAAAAAATTGTCGGCATATGCTTCAGCTTATTTTATGTAAAAGAGTATATATATGTGTGTGCGCGCACGCATGTATACTCTTTGTTAGTGTGTGTGCGCGCGCGCGAGCGCATGTATACTCTTTTACAAATCTTAACATTCAGTTTTCGGTAATCAGATCAAATGAATTAAAAAAAAAAATTAATGGATAAAAATTAACAAAGATATGTCTAAAGTAAAAAAAGGTGTGTGAATAGCATTACCCTCTATATATGTGTGTGTGTGTGTGTGTGTGTGCAGGCCCTTTAAGAGAACGGGTCCCATTTTTTTCAAAAAATAAGAATTGGTTGTGGGACCTACTCCACATCGAACTTCAATGATCTGAACCGCCTATTTTATAAGTATTGATTTCTGGATCATCATTGCAAAAATTCAATTCAATCTGAAATTATTTGCCAATTTAATTATCACGATGAAATTTCAATGTTTCTTAGTGAACAAAATGTTTGTCAATTTTTTTAAATTCAATTAATAGATGTCTCAAATATTTTCTATTTGGTTAATATTTTGTAAGAAAAAGCTATAAGGTGCAACTTGAAAAATAGATGATTTGAATCGTTAAAAATTCGATATCATGTGAACCCCACTACTAATTTTTATTTTTAGAAAAAAAATAAAAATCTCTTTCCTTAAAGACTTCCTATATAGACATTTACAAACATAGGTACAATTGGCTGGGTAATAAAGTCCAACTCTCCAAACCCTGTTAAAATTTCAAATTTGAAATAAAGAGTAAAAGCTCAACTACATATTAGCTCTAGCTCCACAACCTCGAGCTAAAAAATTCTCACAGTATCACTGTCCATAAAGTATGGCAATTTCCCAGACATGCATTCACAAAAGAACAATATTTGATTACTCAAATATGAGTAAGAATTCATACTCAAAATTTCTCAAAATTGTTCGTTGTCAATTTATAGAACTTCGTATTTATAATCAGAACACCCTATAAAGATCGTCTATACAAAAAATCAATTAAAACTAAGACCGTTTAGTCATCAAACTGTTTAAAAACAAGTGAACAATATTGGTAAAAGTATTACGAACCGTCTATAATCTGAAGCATATACTCTTTTACAAATCCCAACATTTTACAAACAATTGTCGGCATATTCTCTTTTACAAATCTGTAGTGTGTGTGTGTGTGTGTGTGTATGCATGTATACTTTTTTACAAATTTTAACATTCGGTTTTTGGTAGTCAGATCAAATGAATTTAAAAACATTAATGGATAAAAATTAACAAGATATGTCCAAGGTAAAAAAAAATGTGTGCGAATAGCTTTACCCTATATATATATTTGTGTGTGTGTGTGTGTGTGCAGGCCTTTTAAGGGAACGGGTCCCATTTTTTCAAAAAATGAGAATTGGGTGTGGGACCAATTTCACATCAAACTTGAACGATCCGAACGGCCTATTTTGTAAGTATTGATTTCTGGATCATCCTTACAAAAATTCAATTCAATCCGAAATTATTTGCCAATTTAATTATGACAATGAAATGTCAATGTTTCTTAGAGAACAAAGTGTTCGTTAATTTTTTTAAATTCAATTATTAGATGTCTCAAATATTTCCGATTTGGCTAATATTTTATAAGGATGATCTATGAGGTGCAACTTGAAAAATAGATGATTTGAATCGTTAAAAATTCGATATTATGTGGACCCCACTACTAATCTCCATTTTTAGAAAAAAATAAGGGTTGTGATTTTCACACACCCTTAACTACTTTTTCCACACCCCTCCCTATTTTTTAATACTTAATTGGTATCCTACTATTTAATCTTCCATATATACCTTTCCTACTTTTTTATGGTAATTAATGAAAGATTAAATAAGGAGGGGTATATATGGAAGATTAAATAGTAGAATACCAATTAAGTATTAAAAAATATGGAAAGGTGTTGGAAAAGTAGTTAAGGGTGTGTGAAAATCACAACCCAAAAATAAAAATCTCCTTCCTTATATCATCTCCAGTGGTTGGGGTTTTTAGCCCGAAAAATTTAGCTTTTAGCCTAGAAACAGTTTTTCTGCTCCAACAGTTCTAACATAAACTTTTAGCCCGAGATTATTAAAAAATGCACTCAGGCTATTTTTTTTTTGTTAGATTAATTTAAAAAAAAAATGTAGACTATCGTAAATTAATTTTATGAACATTTTAATCTAAAAAAATTTAAATTCTGATAAATATTGGGTGGAGTCCACTCCGATTTCTGGGCTAAATTTTGGGGGGAATTTGGCATTGGTTTACCATTTAGCATTTAGCCCAAAATTTCCCCTTGGGTTGGAGTGGGTTTGGGGGGAAATTTTGGGAGGTAATTTGACTTTTAGCCTACCATTGAAGTTGGTCTTAAGGACTTCCTATATAGGCATTTACCAACAAAGGTAAAGTTGGCTGGGTAATAAAGTCCAACTCTCCAAACCCTGTTAAAATTTCAAATTTGAAATAAAGAGTGAAAGCTCAACTACATATTAGCTCTGGCTCCACAACCTTGAGCTAAAAATTCTCACAGTATCAGTGTCCAGAAAGTATGGCAATTTCCCAGACATGCATTCACAAAAGAACAATATTTAACTATTCAAAGATGAGTAATAACTCATACTCAAAATTTCTTAAAATTGTTCATTGTCAATTTATAGAACTTCGTCTTTATAATTAAAATCGTTCATATTATAAATTACTATATATAGATCATTTCTGCAAAAAATCAATTAAAATTGAGATCGTTTAGTTATCAAATTGTTTAAAAACAAATTAACAATATTAATAAAAATATTACGAACGTTATAAATTCCCACAGAAAAATATTCGAAGAGGATCCTCGTCCGTAATTAGTAATAGTATGTACCATCGATCGATTCACTGCTACAATGTACGATTTAGTTGGATTTGAAAAGCTGAGTCATAAATTAGCACAGCAAAAATAAAATGGACGCCACGTGTATCCACCTACTATTTAATTCTTTATGCGTCGTTTATGTGTGTGCGCGCGCATACATTGGCCTCACCCTTCCTGGTTTTCCAACATTATTCTAGGCCAAATTAAGCTTTGAGAGATTATATATCCTTGCTATAAGGCTTGGAGCAACGTAGCTAGCTAGGGTTTCAAACTAAATGGGGAGGTCTCCATGCTGCGAAAAAGTGGGTTTGAAAAAGGGGCCGTGGACTCCAGAAGAAGACCAAAAGCTCTTAACTTGCATCGAAGAGCATGGCCATGGAAGCTGGCGAGCCTTGCCAGCAAAAGCAGGTGATTCCTCCGCACTAAACTTAATCAGCTTGTCTTAGGGTAAATAGTCAACGAAAAGGTTAATTATAAGACATGCATCCAGCATGCCGGAGATAAACGCTTTTTTTTTTTTCATGCACTTCCATGTTAATTTTAGGTGGTTTTGTGATGTAAAAATAGGGCTCCAAAGATGTGGGAAGAGCTGTCGTCTAAGGTGGTCCAATTACCTGAGGCCCGATATCAAAAGAGGAAATTTCAGTTTGCAAGAAGCGCAGACCATCATTCAGCTCCATGCTCTTGTCGGAAATAGGTAAATTAATTTAACTTTAATATCTAAATATAATTTGTAATTTGTACAGTGATCAACTGATCACGACTCTCTCTCTCTCTCTCTCTCTCTCTCTCTCTCTCTCTCTCTCTCCCCTCCAGTTTTATACATCGTTCAACCCATGTATATCACATGTGTTTGTCCGTACATATATATAGTAATAATATTCTTCTTTATTATTTTCATCGTTAATATCACTAGAGCAATACTAAGAAGGCTAAATTTTATAAACTAAATGACATATAAGTTAACAATTGAATTATTACTTAAACGTTGATAAACGTATTCATTTTCTATTGTTGACGCATTATTTAGTTTTCATAACATTACTCATATCAGTATATTCTTGCTAATTCTAACACGTGTGTACTAATATATATATTCTCCTTTTACCATCTTCTCCATTAATACAACACACACAGTCCTAATACTCTCCTCATCTTCTCCATCATTAATTACTAATTTAGTTAATCCTTTATATGTTAAGCCATGAAAAAGGATAATTAGTATGCACTTTGTTAGATTTGTACTCAATGATTAATTCACTGATCTCAGGTGGTCAGCTATAGCAAGCCATTTGCCGAAGAGGACAGACAACGAGATCAAAAACTACTGGAACACACATCTCAAGAAGAGACTAACCAAGATGGGCATCGACCCGATGACTCACAAGCTGAAGCACCACGAGGGTCATGCCAAGGACGCTGCCAACATAAGCCACATGGCGCAGTGGGAGGGTGCCAGGCTCGAAGCCGAGGCCAGACTTGGCAAGGAATCCAAGCTTGTCATAACCAACGCTAACCCTTTCCAACACCACCTCATGATCAGCAGCTCCCCCAACCCTGCTCACCAAGTATTACACGTCCGCAACGCCCCGCCGGCGCTTCCGTGCCTGGATGTGCTCAAAGCATGGCAAGAGGGATGCTCGTTGACAACAAACTCAACAATTAGAAACAACGTTAACAGTTCGATGTTTTCGGGTGGTTCTATGACGGACGTGGACGACCTTGAATCTCCGACGTCCAAGTTGAACTTGAGGCACGTTAATAACGTGTTTAATCCTCCCCCCATGCTAAACATAAACAATGGTTTTCCATGCGAGTCCGGGGTGTTGCAGAACAATGATAATGTTACCTCTGCTTGTACGGATGCTAGTGCTGCATGGTTTGCGGACGGTTTTAGGTCAGGGAATGTTGATGAGGAGAAGAATGTGGTTGTGCCAGCTGAGCTCTCAAGTATGGTCATGGAGGGTTTCACAGATGTTTTGGTTTACGACTCAGAGGATCATCAGCAGAACGCGTCGCTGGGCGGAGAGATCTCTCGAAATGGCGGCGACGACGGAAGCTGCGGCGGTCGCGGCTTTGAAGAGAACAGGAATTACTGGAACAGTATACTCAATTTGGTTAACGCTTCATTGTCTGGGTCGCCTGCGTTTTGACGTTTCAGAGTCTAGGTTAAGGTAACTGCATCGGAGCTACGGTTGATGATTACGGATTAATTAACCCAGTGTATTAAGGAGTTGTTGTCTGTAGTTTTAAATAACAAGTCATTTGATCAACCAGAAAATATCAAGCACTTTAGTTTTTATTAATGTGTTATTTGATTATTCGAAAACAAAATGATTTACAACTTTATCATATCATACTACAAAACTATTTCACTTCATTATCTTACTATTTTATTTTTATAGAAAACTAGATTTTAATCCTTAAATAAGATGACGTTTAGAAAAATGTCCTGTACAAGATTGAAAATTAATTTTAGTCCCTAGACTCTATTTAATGCCAACCTATGTATTCAATGTCTCTTTTTTTATTTATAATTTTATGAATTTAAATTTTATGAAAATATTATAAATTTTAATTCTCATTATGGTAAGCATCTTATATAATAAAATATTTTTGTAGAGATTTTTCGGTACAGTTATGTTTTTGTATATTTTCTTATCTGCCAATAATTCATTACAATATATTTAGGTACGAACATTTCGGTACACTGGGTTAGTATAATATGTTTAGGTACCGACATTTCGGTACACTAGTTTAGTATCATATAGTTAGGTATGAAATTTTCGGTACACTTTTTTTTTTACATATTTGCTTATGTGTCACTAATTAACTACAATATATTTAGGTACGAGCATTTTGGTACACTAATTTAGTAAAATATATTATGATATGGACGTTTAGGTACACTATTTAGAGAAAGTTAAATAAAATTAATGAATTAAAATGTGTATAATAATAAATTTAAAATTTAATGTAATAACATTAAATAAGTTATCTATTAAATATAAAAATAAAAATATAATATAAATTTGAATTAAGTACACATTAAGGGACTAAAATTAATATTCAATCTAACACTAAGTTTTTATTAAGTTTTAATCTTCTCGAAGAATTAAATTTCAAAAACCCCAATAAAAGTTCTGTATAGTTATATGTTGAGACCAAATCTACTTATGACCATAAAGAGGTTATTAGTTAATAGAGGTGCAGCTAATTTTTTATTTATTTTTACTTAGTCATCATTTATTGAAAGTTGTTTGAATACAAATAACTACATTAGTAGTTGAGAATTACTCATTTTTCAAAATCTGATTAATTCAAATGATGTGGCTGTTCACATTATGTGACATCCCACATCGCCCAGGGGAGTGATCCTTATATGTATATTCTCATCCCTACCTAGCATGAGGCCTTTTGGAAGCTCACTGGCTTCGGGTTCCGTAGGAACTCCGAAGTTAAGCAAGTAGCGCGCGAGAGCATTCCCAGGATGGGTGACCCATCGGGAAGTTCTTGTGTGAATTCCCAAAAACAAAACCGTGAGGGCGTGGTCGGGCCCAAAGCGGACAATATCGTGCTACGGTGGTGGAGCGGGCTCGGGAAGTGATCCACCCTAGGCCGGGATGTGACACATTAAATGCCACCTAAAATGGTATGAAAATATGATACAAAAACTTGGTATGAATAACATTACTCCTTTTCAAAATATAGCTTTGGAAAAGGGAGACATCTAGTCTCTAATAGCTGGTGTATGTATATATGTATTTATAAAATAAAAAAACTACATAATGTAGTGTTGTTCACCTAAATGCCAAAAATTTCATTCTAGAAGTTGTAAACATGCTTGAGAAGTTAGAAACATTTTGGCTGGAACAACAACGTGCCATGTTACGAGTTATTACGTATCTGCAAGCTCAAAGACATAACATTGATTCTAATAAATAAAATATTGTTCTGGACAACTTAAAAAAATATTTAATTTCATCTTAATTTTTTTTTTTTTTTTTTTTGGTGACATTTCATATTTATAGACTTAATGATAATTACTATGTAGAGGTAAGTTTCTTAAGACGGAACTTAAAAAAATTATGTGAAATTTATTCTTATACAGAACTGGCTCAAGTTGGAACTAAAATGACTAGCTAGATGGAGGTACTTATGTAGAGGTAAGTTTCTTAAGACGGAACTTGGAAAAATTATGTGAAATTTATTCTTATACAGAACCGGCTCAAGTTGGAACTAAAATGACTAGCTAGATGGAGGTACTTTCTATATAGTGTATCACTATAAAGAGGTTTTACCTTATATACAGAAATGTGCACTAGTAATGTTAAGTGCAAAGTGCAGGAGTAGTAACATATATATAATGTTAGGGTTAACTTTTGTTTTTTATTTTTCACTAAGAAAAGGTGTATATTATAACTTCTTTGGAACGCAAATAACATTATAGGAAAATAGTAATGTCATAGAGAAATACACAGTAAAACCCTTTCTTATTTTCATCTCAAACACACCAATATCATAGTGCAAAGGCTCCCTTCTCATATATATTGGCAACGAAAATAGGGGTCATCTACAGTACAAGCATCTGGGATTCTGGGGCGGTGGCCTGGTATGGAGGAATGCTTAATTAGGTAGACGATGGCCTGGATTGAAATTCCAAATTCCGAGTCAAGAAGTCCTTGTCCCAAACTCATTGATGACAAAAATCACGCTTCTTTGAAGTTTAGCCGGCACATGATTTAACCGTAAAACGTTTGTGGTTACTTAGAATGAGTCATTTATAATCCCTCTTATATATCTTTGTAATATACATGTAGTGTATTTTTTTAATTCCTTCTAACTTTCTACTTCCATTTCTTCTTCATTTTACGTAACTGTCAATAAATTTGGAGAAGAATTTGACAGTAATAAAGACAGTACAATGATAATATAGTATCTACATGGGGGGATTTTTTTTTTTTTTTTTTTTTTTTTTTTTTTTTTGAAGAAAAAGGCGATCTTTCATTTCATTTTAAAAGCCAGACAAACTAAATAGTACAAGGAATGGAGAGGTACTCCTCAAGAAGATCACAAATAATGATAGGAGTTCATTAAACCAAGTACAATCACCCCCCAGTGGAGGGCGAATTTTGCAAGACAGTAACCGAATTTGTTTGGCAGCAGATATGGGAAGCAAAAACTTCAGCGATTATTTGCATCAAGAACTTCGCATCCTCTTAACCCATGCGCACGATTGCGGAGAATTTCTGAGAACTTTAAAGTCCCTCACCCAGACATACCCTAAAAGTTTTTTGTGGTTTGCTGTTGGAACCCCCAGTCCCACATCGGACAGAGGGAGAAAAGAAGAGTGCTTTAAATAGAAATACCCCTCTCTAATTAACACCGAGGCCTTTTGTGATAAAACCCCACACCTGAGGATTGTGCAGGTGGTTAAGTGGGGACAGTATCGGTGTTGTTGGAGTGGGCCCTCGGCCCGTCGACCTGAAAATTTCCATATGGTATCAGAGCAGGAAAAATAACCTGCTTCTGCATCATCTTATCCATGTCGTTCGCATTCGCGCCGAAATAATTAACAAGATCGGCGAAGAACCGGAGAAAAATGGGACAAAATTGCCATCAGAACGTAATTCAACCCATCAGCGAATCACAGCAAAGCTCAAGAAAGAAGCTAATACAAATTCAACGCCGGTAGTCAACGACTGGTCGTCTTCCTCGTCGGAATCGAAAGGGTTCACCAGATGGTCGTACCTGAGAAAGAGAGGCGAAGACGAAGACAGCTCCGACACGACAGCCTCCGATTCCGAAGAACATCAGACAGAGCAGAATCCGCAAAAGGGTAACGAAAGCAAACGGCAGCAAGAGCAGGAACAGAGCAAAGGCGGGACCTTGGTGACCGTCGACGGCGCAAAGGAGCTAGAACTCGAGACGCTGCTCAAAGCCTCGGCGTACATGGGCATTCTGCAACTGCCAGATCCAAACTAACTCCGTGGTGGTATCGCAGCCGAACCGGGGCACCGTTTGCAGGAAACGGGTCGGGTTGACCGGGTTCAAGTGCAGGTGCGGGACCACGTTCTGCGGGGTTCACAGGTACCCCGAGAAGCACGCGTGCTCGTTCGATTTCAAGACCCTCGGGAGGAAGGAGATCGCCAGGAGTAACCCTTTGGTCATAGCCGAGAAGCTCGAGAAGATTTGATCCGGGCAGTTCATCGAGCACGCGTGGGAATTAAGCTGATATAAATATATTTTCTGTTCCCCTAGTTTTTTAAATGGCGGAAGAGAATTCTTATTCGTTTGGAGATTCCCAGATACCTTCCTCCTCAACCGTGTCTGAGGTGGATGTCAATCCAAATCAAAGATTAAGCTCGGTCTTGTTAAATGAGTTTAATTACTTACCTTGGTCAAGAGCAGTGAGTCTTGCCCTAGGTGGAAGGTCCAAGCTAGGGTTCATAAATGGAAGCATCGAAGTTCCTGATGTTTCTTCACCAACTTATGAAATCTGGCTTTGCAAGGATCAGCTAGTTATGTCATGGCTCCTAAATTCCATGGAACGTAAACTAGCTGAAATATTCAGTTATTCTGAATCATCATTCAAACTATGGCAGACAGTCAAGGAAATGTATGGCAGCCAGAACAATGCTGCACGTGTGTTTCAATTGAAGAAGAACATTTCCAACATACAACAAGAAGGAAAGCCTTTTGTTCAACTTCTAGGCAGCATGAAGAGCATGTGGAATGAGCTGGAAATGTATCGGCCTCACACAACTGAGGCGTCTTTACTACTGAAAAGGGCAGAAGAAGACAAGATATTCCAACTCTTGTCAAGTCTCGATCCAGGATACGAAGACCTACGAAGCCACATACTCATGAACCCCGAACTACCTTCCTTCACCAGCGTATGTGCAACAATCCAACGTGAAGAAGTACGAAGGAAAGTCATGAACACTGGCACAAAGACCAGTGTAACTGAAGCAAGGGCTTATCTAGCCAACGAAAGAAAATACAAAGTGAAGAATCCACACTTAAAGTGCCAACACTGCAACTATATTGGTCACGTTAAGGAGACATGCTGGATTTTACATCCAGAATTAAAGCCAGAGTTCATGAAGGATAACAAGGGCTCACAAAGACTGAACCGTGCACCACATAGAGCCAACAATGCAACTACCTCAACCTCTCATAGGTTTGATGCACTCAAGAGCTTCACTGCAAATCCAGCTGCACTCATAAATGAGTTTGCAGTGTATCTTCAAAGCAAGAAAGAAAGGATTAAGAGTGACCAAACGGTCGGCTTTGAAGATGGAAGTTCAATAGCGTTGCTAGGCAAGTTTGCTGGATTTCTGACAGAAACACAACACATGGCCCAAGATGACATGCAAGGTATCATGACTGCTTTTAAAACTGCTCTTAATGTAAATATGATGCATGATTTGTGGATTGTTGATTCGGGTGCCACAGATCATATGACAAACCATGTTTCTAAGTTTCACAAGTTTGAAAAATTTTCAAAACCGTCTCAAGTCTCAACTGCCAATGGTGAGAGTTCTAAGGTTTTAGGGAAGAGAAATATCAACTTAATATCGGACAAAATTGAGTCAGTAGCCTTATTTGTTCCTTCTTTTCCATTTCAACTTCTATTTGTGGGAAAAATCACCAATACCTTAAATTGTTTGGCCATTTTCTCTCCTCACAATGTCATTTTTCAGGATTGCCTCACCAAGAAGACGATTGGTGAAGGGTTTTACCTTGATGGCCTCTATTACATATCAAAAAACAGTCCCAGAGGATTTCAAGCCAAGTCCAGTCCATCCCAAGATAGTCAATTATGGCATCAACGTTTAGCTCATCCTTCCCAACCTGTTTTGTCTTCCTTGTTTCCAAACTTAGGTAATGATTTAATTTCGTGTGAAACATGTCATTTGTCTAAAGCCACCAGATTGTCTTTTACCTCATCCTTATCTAGGACTAGTAAAGTTTTCGAACTAGTTCACTCAGATGTATGGGGACCAACGTTTGAATCTTTTGATGGTTATAAGTATTATGTAACTTTTGTTGATGATTTCTCTAGAGCCACATGGTTGTACCTTTTAAAGTCTAAGAGTGAAGTGATTGAAGTTTTTAAGGATTTTCACAATCTTGTTAAGAACCATTTTTCCTCTCAAATTCAAACCTTAAGATCTGACAATGGCACCGAATATATGTCCCATATCATGTCATTATATTTGAGCAAGCATGGTATCATGCATCAAACAAGTTGTGTCGGCACATCTCAACAAAATGGTGTAGCTGAAAGGAAAAATCGTGACATTTTGGAAAAAACGAGAGCATTAATGTTACAAATGAACGTACCAAAGAGATTTTGGTCACAAGGAGTCATGGCGGCTGTGTACATCATCAATAGACTTCCTAGCCGAGTCTTGGGGTTTAAATCTCCACTTGAAGTCATGAAAGGAAGAAAAATCGACCTTTCACATCTTAGAGTCTTTGGCTGTGTCTGTTTTGTTCATATACAGTCACACCATCGAGATAAGTTGGACCCTAGAGCTCTCAAATGTATTTTTCTTGGTTATTCATCAACACAAAAAGGATATAAGTGCTATGATCCTCAACTAAGAAAAATAATTGTATCTAAAGATGTACGATTCCATGAAGCTAACCCTTTTTTCAGCAAATCACATGAAGCCACAAGTCAGGGGGAGTGCATCTTAGACCTAATTCCTCTACCAAGAATCTGTACTTCTACACCTCCCATTGAAGTCAATAATGAAGGTACTCATCCTGATAATTCTGTGCATGATGATGACTCGGTGCATGATGATGACAACGGCAACATAGAAAATCCTCAAGGAGTGGATGACAATTTGAATGAGGATGAGACAAACCTCCTAGTACCTCGACGCAATCCTCGGCGTGATAGACAACCTCCCACAAGGTTTCAAGATTTTGTCACATATAAACCGAGGCATCCAATTTCAAATTGCGTGTCGTATCAAAAGGTAACTCCATCTCATGCTGCCTTTCTTAACAACATTTCAAGTCACAGTGAGCCTCAAAACTTTTATGAGGCTAATAATCAAGTTGTGTGGAAAGAAGCAATGAGAGAAGAACTCAAAGCACTAGACCAACACAAAACCTGGAGCATCACCAAACTTCCACAAGGAAAAAAGGCAGTAGGCTGTAAGTGGATCTATAAGATCAAGTTTAATTCTGATGGTTCGATTGAGAGGCATAAAGCCAGGCTGGTGGCTCGAGGATTCACTCAAACATTTGAGGTGGATTACAAGGAAACATTTGCTCCTGTTGCAAAAATGAACTCAGTAAGGGTTCTATTGTCTGTTGCCGTCAATAAAGGTTGGTCTATGTATCAAATGGACGTGAAGAACGCCTTTCTACATGGTGATCTTGAAGAAGAAGTCTATATGAGATTGCCACCAGGACACCCTCAAAGCCAAGAGCCTAATTTGGTGTGTAAGTTACATAAGTCAATTTATGGACTGAAGCAATCACCACGTGCTTGGTATGCAAAACTAAGTACCGTTCTTCATAGCATTGGTTTCAAAATGAGTAATGCAGATTCATCATTATTTGTTCGCACAAGAGCTGCAAGCAAATTAGTTGTGTTGATATATGTGGATGACTTAATAATTACAGGTGATAATGCTGCTGAAATCACCACACTCAAATAGTCACTTCAACAACAATTTGCGGTTAAAGATCTTGGGGTGTTGAAGTATTTTCTTGGAATTGAAATGGCATCTTCTTACAAGGGACTATTTCTTAATCAACGAAAGTACGTCATGGACCTACTTAAAGATGCCAATATGAGTGATGCCAAGCCTGCACTTACCCCTCTTGATAGCAAGCTCAAGCTTGACTTGGGAGGCACGCCACTCTCGGATATCAGCTTATATCAGAGGCTTGTCGGCAAGCTGATCTACCTAACGATCACCAGACCAGACATCTCACATTTAGTAAGTATTGCCAGTCAGTTCATGCACTCTCCCACCATCGAGCATCTGAACCTTGTCAAAAGAATCTTACGTTACTTAAAAGGGTCTGTTGGTCGTGGCATCCTCATGGCAAAGAATGACAACACTCAAATCATGGGGTACTGTGATGTTGATTGGGCAGGAAACGCAATCGATCGCAAGTCCACCACTGGTTATTGTACCTTTGTTGGTGGAAACCTGGTCACGTGGAAGAGCAAGAAACAAACTGTCATCGCAAGATCAAGTGCTGAAGCTGAATATCGTGCAATGGCCTCAACCGCGTGTGAGCTGATATGGCTAAAAGGACTTTTATGTGACTTAGGTGTGTTCACAGCTCAACCAATGACCTTATTCTGTGACAACCAGGCTGCCATGCACATAGCATCAAACCCCGTCTTTCACGAGAGGACGAAGCATATTGAAGTCGACTGTCATTATGTCCGTGAACAAGTACAGACGCAGGTGATTCAGACACATTATGTAAAAAGCCTCGATCAGCTGGCTGATATATTCACCAAACCTCTGGCTTCTCATCAGTTTCAAAGACTCATCTCCAAGCTTGGATCCATCAACCTACTGGATCCAGCTTGAGGGGGAGTATTGGAAGAAAACGGCAAGGAACGTGCACATACAGCACAGCAAGGAACGTGCACAGACAGCACAGCAAGAATAGCACAGCAAGCTCAGCAAGGAACGTGCACAGACAGCACAGCAAGCACAGCAAGGAAAGTGCACAAACAGCACAACAAGGAACCTGCAAGTGCATGTGTGCTGTCAGATTACAAGTGTGTAGGGTGTAAAGCTTTCAGCTTTCTTTGTATTGTGTATAAGTATGCCTTCCATAAGGCTTTCTAAGATATGAAATACATTACAATTCAAATCACGGGCCCGTACTGCCACGTGATTGGGTGGGTCCCCATTGGCCCCGCGTGATTGTCCACGTAGGCCAAAGATGCCACGTGTTTGGGTGGGTCCCCATTGGCCCCGCATGATTGGGTGAGTCCCGACATGGCTCCACGTGGTTGCCGATGTGTGGAAATTCACGTGTGACCCATAAGTGGGGTCTCACGTGCGGGGGAGTGTTGGAACCCCCAGTCCCACATCGGACAGAGGGAGAAAAGACGAGTGCTTTAAATAGAAATACCCCTCTCTAATTAACACCGAGGTCTTTTGTAATAAAACCCCACACCTGAGGATTGTGCAGGTGGTTAAGTGGAGACAGTATCGGTGTTGTTGGAGTGGGCCATCGGCCCGTCGACCTGAAAATTTCCACATTTGCCAATTGTTTTGCAATGCATTGAAGACTATTTCCGAAGGTGGATCATTGCGTTCCTTTCTCTAAATCCTCATCAAACCATCTAGTAGTTCACTACTTTGGGCACGAATCTTTCTATATATTCGGGCTTGGATTGAAGACAACCTAAAAGCTGGGCCTTTCTATGTATGTATATAGTCGGTCGAATATAGTGGTTTTTCGTTGTCGGCGGTGTCTGGCTTTGTGGAGCAGCGAGGGAGCAGAGGAAGAGCTATGTTTCTGGGGTTAGAGTTTAGGAGATAAAGAGTGTAAATGCTCATTGTGCTTTTCATCCTCTATTATATATATATATATATATATATATATATATATATAATATAATATAATATATGTATATATATGTGTATATATATTTATAATATATGTGTGTGCTTAGGATGATTATTGATTAATAATTTTATTTTATTTTAATATAATATATGTGTACGCTCAGTGTATATATTAAAAAATTTAGATCCCGTGAAGCTTCGCCTCACGCCTCATACCTAAGTCGGACTATCCCTCAGACACCACGTCCACATCTCACGCTTTTAATACATTGGTCTAATGTGAAAAATCATCTTCACCTTTCATCGATTCTTCTGACAGAAACAATGAAATGAACAGTTACAGTGGATGCTAGTTTGACCATTATCTCTTGTTTGGTGATCAAGAAAGATGAAATGTACGGTAACTCATCATTAGAATTTTTGTTTTCGTTTTTTGCACAAACGATAATAACTATAATAAGTGGACGTGAGAGTAGGCTAAACATTACAATGGGCGTGCCATAATAATGTAATTCAACTTCGTCTTTGGTGAGAATCGAACATAAAGCCTCTCACTTACAAGTGAAGAGGAATATCACAGACCGTAGTATTAAGTTGCAACTCATCATTAGATTTAATATCTACGGTTATCAATAAAATGACGTGTTGTTAGTGTTTTAATCTCAACGTTTAGAGGCAAAGCCATGAAGGGATTATGATGGTCTCATGCCCATCTCGATATATTTTTATCCAGAAAAGTTTTCTGTAAGCTCAGGATCCTAATCCAACATTTTTACTTTAATTTATTTCATCGGGTTTGATTTGAGGTTGGTGGCTCCAACGTAGTTCAGGTAGTCTGTTGTTTTTGAGCTTTGAGGAAGACTCTGGTATAGGGACGAGTGGAGGGACAGAGGAAAAAAAAATGAGAGGCTTGGGGTTTAGGTTTAAGGAAGATGATGATGAGGACAACACTACACCAAAGTTAAACGACGGTAGTACGTTGCTCACCACATGACAAAATAATTTTGTAAAATCAGAAGAGCATTTCGGATTGAGACTTTTAGGCCCCTCTTAGGTTAAAATCATGGCTCCATCATTCTCAACATTTGATATCAAATCTAATAGTGCGTCACCATACATAACAAAACTTATATATATGCACAAATCAAATATAAATTAAAAATATTTATATAGAAAAGTGAAAAAAGCAAGATGTTCTTCCCACCATGGTCATAAGGAAGGTATGTCATGGAGCAAATCTTTTTTACTCCTCTTTTCCACAAGCATATCTGAAGGATCACTTTCTGTTTACATGATTACAAGATCGATTTGAAACAACGGGCAAAGTGTTCTTCCAGCTTCGATGTAAAGTAAAAAATTATTCTTCCAATTGATAAAATAATATCACATCGTAGTACGTTACATAAATTTTTATTGAAAGATATCGAAATTTATGATACAAAAATGAACTGACATATTGATAGGTAGTAACCTCTCCATATGCTTATTGATATTAAATGTGTATTCCAATCAACTGATCCGACAAAATGATGAAATGTTTTTTCTCCTAGTAAAACATACATTGCTCTCTTATAACTTAAGCCAATCTGATCAATTACATCACCAACTTTTCCACAACATACAAAAGGTAAATGTCCATTCCAAAAATTGAAAATTCTCTTTCACGCATTTTTTATGAATGAACAGATGAGGTTTAACTAATTAAAATTGAGCTAAATCTCAACCGTTTAACCGTTGACATGTTTTTGGAGTCCAATTTTTGAAAGGCCCAAACTAATAGGGGCAAATAGTAATATGTCACAAATTGGAGGGCAAATCCTAACCAACCACTTTCTCTCTTTAGTCTGCGAAATCTGCAGAGTCCGGGCCGTCGTCTTGGCACCAAGGGAGAAGATCACTCCGACTTCCAATCGGTTAGAATTAAGATTTCATTTGTGCAATATATTTGTGGGTTTTATTAATTTGTGTGTTAATTTTGGTTAAACGGTAATTTTATAGGATAAATTAGTCAAAGAGATGGGAAGGGATGCGAAGGCAGGAGGAAAGGGGAAGGGAAAGGCGGCGGGCGGCAGCGAAGACGGTGGCGGAAAAGGAAAAGGAAAATCTGGGAAGGCCGCCGATGGGCTAGGCACCTGCACTTATGTGAAAGCAAGGCATATACTTTGTGAAAAGCAGGGCAAAATCAACGAAGCCTACAAGAAGCTGCAGGACGGATGGCTCGAAAACGGCGACAAAGTCCCTCCTCCAGAGTTCGCGAAGCTAGCGGCGGAGTACTCCGAGTGCCCGTCGGGCAAGAAAGGCGGGGATCTTGGGTGGTTCCCTCGGGGGAAGATGGCAGGACCTTTTCAGGATGTTGCTTTCGCTACTCCAATTGGGGTAACCAGTGCGCCTTTCAAATCGACGTATGTGTTTCCAAAGTTTCAATCTTTCAGTTTTTTATCTGCTACTCCTTTTATCTGTTTACGTAGCTGATTAGGAATAGAAATGCGTGTGTTGTTTGATGAGGGATTGGATTATCTTCAATAAACTCATTTTTTAGGTCACATCAGATTGCTTGTTGATTGTGCTTGGCTGCAATTCTTATCACTCATTTCATATTTATCAATAGAACTTGAGAAATGCTAAGGAGACTCTTTACGAACTCTATCTCAGCTCAGGTGTTTGGCACAATGTTTTATAACGTTGACACAAGAATTAACTTTAAACCGTGAGGTGACAGAGAGTCTATGAAGAGTCCTACTATGAGAGAGTCTCCTTAGCATTTCTCATAGAACTTAAGCAATTCTTGAAACTAAAATAAAACTTTTTCACCAATCGGCACTAAACCTGCAACGAATCATGTTCTATTGTCGATTTAGTGTTCAATTATCAGTATGATTCCTGCCCAATCCTTTCATTTTGGTTTTGGATTAGATGCTATAAGATGCCATTAAGTTTGAAGTGTGATATTATACTTGTGCAGAATTTAGAGACACAGTTTGGTTCATATTTTGTTGTTGTTTGGATACTTGTGCAGGCATGGTTACCACATTATCTTGTGCGAAGGCAGAAAGAATTAAGACCTTTGATTTTCTGATGAGCAAGTCTGCAACTTTGGCCATATGTATGAGTTTTCTAGTTAGATACTGCTTCGATATTGTAGGCATTTTGCTTAATGACTGATGAATGCTATCTCTCTCTCTCTCTCTCTCTCTCTCTCTTTCTCTGTGTCAACATCTTTTTTAATAATATTTTTATATTTTTCCAGCAATGCAAATGAAGAAGTCCAGTTTAGTTATATGATTCAGAAGCATGTTTATGGTAACTTTCTTTTAGGTAAAACGGCAAGTAACAGAACTTTGTTGCACTATAATTTTCCATGCTGACTGCTGTTGTAATGGCGCAAGCAAAAAACATTGAGCAGGCCTTTTAACTTGGAATGCATCGATATTGATCGATTTTCAATATGCCGAGTTTATGAACGTCAGGGACCATATTGAGACCATATCCAAATAGGACCTATAAATTTACCAAATTAGGACGTTAGTATGATCATGCGTGTGATTGGCTTAGTAATTTTTGGGCTTGTTTGGAAGTGCTTTTAAAACGATTCAAAGCTTTTTTGGTGAAGGTGTTTTTGGTTTCCAAAAGCACTTGAAGTGTTTCCTGCATGATTACCAAAAAAAAGTGTTTCCTGCAATAACCATTTTAAGTAGAATTCACTTGCTTTTTACTAAGAATTGGTTGCAAAGGCACTCTCATAAAAAATGTTTTCACTCATTTTAGAAGTATTTTCAAACGAGACATTCGTCAAGTTGTACTATCTAGAATATAGTTTGATACATGCATTCACTAAAAGATTCGCAAAGGATCTTTTCGTAATTTTATCAAAAGAGAGAGGGACATAAGAAGGAAAAAATTGACTATATCAACAATGGTGCCCAAAAGAATTACCATCTCGCATTAAATTTAAGAAAAAACAGCTACGACTGGTCATGAGATTCATGACTATCAACTAGCTTGAGTCCCCAACTCATATCCTCACAGTGTCTCACATGAGGCACAAGTGCACCCGTATCTACTCCTTTCTTCGCCTTGCAGTCATAAAACGGTGGAGCATGGAAGCATGGCTCCATCGACATGACCTGACCGCAAGGTGGATCAGGCGTCGTCTGATTCTCCGGCTTGTACAGAATCGACGGTTTAAGACCTCCCAGACCTTGAGCCACGTACCCGAAAGTCGACCATGCACTTGTGACCAACACATCACACAAACTAAGCAGGTACATTTCAGCCCAAGCTTTCCGGTCGTGCAGATTCTTATCCGTCTGCTGATGCCCTTCGTAACTCGGCTGGAAAACCCCGATTGTGTCCCCATTCACAGTCGGATGTTCCCAGTACATATTCCTCAAATCCTCAGAGTACCCTGAGGTCAAAGAAGTAATTAAAACCGACTTAAGTTTCGGTATTCCTGATGCAGCTGTGACGATTGGTTTCTTCCTATCCACTTGAGGAAGCAGTTTCTCCTTGAAAGCGCATGCATAGATTTGGTTCATCACATGCCGAAGCGGGCTAGGCCCTGCCTCGAAAGTTCGAACTTGAATCCCAATCCTCTCATCTGCCTTTGCTAAGTAAGCTTGGTAGTATCTTGTGATCAACCCCCATACATGATTTGAAGGTTGGAAAAGATACCTACCCAAATGGTGGAAAACAGTTTCCTTTTCCGTGAAAAGCTTTTCGAGTTCTTGCTCGAAAGACGGCATCAAGAAAAGCGATGGAACAAAGTAGTTATTTGTTCTCATAATCAGCCAAGGAACTTTCTCGATCAGACTTTGTTCTTCATCGCAGAAAAAGAGCCTATCTTGATCATCATAATCATGAGCCAGATGAAGATACAAAAATAATGCCGAAGCGTTTGCGATCTTATTATTCTTTGATTTCAGAATGTTTCCGTAGCAATAAGGAGATTTTTTATCAAACGCGTCAAATCGGTCTTTAACAGGGAAGTCGTTAGGCAACAGCCATGAGTTTTCAAGGAAGGGCTCGCAGAAGAGGTCGGCCATGTCCTTTCCAGGGTCGACGAGAAGGACTCTGTTCGTGAGCAAGGCATAGAGGAAAGCAGAGGATATGGTGAGTATCTTGTTCCCCAAGCCACTGTAAGATAACCAAACCACATACTTGCACTCTTCCGAACTACCAATGGCAGTGATAGGGTCACTGGAGTTGAGTTGCTCTAGGGTTTTGTTGTAGGGCTTGGCGTGTGGCCCACATTTCTTGTGGAGATCTTCATAACTTCTGAGTCTGGAGAGAAGATGAGAAGATGGTTTGTGGGGTGAAATTTTTCTGTAGAAATTGGATTGATATCTGCTCAAGCAAGAACCTTCATCAAATCCAGGAGCAATTAGTCCATCATGTAGCTTGTCTTTGGGCATGTGAGTATGATCTGAGAAACCATCTACTGTAAAATCAGAGCAAAACAATTAGAAAGATCAAACTTTGATCGTCACCCAATTCCACACCAGACCACCAATCTTGCATGCAGAAAATCTAAAATTCCGAGTTCAACGTATGAAATTCATTGTTGAACTTTCCCCGCATTTTTCTCAGTAACCAAACAAAAAGTAAGGCTGTTTGAACAATACTGAATCTTATATATTACCTGAGCTGGACGACGATGATGTGTCATTTTGAACGAGTCTTTCGATAATTCTGGTGTCGGCGAAGCCTTTGATTCGATGGGAAGGCGGGTTTCGAAGAACGAGAGAGAGGGTGACGAAAACCGGGAGAGAGACCAACAGAACAGCGAGTATCTTGGTCAGATTCATCGAAGTAATCAGCCGGGACTTCGACGGGACGACCCGAGCGGCGGAGACGGATTTATTACGGCCTGCGGGGTTTGGTTTCGGTGAAAGTCGCCTCCTGCCTTTGGATTCTCTCAAATCCATTCATAAATTATGATATCTCGATTGGATTCGAGCATGCCATGGTTATCTCTCGGTTTATATTTCATTAAATGAGTGCAGATGCGCATAGAGAGAGAGAGAGAGAGAGAGAGAAAGGGGAGGGAGGGAGGTGGACTGGGATTCTGGGAAGTGGGAAGAGTCTCTCTATTGTTTCGGGGTAGTGGTTAAGGTCGTAGAAATGAGCGGGTTTCGCCTGCTTTCGTTTCGTCTTCAACAGGCCAAACGTGGCAGGCGGATTGCGCATGCAACTTGCTTTGGTTGAACTTTATTATTATTATTTTAATACAGTTGAACTTTCTGATGTGACCAATTAAATTAAATTTATGCCAAATATACTTAACAAAAACAAAAGCCTAACCAATAATGGAATTAATTATGTGAGTCCCCAAATCGAAATTATTAACAATGGGTTCGGGATAATAACAGTTTAAATTTAAATTTTGTAAACGTGGTTGTTAATGATTGAATTATTATTTAAATATTGATTAATGTGCTTATTTTCAACTAGTATCATTTCATTTGGTTTGCAAATTTGATTTAAAATTTTAATTTTCCTAACATTATTTTTAACGTTATGATCATTTTAGATGAGAGATTATAGAGCGTCAGGAAAGTATTTAGTCTAATTTTATTAAGAATTCACTATGAAAATTAGACTTTGAGAATTGAAAATGACAAGATGCTATGCAATTGGGAGGAAATTTATTTGTTTAGTGCATTTTAGAACAAGGCTTCTAGAATATTATGTTCCGGAATATGACCTTCGTATGGTCAAGATTTTCACGGATGTAGTTTGGTGGAAAGCAAAGAAAAGTATGAAAATTTTAATCCAGAGGTCAAATTTTCACAGATTTATTCTTTGGGAACATCATTTTTGTTTTAGTCCAAAAAACACAGGTACTAAGATTGCATGATGATGGGCAACCAGAAATGTGTGATAGATATATTGTTACTTTACTTTCTACCTAACTAGTCTGTATGCACGTACTTGCAAAAGACTTTTTTTAATCACGTGTAACTTATAAATTTTTAATTTAATAAATGCGTGTTACTCAGTTTCGCTCATCACAATTTAATTGATAAACATAACATTTGTATTTTTTATTTATGTCAAATAATGATAGACATGGTGATTTTCGCATCAGAACAAAAGTACATAATGCCATTAGCGGAGTTAGGATTTTACGTGAGGAAATGCCTCACCTAAATGTAAAAAAAAATAAAAAAAATAAAAAATAAAAATAAAAAGAAGAAGAAGAAGATATTATTTACAAAAGGATAATACATGACACACCCCGATCGAGACCAGGGCATGCTGGCCGTCACGTGGAAGTGACGTAGCCATATGCACAGTGCGAAAGCTAATAAAATAATAATGGAAATAGTAATACGAATAAATAAAAACTGATTTTACATAAAGAAATGATAAGTGCAACGGAAGTGCGACGCTAGTTCAGAGCATAAGCCTAAAGCAGTCCAAATGAAAATGATGCGACAACAGTACACCCGAAGGTGGCCCTACGCTGGTGAATGTCTGTCAGAAATGCCGGGAAAACCCTCTGGGAAACCACCAAACCTGCTAATCAACTAGAACCTGGAGGGGCGCAAAACAAAAGCGTGAGTGGGCAAAAACAAGGTTTTTCGAAAACCATTAATAAATACGTTCTAACCCCTCGCCGTAAAACCTATATACTTCCCAGAAAATAGATATACGTATATATATATATATATATATATATATATATATATATACCAATCATGCTCAAGAATATGTCATGCCAAAACCTCAAAATGAAATGCAAGTGCTCAAGTATAAATCATATCGATAACATACAATCTGACAGCCGGAGTCACCTAACGTGACCTGTACGGCTGAATCTAGAGCTCAAATCTCAATCTCACTAGCTGGACCTGCACACGAGTCGGAACCATCTAAAGTGATCTGTACGACAGGCCTGGGTGTAATACATATATACGTTCTAGTGCTACGATCACGTGAAAGCTGGGCGAATATTCGCGGGTCACCTACGAGTCGGAACCACCTAAAGTGGTCTGTACGACAGGACTGTGCACCTAACTTGGATCCAAGCTGAGCGTGTGGTGCGGGAGGTGAACATCACGTGAAGGACTGTGCCCAACTCTGGGCGGAAGCACTAACACCAAGGGTGCAGGTTATGAGCTCTCTAAATATCTCGAAACACTACTGAATATAAACATGAATAACACTTACCTGGCACTTACCTGTGCGTCCACACCACCAAATATGCATATAAATATGTATACGATTAATATTGCTACTAACGATGCATAAACAACGATAATATAATGCATGGCATATGGCAAATAACAATTCAAATCGATTTCTGGGAAAATATATGTATATAGGTATATACGGAAAACCAAAAACCCACTCACTGGTATGTGGAAGGGTCGTAGCCCCCCTGCCTCGAGTGATCACGTTCATCCTAGGGATAGGTATCACCTATATGTGAAACAACTACAAAAACATCAATTTTAAAGCACATAACCAAACCTTTAGAAATAACTTCTCATACAATGCTCAAATGGGGTATATGAATACACCAACGTGATCTACTCAACCTCAGGAACATCCCCATATTTTTAAAATAATTTTTCACCGTTGCACGAGCCCCCACGCGCAGGCACGTGCCTGGCACGCTGACGGCGTCAGTTGACGCCGTTAGGAATATTCCGTCAGTTTTAATAGATTCTGTTAACGGCGTTAGGACTTGACGGAATATTCCGTCGTCTTCTCCGGCGCCGGAAAACTGGGAAATTTTCAAACTTTGATATCTTCTTCGTTTTTCACCCAAATTTCACAAAATTGGTACCAAAATGAAGCTTAGAACTAGAGGAACACAATCATACTATTTTCAAGGGCTAAAATCCACGAAATCTCACCTGCAAAAATCAACCCAACTCCGGCCAACTTCGAAACTAGTGATCCCGACGTCCAAAACCTTCAAACGAACCACCCCGAGCCTCCTAGGGACCTCACCAAGCTTCCTACAAGCTTGAAATTCCCTAAAACGTGAGAAATCACGTGAGCATGAACAATATCAAAATCGGGCATCGTGAGTTCGACGTGAAAACGAGGGTATTCTCACCTGAAAAAGGTATGGTTGGACTCCTACAAGCCTCACGAGCACGAATATGTACTTGGATTCTTCGATCTGTGGAAGTTCAATGGGTTTGTGGGTGTGTCTGTACGTGTATGGAGAATGGGATGGGAAAGAGGGCTCGGGACAGGTGCAGGGAAAGGAGGAAGCAGTGAGGGTGAGTGTGGGGAGGAGTGTGGTGCAAAACCAGCCACACCAAGCCAAAAAGAACAACTACGCAACGAAAAATCACGCTAGGGGCAAAATCATCTTTTCACGTTACGTTTTTAGAATTTCTCGGGACGGGCTGTCACAATACATGCTTGAAGTTTTAGCTAATTAAATTTTTGGGACGCTAAATGCTTTTTTACATGTTGTGTATTGGGAATTTGGAGGACAAAAAAAAAGAAGAAATTTCAAGAAAGGGAGAAAGAAAAGCTCAAAGTTTATTATTCTTCGGTTGGCAGTAAAAAAGAATATTTTTTTTATAAAACTAAATTAGACTTTAGGTTTTAATTTTAAGAGTTATTGATTTGTTTATAAAATAAGATGTTAAATTTAGTTTTAGGATGAGTGTTGTTGTGAGTTTCAAAGAAAAAGAGACCTCTTGTTTTAATTAGGGAAATTTTATTTAAATCCATGTAACCTCTTTCTACACCTAGCTTACTCTCTTCACACATATTGTTTTTTATTAAAGAATTAATCTCTCTTTAAACCCAAATTTATTACCTAAATTATTCTCTCAAATCCAATTCAAAATGTTAAGTTATCTTTACTCCCATTTCCTTTCTAAAATAACATTTGTAATTGGATTTTTTTAAAAAATAAAAATAAAAAAAGAGCCGTCCTTGCCCCACCCCCCTCTTCCCATTAGCATTTCCATGGCTACTTTTTTTTTCTTTCTGCTACCAAATCCAAACATTTGTCTTTTTTCTTTCTACTAATGTGCATAAGCAACAAATCAAACAATTCATCCCCTTATATTTATCAACAAGCAAGGAAGTTTATAATCTAAGAAAATTGGTAAGAAGTTTTTCCTTAGAATTTTCTAATTGCAGAAAGTTTAACAAACCATTCGGGATTGATGAAAAAAAATTGAAACCCAAATACTCATCTTCTAAACGTTAAAAAAAATTGAATTCAAACGAACAAAATATTCATAAATTGAGTCATACCTTAGTTGGAGGATTCAAAACTTCAAAATCACCATCCATCAATAAAAAAACTTGTTTTTCTTTACAAGACCTATTAGAGTTTTAGTCAGAATAAACGTAGGATAAACAAGAAGTGATGGTAGTGTATAATGAGTTTATTGACAAATTTGAGTTTTATTATTAATCTCATTTTGTACTTAGTAGTAATTATGCAATAGGGTAAAATAGACAATTTACAATTTAAATTTAAGTTGGGTATAGAGAGAAGTTACATGGGTTTAAATAAAATTTCTCTTTGAATTATTGGTGAATGGTATTTAAGAGTTTTGTGTCATCTAAAAGGAGTATAATACTAAGTTTAAAAAAATTAATTTAATATAAATATTTAACAAGGCTGAAAGAGTGAAGGTAGGCCTTGGCCTATACTAGTCTCCACCCTTACACAATGTTCCAACTTTACATAGGACTAGTTTGGCATTGCTATGTTTTTTTTTTTTTTAAATTGTTTCTGCTATACTGTGAGAATAAACAGCAGTAAAATAAAGTTTGAGTGTTTGGTTAACTTTATTTTTGTAAAAGTGCTTCTAATAAAGGCTTTTTAGCCAAAATGATCCCTGAGATTTGCATAACACATCACTTTGGTCTCTAAAATTGAAAGTCAACAAAAATGGCCCCTGAGATTGTCCACCATCCATTATTTTGGTCATTCCATTAAAAACTCTGTTAAGTCTCATGGAACTCGTGGCCGAAGGTTTGGGCAATTTTCAAAGCTTCATAACTCAATTGTTTCTTAACCAAATTCGACCCATAATATATCAAAATGAAGATAGGAAAGTATAGAACAAGATTATACCTATTTGGAAGCCCAATGGTTGACGGAGATAGCCGAAAAATAGCCTAAAAGGTGACTGGTCCACGGGAAAAATGGAAAACTCGCCAAAAACTGGGTAAAATTTAAACGTTCACAACTTCTTCAATACTCAACAAAATTGAGTGATTCAAAAATAAAAATCATACTTCTCAACGAGATGAAGATAGTGGTACCTTTCTTTATAGATAATTCACCGTGGTTTGGCCGGAAAACAGCTCGAAAATGGCTAACTCGAGACCAATATATCCACTTTCAAGCCGCTTTCCGGCCAAACCACTGTGATTCAGCCATCAAGAAAGGTACCATTCTCTTTGTCTTATCGAGAACTATGATTTTCATTTTTGAGTCACTTGATTTCGTTGAGTATTGAAGAAGTTATGAATGTTTAAAATTTACTTAGTTTCCAGCGAGTTTTTCATTTTTCCCGCGAACCAGTCACATTTCAAGATATTTTCCGGCCATCTCTAGTAACCATTGGGCTTCCAAATAGGTATAATCTTGTTTTACACTTTCCTATCTTCATTTTTATATATTATGGGTTGAATTTGATTAAGAAATGATTGAGCTACGAAGCTTTGAAAATTGCCCAAATCTTTGGCCAAGAACTCCAAGACACTTAACAGAGTTTTTAATGGAATGACCAAAATAATGAATGGTGGACAATCTCAAAGACCATTTCTATTGATTTTCAATCTCAGGGACCAAAGTGATGTGTTATGCAAATCTCAGGGACCATTTTGGCTAAAAAACCTCTAATAAAAAAAAGCAATGTATGAGTGTTTGTCAAATTTTTATATAAATTACTTTGAACATGTTAAATGAAAAAAATAGTATGATATTTGATGTGATATAATAATTATCAAAGACAATAATGTAAGGGTAAAGATTGTAATTTTGTAAAACATGTGTGGGTATACTTGCCATTTGAACTTTTTTAATTTCATCGACATAATTTTTTTTTATTTTTTCTTACCAAACACATTTAATGTTTCAGATTTTTTAATAAACTGTTTTTTTTTTTTTTAAAGCACAACAATCTCAAACCAACCCATACTAAATTAATCAAAGCATAAGATGATTTCATACTACAGTTCTTTGTCGTATGAAAAGTCCCTCTAACTGAGCAACACTTTCATCGTGAGTTAGCTCTTCTCAAGCTTTGCCTGCAAGGGGAAACGAATCTTTCAAACCACCAAAAGAACAAAATTACAGACTTTGTGAAAGACGGCCTAAGTCTATCCGGAAGAGGCTATGTCTCTCTCTTTCGATTGAAGATGGTCTAGGTACCTTTCTGGGTACTGAATATTTGAATGTTACGATCCGCAACCTTGGGCTGATATGAAGCTAAAAACAACAAGACACAGAACAATCTGGGCCAGGCTAGTCCAACCCATCTTCCATAATATCATAGGGAGGCCCATCAGCCACCAGTGCCTCTGTTCAATTACAGTCGAAGCAAATGGCGGTTGGAAGTGACCCTGCTCAAGAGTCGGCGGAGGGAACGTCACCACCATCAAACTCGGTGGCCTGGATTCTCAGCAGAAGTTTCAGGCTCCAATGGCGACGCGTGTAAAAAGTGGTGATTTTTTTATCCGCATTCTGAAGTGTCATTTGCTTGCGTTGCACTCCAACCCAGCAAAATCCAGACCCAGCTAATAAATACGAGTTCCATTCGCTGTGTGAGGTTGAATTTTGGAAAATTGAAGCACGTAAGGTAATGTCACGGGACTGCATGTAATGCCCACTACGTGTTTGTGTATTTTAGTCGGTGACTTTTGTTTTATGCACATATATCGAAGCGGCATGGCTAATTGGATTGAGCGACTCTTTTGTTTCTTACTACTTCAAGACGAAGAAAGAGGAGCTCAAATGGCAGTTTCGAGGAGATGGGTCTCTGAGAAAAAAAAAACCCCCCATCTTTTGTTCTTCGTTAATTTCCATTTGGTTTAGTAAAACAGGGTAATCTACAGATTAATGCATAGTTGATTGCTCAAGCTTCTCATAACTTTTGTTGGGTTTGGTTTTGGATATTGTTTTTCTCTAAGAAACCACCTATTATTTGCAGGGAATTGGAGTTCAGAACTTTCAACAGTTTTATGTAACCATAAGCAATTACTTGCAACCCAACATCAAGATGAAATTCGGGAAAGATTTCAAGAAACAAATGGTGCCTGAGTGGGCAGAAGCCTACATGGATTACAATGGTCTGAAGAGGATACTAAGGGAGCTCAGAGAATACAAGCGAAACAAGCACTCCGTAACACCCTCCAAAGACTTTGAGCGGAGACGTTCTCCCCCGCACAGAACCATCAGTGGGACTGAGCTACAATCTGGCAGTCTCCGGAGCAACGGAGATATCGAGGACCAAGTAATCGATGTCAACACATTGCAGGGAGACGGTTGCAGAGAGGTTTACAAGACCAAGTTTCTGAGGCAATCCGAAGAAGGAGGAGATATTGAGGCGACATTCTTCCGAAAACTGGATCAAGAGCTCAACAAAGTCAATACCTTTTATAATGATAAAGTGGAGGAGGTGAAGAAAGAAGCAAATAATCTGGATAAGCAAATGGAGGCTTTGGTTGCACTGAGATTAAAAGTCAAGAAGCTTGATCAATACGGCTCTCGTTCAAAGAGACATAACAATTCTGCAGTACACCTGACAAGTAATAAGTCAAGTGCAGATGACAACTTAGGTAAGTGGAGATATATGATCAATTTGTGTTATATGTGCGCATATGTGTGTGCGTGTATATATAATGCATGCAGTGCAAGCATATTAATAGATGATACACTTAATTGAGAGTGGTTAATTATGAAGCTTTGATTGACGATTACAATAATCTTTTAATTAATTCTTACAAATTCAAGTTTCCTGCCAAATGTGTAGAAAATGAGCCTATTGGTTTGGCATCTGGATTGCAAGTAAATGAGGAGCATCGACCAGAACCAAGCACTGGTGGTTCAGAAGTCAATCCGAACCATGTCAAGAATTCTAGTAGTGACGGAAGAGAGTTATTGAAAACCTATACCCAAAAAGAAGATCCTATGGAGGTTCTTGAGCATGTGAGGATTACCAATACGCTTGAATCTCCAATATCGACCATAAAAGGTGTTTTCAAGGACACTAGGGAAGAAGAGTTGAGCTTTGATAAAGAGGAGCTGAAGAGAGTGGAAGAACGTTTAAGAGCTGCGTTCATTCAATTTTACCACCAGCTTCAACTGCTAAAGCACTACAGGTGATAAATAGTAATTGTGTCAGCATACCTTCCACTTTGGATGCATGGTCTTGCATTTTGGGTTGTCACTCCGTATTATGTACTTATGCTTTTGCAAATGGATGAACCAGTTTTATGAACCTCTCAGCATTTTCGAAGATTATGAAAAAATATGAGAAGGTAAGACATACATTTCAAACCAAAATGTGTCAAAATTTTGAGTTCCATATTCTCAATTTGAATTTAAGCAAAGTGTTGTGACGAAAAATCCATTCTAAAAACACAGATTGCATCAAGGAGAGCGGCCAGATCATACATGCTAATAGTAGACAACTCTAATGTTGGCAGTTCTGATGAGGTTTGTCATATGTATTTCTTGTTTTTCTATTGTTAATCATTTCAGCATTCAGAATTCTATTGCTTTGTTGATCTTCAAGTTCTAATCATTTCTTCCTGTAAACATGTTGAAGAGGTGTATATTTGTAAGTTATCGGTTCATTTTTATTTCTTTATAGGTCACTAACCTGTTGGAGAGAGTGGAGACTACCTTCATACAAAAATTTTCATACTCAAATCGCAGGGAAGGTATGAAGTCACTGAGGCCAAAAGCTAAAAGAGAAAGGCACAGTGTAACATTCTTCTCCGGTAAGAGTAGTAAAAATGCCAATTGACCTTTTTTGCTCCACCTTCTTCTAGAAATATGACTGTTGCAACATGTAGCAGTGTCATGGAGTCTCCAATTGTTAATTCCTAGTTCTCTGTTAAAGAAAATAATTTAATTCCTATTTCATTTTAACTTTCAGGTTTCTTTTCTGGCTGCTCAATTGCACTACTGGTAGCTATTGTTTTAAGAATTGAAGCTCGAAAACTACTGGATAAGGAGGAGGGTGCAGAGTACGTGGAAAACATTTTCCCACTTTACAGGTGACCGCTAACCTTCTGGTATTCAACTACGAAAAGTTATCTTATTCATTTGACCTGTCTTTTCTCTAATATGCAAGTGGGTTTTCTTGCAGTTTATTTGGATACATCACTCTACATATGCTCATGTATGCTGCAGATATATATTTCTGGAGGCGTTATCGGGTCAACTATGCCTTTATATTTGGTTTCAAGAAAGGAACGGAGCTGGGCTACCGCGAAGTTTTTCTCCTTGCCACTGGTCTTGCAGTACTTTCATTGGGTGGTTTCCTGGCAAACTTACACTTGGACTTGAGTGCTGAAAAATACAAGACAGTGACAGAATTGGTTCCCTTGGGTTTACTTGCTGTAAGATTTATGAAGTGCTAGAGTATCTATTGTGGCGTCCCTTGAACTTGATTAGCACAATTGATTTCTGCTGCATGACCTTTTCCATGAACTATATAGCCTGGTGCCTCTCAGTTTGTGCAAATGATGTGTGTTACCTTTCTCTGTGCAGTTGGTCCTTGCCATCACCTTCTGCCCTTTCAAAATTATATACCATTCAAGTCGTTTCTTCTTCATTGGATCCTTGTTCCGCTGCACATGCGCCCCTCTTTACCCGGTAATGCATGGGATAACAATTTGGATATTTAAGTAGACGATATAGCTAAATAGCGTGATTTCTTGATTGTTTTTCAAATTTTCAGGAGACATTTCCAGACTTTTTCTTGGCTGATCAGCTTACAAGCCAGGTATAAAAGCCCCCTTATAACTTTATTGGTATTAAGTAGTAAATACTCCCAACTCTGTTTTGAGTAGGCTCTTTACTTTTGTCTGATCTCAGGTGCAAGCGCTGAGGAGTTTTGTGTTATACGTTTGCTACTACGGTTTGGGAGAATCTTCAAGGAGGCAAAGCAAGTGCCGTAGCCATGGTCTCTACAATACGTTATATTTCATTATTGCTGTCGTACCATTTTGGATGCGCTTCCTACAGGTCTCATTACATTTTAATCTTTCTAGTGTTTTCAAAGGCGTGTGCCACTCTTATTCACAATGAAAATGAATATGGAGATGGATAGTATCACTTGTATTCTAGCTTATAATTTCGTATAATCTCTGGAAGATCACGTCCTCTGTGTGGAAAGATGCACTTAAAGATAGCGTATCTTGTCTTGCAGTGCATTCGTCGATTCTGTGATGAGAAGGATGTGAAGTACATTTGCAATGGTTTAAAGTACTTATCAACAATCGTTGCAGTTATTATACGAACTGTTTATGAAATGAAAAAGGGAAAGACATCCTGGATGGTGTTAGCTTTGATTAGCTCAGCTGTCGCAACAACAATGAATACGTACTGGGACATTGTAATGGACTGGGGCCTTCTGCGAAAGACATCAAAGAACAAGTATTTGAGAGATAGACTTGTAGTTCCACACAAGATCGTATACTTTGCAGCCATGGTAAGGTTAAAGTGACTGAATTCGAGAGTTACGGGGTTCAATGTTGCAATTTCTGCTATTAATTCACAATATGTTTATGGAAATCCATTGCAGGTCTTGAATGTGGTATTGAGACTTGCTTGGATGCAGTTGGTGTTGGAATTTAAATTGCGTACCGTTAATAAAATGACAATAACAACTGTCATCGCCTTCCTAGAGGTCATTCGTCGTGGCATTTGGAGCTTCTTCAGGTATATTTTTCTCATGAAATTCAACATTGAGACTTTTTACTGTTTTTTGTCTTCAGTTGTTGCATCCTTTAGGTAACTTTTGCTTGAGAGATTAACATGTACAATTTAACCAGGTTAGAGAACGAGCACTTGAACAATGTAGGCCAGTACCGCGCTTTCAAGTCAGTCCCTCTTCCTTTCAGTTACTACGATGAGGACGCCGACAAGGATGACTAAGCATGACAGTCTCGCTCCATTCATGCACCCGAGTATAACGAAGCAGCAAACCAAGAACAAATGTACAATCTGTGGTTAATTGTAGACAATTCACAATGTTGAGAATCAATGTCAAGCCCAAAACCATAAGTAATCCACAACCCAATCTAAAGTCCAAGTCCATATCTAGTTTGATGATGTAATTGCTTACAATTGCAAAGTTAGGTAAGGTTGTGTGGAAAACAACATAATTAGGTGCAATTAATGTGTTTTGTGTGGTAGTTGGAAATCTTAGTTTAATTAAGTGT